>NC_042297.1:12295293-13495293 GCF_901000725.2 Takifugu rubripes | reverse complement strand
AGTACACCGCGCTGGAGAAGAGGATGACGCCTATCACCAGAAAGAAAATGAGGAGGGCCAGCTCCCTCATGCTGGCGCGCAGGGTATGACCCAGGATCTGCAGCCCCTTGGAGTGTCTGGACAGTTTGAAAATGCGGAACACCCTGACAAGGCGGATTATCCTCAGGATGGCAAAGCTCATCGCTTGTTGCCCGTTGCCTTGATGCTGGGCCAGATCCGTGCCGAGAGTTATGAAATAAGGCAAAATGGATACAATGTCTATTGAGTTCATAATGTTTTTAAAGAAAGCCGGTTTGCTCGGACTCGCAAAGAAGCGAACTATAATCTCAAACGAGAACCAAATGATGCAAACCGTCTCCACGATGAAAAAGGGGTCGTTGAAAGGTGTAAATCCGTGGTCGGGTTGAGTGGAGTTGTGTCGTGACTGCAGATACTCCTTTTCATCCCTGAACTCCGGCAGCGTTTCCAGGCAGAAAATGACAATAGAGATGACTATCACCAGGACAGAAACCACCGCGATCCCCCTGGCGGGACTCGAACTCTCTGGATACTCGAAAAGCAGCCAGATTTGGCGCTTGAACTCGTCCTCTGGCAGAGGTTTTTCCTCCTCTTTAACAAACCCTTCATCCTCGCGAAACTTGAGAATCGCCTCTTCCCCAAGTTCATAAAACTTCACCTCCTCGGAGAAGATGTCAAACGGGACGTTGACGGGTCTTTTTAAGCGCCCACCTGACTGGTAATAGTAAAGAATCGCGTCAAAGCTCGGCCGGTTCCGGTCGAAGAAGTATTCGTTCCTTAACGGGTCGAAGTACCTGATACGTTTGTCCGGGTCTCCCAGGAGCGTGTCCGGGAACTGGGTGAGAGTCTTGAGCTGAGTTTCAAACTTCAGACCCGACACATTGATGACAACTCTCTCGCAGCAGCCGCACTCGCTGTAAACGTTCTCGTAGCCGGACTGAGGACGCCGGTCAGTGAGGGACACCGTCTCATCTTCATCATACATGTGACACAAAAAGCTCGACCTTTTGCTTCCCCGGCCCCCCACCTCCTCCTCGTCCTCCTCCTCCTCCTCCTCTGCCCCCTCGGCCTCTTCCTCCTCTATCATGATGTCCTCCTCCGATCCGAGCAGCGCCAGCTCCGAGTGGCGCAGGTCCCCGCCGAGAGTCGTCCTGTTGCGTCTCCACCGCGCGACGCCGCGCTGCTTTTTCCGCTCTCTGAGAACTCTGTGCTGCTGCTCGTGCTCCTGCGTGAAGGAGGTGGGGGAGGAGGAGGAGGGGCGCGAGGCGGTACCGCCGCTGCTGATGTTGGCGCTCGCGGAGGAGGCGGCGCGAGACTGATGCTGACGGTTGTTAAGGAGATGAGAGCACGAAGAGGAGGTGGACCCCCCCACGCCGCCGCCGACGTTGCCGCCCCCTGCTCCCTCCGCTCCCGGCCCACCTTCGGCAGCCGCCGCCGCCGCCGCCGCTCTCGATTGAACCGCCTGGCGCTCCCTCTCGCGCTCCCTCTCCCGCGCGCGAGCTTGGGCATAACCGTAAGGCAGGTGGCTGTTGCACCCGCCGTCCGCGCCCACCATGGCAAACTCCATTTTCAGTCTGTGAGCCGGTTCGGTTCCCCGGCAACCGCCTCTGGGCGGCGTGGACGCAGGCCTGAGGACAAAAGTTGCTGCGCGCAGGGAGAAATTGTTGCACCAGCCGGTTCGACCAGTGGAGATGAGAATTTCACAGTCACAAACGCACCTTAATTGGGTCCATCTCTCCAGTATAGTCCAGGTGGCTGCTTACATCATATATATCGATCCGCCCGACCTCACGTTCAGGCACGGGCCTTCGGTGTGGTATGACATCATTACCATAACAGAAACATGACGAGGCCCCTGGAACAGCCTGTTAAGGAGGCTCCGTGTCAAACTTGTGGCGCCCTTTAATTGTTCAGCGTTGCAAATCACCGACTCCACGACGGTTTCTCCCCGGTTCCTCCGGCGCCCATCAGGTGGTTATATTCTCAAGAAGTGCTTGTTGCGGCCACATGCGTCTTTTGATCCTCGCTCACGGCTGGTTGCCATTTTATGCGATGACATGAAATAACTGGCTCAGTAGTGGTTATGTTGTGATGCCCCTGAATGATTTCGTTCCTCTGATGCTCTCTGGTGCTGCAAGAGAAAAACAAAAATAACAAGAAATCCCCAAGAATATAAATATGTTTCAATCATATCTGACCATTCTACTTTGTAATCCACAACACTGCGTATGTTTTGCAATATAATTGCAGTTGAACTTGACTACTGTTATTGTCCTCACTGTTATTGACTAAACATGGAGATACAACAGGCTTTTGGAGATGTATGTTTGGAATTGATGTCAGGAACAGACATTACGCACGATTTTCTCCCACTGAAAACAGCCTCTATTTATTCTGACATTCACTTACATGTGAAGAGGGGCTAATCCAGATCGCCTCAGCACCCCTCCAAACACATCTCTTGGTTGAGGAGGTGGAGGAAGAGGAGGAGAGAGGCTACGTGAGAGATGCAGTTCTTCGTTTTTGCCTAAATCCTCTCTTGATTTCGGTGAGCAATATTCCAAATCGCCCGTCGAATCCGGCCAGCGACCATATCATCCACTGACATCGGTGCTCTGACGCACTCCGAGGAGGACACTTTTTTGTGGCTGCGTCTCGACGTCTTTTGTCTCAATTCAACAGGATCTGTTGCCACTTGAGCCCCCTATTGTGCTGCATCGCTCCTGATGGAGTGGCACCAATAATCAGTGAAGACAAAAAGGGAGAAGCGTAGCAGGTGTGCCAGCAGCGCGCCGGCATCACCGACAGCCGCGCACGTCCACGGCGGAAAGAGGTGAGGGTGGGGAAAACTTTATCTTCATATGGGCGAAGGGAAATGGCTCCATGGCTGAGTCCAAGCATCTCACATCTGTCTGTCTCCCGCTGTAGCCCTACCTATACTCCGGTACCCTTCCCACTGGGTGTTTGTGTGTGTGTGTGCGTGCGCGCGTGTGTGCGACGATGGAGAGTCTCGGTGAGAAAGTCGATCGTGCACCGCAGCGCGCACATGCGGTGCTCGGTCCTCCCCCAGTGGATGCAGGCCGTCACTGCGCACTGTGCTGCAGTCTGACACGGTGCCCTTCATCGCCGTGTTGTCCAAAAAGTAAGTCAGCACTCCCCTTCAGCCCGATCTGCACACGCTCAAATGGCGCTGATCCCCCTCCACCCCGCCCCCCCCCCCACACACACACACACAAACAAGAACACACACTTAATCATCATTCACGAATCTATTCGTAGCTCTTGTGAGTAAATTGTACATGAATTATCGCTAATTATCATCTTTTATATCGTGCATGAGAGATTATCCGCAGTCAATCTGCAGAGAATTCAATCCAATTTTATGATTCTATACTAAGAAAAGGACCCCCTGTTGGGGCCCCCCACCACCCCCAGCCTCTCTTGAAGAGGGGCCATCAGCTCAAACATCTGTTGCATCACTTATCTAAATATTGAGCCCTACAGCAGCACAGAACTGAAAATCTGAAATACAGTAAATTCAACATTAAAATAATAACAAGCTGTATATAATAGGTTATAGCTCTTCCTCAACCTGAGCTCTTCAGATATTGATGTTGTTTTTTATTGCACGAGGGTCTGGTGTGTCCACAGAGAGGTATTCACAGCCCATTCAGATCAGCAAATGAATGGATGGAGGTGTTGAGTGGAGGGTCACATGGGGTTGGAACCCAGCCTGTCCAGTTGGTTTTCTGCCTAAAGCACCCCTGACCTTGGAGAGAAATGTTCTGTTCTTCTTTCTCCCTATAATGAACAAAATAAGGACGATATAAGAACAGGTTGGGACATCTCAGAGTGCCCTCACACAGGTTGTAGATGTGTCCATTTGTCTCACTTTACCGTGATCACAATCATTTTTCACCTTTTGGTCTTCTTCAGACTCTTTATCTTTTTGGAGGGGTTTTCAAAGTGACTCCATTTGTTCAACTGTTGCTCAAGGATACAGACCTGTGAAGGCGAACTCTACTTATACCTGTTTTAGCTCCATGATGGGCTTTGTGCCCTAAAGAAAAGCTTTTGGCAGCTTAAATAAGACTGGAAAAGCCAAGCTTATTTGGAAAAGGAACAAAAGTAATTTTTCTGTAGCTTCTGCATTATGTGGTATGCTTCACAATGATGATAAATACCAGAATAATCTATCAGATGTGTGTCTAGATCGTCCATATTGCTGCTGATCACAGTGCGTCTACCAAATGCACATTTTGTGCTTTGCAACAGTAATTTGCATTGCACACATCCCTCCTCTGAGCTTTAATTGGATTGTGCAGATTACTGAGTTATGTTTTTTCTGCAGGTCCTGCTTCGGGCCTGGCGCTGGGATACACAGCCATCAGTAACTATGGCTCATTCAATCTGGTCCGATTGATTCAAGCAATCTGCATGACTCCGAAACTCTAATTAGGACACGAGCAGCCTGTTATTTTACACCAGAGGGCTCATGCATCATTTCTCCCTGGAATCCCAATCGCTACCCGATGTATTTGTAAAATCTTTTACTGTAATAATCTTGTTTTATCACGAGTCCTGGAAATCAAGCCTGACCCATAATGTGACATCAGCCTGATGTGAGAGCCGCCTTCCCTCCATCACGCACATTCACCCTCCTCTTTGAGCCTCCACCTCAGCACCAGGGGGAGTCCTGAGGTCTGTAGTGGAAGAGCTGGTCGGGGACCAACACGAGGAATGATGACAGTTGTAGCTGTTGCATCTTTCCACAAAATCCTCCCTGATCTCACCAAAACCGATGCAGTGTAACAGACTGTAAAGGTCTATTTTATTTGCCATTTTTACTTTCTTGCCCAGACTCAATAAAGTTTTGAAGGACTTTGAGAAAATACATTTGGCATGAAAATGTAAGAGACAATGACCCAGTGAAAGCCTTTAGCCACGGCCAGACATAATGGATTGTAAAGTTTTGCCCCAGTGGCCGGCAGAACATTTCGCTTGTTCAGGCGCTGATCCCTCAGACGATTGCATAAAAATAGTCTTGAAAACGAGCACAGCAGCAAGGGCAAAATCAATATCATGGAATAATTGTATTGCAGAGGCACAGAAGTTGAAAATCAAAGAAAATTAAAAGAGTGGAATCTTCAAGGACACGATTACAGATTCCGGGAGCGTTCAGAGGTGGAACTGACCCCAAATCATACGTATGGTTTCATTCTGAACCTGCTGGGTTGGATCTTCCAGTAAATAGCACGCTTCTGCTGCTATTTTACCCCCAACGCCCCACTAACAGGTCAAAGTTCAGAATGCGGTGTTATGACACAGTAGGATGACATGAGTTACATGTGTCCCAAAAGGCCAGGCCCAGAAGAGTATAGAGTTTGTGCAACAATCAATCTGATCCATGTAAATAAGTTGTTTGCTTACGAGTGGCAGTCGGAAAAGTTGCTCATAAAAGGCCAAACTGCAGAGTAAGACCATGTGATTAAATGTAGCCTGCTGGAATCTGCACCCCGGGAGGAAACTCTGGAAGGCTGAATAAAGTCTGCGTGAAGTTCCGCGTGAAGCAGATGAACTGCGGTGAATTATTCAGAGTAATGATTCAGCCTTCAGAAACTTGGACTTTTCATTGCATCAAAAGAAATTACATAAGCAGGTTTTTTAGCTGGAATACAGCAATAACATCAAATAGCTTCCAGGATATTTCTTCCAGGATAACAAGGGAACTTTAGGATGTGCAATCAGGACCGAAGCAGCTCCTCAGAGGCCACCCTGGTGCGTTTGAGTGGGTCTCCTCTGGCAGGATATACAGCTTGATTTTTTGTGCTCTCTTCCAATGACCCATGAATCAAATCAATGGTGTCGGTAAAAACTCTCAGCCATTTCACATAAAACTCACTTGAGCCTTTACACATAAATGACCTTTTTTATTCGACGTTATGGGTTATGAGTCAGAAAATCACCCGTCCATCATATCCACCTTGATTCCCTTTGGAGGGGTTGGGGGGGTTGGGGGTGTTCCCATGGCACCATGAAAGACAAATAAGCTGCTCCTTCAGATGTCACCATTAATGCTCCTTTAATATGGTGTCTAAATAGTTCCACATCGATGCTGGACCACACACAGCTCCAGCTCTAATGAGCTCAACTCTAATGAAGATGCAGTGAAATTAAAAGGAATCACCAGCTGTTGTTGAAATGAGTCAGAAAATGTCTACTGGTGCGTCCTCCCCTCAATAAGAGATTGCGCAACCGCAACTTGTGTTCACTAAGGACAGAATGCACGACAGCGGTCGCTGTATTTCAGCTGAGGTATTCGAAAGGAGGCAGCGCATTAGAGGACGAGAGCGAAGCGCCGTAAAAGTCCTTGTTAGGCAGGTTGGCGGTTCAGCAGGACACTGGAGGACCAGAGTCCCCAGTGGCTTCAGGAAGAGACAGAGCAGCAGATGGATGAACCGTGGCTTCTGCCCAACTCATTATATTCTTCTGGCACAATAGACCGGCCAGTTTGGTGCAGTGCTAACTTTCATGAAGACAGAAAAAACACACAGTCTGTGCACGAGCATGAAGCACTCTATAAATACGCTTCTCTTTCCTCGTATCTGAATGATCACCTGGACCAGGGGTACAGTAAGTAATGAAGATGGAACATGTTCGGTTAATTGTCAGCGTTTTCCATCTCTGTGTGGGTGCTGATGTAAACAAGCACGCCTTCCACGTACGTAGCCTAAACAAGAGGCCTGTCGATAAGCTCGCACGCCCCCTCAGGAGTGACAGCAAAGGCCACGAGCGAGGATTCGATATCAGGTCCAAATAAGTGGGAAAAACAGCACCGTGGCTGAGGTTGAGGAGCTTAACGGGATTGACAGGCAGCTGTATATAAGTGGCGCATCAGCCAGCCTCAGGTTGACAGTAAATATTCGCAGACTGACTAAAGAACCCAGGTTGATTGCTCTCCAGGTACGGTACAAGTTCTCTTTACTGTTGCAGAGGAAATGTCTCAGAATTTTATTTTTTTGCCTGCTCAGATTCTTCAGAAAGGACAGAGGTAGAGATTTTGGCTGTATGATTTTACTATAATGGACAGAGGACAGTAGTGGAGCCGTTACCAACCATTTTGACAGTGGTTCACGCTAGTCTTGATGGTGTTTGGTATTGTGTATCAGCACACCTCAACCAAAGAACCCATATAAATCTATAATTGATGAGTTATCTCAGAGAAAATGCCTCCGTTTAACCAATCCTGACTTCTTTTTACACGGTCTGAAGTGTCTGAGCCTCATCCCCTCTTGTGGTGGGCGTCTGTGCTGCACCCAGCAGAGAATGCAGCTGGTTGTCATGGCAGCAGTGCTGGCACTGGTGAGGGTGGGGCACGGCTGCAGCTTCGACTGCCGCCCGACGAACATCAGCATCCCGGTGGAGAGCTGTGGCCTCACCGAGCTCATCTACACCACCATCTGCGCAGGACAGTGCTACCACGTGGTAACAGACCATCCCCACCCCGACGTTCCACAGCTAACATTGATGTCCTGCAAATGGTCCATCACGCGTTCACCCTTTTCCGTCTGTGTTTCTTGGTGTGGCTGACAGGATCCTGTCTACATCAACTATCATGACTGGGCGGAGCAGACGGTCTGTAACGGCGACTGGACCTATGAGGTGAAACACATTGAGGGCTGTCCAGTGGGGGTCAGCTACCCAGTGGCCACCAACTGCAAGTGCGCCGCGTGCAACTCAGGAAACACGTACTGCAGTCGCTTCAATGGGGACGTGCCCGGCTGCCTGCCCTTTTGAAATGCCGGCATTTATGTGTTGACTCTGCAACTACATTAAAGAGATCTCAATCGGTTTGTGGGTTTTTGTCTCTCATTTACAAAGGCTGTCTTTTTTTTTAACTCCTGGGAGCCAGAGGCCTCTTATTTCTAACGGTTTTGGGCGGCAGAGGGACGATTGGTCGAGGCCAAAATCAAAGAGGTGACTGAAACACAATGTTGAGATCAAGTTCTAATGCAGCGAAGGAAAACCAGCAGGGTCGGACTCTTTTCTGTCAGATGGAAATGAAAATAAAAGTGTTGTCCGAGGCAGGACCTGCTGATAGAGGCGCTCTGCCCAGCTGATGCCTCCTCTATATTCAAAAATCATTCAGTCGGCAAAAACGTCCACTCTGGCACAATGTCGGCAGGAGGTCATCTCACCTGCTGTCTCACCTGGCTTTCCGGTTTTTAGAGATTATGTTTAAAGAACCTGAGATATTCTAAAGCCATTAAGTAGTTCATCTTCACATTTAACATTGCAAAGTGATGCTTAATCGTAGTATTTGTGTGTTATAACTTGATGAGGTTTATAGGGTGTATAAGGGGCTTCACAGAGAAGTGCTGGGCTTGTATTTGCATCCTGGAAGGAAAAAGGAGTAGATAACGAGTGACAAATGTGCCGGACGGAGGTGGAGGAGATCAGGGAGATGATGTAAATATGAGGGATATGGCAGCTAAACATCAGCGTCTCGTCGTTGCTAACATTGTAAAGCTAACAGGTCACAAGCAAAACACCAACATATTTGTTAGTTTTGCCTCACTCAACAAAATAGGGTAAAAAACCCCTCCGATTCTTTTAGACCTTCATTTAACCTTTAAATCGTGAACGGGTTTCAGGCCTTTGTGGTGCAACATAAACTGTAACATGTTTGACATTTTCGATACAATATGTCAGAATTGATGCATTACAGTCAGAAAGCTGGTGCCTCCAGACATTTCTCTCCACTGGCTTCAAATCGTTCAAAACACTGTGCACGTAATTTGACCTCTGTATTTATTGAAACTGTTTAACCGCAGCCCTGGAGTGGACACCCACGGCCTCACACTCCTCGTCACCGGCCATTTTCAACCTCCCTGTCCTGGGCTAGATGGTTTTTCAGCCTTTTTGACGGCTGACAGGACTCCATCTGTTGGGGCCACTGCTGTCCTTCAACAGCAGCAGGTTTCTCATCCAGCTGCTGCCTTCAGGGCTGCGCTGGACTCATATTCATGAGGAAGCGAATATTAGGAGATGGTGAAGAATTCTTCCTTGATTTGAGGTTTTTAAGCTCCTGAGTGGTGGAACTAAACTAAACATTTCCATCGCCGAGATTTTACTGAGCTGTGGATGGTTTTGTTGGGGTGTACGATCTGTTGTGTCACCCACTTTGGCAGTTTAAGTGATGTGACCAAACAGAAATGTGTGAGAAAGCCGCTGCAGCCCTCCATGGAAACCAGTAATTTAAGCATTCCCACAGCAACTGGGCTGATTTGTGTTAGCAAATGAAATGATGTAGCCCATTAACAAAGACTAAAATGGTGCGGTAATGCCACTGGCCCAGTGAGAGACCCCGTTCCTCACAGCACAGAGGTGCTTGAAGCAAACAGCCGGCTGCATTAGTTTATTAGCCTTTGGGATCTGGTCAGAATAATCTGGTTTCCTAATAACTCCATAAGAGGACAAATGAAAACGGTGCGGCACCATTTGTTTTAGAACATCTCCTGCAAACTGTAGCACTGGGAAAAGTTTCCCTGAAAACTCCTTTGATTAATGACCAGTCTGGACTCCATAAATGTTAATAGGATTCATTTATATGGGGAGAATATGCATGGGTGGTAAAAAAAACAAACCAAAACAAACAATGAGACAATATTTATGAGGGGCTAAACAACTCCAGACTGCCCGACCTTTGACCTACAGGTGAGCTCATGGCCAACGCTCATGTTCTGTCACGGCAGCGTTGCTGCTGCAGTTAGTGGAGAATCGGAGTCCTCCAGTGTCCAGTCTGCAGGATTACTGGGCCATCTTGCATTTAAAAGGCCATTAATCTGAGGATTATTGTGATGACTCATGCAGGCCCATTAACTAAACTCTAAAAGCATCTTTAATATCACTCAAACCACAAAGGAAATTAATGACTTTTAGCAAAGAGTGTGCTGCGATTCTTTGGGATTTCTTCTCCTGCCAAGAGTTGTTCTGACCAGTGACATTAATCCACAACTTTAAACTTGTTTTATTCTTAAATTGCCACTGAAGTCAGTGCTGGGAAACATTTCCTTAATTGAAAATCCAGTTAAAAGTCCTTTTGTAGATACCTACTGCCTCCACAGGCTCCTTCACATTGACAGAATATTTGTAAAAAAAAAAAAAAAAAAAATACATCTCAAACTTTAGATAAAATAATTTTTATTCCAATGAAACAAACACTCTTTACATTATTCTCCATGAGGTCTCATTTACACTTAGTCTGAAAGTGTTGACCTATCCATGGATGTAAGAAACTAGTCTCATCTTTATAAACAAAAGACAGCATCAACTTCCCTCTGGACAGAACAGTCTCAACTGCATATGATATATACAATATAAAAAAAACATCTTATTTTTAAACCAACAGCAAGATTTTCAACAGCCAGATAAACTAATCCCACATCATTTTCAAGAGAATTTTCCAATTGGTCCAACAGTGTCTCTCAGCCAAACACAACCCTTTCCCAGAGGAACCCCATCCAAACCCCTCCAGCAGTCCACAACTAAACAGCATACTTGTTCCTGATGATCTCGCCACCCTCCACCTCCACCTGCTCGTAAAGCCACTTCCTGTCGCAGCGGCACTCCACGCCGCACTTGCGTGAGCCGCACTCGGGGCAGGGGTAGAAGCAGCCCATGCAGTCCCCATCCAGACAGTCGCACAGGTCCTTGCTGTTGGAGAGCAGCCTGCCTTTGTTGTCGTACACCCGGATCTGTCTGCACGGGGAGATTCGAGACACATCCCTCGATTAAAACACTCCACCTCTGCCAGGACTCTTTTGGCTGCATCCTGGTTTCATCTTTCTTGGATCTTTTACTTCCCTCTTTCTTTGACAGCCATGACATTGGCTGCTTTTAAAGCTGATATCCCTCAGATTAAAGGCTGTGATTAGAGTGGGGCTGCTTGAGATTTGTTTGTATCAGAGAGGATAAAATGATCACAGAAGAATACCAGCTCTCGTGTATAAATTTCCATTTGCAATCAATCCACAATGCTTCCAGCCATCTGGAAACGAAGATTAATACGATAAAAGATAACTCAAGGGGAACAGTTTGGTTTGCTTTTTACTGTGATCAAATCTGCATTCAAGTTTAATTAACGTCACTCACTCACAAAAAGCCTCAAGGGGAAAATACCCACTGACAGAAAACACTTTGGATTTAGAGTCTTTGCAGGTTGGGCTTTATATAAACCTCCTTCATGATATTGGTCTCAACCTCAACTACCAATATGGTCACTGATTGTTTAAAAATATAAGAAGTGTATAAAATAAATATAAAATGTTTGTACATTTTTAAAATAACCAGATTTTCTTCCCATTTTTATTGTTATTATTGCACTTTTTGCACGTTGCTTCTGCACCTTGTGGGGTTATTGAAGTCTACTGTGACAGCTGACAGGAATAAAAGGGACAAATGCTTTCTATGATGCTCCATGAGTCACAGACATTAAAAAAAGGTTAGTATGAGAGTCAGAAAACACCACCTCACCTGTCTGAAAACTGTTTTCCTCCACGCCCTCCTCGCCCACCCTGTGACAGAGCACATAACAAGTTTTAGTGGAGCCTAATGATTGATCTTCAGTGACATAAAGGTCATTGAATACAATTAGGGGCCGTCGAGGTAAAGGGGAATCAGCTTCATTCCACATTATCCAGGTGAAATGGCTGCTGGGAGGCATCTGAAGTTAAAAGTAAAACTCACAATGCTACAGTGTCAGAAACAGAAAACTGACCCTTATGGTGATTCTTTTGTCTCGGCGCACAACTCCAGCCTCTTTGGATCGGTCTTGTTCTCCTTGCGTTACAGTTTTATTCACCAGGTTTGTCTCTTTCGGCACCACCACCCTTTTCCGCAGTGCAATCTGTGCAACAGTCATTGATTCATTATTTATATGGATGGACAGGATGATGGGATTACTGAGCTGCAGAAAACGTTTGTGTGTACAGTGATCCCTCGTTTATCGCGGGAGTTGCGTTCCAAAAATAACACGCGAAAAGTGAAATCCGTGAAGTAGTCAGAGCTTTATTTTTTTAAATTATTTTACAATGCAATACTGAACTATAGAATGAAACCAAAAATCAAAACCTGTTTTAAAGCCCAAAATTTGTTTAAAACAATAATTTTAATCTAGTAATACAAGGTTGGAAACATTGTCACTCGCGTATTTCAGTCCCAGCTGTGCCTCTTCGTCCTGACTCCGCTCCGCTGGAGCGTCTGTTTCTACTGAAGGCGCAGGAGTCTTTCTCCGAGAGAAGAACATTGTTATGGGTAGTTGTTGGCGCTCTTTCTTTTTCTGAGCAAGAAGATTTTTATAAACGGATATGCCACCTTCGATTATATTTGAGAACTGCAATGAACGACTCGCAAAAAAAATGAAGCAGCGAAGCCGTGAAAGATGAAACGCGATATAGCGAGGGATCACTGTATACAGTCGGAAAGCCCACCTTTGTTGTTTCGTGTGATGGTATAGTGGGTACAGCATCCTCTCTCAGAAACTGTTTGCCGTTGTAATCCCTGAAGCATTCGGGCCGGAAGTGTTCTGAGCAGAGACAGGTGTTGGCAGTTGGAACAAAGTTTTTCATGCCCAGGCTCTGCACCCATTTGGCCGCAAGCTGAGGTTTACTGAGTGGGAACCTGAAAAACACAAGAAGACAATCACGACACAGATAATATATCATTAATGTCAAAGTTGTGTCCAATCTTGTGCCGCTTCAGAGACATGGAAACCTTCTTTTGAGCACAATGAACTGCTACTTCATGTACCTTGAGAAGCATATCTACTAAATAAATAGATGCGTTTGGACAGCTGTAATCTGGACATGCATTTGATCTATAGTTACATACAATTCAAAACATACATTTACATATTTACATTTACATAAACATAATACATTTAAATGCGCACAAATGGGTCAAATAAAAGCTATTGCCTCGAGAAAAAAATGTTTTATTTGGCTCTTAGATTACTGATTATATTAGAAACCAAAAGGTTGCAGCTACAGTAGGTTAGCTCATAAAAGCTAAGTCAAAGGTAAAGCATGTATGTAAAGCATAATGTAAAGATGTTGGAATACTGGCTGCAGCCCAAACTGGACCTGTCGGCAAAAACTCACCTATAAAACCTTATTTCTGACCCCTTTACAAATCTGTTGCTACAATCGACTGATGCACAAATAACAGGCATTGTGCCTTTTTTTTGCCTTAAATGTGAAAATCCAACCAACAGTCAATGATGTGCTTCTTCTTCTTCTTCGCCTTCTCCCTCCGCTTCTTCTTCTATGGTGAAGATTGGTTCTGTTTACGTTTCCTGTTTTACCTTGGTCGAGTCTGCCCTCTTGTGGAACTTCCAAAAAGCCACCATAATGTAATCTATTTCTAAGGACTATTGTCACAAATATCGCAAAGTGATTTCTTTTTTCCAGTGTTGGCAAGTAGCATCACATTTGAACCATTATTTTAAATGTATGGACGTACTTTGTGTTGCTTTAAATTCAGGTATTACCCGAATTGTTATTAATATAGAGTGCTCGCAAAATTGTCTCTTGAGATCTTAACTATTGTGCTAAATAATGTCCCAGTCTCGATTTGGGCCGTTTCAGTTTTTTTGTGCGTGTTTGTTGGGGAGTGTTTGACTCTTTACCTCTCACCCTCACCATGACGAAATCTCGCGTTCCAGCCGCAGCACGAGCTTCCCGGGGCCACTGGTCACATGATGTAACCTACACTGGCTACACAGAGCTAACATCGCTAGCTTCCGTTGTCACAGCTGCTGACAGCAGCAGCCACTTCGCTGACAGGGGATTATACCCCGTTTAGGGAGAAGTCGAAAGCCTCACAAGTCTCCGGCAGGTGAATCAAATCAGATGTTTAAGTTTTGGCGTGTCCGTAGCGTGAAGTTAGCCGAGAGAGCTAAGTTGAACTAGTTTAAAGGGAGTTGGTTTCGCGTGCGGGGGTGTTAAGCTAGCATTAACGACACTGGCCTTTGGTTGGATTGTCTTTGAAGCTAATCTCACCTACCGCTACCCCACAGTGTCTTCTATTTGCTTCAAGATCAAGGTGTTAAAACCACTATCTGTCACGTTAGCGTTAGTTAAATTTGGCGAGTCGTATGTAGCTGACTGACATTACACTTGTTTGCATTCTGACAGTAAGGGAGTGAAGATGGAATAACTTGGCTAATGTTAGCGAAGTGGCGATAAATATCAAGCGCGACACAATCAATGTCGGCACGAAACAGGTTGAATTTCTCAAAGTTGCGACTTTAATGTGTTGCCCTAATGTGCTTGTGACGCACCACTAACAGCACAAACTAAAGTGTTGGGAGATAACTGAACCAAGTTAGCACCGAGGCTAATCGCAAAAGCAGCTAACTTTGACACGTTCTAAATATTACCATTCTCTAGAAATGCATCTGGTTTCTCTAAAGAGCTCGCTGATCCACCTGTTGTTGAATTCAGTCTTGCTCGGTGTTGTCAGGTCGATGAACTCGGAAACACCCCCCCCCCCCAGCAGCCAGTTGTTCTGAGAAGTGAAAACATCTGGGTGGGTCTGCAAGTCACTGATCGCACTTCTTCTTCCATCGGTGCGTTGCTGGGAACCTTTCAGATGGATGCGTGTGCATGTGACTTGCTTTGGCCCCCGTTGCTGCTGAGTCTGGGGCCAGTTCTCCTGCTGCCCAGGGCGTTGCATCCGCTGGTTCCCTGAGAAAGCAACAGTTCCCACTCAGACTTGCTGACTGGTTCTGTACAGATGTTTGCTCAAGAGCTTTAAGACATGGACAGAGAGCTTTCTCCCAGGCTGCACCTGCACGTTCGGTCCCACAGGGGCATTATCCTGTAAAATATCTTGATGGAGTTATTTCTACGGGTTGTAATTTGTGTTTGTTCTCTGCTTTATTCATATTTTTTTTGTCTTGTCGCTTTCGTTTAATAGTCAGGAGTCAGTGAAAAACGCGCACATGGACAAAGGTGGCGGACTGATAAGACAAAGGGGACATTGGACTTGACTGTGGAGGTCGGGTGGGGATGACATGAGCTCACAAAGAGAATTGGCAGGTTTTACAGCCCAAGTGTGTGAATCCTCCCAGTGAACACTGGCGACTGTCGGGGGGAACGTTGGTCCCACGTTTGTCACCAGCCAAATTGAGACTGTTTTTGAAACGTCACCGGTGATCCGCTGGGATCTCTGCCTCTGGGTGGAGCGTATTCCCGACGTTCAGTGCTTCACGCGTTGGAATGCCATATTGATTTTGTCACTTTTGGTTGATTTTGTCAGACTTGACAAGAGTTAGTAAAGTCCCGACTTGAGCAAGATGAAAACAACACAGCTGTAAAAACTAGAGAAAGATGGAGGCTTCCTCAGGTGTGAAAGAAACCAAAAGACCGGAGAACCACATGTAGGGATCGGAGCGCCCGCAGATGACCTCTAGTAACCTCCTCTGTTCTTCCTCCCTCCCTCCCTGTTTTCCTCTGTCCTCCCATTGGGCATTGCAGAGCGCGACTCGTCTCTTCTACTCGCTCCCTTCAAGACTTTGAGGCATTGATATCGAGGGTCCGAGTCAACTTCTGCCCAGTACACCCCAGGGGCTTCAGCCCCCTCCTCCCCCCATCAGCAGAGAGGTCGTGGACTCACGTGGAGGAGATGGATGGGAGATAAACACGACATCGACTCCCGAGGTAAGGTCAGCACCACAGCGCCAGTTTACGCCGGCGTGCGTCTTGTTCCCACTAAAGGACCATTACGCGGTTTTCCCCTAAGTTGTCACAGTCGCTCTCTTTGTTCAACAAGTTCCGCCTTCAGTTTTACGTCATGGTTGAAGGTGTTAGCGTTGTTCCGCCGCCACAAAAGTCTTTTATGGGTTTATTGTGACACGTCAAGCTTATCAGCAGCGCCTGGAAAATGCCTTACATCCCTCTTCTCTTTTATTATCTGGTTATCTCCGGCTTTGACCAGGGTCACCTCCCTTTACTGAGGTTTCCAAAGTGTGTAGTGGTTTTATAATCACGTTCAAATACACCCACGGTTGCTAGTTAAGAAAATAGAACCTTGTTTGGAAGTGAAGAGGCCAACAACACCGGTCTGTGCAGGGTAGAAAACTGCCTTTTCTCTTTCGCTCTGTGTAAATATTTGCAGAAAAAGAGAAATATGCTGCTTTTTTTTTTTTAACACTTTTGTGTCCAAACACTCATTTGGTTCAGAACTTTCATTCCGAACAGAAAGTGAAATTCAGTTGAAAATGCTTTGAGAGCGATTTAACCCCAATCTCGGACGGAATCCCCCAATAAAGATCGCTAGGTTTCGGATGCTGCCACTCCCCCGGGGTTAAGAATAGCCACACGCATGTGCTGAGTCAGTTTCCTGGAAAGAATAATTTTATACCCGATGACGAACTTTCATTTCTGCTTTCGCAGCCTGTTGCTTTTCTTCTACATTCACATTTAGACGTCGCACGTTTGAGCCGTTTCAGGAAGGTGGAATGTCCCATTTAAGGCACAATCACACTGGTGAAATCTGACCACAGGGCAGTTTTGAATGCGTCCACGCCCTCCCTCATTTAAATGAGGCGGATAAAACGGAACGCCGAAGGAACGCCGGCGCCACACCGGCGGAAGATGCGTTTGATTTGCACTTGATCTCCACAGACAAGCTAACTCGCCCGGTTTGTTCCGCAGGTGCACGTTGGTTTCGTTATGACAAGCTGCTGTGCAGAAGATGTCCACGCTATCAGTGACTGATATCCGAGATGTTGGTCATGGTAAGAGCAGCCCGGCCTCACGCTGTTGCACGTTCTCCTCTCAACCCGCCTGCGTTTCCTCGCTCAGATGAGAGTAAGGTGTTCGACGGGCCCTCTGAGCTGCAGCTGGACTGCGTGGTTGAGGAGAGCAGCAGGAGCGCCCCGCTGAAGCTAGCACTGACCGACCTCTCCCGGCCAGATGACTTCCCCGGCCCCCCTCAAAACGGCCCCGCTCTGCCCGTGGAGCCCAGCGAAATCAAGCTGGATCCAGCTGCGGCCGAGACATCTGCCGGCTCAGGTGAGAGGACGCTGGCCGATGATGTAGACGCTCCCGTCGGACCGTCGGGATGCATATTTAAAATAGGGAAATTCAGACGCTGTAGTTAATATGGCTTTAACGACGCCGTCATGCTTCGGTCAAACACGCTCTTCTACAGAGACGTGACGGAGTGGTGGGAAATTTTGTAGATGCTGTAGATCTTTGGAGATGCTAATTTCCCTGGTGGACACCCCCTAAAGGGATCAATAAAGTTATCTTGAATCTTGAATCTTGAGTGACGGCCCACTTGTCTTTGGAATTGTAGTGGGGAAAAGCTACCAGCCTTTAGGGGCGATACGGCGTGAGATTGGTCACGTTAGCACGCGTGCGTCGAGACTTTTGCCTTTTATTTCGCCCGCCGAACAAAGCCGGAGTCCAACACTGGCCTGGGAAGGTTTGGGCGAATTGACTCCTGAGCGTGTCGTGGTCTGTCCTCTGTTTTGCCGCTCAGATGGGCAGCCGGTGAAGAGGAAGAAGGGGCCTGCTCCCAAGATGCTCGGCAACGAGGTGTGCAGCGTGTGCGGCGACAAGGCCTCCGGCTTCCACTACAACGTCCTGAGCTGCGAAGGCTGCAAGGGCTTCTTTCGCCGCAGCGTCATTAAAAGTGCGCAGTACTCGTGCAAGAACAACGGCCACTGTGAGATGGACATGTACATGCGCCGCAAGTGCCAGCAGTGTCGGCTGCGCAAGTGCCGGGAGGCGGGCATGCTGGAGCACTGTGAGTTACAGCCTGGAGACTCTGGGGGGGGGGGGGGGGGGGGTCAGCACTTGTGAGACGCGTCCCTCTTGTCACCTGTAGGTGTGCTCTCTGAGGAGCAAATCAGGCTGAAGAAGATGAAGAAGCAGGAGGAGGAAACCGCCCGCACGTCCACGGAGGTCGCCCCGACCCCCCCGCAGGAAGTGGCCACGCTGGACCCCCAGCAGCAGGAAATGATCGAGAAGCTCGTGGCCATGCAGAAGCAATGCAACAAGAGGTCTTTCCTCGACCGGCCCAAAGTGACGGTGAGTGTCGCCGCGGCAACGCCACCTCCTTCGCACCGGCAGTGTTGCCAGCGCTCACCTCTCTGCGTCCCCCCCCCCCCCCGCAGCCGTGGCCGCAGAGTCAGGACTTGCAGAACCGAGAAGTGCGTCAGCAGCGGTTCGCCCACTTCACCGAGCTGGCCATCATGTCGGTGCAGGAGATCGTGGATTTTGCCAAGCAGCTTCCTGGTTTCTTGGAGCTGACGCGGGAGGATCAGATCGCTCTACTGAAGACTTCGACCATCGAGGTTCGAGGTTCTGACGCAGCAGAGGCGCCTCGGCCTCAGCTCAGTGTGTTTGACGCAACGTTTGTCCTCCACAGATCATGCTGCTGGAGACGTCCCGGCGGTACAATCCCTCCATCGACAGCATCACCTTCCTGAAAGACTTCAGCTATAATAAGGAGGATTTTGCCAAAGCAGGTGCGTTTCTGCATTTGTGGCGCGCCCTCGCTCCACCTGGCGCGGCCACGGGTTTAAAGCGGCGTCCCTCTCGTCCTCAGGGCTTCAGTTCGAATTCATCAATCCGATCTTTGAGTTCTCGAAAGGGATGAACGATCTGCATCTGGACGAGGCCGAATACGCCCTCCTCATTGCCATTAATATCTTCTCCGCAGGTCAGGTCGCGTCGCTACTCAGAGACGTTTGCAGCGTGATTCTGCCCTCTGAGATTAGAGATTAACCACATTTGTTTGCTCAGATCGTCCCAACGTGCAGGATCACGACCTGGTGGAGCGGCTCCAGCAGCCGTACGTTGACCTCCTGCGCTCTTACATCATGATAAAGAGACCAAACGTAAGTGGCCGCTCGAGGAGTCGGAATGGAGGAGCAGGACCCCCCCCCCCCCCCCCGTGTTAAACTCCCCTTTAAATGTCTCCTCAGGATCACCTGATGTTTCCCCGCATGCTGATGAAGCTGGTGAGCCTGCGCACGCTCAGCAGCGTCCACTCGGAGCAGGTTTTCGCCCTCCGCCTCCAGGACAAGAAGCTTCCGCCGCTGCTGTCTGAGATCTGGGACGTGAACGAGTGACTTTTTTACGAGGCCGTGGCCCCGGAGCAGGAGGATGGACGCTGGGAGAAGAGTCTCGGCGCCCTTCGAGGAGCGTCCACCAGAACGAGAACAGTGAACCTGGGGTTTTTTTTCCTGTAGATGCTGACATGATGAGTAGATCCCGGGACTTTTGGGCCACCACGTACATTTGCGTAGACCTCTACCCACGTTGTTGCTCAGACTGTTGCTAAAAGGTCTTATTTGGGTTGAACTGGTGCCGGTTTGGACAGTAGGGAAGGACAGAAGGACCTCTGCCTGTTTGTCGTAGCCACTCAGGTAAAGTCGCGTGAAGGGGACTTTCAGATCGGAGGCTCGTCAAATTCCTTCAAATCACTTTTCATCAAGGGCCTTTTATAGATCCTCCTTAATTTTTGTAAATTGTGTTATTTATTTTCACATGAATAATGAATAGACTCATTAAAATCCACATGATTGTACAATCACGTACTAACGCACAAGAAGGTAGACCTCATTTACAGGAGCCACGTGACTGAACCGCTCACACCTTTTCACCGGTACCGAGACGTTTGTGGTACTGCCCCAGTGTTCGGGAGGGAGGACGGACCGACCTTTCTGTGACCTTGAGCTCCAGTGAATAAAGCCAAACGTCGGTAAACACACGGACCTGAAAGACCTTTGGCTCGTTGTTGTGGAGACTTCAAACAAAAGGGGGATTTTTCTTGTGTGTTCTCAGAGGTACAGAAACGGCGGCCAGCAGAGTGCGCCTCTTCCTCTCGCCCTCCAGTCAAAACAAACGTGTGTGTGTGTGTGTGAGAGAGAGAGTGTGTGAGAGAGAGAGTGTGTGTGAGAGTGTGTGTGTGTCTTAAGAATCTAGATTAGATGCTGTTGTGTCCTATTACAGATCAGAAAGGCTTCAGAGTCTCTGAGCTTTGAATCCACAGACGCGTTTGGTTGTAATTCTATTTTTCTAACCTTTTCCGTCAGCGTTAGACGGAGCGGATCGGTGACCCGAGCATGTAGCATTATTGACAACGTTGCATATGCAAAAATGTCCCATCTGCAATAAAATCGGCTCTGCTTTCGGGGGGTTTTGGTTTGGCGCTTTCTGGGTTTTGGGACGTCGGCGTGGGTCATCCACCAGATTTATCAGATCACTATTAACGCTTGTCAGTGTCCATGTCCTGTTGATACTGTGCACGTCTGCTGTATATACTGTAATTGACGTCACCGACCTCGTTTGATTCCTGTTTGCGGGTGAAACTGTAAAGAGAAGCAAGCCTATTTTAATACCGGCGTCTCTAGAAGATGCTTTGTTTTCTATGTACAGTGTAAATTAAAGCTCTGCTGTAGTGCTGATGAGTTTGGGGGGTTAATAACTCGTTTCCTGCTTCGATGGACGACACTGTTCACTCCCTGGGCCACAACAGACATTAAAGGCTACATTTGACAGTGATTTTAGCTGTGGGTGGATGGATAGATTAGGACAAAGTCGCTTGTTTTTAAGAAAATAAAATTACCCCCCCACTTTAAAACTGAATCAAGTCATCACAGAAATGAATATTTGCCAGTTGCCACATTTACAGGCGGCGGTTGTCCAAATAAAAACGACATTTTTGCTAGTTTTGCCTCTTCATGACGCGTTTATAAATGGAATCGGAAGCGATAATCGACCTGTACATTGAGGGTGGGGGCGGCTTTCACGGAACATTATTCCAAGCCCCCAAATAAGACCGGACCGGCCCTGTTACACAACCCGCAGCGATCGTCCAGGCTGAGGTTCCGAGGCTCGGTTCCGAGCTGCGCGGGGATGATGATGATGAGGATGATGATGATGATGATGATGATGATGAAGAGGGTGTCTGGAGGCAGGCTGCAGCTGACCGAGCCACTCGATCACTGAGCGGGGAGGCTGACACTTCACGCCAAAGCGACGGGGCGTTCGGGCGGAGCAGCCGCATTTCCACTCACGGTTCCTCCCACCAGTGTTTCCGGTGGTCTGCGTTACTGCGAATGACAGAAGGCTGAACGGAGACAAACACCGCCGCCTCGCTCCCTCTGTGACCGACGGGGGCACCACCACCCGGGCCGTCATCAGCAGCTGGCTGCGCCCTGGACCTTAGCGGCTAATAGGCTAATGTAGTCAGGTAAAAAGATTCTCTTTCATTGCGTGTGCGCGGATTTTTAACACACTCGGCACGTTAATCCCGTCTGCTGGGCAATATCAAGCGCCGCGGCCAGCGCTTGTTTTCATGAAGATAATAACTTAAATTTGGCATTTCCGTCAACCTTCTTAGCAGCTAACACAAGGACGGAAGCTAACTGGCTAATCCCGCCGTGACGTACGAAACATATCGCTGCTAGCTCCGTCTAGGTGAGGGGATGCGTCCTTTGGGGTGTACGTGTGCGACCATTAAGGCCTGGCGGCTTGTCAAAACCATCAAAAATAATAGTTAGTAGTATTATTACACGCACGGCGTCAGGAAGGCGTTGGCTACGGCTCATGCCATTATTTGCTTCATCTAAACATCAAGGCGTCATTAGGCTATACAGTACCAGCTAGCTAGGCAGGTATTAACATGTCCTACACCTCCTTACTGACACGCACACGCACCTCGCATTCGCCGCGTACTCTCGTTTTAATGTGTAATTCGAAGCAACGTGAAGCAGTGTTTCCTTTTGAAATCACTTTCCCATCATATATACGGCATATATACGAGTGGGAATCTGTAAGGATTCACGCATCAAATGTACGTTTAAATGCCCACTGAGAAGACTTGTACAGATGGCATATAAATAAGCCATCTAATGGGGTTGTTGGATATACGTCGATGGTCCTGATGTTGCATTTTATGTAGATGGCAAAGTGTGATGGAGAAATGTGTAGAAGTAACACTAACTCTGCTTTTAACAGTCAAAACAAGCTGCAGACCATCAGTATGCAACAGAGTTGCACCAGCAACTTGGTTTTCCCAGGGGACTTGCAGAACATGCTGAACTTGATGCCAGCACTGGTGTGATTCCACGTGGTAGATGTGGAATTGGCCTCTTCTGCACGCCCAATATGACTTCACGCTGTTTATTGCGATTTTCAGGAAATGTTGTCCGTGATGGGTGCTGATGAATCATATTTATCTCCTCTCTGCACTTATATAACCAGTGAACGCCGCATGCAGAGGAGTCGAGCAGGCTCGTTTGTTGCCCCGTGAAGATGGCATATTGTGATGATTTTCATATCGCCTTTCTTTTCAAGGAGAAATGGCTAAACTCATTTGGTAAAGATGCTCTCTTAAGGTGAACAACCTCTCTGTCCTGGTCTAAAAATAAGGCTGGAGCTGTGTTTCTCTGCTGCCAGGTCTGCTTTCAGCTCCCTCGCTTCATAAATTAACCATTTTGGCTTTGCACCAACGAGGCAATAATGCTCCCAGACCTGCTCGTTGTTCGGCTCTCCTTCGGGGTTTCTTTTAAAGAGGGTGGAACTTAAACTATACATGTTTAATTAGCAGTGGCGGTTAATTCAGCAGGATTAATTGCTTCATATTGACAATGAGTGCATGATGCATTTTGTTTGAATTAAATGCCCATTGAGATTTTCCATCACGATCCGACCCCGTGCTTGAACAACCAAACCGCCCTTGAATAGCTGACAACCCCTCCGAGTGATGCTTTCTCCTCTAATGTCCGTCCCGTCCAGCCGTGCCTCCCAGCGACAGTGAAATGTTCTTTCCCAGCCCGCAAGCACGTGTTCGCTGTGACCTGATGCACAACCGTCTCCGCAGGTCAGTCTCACCCTGCTCGGATTGATGGGCGTCTCCATGTTTCCCAGCTTATTTCCACATGCAGGACCTCTGACCTCCAGCTCTGCTGACAGTAGACCAGCGATGGGAAGCTCTCGTCGCCACGTTCATTCCCTCTATAATTCCTCTATAATTCAGACAAATGTGCCCTCTCCGCTTCCCTGCAAAACAAAAGACAAACATGCCACCGTGACTGATGCAGCAGGGATGGAGCAATCTTCTTTATTTCGTTCTAAATGGGGGCCCTACATCTTTTGAATGGGTTGTCGTGCACGCGGGACGCAGCGTCTGAGTCACCCGAGTGTAATATGCAATTATGTGCACAAAATCCACCAACCCAGTTACAAAATGGTTTTGGGAGTGTAACATGTAAATGAAAAACATTCATTATGCAGAAGCCGCCTTAATAGGAGACCTCACGATGCGACTTATGGAGAAGGATGTTGGGTGTTGTGGTCGAGGAGGGCGCCACAAAGGTCTGTTGTCTTTCCACGAGTCACCCTGGGGCCGAGGAAATCACACGGTAGACTTATCTGCATATCGGTGCAGGTGTAGGCGTCCGTGTTTGTGTTCCAGGGCGTGCCTTTTGGAGATGATGGAGCAAAGGCTGGTGTCTCCTGCGGGACATGTCCTGTCGCTCGTCTGGTTTGTTTTCTTTACGTCCTTTTCTGGACACCCGGGTCACAAATTGACTGCTAATTGTTGGCAGCTCAGGTGCTTTAAATGTCTTCTATTGTTTTTGGTACCTGTGGAGGTCCACTCGAGTTGTTGGGAATATCCACGACCTGTTGTTGTGGCTGTCTTCGGCCTCCTCACTGTTGTCTCTATGACATTAGCCTTCACAAGCCACCAAAGGCTTGAGGACTCACACGGTGGTTTTTAGAGACACGTCGACTGCAGCTGAGTCTACAAATGTGGACGCCTGATGTGTTTAAATGGGGCCTGAGAGGAGAATGTGTTTCAGAGACTTCTGGTTTCAATCCTGAGTCACGTGCACGTGCTGGCTCCTCCGGCAGAATGAAGCATCTTGCTACAGCGGCCATTTTGTAATGGCGTGCATTCATCATGCTGGGAGGACGCTGCAGCGGGAGAGCGATGCACTGGAGACTTCCCTTCAGTCCCTCTCGTCTGACAGATCCACTTCCATCGACTTTGATCTGAGCCTCCGCAGTGAACACGTTGGGCTGGCAGATGAGCTGTAAACTTGTGCGGTTGTACGTGCACGCCTGCTCGCCTGCCGTGCACACGTGTCAACATTGTTCTCCTCTCCCAACAGAGCTTCATTTATCCTCCTCCTCATGTTTGCCAAAGGCCGCCTTTGATTATATCTGTGACTAAAACCTACTGAAGCGATTGTCGAGCTTCTCCAGATTCTGCAGGTCTCTAAGAAAACAGTTCTTCCATTTCGGTCCCTCACTATCTGTTGAACAAGGTTTATAATGTTTGACATGTCTGCATTGGTCCTTCTTCTTCATTGGTAAGAACATGAATACGCTGCCTCTCCAGGACATCGTCGTGTTCCAGTCCAGCTACACATCTGTCATATGTGATGAATTGGCCGATAAAAAGGAAATTGGATTTTGCCATTGGTAAATAATTCCTGTTTTCCCATCGGCGCACCCGAACCCTGTGCATCTTTCTCTAGCATGTTTGGTTGCTTAATTGGTTTTCTGTTGTGTCCTTGCTGTTATCAGTCAAGAGGGAGTAAGGTGCCCTCATTCAGCCGTTATCGACGCCTGAGATAGCGCAACAGTGTTCACAGCTGCCTGACGGAAACCAGGCTGCACAACTGGCATCCAGACCCTTTTAAAACTGGCATTTGTTGCTTGTTATTAACGACAGTGTTCCATCTTTTCCATCGTTTCTTACAGGTGAAGCGCTTCTAAACCGTCACAATGATCATCACAAGGAGGTTTCAGCTGCACACTTGAAGCCCCAACCAAGCCGTGGGAACCCACCACTAATTCAAGAGGGAGCGTAGATACTGAATGCCGTGACGGACAGGATTTGGTCTAATAAAAATGGAGAAAAAGAAAATGTGCCCTCGCCTTCTGGACTACCTGGTGGTGGTCGGAGCGAGGTAAGAGAGTCTGGAGTTCATGAGTGTATGCTTGGTAAATCCAGCTGTGGCGGAACTGACGCACTGAGGAGGAAATTGTCAGATTTGCATTGAAATCAAATCTCAGCTAAAGCCAATGCGTCCTTTAAGTCAAAAGGTGATCAACACTGGAGGAAACAGGGCTGGCTAACTGGAAAAGACAGCCCGTTTTCCACAATAGAATGTAATCAGCTTTTATTCAGGCATGGGAAATGTCTTTATAAGCAGGTCTGAAGTAGACGTCGCGTTAAGGGGATTAATGCTTTCATAAAGTTGTTGATCAAATGAAGGAGTCCAGATAATCTGTTAATTCCAATCTTCAAGCGCAAATCGAGCATTGAACGGCTGAAACGGGCGTTTGCCGCCTGGTCGTGAATGATGCAGATGTTCTGTTGTTCTCTGGTGTCCATATACGTTTGTCCATCTCTTCTCCAGACAACCAAGCAGCGATAGCTTTGCCCAGACCCCCCAGCTCCTCCGCCGGTACCCTCTTGAGGACCACCACGACTTCCCGCTTCCTCCGGATGTGGTGTTCTTTTGCCAACCTGAGGGCTGCCTGAGCATACGGCAGCGGAGGGTCAGCCTTCGGGACGACTCCTCCTTCGTTTTCACTCTGACCGACAAGGACTCAGGAATCACCCGCTACGGCATCTGCGTCAACTTCTACCGCTCCTTTCAGCGTGGCCACCACCGCGCTCGCGGGGACAAAAGCACCCACGCGGACATGGCGGCCAGGGGTGCGGAGACGGCCAGCGAAGGCTCCGATGGCAGCGGGCCTCCTCCTGCATTGTCTCCACCTAACAATGCTGAGGTGGCACCTCCACCCACCTCTGAAGAGGAGGGCGGCGGACAGTTGGGCGGCGAGCAGAATGCTGGCAAGTCCCCGCAGCACAGAAGAAGCACTGCTAAGATGGCCGCCCGGAACCGCTACAGCACACTGACCTCATTGTGCATCCTTAGCCATTACCCCTTTTTCTCTACCTTCAGGGAGTGTTTATATATTCTCAAGAGGCTGGTGGATTGCTGCAGCCAGAGGTTAACCCAGAGGGCTGGGCTGCCTCGGGCCACCCAACGGTAAGGCAGAAAGTCCCATGTTAAAGTTTATATCACACTCCGGTTGTTTGTGTGGCACTTGCAAATGATGCTAAAATGACTTAATAGCACACTGATGGGCACCATGGAAACCCAAATCCCATGTTATTAAGGTAATACAATTTTAAATTAATCCACAATATTTACTTCCATGCAAGCGTTCTTTTTGTTCCCTACATATCAATTATTCCGAAAGTCTATTGGGATTTGGAAATTAGTGTTCCAGCCTCCGAGCTAAGTGTCGTGGACTTGTAAATCTTTGCACACCTCATTTGCATTCATTGAAATAACGACGTGACTTGTATTTATGATGCTGATGTAAAATAACAGCAAAACACCATCATTTTATGCCATCTTGTCAGGCCCCTGTGATGTTTCCTGTGAGTCTCGCTGCACTTCTTGCTGCACGCCCATCTGCTTCTGTTTGTGTTGTAAAATTAACACGGGGGCCTTTGTCTGTGTCTCCGTGCAGTTTTGCAGGCCATCTGGAGCTTAGCTTTGTTTTCACAGCTAGCATTATGCTCTCACACCACCTCAGGAATAAAAACAGCAGCTAAAATATCCAGTTTTTCTACTGAACTATTTCTATTTAAGCGGGTGCTTCGTCAGTGTCACCAGCTGAATTGAATAATCACAAATCAACCTGGAAGTGTCGATTGCGTTTGACTTTTAATTGACATTGAGATCTATATGGAACCAGTGCCTCAGTCATTCTCACAGCTACCGGTACATGCAGGAATGCCTAATGCACAGTTAATCTCCTGTCTTGACACTAATATGCTGAGCACTGTGGCAGCGAGGAGACCTTCTAAGACCACTCGAGCTGAGGCTTAGCGGTCTGGTTGAAATGTGCTGGGTCTTTGACAGAGAAATGGAGCAGCCTGTGTGTAATGGCTGCAAGTGAGGTACTGACAGATTGAGGTCTCAAACTGCCTTTGGACAGCAGCTGCAGTTGGTGGGAGAGCTCCAGTGGGCTAATGATTTATCTCTGCCTTTGACACACACACACACACACACACACACACAGATTAAATAGACTAGAAAGGGTTTTATGATTGTCTCAGAGTGGAGGCTTTTCTTGTCAATACAATACTACTTAAGAGCCTCTTGTGTTTTCTCATTTGTGCATCACAGGAGTTATTAGATTAAACCCTAAACCTAATTTTAATGTGGAAGTGACTGTTGAATGAATCGATGAGGGGGAAGCATTTCTGATTTTATCAATACTAAAAAGATAACGTGAGGTGGACAACGAGCCTTTTAGCAGATGTGACAGTCCTCAGTGCTACATGAAGCTCTTAAAAAGGCCAGTAAGCCACAGCAGAGCAACAGTGTGAGGACAGACACCAAAGAATCCACCCTGGGGCACTTTGGGAGGAGAATTTTTCTCTGACAAGTTGTAATTTGTCACAGTTCTATATCTGGAAGTTGCATCACCAGCACAGGCACATTTCAGATGCCTGCTGATACCTCACCGTCCAATTAAGATATGTGCTTAGTTTGTTTTTTCACCATCAATGGCAGTTTTTTTTTTCCTTTTTCTACCATATAAGGGAGGAAAAAAAATAATTAAGTCATAGTGGTTGTTGAGATCAACATAATTAAGGATGACGACAGTAAACATTACATTTTGTTTTTCCTCAGGGACACCATGTGGCGTGTGTTCACCGGGGCTCTGTCGGTGGAGGAGAAAGGAAGCCAGCTGCTAGCCGACTTGCGGGAGATTGAGTCCTGGATGTACAGGCTGCTGCGGTCGCCTGTACCAGTGGCAGGCCAGAGGCGTGTGGATGTGGAAGTCCTGCCCCATGAACTCAAGCGGGCGCTCACCTTTGCCCTGCCAGAAAACTCCCGGTTCTGTTTGGTTGACTTCCCGTTGCACCTTCCACTGGAGCTGCTGGGCGTGGACGCCTGTCTTCAGGTTCTCAGTTGTGTCCTTCTAGAGCACAAGGTAAAGAATAGTGGAATACTTGTCAAAGGAAACATCAGAAAAAAGGTTATGTAAAGCCGTGTTGGGCTTTTGTGGATGCCATTTTTTATTTTGCTCCCTGGAGGATGGGGATTGTGATCGGTAATTAGCAGCCATAAATAAACTGGATGGTTACACAAAACCTTTGTCTTGTTATCAGGTCATTCTTCAGTCCAGAGACTACAATGCTTTATCCATGAGTGTCATGGCTTTTGTTGCCATGATCTACCCTCTGGAGTACATGTTCCCTGTCATCCCCTTACTGCCAACCTGCATGGCCTCTGCTGAACAGGTGATTAACGCACCACCACTGCAGAAGCTGTTCGTCCTAGCTGTACATTTTTGCCTAACTGGAATTTGTTTCCTGCCACAGTTGCTTCTGGCCCCCACTCCCTACATTATCGGTGTCCCGGCCAGTTTCTTCCTCTACAAAGCCGAGTTCAAAATACCAGACGACGTGTGGCTTGTGGACCTGGACAGCAGCAAGGTCACTACATCCAAATATTCTTTTTTCCTGTTGCTTTTTTTAGATGTAACAGTTCCTATCTCCATTATCCTTTTCTCCCTACAGGTCATCGCGCCCACTAATGCCGAGATTCTTCCACCTCTTCCAGAACCTGAAGCAATGGAGCTGAAGAAGCATCTAAAGCAGGTACTGTGCGTGATTAGTCCAGTCACTCTCGACTGTGTTGGTGTCCGATCGAGCTGAGTCATTTTGTTTTGTACCTTGGCAGCGAGAGGGACAACTGGTACATTTGAACATTGGCATGACATTTCTGCAGCATTGTACTGGTCTGGAGCCAACTTCTTATGTGTCCAGGAATGTTAATTTAACACTCCTACATGACTATGAAATTCTCTTTCAGTATGAAGAGTAGGGACTTCGTTCCTCACCAGTATGTATTCTAGACCCAGTGTGAGAGCATCTGAATTGGAACCTGTCATAGACTAACATGGACATGTGTTCTTTTTTTCCCCTTTTTCGTTGCATGCTCTAGCTCTTGGAGGTAAAAATGACACCCTAGGACCCTGATAACAAGAACCCCTTTAGAATTAACCGTTAGTCACCGAGCTGTCCCCTGACCCAGTTCTCTAACCCACCTGGTTCTGATTCATAGATGCCCCTCTTCTTTTTGTACTTCCACATTAGAATACTACTGGTTATATGATCACTGAAAAATTTTAACAGTAAAAGACACTCCTTGTACGAAACCATTCATTTAAAAATGCACCTTAGCTCTTTATTCTTAATGTGGAAGCACAGACAATATTAACTGAAGTGATAAATCAGATGTAAATAACTGGATTGAGACGTTTGCGTACGCACATTTAGTTTTCAGTGTGAATCAGAGCCAGTCCTCGGTGTGGTTGTGTGTTTAGCAGCTCCCTGTAAGGATGTGCGAGCGAGGTGCTGGTGTGTGGGAGTGTGCCGAGCCTCAGATTAACAGTTGCCTACTTGGAAACATAAGTGATGTCTGTATAGAGAGGCTGTCACAGTAAATGATTGGCTGATTGTTTGAAGACTGCGATGCCAATGCAGAATGCTTCCTGTGAGTCTCTGTTGGTCCGATTACTGGTATATTTTTTGCACTCCTTCAGTAAGTTGTGTGCTTTAAATCTGTAGATGTTAAACTCTCCTTTAGTTGGTGGTTGTTACTGTGCAATTGCCTTGAACAGATCTGCCTCACCACTCCATGGTGCCCTCTGGAATGTTCCAGTCGTCACCATGAATGGGGTTCATTTGTAATTCTGTAGGCGATGTCTTGTTTTTGCCACATAATTACTTTGCCACATGTTTCGATGAAAACAGTGTAAACACATCTGTCCTCATCTGTCTCTTTCATTCTGATTTAGTTTTCCTGAATCTGTTGCACTGCAGGCATCCGCCATTTTGTCAGTGCAAAATGCAGCCTTATCTTGCTTATCTCCTTTCTTGAGTAAATTGCATTATTGCGAATGACATTCTTAAAATAGAAATAGCATCATAGTGTTATATTAAATGTATTTGCGTCAGCAGAGTGTTCAGTGATGAAGACAAAATGGAAACCTCATTTTGAAAGGAGATAAAGATAAGAAAAGGAAAAGGTCATGACGGCGAACCTTCTGTCATGTACTATTCCAATGACCATCACTGAATCATCCCAGGCCATCATGTGATTGTCCTCCCATTTTTTTCTTATTCTTATCCCCTCCCCAGTGTCTGGTCAGGTTGACCGTGATCACCCAAAAGCAGATCTTCTCATCTGAAAATAAGGTTATCGTTTCTCCTCCTGTGGAATGTGTAATGCCCCTGCACGGAAAAATAATCTCTCCCACATGTTTTGCTTGTCACTACTTGTTTCTCACTCTTTAAGACTTGAATCAAATGCATAACAGCGCCTCCCTCGCGTTGCGGGCCAGTGTTTGAGACACCGCTTAGCTCTGGCTTCAGCATGACTGAATGTGCGCACATCTGTCTTGGCATCAGTGAGTGTCCTCCTAACAAAGAAGATGTGATGAGCTGGTTGACGACATCAACATTCACTCTGATGCAGAAACTAAATGTTCCATTATGCTAAGCTAAACACTGATACTTGAGTCTGCAGAAGATCCCGCAAAGCAAATCATGCATAGCGACTTATTCCCCTGTGCCCTCCTCTCGGAAAGGATGCACCCATCACTGGCATCAACATGCAAAAACACTTCAACCCGGCACCTAATGAGAACAAAATTGAATCAGCTGCTTAAATGAATCACGAAAGTCTTGCTGGAGACCATAATGACTGTAGAGATGTGTCCCAACCTGAGTGTACTCGGGTGTGTGTACAAAACAATATGTTGATGCCAACGGTGGGAGTGGTCCTTTAACTTTTCCACCCCGTCTTATTCCACCGCTCCTCCTATAACTTGTCATTTCATTCTTCTAGGCTTTGGCCAGTATGAGCATGAACACGCAGCCAATTCTGAACTTGGAGAAGTTCCAGGAAGGTCAGGAGCTGCCTCTGTTGCCGCCAGGACGTGACAAAGCTTCACCCTCCTCTACAGAGTTCAATCCTCTAATTTATGGCAACGATGTTGATTCAGTGGATGTGGCCACCAGGCAAGCCATAAATGTCGCCTTCTATAATCGCCTGTATTGACTGTTTCTGTGCTAGTTCCCCCAGTCAGGTCTGGTGTACTTCACAAAGTGATAAATTAGAATCCTGACAACACAAATCTCTTATCAGGCAAATCAGTCTGAGCGTAAAAAGCATTCTAGGCAGCATCTTAATGTAATTAGACTATAAATTATTACAGTGTAATGGTTCTTTAGGTCTTTTCTGTAGGACAAATTCAGTCTGCATCAGTGGAAATCTTTAGCTTTTTTCCCCTCTCTTGTCCAGGGTTGCCATGGTTCGATTCTTCAACTCCTCAAATGTTCTCCAAGGGTTTCAGATGCACACTCGCACGTTGCGTCTCTTTCCCCGACCCGTGGTGGCGTTCCGATCATCGTCATTTCTTGCTTCTCGGCCAAGGCGCTCCAGCTTTGCAGACAAACTCTCTCACACCCAGGCTGTGGAATTCTTTGGAGAATGGGCTCTAAATCCTTCCAACCTCGCTTTTCAGAGGATACACAACAGTAGGTCATATTTACAGAGAAAAATCCACTTCCTGTGTGCAGTAAATGGTGAACTTTTATCCTGCATTTTTCAGACGTGTACGACCCATCACTGATTGGAGACAAGCCCAAGTGGTATGCTCACCAGTTACAACCAGTGGTCTACAGAGTGTACGATGGAAGCTCCCAGTTGGTTGAAGCCATGGCTGGTCCTTTGGAGGATGATGGAAATGAGTCGGACCCCACAGACAGGTGACAAATTACCAGTTAGTTCTTGGTGTGTTGTGTCGTGTCAATTGAGGCCTGTGGATGATAGAATTTGTTTATTTATTGCAGCGGGAGTGACAGCGACGCATATGACGACTCCAGCTCTTCGTATTCCTCCCTCGGAGACCTTGTTAGTGAGATGATCCAAGGAGACATTCATGGAGACACAACCAGTAAGCTGAGGGGGAGTGAAAAGTGCCAGTTGAGCAAAAATGTTCCATTTAAATCCGTCTAACATTCCACCCTGCTGTTTTAGGCTTGGACCCGCCTACCCATGCTGCACTGGGAGACGCTAGCGAGGTTGAATTTCAAGACTTCAGGGAGGTCAATCACGGGTGTGATGGTCCCCCCAGTGAAGAGGGAACCGGCGAGCCCTCTGATGGACAGCCCCTCCGCTCAAGCTCCAGCACAACAGCGAGCTCAAGTCCCAGCACAATCATCCAGGGAGTCAACCATGTGTGTGGCCCTCCGGCGAACCGAGCGCTCACCTGTGGAAAATCATAAGGCTTCAAAATGACGTGTTGGTATTTTCACAGGAGTTGGAAGCACCTGAGATGGAAGCGTCGGCCAGTGCTGCTCTGCAGAACCCTGTACCTGCTCTGTGCAGTCAGCCGTTCCTCAGACCTCCTGCTGATGCTGGCCTGGTGGAGCCAGCTGGTAAAAAGCAAGAGTATGACAACCCATACTTTGAGCCTCAGTACGGCTTCCCCTCAGAGGATGACCCAGATGCGGAGGAGCAAGTGGAGACGTACACGCCGCGGTTTAACCAGAATCTCAGCGACAACAAGTGTGTTTACTCTGAATTACATCATTCTTGTCCTTCAACTTAAATACCGACCAAACCCAGCATGTTGAATCAATACGCCCACTCCCGGTGATGGCCAATTCTTGGCTGTGATTGAGCTGCCTTTCCAGCACTTTCAGTACAGGCTGCATGCGTCTGTGTCTCTAATGCGTGATTTGAGTGTTGCTTATGTGTTTTCTTGTGTTTTTAAAAGGGCACAACGTCCGTTAAGACCAAGTAGCCTGAGGCTTCCCGGAGAATCTGACGGGGAGGGAGACTCCCGCAACAGTTCGCCAAACTCCACCATTTCCAACAGCAGCAACGATGGGTTTGGAGGACTGATGTCTTTTGCAAGTAAGAAAATATGACTTCAGATAATTAAAGCCAAAGAAAATAGCATGAGGCTCAGCTGCTGTGTGGACAATGCTGATTTTACTCATACGTTTGCTACAACTAACAGGCAATCTCTATAAGAACCACGGCACCAGTTTCAGTCTGTCCAATCTTGCACTTCCCAACAAGGCGGCGAGAGACAAAGCGACGCCTTTCCCCAGTCTGAAAGGTAGGACCGACGTCCCACCAATGGAATCGGCCTGTGTTTTTGGATTTCCTTGTTGCTTAATGTCGATTCAAACATATTAAGCAGTGCATTATTGAATTTGTCATTTTTTTTAAGGAATTTATTTTCCATGTTTTCGATTGAAGCACTTTTTACATAATCTAATTCTCAGTTAATATAGGTCCTATAATCAACCTATTCTAGTTCATCGTACAGGACTTGCAGCCTGATTTGCTAACCCCGTGAGCCAGCTCATGGTTAATCAGTTCACCACCGTCTGCCTTTTTTCTTGGTTATTTTTGGGGGCTTAAAGAATACTTCACTATTGATATTGAGGAGGAAGTGGAGCAAGCAGGTTGGTAAAGCTGTTTTTGTAGCTTGACTTATTTTCCCAACGGCTTGCCAGAAAAGATATGGCACTATTATACAGGAGAAAATTGGGGGTATATCGATGTTTTTCTCTCAAGATTAGGATGAAAATCCAGTCAAAACAGACTTCAGGACTTTTCTAGTCCCCATGATATTAGTGAGGAAGTGTTTACCCTGCAGTTCCACGCAGACAGAAGCCTAAACACACCAAAATGAGTGTAACCATCGTGGCAGCATATGTTCATATACTGGAGGCCTAACTATGCACTGAGCAAAGCTCAATTAAACGAGGCACAAACAACAAGGCTTAAACATGGAATTCAAAATGAAATAGTCGGTCGTGCATTGTCTTTTTGAATTCTGTTGAGGATTTTCACTTTATCTGAGAGGAAACAGGTGACGCATGGAAATCTAACTCAATAGCTCCACTCCATGTGGAATAGCTGCCATAGAAAACACCGTGTTCCTTTGGTGACCATGTGTTTTGTCTTTGTCGTTCAGATCCACCTGACAACGTGGGTATGTTATGTCTGGTGTGATAGTTTTAGCCCCCTGGCCTGGTACTTACTTTACCCTTGACGTGACCTTCACCAGTCTCGCACCCTGTTTCTCGACATAGGCTTAAATTCAAACGTGTCTGCCTCCCCTCCTCTCCTGGATCTTTGTGTGGTTAGTCTAGTCTCTGCTGTGGCATCTGTACAGCCACACTGCAAGAGGAGAGATGCTCAGTCTTGTAACTGTATATTGTAGTTGATTTATTCTGGTTTTGTTTCAGCCTTTGAATGAGAACGCTCCATTCTGAGTGAATGGGGTTGGTTTCCTGCCCCCTGACCTTTACGTTTCTTGCCTGGCTTGCTTGCTTTCTCTGTGGATCTTACTGTTGTGCTTTTTCCTCCCCTTTACGGTACTATTTTTCTTCAACAAAATAGTAATGACGGTCAATAGTAATGAGATTTGAGTATTGAGTATGTAATGATTATCTGTTCCGTAGTCTCTGCATTCATTTTTCATATGTTGACTCATTAATATGGTGAAAACTCATTTTGAGGGTTGATGCAGCCATCAGATCATATCGTCATCTTTCTTTTCCGTCTTCCTTTTGATTTTTGAAACACCGTGTTGAGTCTGTTTACATTGTGTTTTGGGTTGATGTTCAGACTGGTGATGTCTGGGCCGGTGTCCCTCTCTGTCTATTTTTCCGGCACTAATTCTGGGTTTTGTGTGCAGTATTTGGGCTAAATTCTCTAATGGAGATAATTACAGAGGCCGGCCCGGGGAGCGGAGAAGGTGGGTTCTGCCCGTTTATCGAGTGAGCTGCATGCTTCTCCAAGCCAGTCAACTACATCTCCCAGCATTCCCATCTCCCTGTCTGCCTTCATTTCAGTCACAGTGTCATCAACAGGTCCAGTGGCCTTTCCATTCGTGATGATCCTCCTAACTCAAATTGCTTCAAAATCAGCTTCAAAACCAGAAAAAAGGGCCCTAACTCAGTAATTACAGAAAAAAGGGAAGCAATCCGTTATGCAACTGTCGTGCACGGCGCTGAAAATGAAGCTCGACATTGGAGGCACCGAAAACGGTCGGAGCTGCTGTTTTTCTTCTCTTCCGTCCTCCCACAGAAGACAGAGGGGGCTGGGATCAATCACGCTGATAATTGTGCTGTACATAACGAACAATGCCGTACTGGAAAATTAGGGCTTTTTAAAGCGAACTGGTGAAAACGCTTTGTTTTCTGGTCGAGGTTGAGTCATTCAGGAGGCGGGAAGAACACGCCTGGTGTGCCACCATCGCGGCTGTTTGCATCACGTATGAGGGTGCAGATATTTCTGAGGGATGTTTATGTCGCAGACGCTGTTTTAGAATAAATCCTTAAGATGAGCAAGGATAAATAAAATAACAATTGTTCTGTCAAGCAAATGTTGGCGTACGAAACACAAGAATTTTGTCCCATCACACGGCAGCAGGAGTGAAAAATGGAGCATCCTCTTGTTAAGACTGTCCGCTCACAAAAGCTTTTTATCTTGTCTTCAGAAGCAGTTCCGCCTCCATCTTTTCATGTTTTAGAAAGAGAATCTGGAAATAAGTAGACTTTGATCATCTGTCTTTTATTTGAGATGAATTTCCACCTCGCAAAGTAGAGCCGTGGAAATTTATTAGAATCATTTGGATGAGTCATTCAGTTTTTATTAATACTGAAGGGTTATTTTACATCTTCCATTGTATCGAGCGCAGATATTGCATCTGCATCATGTTGCATTATATTTGCGGCTGGAGGCATTTATCTGGATTAGCTTCATTACCTCTGCCGAGGAGGTTGTGACAGCCGCCGTTAATCTGGCTATTAACGAAGTCGAAAGTTTTTAATGGACAGCTGATTACATTTTGGCGATGTTCCAGATTCCGGAGAGCCTTTAACCTTTTGATCTTCCAAAGCCAAGGGGCTTTGATCATAAGGCCAACCTACTATCTTATGTAATCTAGTGGATCTTAGGGTTGCTGAGCCTCCTGCACCTTCCCAGGAACATATCAAGATTCAGACCAGCGTCCCCTCACAGCTCATCCGCACCTCCTCTTATTTTCACTCATGCATGACTTCACTGATGTCACTGCTGTGCTCACCGTCCTCCATCTGACCTCGTGCCTCCGCTGCTGCTGCTGCTGCTGCTGCTGCTGAAGTGTGATGCCACCGCCCTGGGTGCCCTTCAGATTCCTGCGTGTCCCCGTTTGATTTGTCCTCCAACTCCCTTGTTTTGATAATGGACTGTAGCACTTCTTGCAGCTAGCCTGTGTAGCGCTAGACAACCTTCAGTAGAATCCTGTTGTGTCTGTCCTGCTCTCAGAAACATTGTTTTGTACTTGACATGCTACCTTTTAACATCGTTTGGAAGATGCAGCGCAGGTTTAGACTGCTACGTTTACAGTTGATTACCTTTGAGGGCCCCTCTGGACATTGCAGTTTACAGTTGGTTTATGTGATCTTGTGCGGTGTCGAGGAATGTTGTTAAAAAATGTTCCCTTCCAGGTGCACGTGCACCTCGAGCACTGGTGGATCAGAAGTCCTCCGTGATCAAGCACAGTCCTACAGTGAAAAGAGAGTCGCCATCTCCTCAGGGAAGAGTCAACAATACGAGGTTAGATTTGGGATCGGAGGGACACGTTTATGTGGGTGTGAAAGGTCCTGAAGTGCCCAGGAAGTGGGACTAAAGACAGAACCTGTGCTGGTTTCAGCGAGAACCAGCAGTTCCTGAAGGAGGTGGTGCAGAGTGTTCTGGATGGGCAGGGAGTCGGCTGGCTCAACATGAAGAAAGTGCGCCGCCTGTTGGAGAACGAGCAGCTCCGTCTGTTTGTCCTCAGTAAGCTGAACAGAGCCGTCCACACAGAGGAAGACGCCAGACAAGAGATCATTCGTGATGTGGTGAGACCATTTTGGAACGTTTGGAACGCTTCATCACTGCCTGCACGTCTGTGTCAGAATAACAGCTGAACACTTTTGGCTTTCAGGAGGTGAGCAGAAAAGTGTACAAAGGCATGCTGGACATCTTGAAGTGCACCGTTTCCAGTCTGGAGCACTCGTACACTAACGCAGGTCTTGGAGGAATGGCCAGCGTCTTCAGCTTACTGGAAATAGCGCGCACGCATTACCAAACCAAAGGTATAACGCATATATTAAACCATAAACTCTGGATTGTCTGATTCGTCCAGATTAGTTATAATAGAGTGCTTTTGCTACTAATATTTTAATCAATTTCTGCCTTTTTTCCCCCCAAATTAACTTGACGCTACATGTTGATTTAACTAAAACCTTCGCTAACGCTGTAAAGCACGTCGGCTATTCCAGTTTAACCCTTCTCATATTTTCTTGCTCTGTAATTCTGTCTTTGGCCCCTTCATTTCGGTCACTCAGACCCAGAAAAACGCAAGCGAAGCCCCACAGACAGTGTCGGCAGCCCGGGCAGCAAAGAGAGTCCTTCGGCTCGAGCGGAGACCAGCAGACCTCAGGGCTTTCTGAATATGCCCCATCTCCAGCTGCCGCACCACACCACGGGCAGAGGAGCCCGCCATTTTGATACCCGGAGTCTTAACGAGGAGAACTTTATTGCCTCGATTGGTGTGTACTTCACTCCAGCAGCGGTTGCATGTGCACTGTGAGACCCTCCACCTGTTTCCTACAAGCTCATCAGCCCTCTGATATGAGTCCTCCAGCCGTCTCAATACAAGTCCCCCTTCATGTCCCCAACTGAGTCTAACAGGTGTTGCAGTATTCCATACACTTTGGTCCGTAGCAGTGATGCTGATCACTTTTGTACCTAATCAAAGATAATTGTCATTCTACCACGCGATCACGATTATTTCTATACGTTATTTCTATACGGTAATTATTTCTAACCCTAACAGCGATTCGATTAGAAAACTGATTCCCGATTTGAGCAGGCAGGCCCAAAAAAGTGTCTGGAATCTGTTCCTGTGTTCCAGGCTGGACTGTGTCTGTCTGTGTCCCTGTCCTGAAACATCTGTGTGCGTCTGCCTTCCCTCTGGAGTGTGTTTGTCCGCTTCTCAGCACCTTGAATGCATGTCTCTCTCTTGGTCTTCCGATAATAAATCTGCAGTAGTGGACGAGGGAAACCACAGGATCCGCATTGGTACTGCAGGTTTTTCTTCCAGACGCGCTGTAGTAAATGGCAGCTCCCTTCGCTCTCAGCATGGAGGGTGGAAGCGCCGCTCCCCTGTAAACAGTCCCAGGGAAGAATCCAAAACACCTCTTCCTATTGATTACCAAAGCAGCGGCTGTCTCAGCCAGTCCTCCACGACTCTGAGCATTGTCCTGGGTCTGTATACGGGGGACCCTCTCAGTTAACCACCCTGACACCCCACCTACCTGCTCCCCTCTCTTGTTAGAAGTTGCACCCTCAATTCTACAGAATGCTTTGAGACTTGCATCCCAGCTTCTGCAACTTGCTCCATCTCACAATCTGGCTAGTCAGCCTCTCACAGCCCATCCCATGCTCCTTTTTTCTGACCCAGCCATCACCCTCTGTCTCACCTTTGCTCTGGAAAGCCAGACAAATGGTCAGAGCCAAACCTTCTGATGTTCTGTGTGGCTCTCCAGGACTTTGGGCCACGCTCATTGGGTGTGTTGTAAGGTTATCCAAGTAGCTCCCGTACACACCGGATCCAGCTTGTCGACATTCCGAAGCCCAGCTACGCGCCGACTTTACAAAACACCGTTTATTGACAGATTTCAATGCTTATTTTGTTTTGGTTTTGGTTTAATGCTCATCCGCCATACATGCCTTTTCAGCCAGCTCTTTGACTCTCTCTCTGTCTTTCTCTCCTTGCTTGCAATGCATCTTGGGTAGAATTGTGGAGCAAGCACCAGGATAATCAAAAAGCTATGGAAAAACCACAGAGTAAGACTTTTCACACACCAAAGAAAAAAAAAGACAAGGATCAGAATCTCCCTCCTCGATATCTTATTGCATGAATAGGAAAATAGAAATGCTCTCAAAAGAAAGCACAAAAACATGATGTGTTCATTTTTACAGATGATGTTTTGGGGTCATTTCAGTAGAGGAAAACCCTGATGTGTCCAGTTTTGTGTTTTCTCAACATGACACTGCTAAATAAGGTTTTTTTTTTTTTTTTTTTTAAACATAATTCTGGTCAATTTTGAGGTCCATTTATTTACTTGGAGCCTGTGAGCAGGTTTTACTGCCATGACCTGGGTTTTGATGTCCTGTGAGGACAAATGAGAATAAACCTGGACCAGAAGACAGTCCGTTTGGGTCCATGTTTCACCAAAAAGGGAACTTTACGGGGCTCATGTTGTCGTTCCTGAACAGCCTGTCCAGTTCCAGAGAAAACCAATCCCTCTGCCTCGCTGCCTACTGTATCTTTGTGATTCTACACTCAGTATTATGTTGCTGCTGCAACGTTCTTTTACCACTAAGGGGCACAAAGTGTCAGGATCTCTTCTTGTCTGTTAAGGTGTTTACGACCAAAGTTTAACCCCCCCCTCGAAGCAGAAAGTGTCTGTTTTACTGTGTGCATGCCTAACTGCCTGTGTCTGTCTGCTGGCTTTTGGGCCAGATGTGCAGCATTGACTTGACTCTTCATGTTGCTCTCTTGCAGTTTTGTTTTTATTTCAATCCTCCCCCAGTTTGATGGCACGCTCTGCTTGGCCCTCCTCTAACTTCTCTGCCTGGTCTTGAAAAACCCTGTTATCTGTTTATTAGTGTATAACTCTGCGTTGTCTGCAGAGCTTTATTTTGTTGGACTAGCTGCATCACACTTAGTCTCGTATAACTGAGATTTGACCTGCTTCAGATGACCTCACTGACGAGAGCTAGTGTTCTACTCTTACTCTGCTTTGCTGTGTCTCTAGTCTAGTGAAGTGTCTCTATCAAGGCTTTGGCACTTTAGGTGGACGTTGCATCACTGTTTTGCTGTGTTTTGCTTGAAGCGCGTCAACTCTCCCTAAGGTGACACAGACCGACTCGATAGAGCTGCTCACGGGTGTCTGTCCTGCAGGTTCTGAGGGAGCCAAGCAGCAGCGCCCCCTGGTGGCAGATGCAGAGGAGAAGAAATCGCAGATCAGTGCTGATAGTGGCCTCAGCGTCACCTCTGGATCCCAGGTTGTTGTCAGTTTTTTACACTGGTACCCCCCTCCCCCCCAGAAAGGGTGTATTTTTACTTTTTAACGTTTTCTTTTCATTTTCTTTTGGGTCTTCAGAAAAGCGACACGGAGTCGATAACGAGCTCCGAGCCGCCCGCCCTGACGAGAAGCACCAGCCAAGACTCAGAGGCCAGCACAGTGGTAGGGCACAGCCAACTCGCATCGTTGTGATGTTTGCGGTGGTGCAGTCCTCACCTTGTCTTCAGTCCGCACCCGCGTTTGTTCAGGTGCTGACTCTAAACGGTTCTCTTTACCCAGATAAGCAATAGTTCTGGAGAGACCCTGGGCGCTGACAGTGACCTGAGCAGCACGGCAGGAGACGGGCCCGCCGGAAGAATCGCTCCACATTTAAATCAGTCCAGAGGGACGCTGTCTGACAGCGAGATTGAAACCAATCCAGCCACCAGCACAGTGTTTGTAAGAGCTGGACTCTGGACGGTGCTGAGGACCCGTCTGACGAGGGTGCCGGTCATATTTCCTTCTTCTGTCCACAGGGGAAGACTCACACCCTGAAGCCAGGCATCAAAGATCACTCACACACCCTGGCCAAGGGTCAGCCTGCACAGCCCCTGGAGGACATCAGCATGAGGATTTACCTCTGCGAGGGCCTGTTGGGTGCGTTCTGATCTCTAAGAGAATCTTTATCAGAGAAAAGGCTTTCAGCCTAACCAGCACTCTTTCTATGCTAATTCTTTGTTGCTCAATCTCTTAATGTAAAAATGGCCAACTCTACGCTAAAGATGGAAGTCAAATGGGACTTCTTTTAACTGAAATTAACAAGTGCAAGATAAAAGACAAGGTCACCTCCTGATGTGACTTCCTGTGGTCCATTGTTTGATTTTAACCAACAAATTTACACGAGCTTCCGGGAGTTAATAGAAACGCACATAGGTGGAAAGATAAATCAGGAAAATATGAATGTTACAGAATATCCAATCAGGGTTATTAAGCAGACCTTCAGTATGTGATTCTGTGAGTGGAAAGTCATCATTTGGACCAGAACTTTGCTCGTTTACCTGCTTGTTGTGAGGCTCCTGCGGCTCTTCTGGTGTTTGCCATTAATCCCACTCCCCTTTTCACCTAACCCCCCGCTGCTCTCGCTGCTTCCTGCTGCTCCTCTTGGGAACATCTTCCAGGTCGGGATAAGAGCTCCGTTTGGGATCAACTAGAGGATGCTGCCATGGAAACCTTTTCTCTAAGTAGGGCTAATTTTCATGCTTTTGCCCTTTTCTCTGTCTGTGTGCCTGCGAGTGTCTGTTTTTTATATAAACTATCTATGGGTCTCCTGTTCGGCCTGACGGAGCTTTGGGAAATTTGGTCACGTTTCTTCCTCTCGGAATGGGAAAACCAGAACGTCTCTGTGATAGATTGTCTTTGAGTTCTCCTTCTCAGTTGAGACAAATCAAGTTGAACCTTTTTTGTTTGCGTGATGCTCATAGTGTGGACGGTCTAATGTAGCTGAATGAGTCCCAACACTGCACGTCCACGTTCCCTGTCTTCAGGTAAAGAACGTTCCACGCTGTGGGACCAGCTGCAGTTCTGGGAGGACGCCTTCCTGGACGCAGTGATGTTGGAGCGGGAGGGGATGGGGATGGACCAGGGCCCACAGGAGATGATCGAGAGGTGCAGGCCGAGTGTCAGATGGTGTGTTTGTGTTCCCCAAAGATAAAGCAGCACCTCTGTAATCCTCCTCCTCCTCCTCCGGCACAGATACCTGTCGTTAGGAGACCACGACCGCAAGCGTCTGGAGGACGATGAAGACAGGCTCCTGGCCACCTTGCTGCACAACATGATTGCTTACATGTTGATGATGAAAGTACGGTTGCATGATCACTTCTAACCATCAGGATGCTGAAAGGTGCAGCGGTGCACGGAAGGTTTTCACCAGAGGTTCCTCCCGTCCTGGGAGTCCTTCAGGAGGGTCTCGTGTGCCTTAGCAGAGCCGTAATCCTGCTCCCCCTCACTCTCTGAGCTCTTCAGGCAGGTCTTTTGACCTCCTGCATCCCGTTTTTGCTCTGCTAAGCACCACGAGCTGTCGGCCCTTATTTAGGGTGGGAATACTTTCCGTGCCCCCTGCACGCTTCTGGACAGGGAACGTACGTCTGACCTTTTGTTTTTGTTGTTGTTTAGTTGAACAAAAATGACATCAGGAAGAAAGTGAGGCGTCTGATGGGGAAGTCCCACATCGGCCTCACGTACAGCCAAGAGATCAATGAGATTCTGGACAAACTGGCCGACATGGTGACTGTTTCTCCCCCCGGGAATTCGCCGCGTCCAGCCTGCGTTCCTCATTTCTAATTGTTCGCTGCGTTTCCAGAACGGCCGCGAGCTTCCCATCAGGCCCAGCGGGAGCCGTCACATCAAGAAGCAAACGTTTGTTGTGCACGCCGGCACGGACACCACAGGCGACATCTTCTTCATGGAGGTGCGCCGGCGCTCTCCCCGTCCTGCTGAATGATTCACTCGCTCCGGTTTCTGAATGTGAAAAATCCCCTCTCAGGTGTGCGACGACTGCATAGTCCTGCGCAGCAACATCGGCACGGTCTACGAGCGCTGGTGGTACGAGAAGCTCATCAACATGACCTACTGCCCCAAGACCAAGGTGTTGTGTCTGTGGAGGCGCAACGGCCAGGAGACGCAGCTCAACAAGTTCTATACCAAAAAGGTCAGGAAGTGCACCTCGTTGTTGCTGCCGGAAACAATGATTCCACACCGACGTGTTCTCTCCCGCTCTAGTGTCGTGAACTCTACTACTGTGTCAAAGACAGTATGGAGAGGGCTGCAGCCAGGCAGCAGAGCATCAAACCAGGTATGTGGAGAGGTCAGAGGTCACAGGGGCTCTGCCTCACACACCAGGACGTGGGTGCGCTGCTGCCTCCGCTGTGTTGACTCTGCTCTCCTTCAGGTCCAGAATTAGGTGGAGAGTTTCCTGTCCAGGACATGAAAACTGGCGAAGGTGGGCTGCTGCAGGTCACGCTGGAGGGAATCAACCTGAAATTCATGCACAGCCAGGTAAGACGCTGGTCCCACAGCAGGAACTGGCCGTCGCACATCAGGGCATGGAAACGATGAACCGAAATCACTCCCGGTTGCTCCGGTCCATCTCACCCTCATCACTTTTCTGCCCATCGCTCATATTTGCCTCGTTTCCTTTCACCTCATGACCTCTTCCTCTACTGTCTTTCCAACAAATCTGTGGTGACATGTTAGATGTTTATCAGACATTAGACCTCTCAGATTTCTGTCCCTTAGAGGAAGACTTCCTGTGTCTGCGTTTGCTATTTTGGATTTGCTTTTCTCCTCCCTCCGTCTTTGGTTCTGTATGTGTGTGTTTTAAATGCATGCACTTTATATATGAAGGCATTCTTACACACAAGATCCTGTTGACATCTGTGGTGCGCCGACCTCATCGTTCATTTGCTGTGTGGGAGGAGCTGAACTGTGTGTGTGTGTGTTTGTGTGTGTGTGCAAACAGATCACATAGAAGAAAGACTTTTCATTAATAATTGGCTATTTAATAGCAACCTTTACGTTTGGACCCTTTAACATCACCATGTGTTTTCACATCCGTGCAGGTAAACTCGGGGGGGGTGGGGGGGGGGGGGTTGTTGGTAGACGTTCTGCAGTTTAGTTCAAGCACCCTGCAGCTAGCAACGGCTCGCGTACCTTTTTTTTAGTTCTCAGAGCTTTACTGGGTACAGATGTAAATGTAATGTTCATCTGATGGAGGCTGAATGGTGGAAGGCTTCTCAGAAACGTACCCGATAGATTCCTGATTCCTCTGGGTTCCTCCTAGTCCAGATGACTGAAGGCGTGTTTGTGGCTGCAGTTGTCAGATGTCCAGTGTTGCTCCTGCTCCTGGGACGTCTCCATCAATCCTGAGCAGCAGCTCTGGATTTACTGTTGAAGTTAAGTCAGTGCTGGAGGGGGTGCCGGCAGCTCAGTCAGCAGGAATCAGATTTGTGGTCGCGATGTCACGCGGAGGCAAACTTTAGCTGCATGAACGGCATTCTCTCTCCCGGGTCGGTTGCCGCGGCAACCTGCGTCAGCGACCTGGTTCATGACAAAGGAACCAGCAGACTCTGGAAAATGTCAATCACCAGAGAGCTCAGCTGGACGCATCTGTGCACATGCACCACGCCTGCACTGCAGGGCCCCCCCCCGCACACACGCGCACACACACACACACACACACACACACGCGCCTGATCACGTTGTCCTGCAGCCGACAGCTGAACCCTTAAAGTGACATTTGGTGTCATTAAGCAGCAGAAGCTCCGGCAGTAGCAGAGGTGTCTGGGATGATGAGTGAAGACCAGCTCTGCGTGAGCACTCGGGGGTGTCTCAGATGGGGGGGGGGGGTTCTGCAGGTTATGATGAGTTCAGGCGTGGACTTTAGAAATCTGGACGGCTCTCCGGTCCGTCCGTCAGTTGCTGCCCTGGGGTCAGTTCTGTCGGTGTTGGTGCCTGCCCTCGTTGCTGGAGGAGGAGGCATGGAGGGCTCTGAGGGGGGTTAAAGTCCAGGAAAACAAAGGTGAATACAGCCCTGTTGTTTTTCTCTATATACTTCCCGTTTCTTTTCTTTTTTTTTTGTTCTTGGGGGAGGGGGTCGTGATGGACTCGTATTGGCTTTGGGCCCGATTCCCGGTCGAGTGGGCTCTCGTAAGCGGCGGCCCTCTCGGAGTGTCGTTGAGTGTTTGTGCTCTTGTGTCCGATAATAATCCAAACCATTTCTCTCCCATGCTCTCTCCCCCTGCAAGGAGCGGAAGGTACACAACCTCTGCTGTGTTTGCTTCTTAGCAATTACATCTTATTGGGTTTTCTTTTCTCTATCCTTTCTTTCCACCTCTGTAGCTGTCTGGCAAACCTAATTTTGTGTCCTTGTCTACATTTTTATATGGAACTTCCATGTATGCATCATATGGGCACTTGAACTTGTTAATTGACCTAATCCTGCTGTCTACATCCAGAGATTAGACCCCCCCCCCCCCCCCCCCCCCCCTCCATTTTGGATACATTTCACTGATTCCAGCTCTGAGCAGATTAAATGTATTCCTCTTCATTACCTGTCGCCCATGTATGCGTTGGATCATGGAAACTTCTCATAGCGTGCTTCTCTTTTCTTTTCGTAGCGCTAATAGCTTGCATTCCACACCTAGCTTTTTGTTAACTTTCATACTGAATAAAAAGTTTACCGTGGTAAATAAGTATTTTTTTTTTTAAATATGAGGTGTTTACTTTTCATCCAGTGTTGTTGAGTTAATAATGTTCTGTCTTGTTTTGTTTGTTTTTTTGTTTGTTTTTAGGTTTTCATAGAGCTGAGTCACATTAAAAAGTGCAATACAGTGAAGGGAGTCTTTGTCCTGGAGGAATTTGGTAATTACACCATCCATTGATTCTAGGCCTGTACTCGGCGCGGCAGTAACTCAGCTTCACGGCTACAGCGTCTGCGGGAGCTAATAAGTACTCACTAAATTGGATAATGGCTCTCCTGGAGGAGTAACGGCTCCGCTGTCTGTCTGTGATCACACCAGTGTTTTCACGTGGGGGTTTGGAGAGCAGGAGACGCCTCGGCAGGATGATCCAGAGGGTTGTGAAAGGAGCCATTTAGGGAGGGAGCGAGCGAGGAGCCGTGGGCAGAAACGACTAGAATGAGTTATTCAGCTGCACTGTTTTCTGGTAGAGGCAGGAATAAAATGATCTTTGTAGCAACAGTTTTACTTTACAAGGGAGCTTCCTGTTGTGAACGTCTGGGGACTAGCACCACCTACTGGCCTGGAGAGTTCCAGCAGGTCAGTCTGTAGTAGTCGCACCTTTAGGGGGACGAGTAAACTTCAGGTATCTGTCATCTAGCTAATTAGCCGTCAGACCTAGGCAGGGCAGAGCTGGTGGGGCTTAGAGGATGAGCTGGTAGAGAGCCGGGCTGGGTTACTGCCGTGTCTCTGTGCTGCTTTTGTAATGTTGCCCTCATCTTTGCCACTATGAAAACCTTCATTCTCCAGCAGGTAAAGTGTTGCCACCTTTCTTATTCAGACTGGTTTTACCGCTCCTTATTTTTGATACTATCACCCTTTCATTCATTCTTTCATTCATTTTTTCCCTGCCACCATCATTATTTCCCCCCTCTGCTTCCTCCTCCACTTTCATTTCAGAGAACATCTCATCTCATTGGTATCGGGTGGGGGGGGGGGGGGGGGTCTGTATGTTGGGAAGCGGAGATGTTTGGTGGCGCTGTTTGTTTTTGTTTATTTCTTTGGGTGGGTTCACATCTGTCCATCCCTTCATGTCCTGCTACGGGTTCACAGTTACTAATGAAAAGTCAAGGTGTCCCGCGGACAGCTGCTCTTCTGTGCTTTAAGGTTCACTTCACTGGGTTTGGAGGGGGGTCAGGCTGGGGGGGGGTCCCTGGGTCCCTTTTCTGTTGCTTATTTTTCATTTAAAATCCCCTTTTGATGCAAAACATTTGTGCCTTTGTCCATTCTGTGGGCTATGAATGTTTCATCACCAGCCTAAGAAACCACAGCAGCAAAGCTGGGGCCTAAACTAGCGTGCCCCCCCCCCCACCCCGTGTTCTCCAGGACACCTTCTGCCCTCGCCTCATTTCCTCTTTACTTTCAAAGTTCATCCTTTTGTTCCCTGACGTTCTCAACAGTTACTCACTTCTGTTCCTGCTGCCTTTGAATTATTTGTCTTGTCTCTCGCACCGGCATAGTTCCTGAAACTAAAGAAGTGGTGATCCACAAGTACAAGACCCCCATGGTGAGTCCCCCCACCCTACCCCCGGAGTCTACAGCTTACAGATCACCTTTTCACAGGACACAACTCCATTTTTTTTTTTTAATGCAAATGAGATTTTTAAGGTTCAAAAGCTCATTTTTTAAAACGTAGCCAACATGTACAATAGGCCTGTCTCCACGGCAACAGTCCTGTTGCTCTGTCCTGTTGCACAGTAGCCTGGAAGGACAAACAGGTGTCACTTACCAGAATTTGTCTGTAATCCAAAAGGTTCCAGTTGATTAATGTTGTCCCCCAACAGCCACCGTAGGTCCTCCGACGCCTCCTCTTCACCCTGTCTTCTCCCTCCTGCAGGCACATCAGATCTGTTACTCCGTCCTTTGCCTTTTCTCCTATGTGGCGGCGGTGAAGGGGAAGGAGGCTGAAGGAAAACCCAAGACCCTGTCGCCGAGACCCCTTCCCAGCTAGTCTTAACCCTTCCTGCCCCCCCCCCCCCCCCCCCCCCCCCAATCCCAGTGTGCCTCTCTACTTGAAACAGCGACAGGACCACCAGAACCCTCTGACAATCCCTAATTTACTCTAAGCACACGGCCGTCTGCTTCCTCCTGTTTGTACTTTTTTCAACCTCGACGTGTTGATGTGTTTGCCTGGATGTTGCGTAAATCCCCCCCCGCCCACCCCCGCTGTCGTCCTATAGCTAAGTGTTTGCCTGGGACCCTGTCCTCCCTCCCGTCTTCTCATGTTCCCAGCTGGCGTGGCAGATTGGGAGGTGAGGGACACCCCAGAGGCCACACAGTGCACGCAGGTCCCGTGCACGGCCTTGGTCAGCAACTACCCCCCCTCCTCCCTCCCTTGTGAGCGATCCTGTGATCATGCTGTGGTTCCTGTAAAGTTCCAGTCAGTCCAAGGTTGGTTCTGGACGCCCCCCCCCCCCCCCCCCCCCCCCCCCCCCCCCCCCCCCCCCATAGTGCAGAACTTTCTGTGGTGAAACTGCACCAGAGCACCGCATGTAGATGCTTCTTAAGTGTTTGGAACCCTACAATAATGTGAGTGTTCTCTATATCACCCCCCCCCCTCCCCCGGCCTGAAGTCATTGTTCTAGTTCTGCTGTAAAACTTCTCGTTTGTGGTCCTGTTGGTATCCATTGCATGTTAATGAGGACTTGAAATAAATATTATATATATTTCTATATATAGTATTTATTTAATATATGCCAGTACACATATTTGCTGTACATTTCTCTGGAAAAATGTTACAAATGTTTGCTAGATGTGCAATACATGAGTAGTTAGCCATTGCCAGCTTATCTCTAGTGACCTGGCCTACAGGGTGACGAATGTAAGGACCAACTTTTTTTTGTACAGTTCCTAACGAGCGGAGTCTGTCTCACCATTCGGGTTGTTTGGAAATTTTGAAACTCGCAGGACCAGAAAACAGCTGCAGCGCTGCAAACCTACAGCCCCCCCCCCCTCCAGCCGGTGAGGTCTCCAGGGGTGTTTTCACAGAGGTGAAGCTAAATTACAGAGCCACATTAACATCAGACCCTCACAGCTGCTGAATAAATAAAATGGAATTAGCGGCAGGCTAAAGCAACAGAATAAAACAGCTGCTAATAACAGGAATTAGTCAGGACGACTCCCGAGTGGGATTCAGGGGAACCCGGCTCATCTTTAAATGGCGTGAACGAAACAACAAACACGGTCAGATTCAGATGAATTTAAAAAGGAAACAAATCCTCCGACTAAAACTCGCTTCTCTTCCTCCTGGTGCGACGTCAGCTGTTGCACGCCTGCTTGGCCATCGTTGGCCGCCGCCGCAGCAGCTTCCTGGCCTGTGGTTGCAGTCTAGGCTTATTTATGCTCTATTCCCTTGACAAACATCACTGCCTTCATCACTGTGGACCTGACCTTGGCTTGGATGTTGACCGCTGCCTCCGCCAGAGGGCGCTGTTCTCGGTCTGCTTCCATCCACTCTGCACTCCTTGGTCTGCTTTAGTTGTTTACCTGTGAAACTAGTTGAGGAAACACGTTCATTTCATGCCACCTTTGATACAAGGGCGCAGCGCTGCTGCCCTTCACTTCCCCCAGTGACACAGAGACGCGGCGTCCTCGCGACAGACAGACACAAAAGCATAAATGAGCCTCAGATGGACTCGGATGGTTTGTGCTCGTCTGGTTTTGTGAGTTTCAGGTCTGATGTTTGTCTTTAAGAATATAATTGTTAACTCTGGTCCTATCACTGACCCATTTACTGTTGACGTGCGTGTTGGTGTGTGTTCAGTAGTATCTCAGATCAGCAATATATCCACGCAGCTCCATCAAGTGTTGTTGATTCTACAGGTTTGTACATAATTAAGATGCAGGTCAGTTTATGAAATGTTGGAGTGAGACTGGACCTGTCGGCTGTTTCACTTTTTTTTTTTTTTTTTAAATAAAACTGGATTGTTTATTCTGTCATTGTGTTCATCAGCTGCTGTAACAAGAGAAAATGAAATGAGGAGTTTGAATAAATATTTATAGAATATGTACAGCTTTGGCAATATAATAAAGTTGTCGCGAGTGAGGTGGAGTGTGATTTGTCCTTTATTGTGAAAAAAGTGTGACGACATCAGCGCTTTAAGGGTTTATTGCATTGGCTGGCAGAGGCAGACGTACGGTCAACTATAGTTACAGTATTTGGACATTCACATTGACTAAAAAGGTGTTTCATGAAACATTTGAATGTTGAGATGAAAATGCAAACACAGGACTTTTTTGATGGTTTTGTATAAACTTAGATATAAATACATTCAATCTTAAATTGTACGATTTGTGGCTTTTAGCGCGATTAAGGCCGTTTCTGTGATGAGGTCATAATCTGTGTAGGCAGAAGACTGACGTAAAGGTAACAGCGACTTAAATAAATGTTAGTAAATTACAAAGTGATCAAGTGTGAAATCATTGCTTGGTTATAACCCTTGGATAGTGCGACTCTTGACACTCGGCAGCGTCTTCATTAAGTTTAGCATTAAACTACATTTCTAAGTGATTTAAGTGCTACGCTGAAGGGAGGGAGTGCAGAATTATTAGGCAAATGAGTATTTTGACCACATCATCCTCTTTATGCACGTTGTCTTACTCCAGGCTGTGTAGGCTGGAAAGCCCACTACCCATTAAGCATATCAGGTGATGTGCATCTCTGTAAGGAGAAGGTCTAATGACATCAACGCCCTATATCAGGTGTGCATAATTATTAGGCAACTTCCTTTCCTTTGGCAAAATGGGTCAGAAGAGGGACTTGACAGGCTCCAAAAAGTCAAAAATAGTGAGATATCTTGCACCATGAACTGAGAAAAGTCAAGCGTGCAGCTGCCAAGATGCCACCAGTTTAGCCATATTTCAGAGCTGCAACATCACTGGAGTGCCCAAAAGCACAAGTGTGCAATACTCAGACATGGCCAAGGTAAGAAAGGCTAAAAAACCACCACCACTGAACAAGACACAAGCTGGAATGTCAAGACTGGGCCAAGAAATATCTCAAGACTGATTTTTCTAAGGTTTTATGGACTGATGAAATGAGAGGGAGTCTTGATGGGCCGTGGCTGGATCAGCAAAGGGCAGACAGCTCCAGTCCGACTCAGACGCCAGCAAGGTGGAGGTGGGGTACTGGTACTGGGGTACTGGTATGGGCTGGTATCAAAGATGAGCTTGTGGGGCCTTTTCGGGTTGAGGATGGAGTCAAGCTCAACTCCCAGTCCTACTGCCAGTTTCTGGAAGACACCTTCTTCAAGCAGTGGTACAGGAAGAAGTCTGCATCCTTCAAGAAAAACATGATTTTTTTTAATGCAGGACAAAGCTCCATCACACGCATCCAAGTGCTCCACAAGAAAGGGCCTAAAAGAAGAAAAACTAATGACATGGCCTTGTTCACCTGCTCTGAACCCCACAGAGAACCTGTGGTCCCTCATCAAATGTGAGATTTACAAGGAGGGGAAACAGTGTCTGGGAGGCTGTGGTTGCTGCTGCAGGCATGTTGATCGGGAACAGATCAAAACACCGACAGAATCCATGGATGGCAGGCTTTTGAGTGTCCTTGCACAGAAAGGTGGCTATATTGGTCACTGATTTGTTTTTGAATGTCAGAAATGTATATTTGTGAATCTTGAGCTGTTATATCGGTTTCCCTGGTGAAAATAAATAATTGAAATGGGTATACATTTGTTTTTTGTTAAGTTGCCTAATAATTATGCACAGTAATAGTCACCTGCACACAGATATCCTCCTAAAATAGCCCCACTCCAACTCCCAAAAATATTCAGCGTTGATATTAATGAGTCTTTTGGGTTCATTAAGAACATGGTTGTTGTTCAATAATAAAATGAATCCTCAAAAATACAACTTGCCTAATAATTCTGCACTCCTTGTAGGGCTGCACCATAAACAAACTCTACAGTCACTGCGATATTAAAGTAGCAATAATTGTAATTTCAAAACTTAAAGTTTTCAGTTTTTAACTTGGCGTATGTTTAACGTAATCTCACCAGATAAATATTGCATATACGTTTCTGGTTTTAAACCCAAACACGTTGGAATAGTGGTGGATTCTGTGATATTTAATGATCAGTCCAATGATCGGGGGGCGGGGGGGGGGTCCGGCCTGGCTTAGACACCACGGGTCTGTTCCACAACACTTGTTTTGGTACATACAGTTAACATTAATCTTTACTTTTTCCAATTAAACAGCCAATAATGTGGCATAAATATAGATCTTTAGTTAATTGCAGTTTAATTTCTAATCCTAATTTGGCACTTTCTCTAACAGAAATTTAAAAACCACTTTAAAAATATCAACATTTATATATTCTTGCTGTGTTCATGCGCTGTTCAGCTGTCAACAGTAAAACGAAAGCAGACATACATTAAAATTCAACATGGCAATGTTTAACTGCGTTATTGCAGTTCTTCCTGATATCTAATAAACTTGAGGGGGTTTGTGTGATGGTGTCAGGTGCTTCCGTACGTTTCATTGCGCCCTCACGCGTTGCCGTGGACCGACTTGCGGAGTATTCGAAGGCGTGACATGACTTCGTCCCAGTCCAGGTAGACGCCCTCCAGGTGACGCACCCTGTCCGGATTGCTGACGTAGCTCTTTCTCCCATGCAGCAAACGGCTGTTGTCAAAGGTCACCAGGTCACCTGAAATCACATTAAACCCACAAATCAGGATTTTAATGTTTCAGGAGAGAGACAAAAGACTTTTAGGGTGATTGATTGACCTCAGCTAATATGGGACATGTTTGTAAGACGCTGAACCCGTAACGTGTTCAAGGACACGTCCTCAGGATGGATGCTGGTTAACCTGAACCTTGTTTACCAAGTAGCTCCGTCATGAATCGCTGTCGCTTGATGCCGCTGAGACTAAGAGAGGGTCACGTGATTTAGGAGGATGCCGTCACCGTAACCTTGACGTGTGCTGTGCGCTCACCAGACTCCATCCGGTAGGTGACCATGTTCTCTGGCCGGGTCATGATGTCCACGTATGTCCTCAGAGCTCTGTAGAAGGGCTGGACCTGGTCTACGGGCAGGTCCAGCACCGAGTCTCTGGTGGCGTTGTTGTAGTTGATGCCCTTCACTCGACCTTCCAAATCAACGCTGCTCACAGGAGAAGGAAGAGTTTCAGTGTAAAAACACCATCATGTTTGATATTTGAACACCATCACTTTAAACAACAGAGGGCAGTGTTGCCTTTCAAATCCTGAACGAACACACACACACTCACACACACACTCAGACTGGCAGTAGATGTGTGTGCGCCTGCGTCCTCTTACTCGATGATGCATTTCTTGGACTGCAGCATGAAGTCACAGTAGTCCTCCCCGGTGTCGGTGAAGTCCACAAGGGTGGAGGTGAGGATCCTGAAGGCCTCGGGGTCTTCTTTCCTCAGCTGCTCGGCCATGTGGAAACCATCCACGACCTGGCTCTCTCCTCCCTCCGCGGCCTGTGAGATGCAGTGCAGGAACTGCACCTGTGGCAGCGCACGTGCACCTTTTCATTCTGACCGACGCAGCAGACGATGCAGTTCATCGCATCCACCTTTACTTACTCCTGGAGCGAAGTGTAAGGCGGGGTAGTCGGTGTGCGCGATCAGCATTCCTGACGTGTAGGCCACATTGTTTGCCATGGGCTTGTCCTTGACGTGCCACGTGTGCCTGAGGGCAAAGATTAATAAAGTTAAAAATCAATTATTTTTACTTTAGTTTTTGAGGAAAAGCAGCAACAATTAATCTGTGCTGCTGTGGGGGCGGGGACAGATGAGTTGAGGTTTGTGAGGCTCCCTGAGGACAAAACGGGCAGCCCGGGAAGGATGACGTTCATTGAGATGCAGCAGGAGCGAAGCGCTAATGAGCTGAAGTGATCTTCCCTGCTCCGTCTGGATGTCCGGCTTGTAAAAACAAGCGTGTTTCTCTGATGGCGGCCGGGCAGCTTCAGCTGCAGTCTCGTCACTTCCAGCATGAGCTCAACTGCTGGCAGTGGAGACGCTTTACGCTCCAAACCTCTGTTCTGACTGAGTGCACCAGGTAATTCTGCTGGCTTTGAAAAGCTGGAATGCTGGAAGGTTGTTTTTCCTGGTCTCTGTCCTCAAACAGTCGGCGCAGCTGTAAGTCAAAGTGATGAGGGGGCCTCCAGACTGTTTCCATGGAACCCAAATGAATTAAAAGCCACAGAGGTCTGACTGGTGGACAATTTCTTTTTTTTTTTTACTGAGCATTGATGTTTTAGAAACAGGAAACCAAGATCATTTCCCTTCTGACAGCTTTTTTTACTCTCTGGAAAAGGAATACTTAAAAGCCCGTGAATGTTCCCTTTGCTCTGTTTGCTCTAGCAAACATACGATAAATAGAAAAATCACCAGTTCTGGATTTAGTGGGTGAGCTGGGTGATTAAAAGGTGGCTTGACCGAGTGTGACCGGAGCAAGACGGATGACCGCTGCAGCGTCTTACCCGTAGAAGGTCAGCCGCAGATAGCCGATCCTCTCCACCAGTCTGGCCACCTGCCCCTCTTCTGCAGGAGCCCCCCTGAGGTAGACGATGCCGACGCGACGCAGCGCCAGCAGCCAGGCCAGCGCCGCCTTATCATCGTGGAGGACCTCGTGGAAGTCGGCCGTGGGCATCTGAAGGGTTGCATCCCAATAAACCCGCTCTGGGATGAGAGAAAAGGAGGTGGAGACCCATTTACAGTAGCATATAGGCTTTAATTTAGGAGTATTGAGGTTTAGAAGCTGGAAAAGCAGACAAAAACATTGCTGTCTGCTAAGTTGTGAACAGGATACTGTCTCTTTTCAATTAATTGCTTACTTAAAGATGAATAAGTGAATGAGAGGGGGAAAAAAGAAACATGCGTCTGTCAGACTGAGTGGAAAAAGCCCTCCCACAGCCCTCCACCCAGCTGGCTCGGTTTCTTTTTCCACGCGGCCCCTCTCCAGCGACCTCCGCAGAAACAGCTGCTAAGTGCATTTGCTGCAGGAGCAGGAAGAGGGTTCAGCCGGGGAGGCTGGGTACCTGGCTGATATTTTGCGGACCCTCCTTTTGTCCAGGTCTGTCCTGGGGAGTCCCCTCGGTGGGAGAAAGGGGCTTAGCTGACCCTCCTGCAGGAGAGCGACTCCCACCCATCCATGACGGCCTGGCTCCATCAGCGACAGGCTGCTCCACCCAAAGTGCGTAAAGGAGCGAGACCTTCCTGCTGCGGTGGGACTCTACACCCAGCACTGGTCACGGTGATGCTGACACTACATTTAATAACAGCCGCGTGTTTATACCCCATCTGCCTGCTTTAATGTGGCAAAAAGGACGATCTTATCTGCAAAATGGCTGCATCACAAGCGGACGACACAGCTGAAGCCCGCGGGAGGTGGACAGGCGGCGCAGCTCGCTCGGCCCCGTGTGTGATTTATCGGCTTTGGGAACATTAAAAGACAACGTGACTGTTCCTTCTCAAGGCCGTAAAGATTTACGGTCGCGGCGGACCACTGTTCAACGACCAACGAGGTGCAGAAATGTCAGTCTGGGGGGGGCGCGGTCGTTACGACTGGCGGGCCGCCCTCCAGGCTGTTGTCGCAAAAAAAAAAAGAAAGAAAAAGAAATCCGCTTCTGGTCGTCCGGTTCACACGGGTCAGAGACCTGCTGCTTGTTAATACTTGTCAAGGTGGGGGGGGGGGGCAGAGGCTGGGGAGGAATAATTGGGGCAAAGGTCAAGTTGGAAAGTAACAACCGCTCTTGTGAAACTCGCTCTGTGAGTCTCGTGAAAACACGCCGTTGTTGCCACGGCTCCTCCTGGCTCGCTCCCACACTCATTTAAATGCCGCCTGCGCCCGCCGCCACATCGGTTCACGCAGCGGGAGGGAGGTCAGACAAAAATTCAAATCAGGCTTCGCATCATGTAACGAGCACCTGACGCGGCGTTTCGGGCTTCAGGGGAATGCTAATCCATTTCAGAACAAACAGGGAACCGTTGTAGGGCGTGTTTTTGACCCTTCTAAGTGTCTGCACGTCGCCAGACAATGACGACGTCTCACCTGAGTCTGGGACCATCAGCAGCACCATCTTTGTTTTTAATCATACTTTCAGACTAACCTGGCTGAACCACCGTCTAGACTCTAGAACATGCTGCAGTGCAGTATGGGAGAGGAAAAAGGGGCCCGTCACTCATGTCATCAATACCCTGAACCCTTAAGTGGGAGAAAGATAAAGCTTTGGATCCCCAAGCAGAAATGTACGAGCCGCCTCTGAAGGCATCTGTTATTACAGTGCAACAGCAGACCTTGTAATATCTGGTTTTAATTACATATTGGTGATTCTAAGTTAAGGTCACTGTGAACCATGAAGAGTATTTTTACTCATTACTGAATAATTCATATGCTAATTATTTCACATAGGTAAATGTCTACTGAGATAAACCGAGGCGGTGACATTTGGTGTGTGAAAGGCCGCTGTAACATCGTGATGCTCTGCAGAAACAGAGGCCGTGAGGGTTTGCAGCCCTGCACAAACATCTGTATCTGCAGCACCACAGAGCCCACCATGCTACACCCAATCATCCTACTGAGGATTCAAGGTGTGGCTGCTGAATCTTCAGAATAAGTAATGATGATTCCATGATGTAACCTGAGTTACATAACAAGGAAAAGCACCATTCTGATCGGCTGCTATTGGGATCTTCCCTCTGGACGGTGGGAAGCTGCAGTGACCCTTCCAGAAGAGGGGACCCAGATCTGTGGGCAGCTGGTCTCTCCTCCCACCGGCCAGGAGGCGCCATCGTCTCTGCCACTGTTGCCGCCGAGGAAGCTCCGTCGCGAACCTCTGCAGTCGCCCACAGAGACTTGTTTTGAGGGGGATAAAGTTTATCACAGAGCTCAGATCAGCTCACTTCAGCAGGCTCGGGGCAACAGTGTTGTCTGAATGAAACTGAATCCGACTGCCGTATCTCAATCCTAATTTAATAGCAGTAATATGCCGGCATTGATACAACCATCGATGAATAGAAACTAGGCATTAATAAGAGGATGGAAACGTTCTTCTCCACTTGGAGTGTCTCGTCCACCAGAAACAGCGCTGCGGAATCTAAAGCTTCCATTTACTTATGAGAGATTATAGAAAACTATCAAACAAAACTGTTGCAACAACCTTTCCTTTCTTTACTTACCGACTCAGTGAGGCATTGAAGTGGTTCAGTTGCTGCTCACAAACACAAATTTCATTATTTCATTCAAGGAAGAGCACAGAAGCTTTTCTGGAAGCACCACTTTAAGAAGGTCCCTGAATCCTGGCAGCAAAATGCACATTTAGGCCTCATTTCTGCCCTTTTACGATATTTTCAAATCTAACACGCCAAGTGTTTATTGCACTCGTAAAATAATAAAATAAATAAAATTCAGGAAAAATAAATAAATGAAATGCACAAAAAGTGTGAAAAATATGCAGAAAAACCCCCATGCCTCCCTTCATTATTTAAACAAACACAACTTAATCAAAGAAATATTGCTTTCATACACTAATCCAACATCAGTATCTGTACCAGCCTCTGCAGTCATTTACATATAGACCGATGTGACGAAGACACAGCCTGAACGATTAATGAGGGAATTGAAGAAATACAGCAAAACAAGACAAGAACACTCTGCTCAATCAAGTCCAGATTGTCTCTGAGGAGAGATTAAAAACTGTCCCGTCTGTCTGAACGTGAATACTTTACCAGAAACCCGAGTTAGTGAGTGCCGTATATTATATCACAGGAGCTGAAATGAGGAAAGTCTGGATTAGCAAACACGGAAACTCTTACGCCTCAGTTTACAGTTTTGGAATCCTCACATTCCTCTTGGGTAGATAACACAGCATGTACCCGAGCATGGACGGAAGCATGCGCATGTGTCTGCTTGGAGCTGTAAAATAGCATGTGAAGTGATTGAAGCCTTTGGAAAAACACGAGATTTTCCATGGCTGGACTTGTGCTGCTGTTTCCAGGAGCCTCGTATTTGAATGCTGAGTGATGACACAGAAGGTTCAACTCAGACCAGATGGCGACAAAGTATCAGTAACAAGATGTAAAATTATTATAAATCAGCTGCTTGGTTAAAATAATAAAAAGGTCCAAAAATATCTAATTAGAATCAGAAGTTGAACACGCTCATGAAGACAGAACATTTGACAGAGCATAAATGGACTCGTCACATCTGTCAACTGTTAAACTATCTGCATATGAACCAGCTAAACCAGCAAATCTGTCTATTTGTGGTCACCTCCAGACAGAAAGACAGCAAAGACTTCATCAATATGGAGGATCTTGTGCTCTAAAATATCACAGGATGCTTTGTTTCCTTCCTAAAGAACCCTTTTCTGACAATGGGAGTGATCATTTTGAGTTAAACACACCGTCCACTGGGAGGTTTTGGTGATCTTGGGCCTGTCCTGGCTGCTCATCCTCCATGCACAGAGGGTAGGAGACAGACAACAGGAGGAGTCGTTTTAGACTTCACACAAGCTGTTGAACATATTTACCATCCATTAATGAAGAGCAGTCACACTGAATTAGTCATTATTCCGACCGCGACTAATGAGACATGACGGGCACGAAATGAGAGGCCCACAATGACGACATGGGTTTAATGGTGGAGCGCATCTGGCAGGTATTAAAGATGCTGGCTGACAGGTAGCAGGAGACAGACGACCCAGAAGGTGCTGAGACTTAGGACTGATCTAAAGCCTAGGACTGATCCTACAACGACACGACACAGCTCCTTAAACATTCTTTTAAACCACATTTCTGCATTTCTATTACAAAGTTTTGCAAGTGAGAGTTTAAAGGCCTCAACAACTGAGTCATCATAAAATCTGTCAGACCTCCAGCAGTGTTTTGTTTCTTTTCTCGACTGCTGTGTCCCCTCCAGGGTCACATGCAGGGCGCTGGAGCCTATCCCAGCTGCACAAGGGTGAAGGCAGGGCACCCCACTAGAGGCCAGCTCATCACAGGGACTTATGGGAGCATCTGGGGGTTCGGTACCTTGCTCAGTGCAGTAGGGGCAGGTGCCAGGACACCTTTATTGTTTGGCCGCACCAGGGCTTCAGCCTAGTAAAGAACACCACTAAAGTTTTGGACCAATAAAGTTGAAGACATCGTCACTGGCTCCACATACATGTATTTTCATCATCATCATTTAGCCTGAATTAACATTAATTCTGGAAGGATAATCTTTTTCTTTTTAAGTCATTGAAAATTCAGAAACGATGACAGCTGGCTTTCAAACATAAAATACAGCACTAATGGTCACCGTGGCTACTTCACGTCCTACCAGCGGTGCAAATGTAATGAGAAAACTGGCCCTAAGGGACAATTAGTATGTGGGGAACTACTTCAGCTGGCCTCTAGCTGCTGTGTGCAAAAACCACCTAAAGACACATCTAAAACCTGAACCCAGCTCCACCTTTAAATCTCTCACGGCCATTCTGAATGTTAGGGAGACCGTCGGCTACGGACATGGCTTGACCATCAGGTGGTCAAGTGCCTGAGAGATCGATAAGAATAAAGAAATCCTGAGTCAGAGTTTGACTCAGAATTGACCTGGTCAAGCTCTACCTGCTGTACCTCTTAAATTAATCTGCTCATCTGAGTTCCAACGCTTGCTGAGTAATTATGTGCCTCCAGTTCATGAACTGGCTTCCTCGCTGTCCGCACTGCTGCACAACATTTGCGTTGATTACACATGAGGAAAACCAACAAACTAATGGAATAGCTGTGGTGAAATTTGAATTCCTCGTTACAAATAGGTATAAAATGGGGGGGGCGGGGGGCTGCACTTTCACAACAAGCAGGTTTTCCATGTGGTGGATTCTGGGGGGGGTCTGCAGGCTTATTCAGCTTATTGACAGGAGGGGGTCCATTTCCTGATTCTGTGTACCATCTGGTGTTTGTCTTGACCAGTAGAAAATCTTCCATATCTAATGGTGAAAGAACCATAGAACCAACATTTTACTTTTTCCTTTCTGTATAAATGAATTTGTCCTCCTTTTACTGCCATTTTCTGAAGTGTTATTACCAACATGTCTAAGCTACGATCATTGCGAATGCGTGTTTGAGCTCCATGCCTCATCCAGTAATAGCTCCTGCAGACTTGCATACTGCGGTTGTTCAACTCCATGGAAACGTCAAACAGAAGAAAAAAACATTAGCAGGGACATTAAAGCTGAAGGTATGTTACTGGGTAAATAATATCCCCAGAGCTCACATTTTCATATTGACCTCACGGTGTCCCGTCTGCTCTGACTTTCACTGCTGGGAACACTTTAACAGGCGGACTCGGACCTGTAAATCTGGTTTTGCAGCAGCAGAAAGGAAACAGAAATTTAAACTGTGGACTGTGCTTGAGTGATTTAATGTCATACTGAAGGAAAGAGGGAGGATATGAACGAAATACAACCCTCAGAGAGGTTTACAGTATTACGGCATCATCGTGGCCCGTTCCAGTAGTCATGATGCAAAGATTTACAGACTGGCACCCGCTAGGAAACAATCAAGCATGTGTGTGAGTGTTAGTCCTGGAAAGAAATGACTGCATGCCTGTAAACTCTTCTGAGGAGGATCTGTTTACCCTTCAACATGAATGGAGGGGTTCTTCAGCACACAGACACATAACCTTAATGAGTCTGGAGCAGAACAGGAGCCGCACAGACCGGTGGGTCCAACAGGACCACGAATGTGTACACAAGCCAAGGGCAGGGTAGGCCACCCCCCACTCTGAGACAGACAGCTACCTTCTTCTGCTTGTTCCTGGCTCTACAATAAACTGTAAACCATAACAACCATGTGGAGAGTTCCTTCACCTTCTATTGTTTAGAAAAACAACAACAGAAACTGACAGAAATCTGCCTATAAAGCTCATTTTTAAAGTACTTTCTTGCCTCCACAAACTGAAAATGATTAAATATCAATCAAAAACACACTCAAGAGAGCCAATTAAAACATTCAAGGCACCTCCAATGAAAGCTAATGTACTAAAATGAATGTTCTGGGATGCTGGGCACCCCCATCTTGAACTGGTGATGGCATCTGAGGCTATAGTCTATGTCGAAGGTGACTTTTCAGTTCTTATTTCTCTTCCCATCAGTTTTTGAATTGTTTTCATTGCAGCAACAACTCATAAACTGTGTCATCTTCCCATCAGAGTTGCTCTGCTGGTCCTTTATTGTCCATTTATTGCAGTGGGTTTTAAACAACAAACAGCTTTGCTGCAATTCATGAAGCCATTTCATCCATTTCGGTCATTCATTGACATCTGCGTGGAGATTAATGGTCCCCCATAAATCACTTTGATGGTTACATCATCCTCAGGGTAATCAATGAGAAATTAATGAATCGCTTCAGACGCCCGCAGTCCAATCAGTAGTAGTCTTCCGTCTCAAGACGTTTTTAAAATCTCATCCGCTGTGGAACAAGAACTTATTTGTGCAGCCATATCAGAAGAGGGGTCTGCTGCATTTCACCGCATGTGTCGATAATATAACAAAAACAAGCGATACCGAGTCACAAAACATCCAGATAAAGATTTCCAGGCTGTGTTTTTGCATATGCGTATCCATTCATGATAACAGAAACTGCGAGGGTGAGACGTACCATTGAGGAAAAACTCTTCCTGTAGGGCCCGTCTGGCAGCTGCAGAGAAACAGCGTCTCTTCAGCCAGTCTGCCTTAAAGACGCTGGTGTGCTTCTCCGGCCACACAACGGACACCTGTGGAGAGGAAAAATCCTTAAATACAATCCTTAAAGATCCTTGCTTAAAGTGCCAAGCATGTCTATATACTGGCAATAATGTGTTTAATACAGGTTATTTTAAAAAGAATAATATTTTACTCAAAGTTAAGGCTTCCAAATGCTCTTTGCTGGGTAAAGCACAAGCTATTTTCTCCTTCTCAGACGTGATTTCGCTACCATCTGCATGTTCATATTTGTGCAGGAATCAGGCCAATGCAGCATCTAATTGATTTTGCAGTCTGTGGTTGTAAAATACTGATCCTTACAAAACAGGTTTACCTTCACGGGATATTCACCAAACACTGGAAAATTTACTTCTTTTACTTGTCAAATCAATCACACAAAAGGGAATTTAAAAGGTTAGACAATGGACTGTCATTCAAGAGATGATGAACTGAATGGAACGTGTTAAGCTGAGGAACGCCGTCATTAACTTGTAATTGAACAGGTATTGTTACCTTCACCATCTACTCCCAGTTGACATAACCCACTAAATCATCTTCAGCTTACGTGGCCATCGCTGGTGAGCTCGACAGCATCAACCCCGGTGTTGATATCAACGTTGGACAACAACAGCTTCCGCGCCTGAGCCGAGTCCAGGGTACACAGTGGACACTGACAGTTGTCTCTGAGCCAGGTGAAGGGGTACAAACTGCAGCCTCCATCCTCCCACTCCACCTCCACCATCCTCTCCTCATTCAGAGCCCGGACAGATCTCACTAGGTGCTGAACCTGAGGGTGGGAGACTGAGCTCAGGCTCTGCTGTTCACGGAGATGCAGCGATGGCAGAGGGGAAGGCAGCGGAGCCTGGGCCCATTCTGGCCCACGGGGTGTCCTTCGAGGCCGGGAGGCACACGCACTCCTCTGCACGGCCGGAGAGGCGAGACGTGAAAAAACACGTGTCCACATTTTTGGTTCACTCGATGAGGACGAGTTGGTGCTTTGCACCTGAGAAAAAAGGAAGAGTAAAGCACGTTTTTAGCATTTATGTCTACTAATCAAAGTCTTACTGCAGCCCAGTTTCAAGTATAACCTGAACCTGGCCTGCAGAGAGACACTGTGTTGGCATAGCCGCCACCCAAAACAGCCACAAGGCTTCACCCAGATGGACGATACTGTGCTGGGACCAAACTGGACACCTGCTGAGTTAGCTCTCTGCAACAAATAACTCTCACAACTGACGAACAAGCTGCTCCAGACTCTCACTGTAATTTCCAAAGCAAAATAGTACTAAGAGTTGAATCCAAATATAATGAGATATTCAACGTGTCACGTTTAAAAACCTGGAAGTGACAAACATGTGGGGGGATGAGTTTACTAACTCGATGTAATGGTACAATTGTACTGACAAAAAGTGTTGATTCTAGCTGCTCCTCTGCAATTTTTGGACCGCCCCACCAAAGATAACCATCGTGGTGACACACGATGATCCCTTTGGTCCTGGCTCCACGTCACAGGGCGTACCACGTGAGCAGACATGTGGTGCCACGGTCTTCCAAACAAAGATAGCCCGGAGAAAGTCTGACAGTCGGTAAATCAGGAAGCTTGTCTGATGTGTCTGCTGCTACAACCCACATTCACTAACTAATCAATAAATATGCAGCATGAAATGATCAATAAGACACTGGTGCCAAGCATAAAAATAACATTAATGAACATTTAGCGTCTAAGAAAATAAGCCAGAAGGCAGGCAAATAAGTGCCAGAGCTCATAGAGATGTTGCAGTAGAAGCTTTTCCTTTATGAAGAAACACCAACCAATTTTCTTTGTTAGTAGATGAATGAGTCGCGCTGATGTTGTTTACAGACCTGCCAGTAATTCAGTAATAGAGATAAAGTTGATCTTTCGGCAGATGGCAGTGAAGCAGGTCAGACAGGTATGAAGAGGAGAGGTCAAGGATGAGTCTATGCTCAGCATGCTGGGGAGGCTTTGTGGAGGTTCTAATATTAAAAATGCAGCAGAGTTTTGAACCAGTTGAAGCTAAAAGAATCATCACATAGGAAGGAGAGGAGGATATGACAAGGATGGCGACAGTGTGGGGGAGGAGGCTGCATGGACGCAAGCATGTGGATCGAGTGATACTGTGTTAGTGCACTGTTAAGCATGAAACCCTGACTCTTGACCCCACGAGGAAGCACAGGAGGCCGCCATGGAGAGGGCACCTGTCAGCTTTAGCCTATTCTTTGTAAGGAGCCCAATCAAGATCGGGATTTGCAGATTCAAAATTGAAAATGTTGGTTTTACAGTTTACCATCTCGTAGTTTCATTTGCAGATTTATTTTTTAAATACATATATTTTTTTCAGGTTCATGTCAGTGAAGTCTCAGACGGTCCCTTAATCATGTAGCCTTCAGGGAACGTCGGCCAAATGGCATTTTCGATTAATAGACTGACGGTGTTGACAAAGCAACGCCAAAACCGACAATTTGGGTGTCAAACTTACATTCTGCCATAGTGCGTTGAACAAATATTAGTGCGTTGAACAAACAAATATTTGTTTGTTTTGCTGTCATCCTGACAGTGAGGCCATGAATATGTCCATAAGACCCACGCTCCGTGAAGGTTGCATGATTAAGGATCGGGCTCCATTGCCACGCGCTCACTAATCAGTCCACGTCTGTCATTTGTTACAACTGAAGAAAAGTTTTGAATGAGAAAAAATAGGTTGAAACTGGGGAAGAAGAAAAAAAAAACCAAGCTGAAAACATAAGATGAACAAAACTTTTTCTTTTTAGAGTCTGGAAATCCCAAATAATTTTAACTCCTGGTTGTATGCCAACATCAGAACCCAATGATTCGGTTCTAAATGGTAGTTTTTCGTTCCGTTTTGTTTTTTTCAAAGACCAAATATTCGGCTTCAGAGTTTTGCACTTGTTGCCTGCACACGTTCACTACTTGTCTAAGGTCAATAAGAACCCTGCTAATTACATAAAACGTCCTTATATTCGTTCCTCTGGTGATATTGTCTGACTTTAGTGTTTTATTTATTCTAAATTGTGCTTAGCACTATGAACCAAGGCAAATTCCTCGCAATTTCTTCCTGATTCTGACAGAGTGAATACATCAAACTTGGTGATGTACGCACGTTTACTACATCCGGGGTCCAGAGTGACACTAGCAGCGACCTTTTGATAGTTAAAACAAAACTCTTTGGGGGGGTTTAATTAATCAAAAATCAAAACACGTAGTGGTTTTAGCATTAAGCTTTAGCAAAGCAGCTTAGCTCGCGCTGCTGTTAGCTAGCGCCACTTCATTAATCACGCACACGTCGTTAGCTGCGCACTAGTATCGCACGAAATACCCACAAACACAAGCAGTGCAAACAACGGAATTAAAGTGTGTTAAAGCAGGACGGGTGGCAAATACTTACAGTTTATTTAACGGAAGCTTCGAGCTGACATGACTACAAAACAAGCCGACAGCTCCAGCGGGTCAAAGGGGCGTGGCCAGCTGGACGCCACCGCAGCAACAACAAATGGTTGCGTTTATGGTATATTTATTCGTTCTAAACCATACAGAACTATCTAAACATATGGAGACTATAGTTCACAGCTAAATGTCAATGATTAGGATTTGTTCTGTGTATAAAAATACAAATGTTGAAGCTAAACGATACCACAAGGTGGAATAATGGATTGCCAGTACATAGAATACTAAACTATGCAGAGGGGAAGCTTATTCCAAATATATTCATGATTTTAGTGTTTAGTGTGATGTTTCATCAGATAAAGTGGGGGCTGTTTTAAATGAATGTACTTTTTAAAGAGACTTTTAATGACTAGTTGGTGATCTGTTTGGTCAGAGAGATTCCGCATCTGCGACACTCGTAATTCTTTAAAAAATGTAATAAAAACATCAGCTTGAGACTAAATTTCTGAACACTTGTTTTTTCTTGTCTTGTCTTTATTTCACGATACAAAAAGCTTTCAATGTCTCACAACAAAGATTCCCCTCTGCATTTACACCTATTTGCAGACTCGGGATTGATGAATTGTGTGAAATGACCTTTGCCGCACAGTCCATGATCGTCATGCTGACCAGGAGTTGCTCTTGCAAGTATTGATGGAGGATCACATCCCGTCACTCATACAAGTACAATATTACTACATATCTCACTTGCATTAAGAATATTTTTGTATTTAAAACATCCTGTTACAAGATTAATGAATAACTGTAGCTAACTGAGTTAATCTATATTGTAAGTAGGTTAAAGGTTGACTGGTCTCCCGATGCCTCCTTGTCAATATATCAGCAGGATTTAAAACAAGGGAACTATTTACTGACTGTGCTTGGCCATAAAACACCACAGCTGAGTGTGCCTTGCAGTTTTACAGCCTCTGGAAACTTTCGAGACAAAGTTATGATGTTTTGATCACATTAAATTTGTTCACAGTTTACAAATGCCAAAGATTACCAGAATATCCCATCGTCATGAACATGGTTTGTACTGCCAAGTGCAAGACGCAAGTCGACATCCTTACATGTGTACTGCTAATAAATACCAACAGCCATCTTTGTCCCTTTAACTGCTGGGGGAGGGGGGGGGGCACAGGCTGTGTGTAATTAACAGAAGAGCCCACAAGCTTGTAAAGCAAACATGGAGAGGAAGTCTGTAATCTTAAAGCACGTGGCAGTGCACAGGCCTGATGAGTGTCAAGGTCTGCTGAAATTTATGGACCTCCAGCATTTTTCTCACTGTAGCAACATCTGGAACATTTTCATCATATCTGTAGCTACTTGATGAAAGACCTGTAACCCAAAATGTGTCTCTTAAAACCAGACACTCTCAGAGGAATACCTTGTAAATTTGACAAAAACCCGATCTTACAACAACGTTCGTATATTTACAAAGACAATGTCTTTATTTGAGAAGACAACGGGATCCATTATGAACGTTGTCCCATCTATTAAAGTTTGACGGTCTCACTTGCTGCCAGCAGTCTTGAGTCAAAGGTGGTTAAATCTCACTTGATATCTTAAAGGGAGTGGTGGATATATGCTGCCCTGTTACATCATTTTTATAAACATTGAATACACATTACAGATTGGTGTGTATTAAAGATAATAGTGCTCACAGTATTGACTGAACCCATATAACATACTTTACATTTTCCAAGATTATATTTGCTGTGCAAGTGAGCACAGATAAGGCCTGAACAATGCCACAATCTTCAGTGCCACAACAGCAAAGAATTGTGCAAAGTGTGATGGCCTGCACAAAAAAAAAAGAGCTCAAGATATGTGTCGAGATGTAAACATCACTTGATATTCTCACCATCATCTGGAACATTCATCTGGACTGTCTGGGAAAGTGAAACCGCTGTTCAACTTCAGTGTTCAACCAGACGTCGCATGAGGTCCATCCTGTCAGCGTCATCATCGTTTAATGAATGCTTCTCCAGAATTTTCCAGTAACTCACCCCAGAACTGAATTACACACATAAGCAGTCGGATATGCCAAACTCCTTTACAAACAGCTGTCGGGAAAGATGATACACACACACACACACACACACACACACACACACTGATAGGGACGGTAAATGACTGATTAATTAAGAGTAAATGCTCGAATCAGGTTCATTTAGATTCTAGGAGGCGACATAAATCTGGCATTTATTCGATTGTAAGATCAAGAGATCCTAAGATTCACTACCCTCTAAAGAGAGACAATCTATTTGGTATTTATTGTATATAATAGATAAAGTCTAATAAATCAAACCAAATAACCCTGACAAAGTGATCTAGTGATGTTGGATTACTGGGAGATCTAAAAGGAATTACATCATAGGTGTGAAGAAGTGAGATGCGTGCATGGGAGTGGAGACACACATTTTCAATCCATTTTACTGGTGTACAGCCTTAGTTGTAGAGCAGTTATAATGATAATGATATTAAACTTTTGTCTAACTGTCCTGTGGCTCCATACAACTTTGACCCGCTACTACTGGGGACCCCCTGACCCCTGCTGCTCTAAAGCATTGCCTATTTTAAGATGTGTGTGTGTGTGTGTGTGTGTTTGTGCGCGCGTGCGTGTATGTGTGTGTATGTTCCCTGATTAATTGCCCAGAACTGCTGCCCGTCACTAGGCGAGAAAATTAAACGAAACATGTCAAGGTGAAACGTTCAGGGACAAGATTTGTTTTCAGAATTTCATGTACTCGTTCTTCAGCCTGCTCAGTCTTGTGCCGTGGCTGCGGATGATCAGAGACAGCAGCTCATGTTTGTCCTTCAGTCCCAGAGAGATGTCCACCGTCTCCTTCAGGACGTCCCGCGTCTGCACGACCATGGTCAGAAAGTCGTCGCTGAGCCGGTGCTCCTCCTTCAGCTCGCTCTCCTGACTCTGTTTGAATTTCACCTCCAGCTCCAGCAGCGACTTCTCCGAGTTTGTGAACGCCTCGCTGATCTGAGCCGTCTCCCTCCGCAGATACTTCCCGTAGCTGTCCTCTCCGTCCAGGTCGTACGAGATGCTTTTCCCGATGCCCTCCAGCACCCTGGCCGAGTCCTCTATCTGCCTCCTGATGATAGTGAAATCGTCACGTATGACGGCGTCCTGATCCTCGTCGAGACCGCACCTTCGCTCGTCGTTCACTTTGAAAAGCATCTGACATTTCTCCGGGTCGTCATTTTCTTCGTAGTCGCCATCCGGCACGAAATAATGATGAAAAGTGCCGTTAGACATCTCCGGTTGCAGCGGTCCGCTGTAATAAGCTCCACACGTCGAAAGAATCCCGACGCACAACAGCAAGTGTAGCAAAGCCATGGTGGTCCCACAATAAACTAAGAAACAGGAAATATTTAATTCTCGGAAAGTGTCAGGCGGACGGACTACTTAATTCCACATTTCAGTCATGTTTAAACCTCCAAACTGCGCAGTTCAGTTCACGTTGTTTTGAAAAGTTCGCGTCCTCCGCAGTATCCTCTTTGTTCAGATTCAAGTGGCATAAAATGTTTATAAAGACCACCGGGCTTCCTTTAATCGAGTTGCACCACCTCCATTACTGCTGTTAAATGTGGCAAAGCGTTAAAAAAACACGTCTGTTCTAGCGCGGAGACGCTTCCACTCCCGACTTTACGTGGTGCCTCAAACGCAACATCTGGATGTCTGAAGTGCCGCTCCGGCTTTTTGCCTAATAATAGTCTACCTCTGCTACTCTCAAATTACAGCCCCTCCGTCACTTAAAAGGCTGCATTCAGTCCTGAGGAAACTGCCAGCGGGGCCAAGCTCCCCAACCTCACCCTCACCAAGAAGGCTCAAGTTTGTGCGAAGTCACGTAACCGTGGCAAGCTGGCATAGACGGTTTAAAAAGTGAGAAACAGTGGCCACACAGGCATGACCTGCAGAATAACACTTCTGTTTAAGCATATTTTTGAGTTTGGAGCTTACAGGCGTCTGCCTCAACTCTGCCATGGTGGGGGTCGGCTGCAGACCTATATAGAATGAACGTGCTTATCCAGTTTTGCCTGAAATGAGCTGATTATTCTTAAATGGGAAACATTGCATGATCCATTGATTTAAGTGCATTTGGATGCTCAATCATTTTATCTTTTATGCACTACAGAAGTTTTGTTTGTCGTCGCAATGCGACTACCTCAGACTTTGTTCGGTGAGTGGTTGATGGCGCTTGCAAACATTAGTGTCAACCAGTCCAGTTCTTATTTTGCAAATAAGCTAATGCTACAGATGTTGCTCGGCTGTTGGCTGATGATTTTTTTGAAGACTGATGCTTGAAGCGTCAGGGAATAACTCATCGGAATTCCTCCTCAAATTGCTTCTATAACCATCATTGTGTCTTTCTCTGCAGACCACTGCATCACATCTAAATAGCGTTTTCCATTTCTACGTTCCTTTTGTGGACTCTTACAGGCCCAAAGCAGGAAGCCTAAGCTGCTATTGTCTTTATACCCCAGTGTGAGTTTATAGCTCAAATCACTTACTTAAACTACTTTTCTGGTACTTTTGGAGGTTTTTGTGAATAGAAACTGTAGAAACTCCAGTGTTCTACCATCATCTACCTCTAGGAAGTCCAGTGATCCTGCTTCCATTGAGTGGAATTCAGAATTAAGACCCTTTAATTATTAAAACCTGTGTACGGTGTGTGTTGTTTATAACTGTCCAAGAAAGCAATATGTAATTGTTTGTTCAAGGCGAAGGAGGGGTAGAAAGCTCCCAAAGGGAATCTAAATGATGTGAAATGGCTTTGCTCCATAGCATATAATCTGGGGGTGTCTTATTTCTGCCAATTGAAATGAGGGCGTAGCAAACATAACTGTTCGTTTTCCCTGAAAAAAGATTAAACTGGAATGAATTTGATTTTGCCTCCACAAACAGATGATGAAACAAATGCTGACCTAAATCCTTTTTTTTTTAAAGTTCACAAGTCGGTTTCCGTGGTAAACCGTTCCTTATTTCCAATTGGCCAATCACACACGTATGCCTGGACTCGGGGGCAGACTGTACAAGGCCGACTCTGTTTTACACAGTGAGTCAAAGGATGTGAGCAACTCTGGAGAGCAGCAGCTGGAGGCTGCAGTGGCCATGAGCAAGACGACCGTGATTGGAAGCAGACAAGAAGGTGGAAGAATGTACGGCAGAAGCCATCAAAAGCCTGGCGTTCTTTCAAAGATGTCAAATAAAAATGTGATCAGAATTTCCTTACCTATATAACCTTTGATCTGGTGATTCATTGGTATTATTCTGTGACAACTGGACAGATTTGGATTAAATAGTTACCCCTCAGGTTTTTCCTCCCTAATCATTAAAATAAATATTTCAAGGCTTTCCTGGCATCATATTACATCTTAAGTTGGGACAATTAAGTCCTTATCCCAAAAAGGGGTTAGCAGTTAATCCTGCAACAAACATCCTGGAGCAGAAATTACTCATACACATCAAAGAGAAACATCAAAGCGGACCCTTAATACACGCGTGGCTCATGACCTTGATTCTGGAATGTTGGGACAGTTTGGAAAATGATAAAAAATAGAAATGTGTAGCCAGGTTACTGTGATATCAATCCACATATTTATACAGTATACTGTACATGATTGGCATAAAATTAACAGAAAATGAGAAAAGTGACTCTTAATCAGTTTTATAAGAATCTTGAAAAAAGGATCCATAACTCCTGACTGTAAACTTCTAAAACCAAGTTATGTGGACGATAAAGTTCATACCTCTGAAATGTTTGATTTCCTTTACTATCACAGGATTTCCCCAGATGTTGTGGTTTCTCTTGTCAGAGGCAAAGGATTACCGTTAGCGTTAGCCTATAACCAGATAACACGTGCACTCTTCTTTTAAAGGGATGGAATTTATTTCAAGTCTTTCATAAAAGTATTGTGCATTTATAATATTTGTTCCCATGTTTTTGGCCTTGTCTTAAAAAAGGAGAAGAAATTCCACAGTGAATGAATTACCCCTGATGAATGACAGTGAATCACTCTATGTTGAATTTTTCAGGGCTTGAGCTCACTGCACACAAAACCCTTTCCAAGTGTGAGATGTCACTGCCACTGTTGTAAATTGACTGGATATGCTGGGTCACAGGATGCCTGCCAGTGGTTTTTGGGAGACCTTTACAACAGTGGCTGGCTGCTGTTTGAGGCCAACTATGATATAAATACTGCATTATGTTTTATGAAGTGCCCAGAAACATGGAGAGGGACAGACTTTGGGATGTAAAATCCACTTCCAGTCTGTAAATTTTCCATTTGCTTCCAATTATTTAATATAAGGTTTTATAAAAATTTTGGACATAATGAAATGAAAAAACATAATGTTTTTGTGAAATTATATCTATTTAAGCCATTTCTAATGAACTGGATTTCCCCCCTTTTAAATCTAACAGTAAACAATAATGTTAATAATAATATCAATAATACCCTTTTTAATAAAGAATATTAAAAAGGGTGTAAAGCTGAGTTTTAAGATGACTTTTAAAAATGGGAAGGTGCCTGTCTAACATGTGATGGAAATTTGAGATTTAGGAGCAGAAATTGAGAAGGCTCCATCCCCTCTGAGCTTCTGCTTAGATTTTGGCACCTCCAGGATCAGCGTGGAGGAAGCAGCTCAGAAAGGTTGTGCAGAGCCAAACCTTTTAGCCATTTAAAAACAAAATCTTGAATCTTGAATAATGCACAGGAAGCCAGTGGAGAGCCCAGAATGGGAGTAACGTGCACCAATTGGAGATGTGAGAGGGAGGACGGGTTAAGTGAAGTGCAGTAGCCCAGCAAAGATGTAATAAAATTATGGATTACTGCATCACCAACTGTGAGAGAATGGCCTTCACCTTATTGTCATAGGTGGAAAAAGTGGTAAAAGGGGCCAAGTGGATCGGAGAAGGACTCACAGGAGCTACTGGGGCCAAACATGAAAGAAAAGGAATCCTTTTTCATTGGCAGCAGATATATGTGGCTGTCACCAGCATAGCAGTGGAAGGCTATACCATGCGTTCTTAGAATGGAGTGCAGAGGAAGCAGATAGAGGGAGAAAAGCAGGGGCCCTAAAATTGATCCTTGTGGAACCCCACATGATGGAGGGCGTGATTTCAGAACTGACACGCCTTACGGACATGATTCTATCTGGCAGGCCTGAACTAAACCAATCTGAGGCTAAATTGCGTACATGTTAAAATAAAATGCGATCCAGGGTGTAAAAGGTGGCCGTTGAGTCCAGCGAGACAAGGATTGCAAGACAGGACAATCGTCAAGACTGATGCCGTCTTCATCTTAACAATAAGTGTCACCATAAATGGATCAACTAATGATCAGGGCGTCTTCCAGGAACACCACACTGATCAGTGATTCGGGTCATCACAACTGGTCCCAAATGTGAAATAAATTAGTTTTGTACAACAACAGGGGACATTCTTTAGGACAAATGGCTGAATAACGCTGAGGCCAAAAGTAAAGGTCGGCCAACCTGAAGTGCAATACTGGAAAAGAAAAGTTCAAAGGAGCTGTTCAAAGTAGGAGTTATTTTAATTGTTGGCGTTAGTCATTTTAAAACTGCATCACAATTCCAATGGGAGAAGACAAAACCATACCTCAGCTGCTCAGAGAGCAGAAGACATAGTCACAGGCACAGATTTGGTCCTGGACTGTTCTTTTTCTGTTATTTCCCTTGTTGCGCAATCATCAGGTTCACTGTGACCTGTTTGAGACTGGCCATGAAGAACTTTCCTTTGAAACCTCGTAAAAGGGGAAAATAAAGTCACTTCTGGTTGACGCAATAAATTTTTACCATCTTGAATTAGCAGGAAGAAACTGGCAGCTGTGGTGAGGGTAGCACAAACCTGAGAGCAGACCCAGGCTCCACGTGGGAGGCTCTAAAGCAAAAACAGTCCCAGCAAAGACCCCATATTGGTTCATAAAATTATCAGTATTTCCAGATTTATCAGCTCTTGTACAATAACCCCCTGAGTACATGTCAAGGCATGTAGGATTGTGACCTTCATGAGCTTAATTCTGCTATAATTTGTTTATTTATTTGGCTACAATTAGCTTCCAATAGCTGCCTGTATCTTCATTCTGTTAGCTTCAGTTATCTGCTGTTAGCTGCATTAGCTGCGACTACTGTGGCTGTGATAAGCCCACTTGCAGTTCACTAGATGTAGCTTAAATGCGCTGCCGTTTTGAGTATTTTTCATTCATTCATTTCTCACTTATCATAATGGCAGACTTCATTTTCAAAGTGTTTATCTCTTTTTTGTGGAATCGTGTCCTTTATACAAGCTCATCACATTGTTTTGGTTGGCAGCTTTATTCTTAAAACGAGGTTACTCCTGTGTCGGCGTGATCAACCTTCTCCATTTTTGACAGTAAAATTGACTACAATTTCTTTTTTTTGTCCTTAAATATGGGACTCTGGGAGTTTGAAGGCCTCATTTATGCAATGAGCTCATCTTTTTGTTCGCAAATCCAGAAACTGGCATCGGTTCAAGTTTTGTTTTGTTTTGCTTATGTTTTCATGGCTTCTTGCTTTGAATAATCAAACTGCAAAAATAATAACTGTGGTCTGCAAATAATCTGGTTGCAATTACATCTCCAATTACAGAATTCATTTATTAATTTTCATTTTTCATTATGTCAAAATCCATGGCACAGCTTTAGCATTGGATTAGTTTTAATGGAAAGCAAAAAACCCTCCCCCAAAAAACCGGTATCACTCTGTAATTAATTAAGAAAGGATAATAGTTTCTTCTTTATGTTACTAAACATAAATAAGTCACTTTAATTTTTTCCAATGAGGTTCAGTTAGAGCTGTCAGCCCTGAGTTAAAACCACACAGACCTTTTCCTGGAGATGTCTTTAATCAGTTGAAAGCAGATCAGCACCACTCATCTTCCTCAGCGTGATCAGAGACCTCCCGGTTTTTGTCCTGCTGGGATTTCAACAACCCAACCAACCTGAGACATCACGACTGCTGAAGGCCGGGGGAGGTTGGTGGAAATTTTGCAGCACGATTGGTCGTACCTCAGAGACGAAAGCCCAGATGCCTCATGTCATTTTAATAAAGTTGATTTGTTGGATAATACTGCTTGCTGTCATAGTTCCTGACATCCTGCAGCACGCTGCTCAAGAATGCGTGTGCTGGAGCGCTCACTGCAGAAAGAACTCAGAGATGAAGGATTACAAACACATTTGTTTCCACGAATGAATTAAAATGCTAATGATCATATAGGGTCTACACTGAAGGGAATAGTAAGCTGCACAAGAGGTGACTTTCTGTTTGAAAGACATGGCCTATAACATCTGGAGTGTTTTAATGGGAGCATGCTAATATGTTGAATATGTATTCAGTGGTGGCATCTCATTATCATTAGATAATGACTTCAGGGCTGCTACATTATTTGAACTCAGGGTGCGTAAATAAAGCACATCCTCAGTTGCAGCACTGGGAATTTGAAAAAAATAAACGCACCACACAGCCAGCTTGTTCTGTTTCACTACGTTTTTCATGATGCCGGCACACAGAAACAAGTCTCAGGAGCCAAAAGAAGATTATTGTGATTATTTTAAAAATTGTATTATTAGTCTGTCAGGGGACTAAAAATATCCTCTTTCCTGTAAAAACAGCTACCACTTACAACAGCATTATCCTGAACAGGTGAATGTTTGAGCAAATTGGAAGAATCTCTCAAAGCTCTGCAACGTCCCACCGTAAAGCATCTATTTATGTCAGGGGGTGGAAAACAGCAGAGATTCTGCAGTTATTTCCATGTTACAATGTTAATATTCTTGTCACCAGCCCCACAAACTCGAGATCTGACATTTTCTGTGTCTCCGGCAGGTTGCAAAGGTCAGAAGTTGGGAAATGTCAGTTGCGCGGCACAAGTAGGTGGTAAGATGCAAAACGAGAGCTGATGGCAGAGCAACGTTTTTCATCCCTTTCTCGCCCACACACACTGGATTTCTGAGGAATACCACCCACTCCCGCATGTGTGTGTCACCACCCCGCAATGTGTGTGTGTGTGTGTCCACTCCAGGGCTGTGCGACCTGTGTTTAATGTCTCCTCCCACCCCCTAACACATTCTGTTTGACTGCCCAGCATTATTAAAGAGAGATGCACAGTGGTATTAAAGTCCAGATCCATAAAAACATTCAGTGCAGTGTAATAACACACTAATATTACCGTGAACCTGCAGAGAACACAGCCACAACTCATCTGGATGTTAAAACAAAAAAATAAGAAAAATAGTGTATAGCATATGAAATGGGATATATTTAAAAAATCAATATACCAATCTTTCCCCTATTACCAGCCCTGCACTGAACATGTTCATCCCAAATTGAAAGAAAAATGGGGGAGTTGAAAAAGAAACCGGAGACTAGTATTATCTCATCTTGTCTAATCTTGGGCAAATAGTTTCAAGAGTCTTGGACACATGAGCTCATTCTTTTCAGGAGACCAAACGAACCTCATCGCGGTTGTGCTGTGAGGATCCAGGGGAGATGCGGTGGTGATTCACAATGAACACAACCACATTGTTACACACACGGTTGGTCCAAGGCACAAACTGGGCATTTGTCACCACACAGAGTCAGAGACCTCAACAAACACACAAAAGGAATGGAATAGGATGTGGAACATCTGAGAAATGATTCAGTTAGCCGCAGAGAATCGGCCTGGCGGCGCGTTTATGATAACTGACGCGAACCACAGAATCACTTGGACACAAAAGGAGATTACTTTCTTCATACGCGAATCCATGGCGGAGCGTGAATCCCTGACAGGAAAAGATCCAGAGCTTAAGAAGACCGAGTTTGAGCCAAATGAGTGTTACTGGGGCCTGGCATTCAAATTTCCTGTACAAACCAGGTTCAAACCTCTGTAAGTGGCTGAAATTCAGTGATGATCTCACTTTTGACCTTTTTCCACTCTGCAGATCCATGAACCAGGCAGGCACGGGGCATGAAACCCACTCTGCCCAGCATCTCTGAATAGGAAGCATCTGTATTTTTCATAGTACCTGCAGTTTGTGTTCGGGTTTTATTCATTAGCACACGGTGCGTGTTTCCATAGCAACCACTGCAGATATCCTAATGATGCCTGAATGCAGAGAAACAGTGTGAATCTGAAAATAAATAACAGAGTTAGTGGGTTGTTTTGAAAATGTTGGTCATTAGTAGATGAGGAAGACACTGCTGCAACAGTGTATCACCATAATTGTTATTTTATGGACAGTTTGTGCCCATTTTTATGTGTCCAGCAGCTACATTTGGAACTGGAACTCAGAGAACGTTAGAAACTGTGTTTGCCACGCTAAGTTGTTGTCTGAATAACAGCAGAGCATTAGCATCTGACTCAATTTATCATCTCCATCTGTGCAGGGTTCTTTACCTCTCAGAGCTCCTCGTCCTGTTGATGCAACCGAAGCCCCACTCTGACAGATTCTGTCTGACATCCTTCACAGCCGCTGTTGTGGAGTCAGCGGGTCAACAGGTGCTGAACACTCAGCCTGGTTCTGGAGATGCCTTTCATAGTTATTCTGCATTTTGTTGGCTGCAGCGATGTTGTTTTCGCCGGGGAGACGACATCATTCACAACAACGGAAGGCCTAAACAAGAAGGTGTTTGTGCTTCACTGGAAATTGCTTTAAGACCTGGTTCGCAGCTCAGTTTAAGACAGAAAATGATGGCTACGGGAAGAAATCTTCGGTTCATTGTTTCTTACTTCTCACTGAGAATGTTTTTTGTCTTTACGCAGCCCAAATGACATCTTAAGATTACAGCTGTCTTTTGCACAATGTCCCTTGATCTGTGTTTTAACAGCACATTCGGTCTTATTTTGAAATCAGGACACTTTTAAGCAGTTAGACTTTACTACGTTAATACATGATTGTTTGCACAGAGAAGAGCTGGGATGTTTCAAATGATTCTTTATTTTGGTGCTGAGAAGAAAAGAGAGAGTTAAGTTAGAACTGGGAGACAAAAAGAATCTGCTCATTAATGAGGTTGATGTCTTTATTGGTGATGTGCAAAGGTCTGCACCATGTAATTACACAGAAACAGTTATTAGCCCCAGGTAAAGGTCACTGGAGATGAGGTTGTGGGCGCACAGCTTAAACTTAGACCTCCGGCTAATGAATGTACACATGAAAGAGGGCTCCGGCATCAGTTTTGCTTTACCCCCACTTTTGTCTCCCCCTTCAATTAAACTCAGCAGCCATGTCTTAATTCCCCCTGACGTGAACGCAGATGGCGGCTGTGCACAGACAATGCACTAAATATTTATCGGCATATTAATGTTTATTCTGAATCCTGAAGCAGGTTGGAACGGGGAAGGAAACACTTGTTCAGAACGTCTGGCTTGTAAACTGGCTGATTGGTAACAGGTGGGATGAAATGTCAGACATTCTCAGGGAGGATGTCGCCTCATTTTTGGTTTATGCAAAGGTTTTAATCAATGTCCAAGCCCGTAATAACATGGGAAGGGTTAATTGTCACTTTGAACTGATTGGATGCTGTTTAAACAGCTCTGACCCTGTGATCCACCAGGTGTGAGCAGCATAATTGCTGCTAAAAGCTCTTTGTCCTGTGTAAATGTATGCCCTGTATGCACATTGGGTTTTCAAAAACTCCCATTCACACGCGGCACAATGGGGTCCGTTGATTGCCTGTTGAACCGCTGCCACACGGTCACTTATTTTAGCTCACAGTGCACACATGCTTTCCACATGCTGTAAGCGTTTTGTGTGGTGGCTGGCAGGGAGGGGAGACGGTGCGGTAATCTTTGGATGGCGCTGCTGCGCGCTCTGTCAGTATCCCGAGTGTCTCTGGTGCCAGACTGAAGGAACAGGCTCATCTCTGCTGCCGGCCGCCTCTGGACAACACCGTCAATGCCCCCATTGTTTTTGACCGAGGCAGAAAATTCCTCTTTCATCTTAATTTTTTGTGCTCGGTGTGGAGGACGTGCTGCCTCTCATTTGGTTTAATTTCTACCTCTGTCAAGGGGCCTTGTCTCAAATATTAGTATTAAGATGCTGAAAAACATGGCGGAAATCATATTGCGTCTGACGGTTAGATTGACTTCTTCCCGTTGAGTGTGAGTGTTATTGTAGCCGAGCGGCTGAACGCTGAAGGTACCGGGGTGCTGACATTTCTGCATTGATTTTTGCCCTTTTTGAAATTTACTGCAGCTGTTGGGTAGATGACAGGGGGGCTGTTTAATGTGCAAACATTATTGGCTGCAGTTTATTAAAAATGTGATGCACACTAAGAGAAGGTTTTGCTGTTGATTCACCTCTGAAGTTCTCTTTATGAATCACCCCCACCATTTTCTACTGTCTGTACCTTAAATAGCTGTTATTGCCCACATATATACTATATAAAGTAGCCATACATCCACCTGCTTGAGCTGCCGAGAAGATCCAGATTACCGGCCTCCATTTGTTTTTAGCCCCAAAGATTACAAAAGTAGCCTTAAAATGCGACAGCAATGGCAGAAATGAAGGCAAACACTTTTTTAACATCATTACTGGCAGCAACAGGAGCCTGTAGCAGAACGTTCTTTACACCTTTAGTATCTCCAGCATCACCACACCAGCGCGCGTGTGTGGTGATGTCATTAGTGTAAGGTTTCCCCTTCTGTTTTGCATTATTGGGTTGTGATTTTGCACCGGCATGCCATGTATTTCATTTGAAAAGTATTTCCCTGTGGGCTGAGTAAATTCAGACTTGAATGGAATTGAATCAAATTGAGTAGATGGATGTATTGAACAGCTGGTTGACGCTCTGTGTCCTCTGGTCTCAGTGCGTCTATGGAGCACCGGGAGTGCTGAATGCTGCCACAGATGTGTGCGGACTTATAGCTACTCAATCAGCTGCATAAACAGGAAGTAACCTCGTAAGCAGGGATGGATTTGCAATAGAGGAGAATGTTTTCCCAGACTGAGACGGAGCCACTGTCGTGCGCAAATCCACATGCGCATCACATCAAGATGTTTAGAAATCCAGACTCCGGGATCTTGCTGTGCACTTCTATTGTAGCCAGGCTGCATATATGCAGTCAAACTACTTTTCCATCCCAAGGAGCATAAAATATGTGTGTGTAGTCAACTGTTGCCATATAGAAAAGTCATTTTCTTCAAGCCATTTGCCCCATATGGACATTTGGCAAAAACACTGATGTACTGCTTTTAACATTTTAATAGTTTTCTGTGAGCCCACTAAACTCTGCAGCCACTCGGCCGTAGTGAATATCTATTGCAGTTTATTGAGCCCCATTTCTCTCCCTTCATACCGTTTCACACAATAGCGTCTAAACAGCACATGTCACTTTTTTGGGAACGTTTTCATTTAAGGAAGGAGGTTTCTCGCTGCCACGAACAACCAAGAGCAGAACTTCTTTTAAAGTTTGGCTGTAAAAACTTTTTCAGAGTCAGAAGTCATTTTATTGATGCTGCGCAGCTAAAAGATGTGGTCAATGATTTCAACGGTCGGGAACTTCTATGTGTCTGGTTTTGGGTCTCAGGAAGCCTTTTCCAGTTCTGTACTGGTGCTGAATGTGCAACTCCTTCCATCTGTCAGAAAACACTCAGGTACAAAAGGAAAGAGGGCCCCGGAGAGCAACGCCGATGCTGCCGGGGAATGATTTAACGAGTGTGTTAGGGCTGCTCGGAATATTCATTTTCATAAATTATAGTTTTTCTTGTCTCAGTTTCTTTTTACATGTTTACAGATCCGCACAAATCTGGCCACCTTTAATCCCAACTCCTGTTGCACTGACAGATTCTCTGTAATACCTTGTAAATTTAAAGGAACCACAGGCTGCTTTTATAATGTTTCTGAAATATTGCACTACTACTTTAAGACCAACTAAAGCAAGCACAGTTGTTTTTATGAGTAATCCAATACTTTTTAAAGCTTTTTCTATTTACAAAACCATAGAATCTGCATTTGCCCCTTCACTGTCTGTCCTGATCCTGCTTCATTCTGACACGATGATAAACAAAAGTTGGAGTTGACGCTGTGTAAAAGGTAAAAGTTTTTGCCCTCTCTGTCTGGAATGTGCATCTCAGAAAAACATTTCTGTCTAACTGGAAACGCAGCAACAAAAAAAGCCATAGGAGTCTCTGCAAATGCAAAGGCAGCCAATAATGTGTCTCGCAGACAAACGGTGACCAAAAGATATGCAAATGTCTTTGTTTTCAGGAATCTGGAAAAGCTTTCCGCAGACTGCAGCTGGTCCTGTCTGCATTCCTGTCCAGGATAAAGCTCATTACAGCAGGTTGATGTTTCTATTACGCATCTAACATCTGTGAAGAGTGTGAAAATCCACAAACAATCCAGGTTCAGAGGCCCCTGTATCGTCCTTCTGGCAAACGCTGCTTCTCTCTAATCAGGGTCCTGGAGATGAGCGAGGTGGCTGGAGGGCGAACAGTCAGCTGTCGGCCACTGGACAAGCTATTTGAAACTGTGAAAAAGAATTGGGGTGATCTGTCCTCTTTCCCGCAATTCTCAATGAAACCCATCAGCAAAGCTCAATTACTATCCAGATAAAATCCAGGTTTGTCATTTTTACTGCTGTTTACATCAGACAGGAACACCCTGTTCCACCTTCCTTCATGTCTGCCGGGCTGTTGGATCAGCTTATGGAATTCTGCGGTCGCCGAGGGGGAAACTGAATACACTCTAATGATCTGGGATCCATTTAAAGATTCATGTAAAGACCAGGACAGCTGCACACAGAGAAAACATTATTACCAGGTGATGAAAGAGGGCACATTTATCTTTCTACACCAGACAAACTTGCGTCATAGAGCGCTCACAGCCTAAATACTGACAATGAAGATCCATGTGGCATCAAGAAGCACCAGACTGGGCCAAAGTTAATCTTGTTGTTTTGTTTTATACAGACACAACAGCTAAAGTCCTGCTGCGTTTTGATCAAAGATTTTCTTTCGCTTTGGAGTGTCTCCACATGTGTTCAAGTTTATCTCACCATGTGTGAACAACAGCAGATGCCGAGCAGAGGATTAAAACTGCTCCAAAAACAGGTCTGAAAACTTTTCCTAGATATCTTCCTATCAATAGACACAGAATAATTTGGTCCTTACTGTCTTCACAATTGATTCGTTGAATGTGTAATTTTATGTCTTTGGTGTGTGTTTGCTGTTATTGGAAATAGCATTCTCCATATACTTTTTAAATACTTATTTATTCATTTGCTTGATGATTACACTGATTGAGAAGAGATCGTTTTAATTACTAAGCTTGTTTGAAACAAATATCGTTGTACATATTTTATAAAAAAAGTCTCAGAGATAAAAATGACTATTTTACTTTTAATATTATTCAAATTTATTTTCTCCAAGAAGGTAGAATATTTATCAACTTTATTATGGGAACGTGTTGTCCGAAATGATTTTTTTAAATTATTATTTTTTATTAAAAAAGAAACTCTTCCTGAGATAAAGTGAAGCACAACCCCATCCTAATGAGGCAATATTAATGTGTGAGTTTCCGGTCAGTCTTCACCTTCACTGACCCGCGGAAAAGTCGTTTTTGTACTGCAGTGGATCCCATTCAACGATGAAGACGTTGGTTACTGCTGACATCTTGTGGGAGAAAAGGCACCAGCACCGCAGCCTCCGCGCCGAATGCGAAAACAACAAGTGGGCAAATAAATAAATAAAAATGTAGAGCTAAAAAAAGAGAAAGAAAGAAATCGACTGTGTATCACAAAGTTGTGTTTTCCTTCCCCCCTGAAACGCTCAATCGGTCTCCGGTTTCCGAGCGTGATTAAACGTTGGTCCTCACGGTTGTCTGCAGGAAGACTCGGCCATTTGTTTATTCCAGGGTGGCGTTGCACAGGCAACATCTTCCATTATTCATGTGTCCTTTAATTAGCATCACACGTCATCAGGTAAATGGGAAGTAATTAATCTGACATTTCCGTGCAAAGGAGTATAAATGTGAAACCTCACCTGGCTCCATTGCCCAAATATTTAATTTGATGGCGTTACAAGGTTGTGTTTTATCAGCCTGCATTGGCCTTTAGCTTAAATTACCGGCTCAATTGATCAAATGAGACAGCTGACTTTGATTTTCTGCCACACTAAATATATTTACTTCTTTTTTATTTCCATTTTTTCAAAGTAAAAGCACACAAAGTCCCTTCCCTCCCTTGTTGAACACACCAACCACTGTTCAATTCATTCTAACAGATATAGTGTTCTCTTAAAGTAATTAAACTAACCACTGTTAAGTATAACTATGAAAATGCTGACTTTCCATTTTTCAGCTCAATGGAATCAACCTTTCAATTCTGAACGTACTAATATAAAAATATTTGTACCCATGGCGCTCTGCTTAAATGTTCCTTTCTTATCAACCGGAGTGAGAGAACAACTTGTTGTCCATCTCTGGTTGATTTAGCATTTTGGACAGTGACGGCTCAGTGAAATATCCTTTTAACTGTCATAACTTGTTGGTTTCCCCCTTTTGAACGCTGCTTCAAAAAAGTGTTTACGACCATCAGTCAGTGTGGCAGGATTCTCCAGACGGGTGCAGCTTTTAAAAACTGCTGCTTGGCACAATAATCTGAAGCTGCCGTGCGTGATGGTGCACATTTATCACTGTCCCAGCAGAAAAGGGAGCATAAACAAACAGCAGTAAGAGACATGTTATTTTTTACAGACTGTAAAGAGGTGTTGTGAGTTATATTAGCCGACAAGATAAAGACACGCCGCGTTTGTATATGCTCATTGTTCTGTATAGTGGTATCAGTTGTGTGCATGGTGTTGGCAGTGTGATGGCTTTTCTTTTTCCCAGCCAAATAGGTTCTTGATGTGAATCAGAGTCTAACAAAGACAAAAATCAATCTTTGCAAATAGCAAACTGCATGAACACAAACATCTCTGGTTACTCAAATTGTCTTTTTGGAAGCATTGCTTGAATAATCACCTTTAAAAGGAAACGCATCATCCGCGGCAAATGAATGCTAACGTCGCTAAAGTCAAACAGGGGCGAGAACACTTAATCATCAGCACATCAACACTAAAACCATGAATTTCACCTATTAGTGTAAACGAGGCACCGCCCATAAGCTGAAAGTCCTTGAACGGACCAGCCACAGTCCTGACGTGACCCCAGCCACGCATCTCTGGAGAGACCAGAAAATGGCCTCCCACCAACGGTTCCCATCTAACCCAACAGAGCCCGAGAAGATCAACAGAGAATACCGGCAGCATATCCCCGAATCCCACATAATCGAGATGGTTGGAGGCTGTAACTGCTGCCAAAGCTGCTTTAAATAAGCACCAAGTAAAGCGTCTGAATACTGATGTCAATGCAATATTTTAGGTTTTTAAAATGCCTATTTTACCTTTGTGCATAAAGGGTTGGTGCGGGCAAACCGAGTGTTAGGTTCAAACAACCTGAAACACGAGAAACACAAATGAGGCAAAGACAACAGTTTAGAAGTTTACTTGCAAGGAGAACGGAGAGATGTGCTCAGTTACAGATCTCCAACACGTTCTGACGCACAACTTCCGCCATCCTTCTTTTATTGAGATTAGGAGGTCCCTAGTTACAGAAGTCAAATGTGTCTAAGGGAGGGGGAAAACACAAGATAGCAGGTCTCCAACAGAGCAAGAGACTGTAAATCATAATGGTGAGATTATACGTAGGCCTTCACTGTTTTGATTAGCTTAGCTCACAAACAGCACATTCTTCTATATCAGACAGATTAAGAGAACAGCTCCTGTGTCAGGCTCTGCAGCTCTGTCTCCAGTCAAGGCCACTTCTCCAACAGCCACCGCATTTCTGTCGCCCTCGACCAGAGAAGTTCGAGTTGACATATCAAGCATCATGAACATTAAGCATTGGCAAATAATAAGAAACATTAAATAATGAGAGACAATATAACAAGAATAAGGAATATAACAAGGTGAAAGCAAATAAGAGATAACTTTAATATAATGGATCTAACACCGAGATAAGAGGGAAGAAAATGGGAGCGAATGCTCCTCATCTGACCGGAGATGGCGCCGAATTCGTCATCGAGCTTTGACGGGGATCTAATTCAGATAAGCAAACACAGACAAGCAATAACAAAACAGTCCAAACACAATTAAAGCGAGGTGTTTACACCAGCGGATGGGTTGTGTTATTAGCTTGTTTAACCAGCGTTCATACCAACTTGTCCTTTGTCCCTGTGTCGAAAACAACCTTGCTGTTGCCCACATTAAGCTGTTTACACGCACCTTTGACACCGTGTAACCGGGGCTCTAAGCCTCCATTAATAAACCAGATTATTCTCATGCCATCAGGTCCGCGCAGCTGCCTGCAGACACAAGATTTATACCCAGAACAAAGGACGGAAAACATGCGCGATAGTCCTCTGTCACTGCGTTTGAAATATGGCATCAATGGAGGCGGTTTGTGGAAATGGTTGATGTGCACGTGGATGCAGTAAGGGTCAGGCACCCTGTGAGAATCCATCATGTTTCCAGGGGGGTTCTGTCATTGTGACACATCAAAATTACATAAACCAGAACATCTTTGTTACATTTCTTTAAGTGAGTGACAAACGGTGACACTATAGTGGTGACATAAATTAATTTCTTTGTTTTTTTTCTACAAACATGATTATATTGAATTTTCGAAGCTAGAGCCAGATTGGGTTGGGTTCATCTGTTTCAACAGCTTTTTTGCCTTCTGTACAGGAGTGTTGCAAAAAGCAGTTGCACGCCGCCCATAGAAATCTGGCCAAACCAGCATGATAATGTATCATTTTTTACCACAAACGCCATTCAAGAACGACTGAGGGGACAGAGAGTCCGGGGCTCTGACCCAGACCCATCCAGCATTCACTCACAACGCAATACAACACAAGCCCCAAACAAAAGAAGAGCCACTTCCAGCTCCCTGATCATGGAAACAGGTAGGACACCGCTCCAGTCCAACTGGTGTTCTTTTATCAGGCGTCCTCTGAAAGAGATTCAGGGTAGCTGCTGTTCAAAGCCCGCGAGCAGGCGATGAAATACAGATGGCCTGGAGGCTGATCCTGTGCAAGACCACGCCTGCCCCTGGCACCGTAGACCTTTAAAAGCCCCCGACAACCCCAAAAGGATGCGACTTGTTCATGATGGAGTGCAGAAGTAGCCTCGCGTTTGTCATTATTGCCCTCAGAAGATTTGCAAAAACACTCCACCAATCTTTAACCCAGACAAAAGGCTCTTCAAATCTGGTGTTTATTCAGTATTTGGAAGAACTTATATGGAGGAAGGAAGTAGACCATTGTGAGATTTTTAATTCCGAATTATCACTGTGAAATTGAAATGGAAATTGGAAACGCTGTGTCTGCATCAGCCTGTTTGATGTTTCCAGCAGGAGCAGACAAACATTCCCGCCGTGACCCGATGTCTGTCTTCGTGTAATCAGGCTAAACGAACCTAAGATACAATTACGCCTGAAAGAGCGCTCCACTGTGACATTTGGGCTGTTACGGAACTATTTCTGCAGCCATTTCCCAAATTATCCCCGTTGTAAAAGCAAAGTAGCCCCAGCGAACGTCTGAAAGGACCCGTCTGTGCTCACATCCCGGCTCTCCCTTTGTGCTCTGCTGAGGACAGATTGCTCGTAAATTACAAATCTCTGGGTTCTCAGCAGAAATGTATGGGCTTGACTGCTAAACAAAAGCATTTTGGCCACTATCTGAAAATTAACGTCGGCCCTTCAGTTTTGGTTTTGGTTATGAAATGCACTGTATAAACAGTTTAAGAGGATTGTGCCCACCTAAAACGTCTGTCATCATCTTCACACAGGTATGATGTACAGGTGAGTAGACTGGCCTCGAAACACTGTTCCAGATGCTTTGAACCATTTTGAAACTGAATCTCTACACTGGAAGTCAAGAGATCGCTTCTTCAAATGGAGAACTGTTAAATTTGGGCCAGATTTAAATGCACAGGTGCAGAATGGAGCCTATTCATGTTTGAATTCATTTTATATTTCAATAAAATCCCGTATTTTTGTTGTATTTGGCAGAAGACAGTTGAGCACCACTTCTGGATGTGTTTTTGTGCTTTTGTTTGCTTGTTTATTTGATTTTTAAAGTTCTAATTTAGAAATTGAGATTATAAAAAATATCTTTTTTATTGATTTGAGTCAAAGTTCAACACGTATTATATATATATATCATATGTTTGAGGGACAGTATCTAGGTCATAAACCTACTTAAATGATGGATCAAAGTCATTATTGTAACCTGTAGATGTGACTGAGCTTGAACCTGATAATCTGCTGTAAACAACCAAATAAACCTAATTTTAACCAAATTTATGTTGGGTTCTGACTGATAAACAGAAAAGTTCTGCTTTCATCAGGAATTCATAGATTCAATATTCAAAGAGAGACTTGTATAATTGGGCTGTAATATCTGCTATCTTAAAACCATCATCATAATTAGAGGTCTGGTGTGTGAATCTAATCAAAATCCCCCTCTTCGACAGCCACACATGTGGATTTATTTAGAAATTAGCTGTGACGTTTGAAGAAACAAAGACAGCCTTTGCACTACTAATGTGATGGATTACAGCTGATAACAGTTCATATTATTGTCACCTTCTACTCCACAGATCAATGGTTTTAATATCACTAAATTGGTTTTCCTTTACTCCTTTCTGGTCCTATTATTTATCCTCCCATATGATGTGAAGTTGTTCCACAGAAATCTATGCAACCATGCATGTGTTGACATTGTTTCTGTAGATGATGTTTTATTCAATTATAAATCTCATGTAATTGTAATGAACCCTCAAATGTATGTTCCTTTCAATTGCTTCTGGAGCCCCTTTGTTAGCAGATAATATGCAATAATGATCCCAGAGATTCTTTCATTCAAACCATGTTTGTGCACTGCTCTGTCATTGTTCTGTACATTGTATGCCACCATTTTTGTTGTTCCTGTTAGGCTCTGTGCAGAAAGGGTTGCTGGGCAACTTGGAAGGTGTGTGTGTGTGTGGGGGGGGGGACTGGGAGAAGAAAGCTATAATGGGATATGCATATTTTTTAAAATGGATGTATATGTATATGCACGCCATTCAAGTTCTAATAATTGCTGTGTTTACACTTTAAAAGAGTATCACACATACAGTGTCTCTGCATTCAGGCATCGTTATTCTTTTCTGTGCTATTTTCAGTCAGGTCTCGGTCAGAAAATGCAATGAATGTTAATAATTTATCTTAAATGAGTTTCACTGTATTTCAGACCTCTTGCCTCTGTCATTGTTTGCCTGTTGTTCCACTTCTTTTGCTCATGATTGTTTGTTTGTGCTGCAGATGCTGTATAAATAAAGTTAAATTGAATTGAACAGTAGAGCAGCCAAATCAATGGGATTCAATCAGACTCCTGAAGGTTATTTTGAGCTTCCCCTCAGTGGTAAACCTTCATTTCTGGATTGAGAATTGTAACTTGGTGAAGTGTAACTTCACTAATCAAACAATTTCAACCTGATTTGCCGTTTTTTCTCTGCCTGGAGTCTGCTCCTCTCACTGCCGGTCAACAAAAGAGAACCAAGACGATCGGTTGCTTCGGCCGATCCGACTCTCCGAAGCGGGTCCAACGACTCCTTCAAAACCCAAGAGCTGAGGTCGGCTCTTCTGCTGCCGCTCGTGTGAATTTAGCTGCTTTCATTTTAACATTTCAACAGAAATCCATTCCTGTTTGACACGCAGCAACACCGGGTTGTCAAATGTGGACGTCACACTGGAGACAAAGGTGCATGAAATCCGAGCTGGCCAGCCTCTTTCCCGTTGCTATGACTACAGCAGCCTTCGGTAAGTGCCCGCCCACTTGGGGGAATTCACAGGTCTCACCTGGCAACCAAAATGGATCCTTTTATTTACACAGAAACATGAAGCGGGTTGATCCCAGGGCCCCTGTGCTGGACCCCTGCCCTGTCCCTGTCTCTCACAGGGTGCATGTGGATCAGGGCGTGTTTCATAGCCAGCAGGTGCAGGAGCAGGTTGAGCAGGTTGTTCCTTGAATGACGCTCCATCGGGCCCTCCTCCCTCGACTCCTGAGTCCCGACTCCTTGAGCACCTCTGATCACTTCACTCTCTGGTGTTTACAGCTCACCTCAGAGATTCTTTTTTTAATTTTTTCTCAGAGGTTCTCATCAGATACCGAGCACAGACACGGTAAGAACCACCGGAAAAATTACTCGCTTGCTAGCTGTCTTCAGCAACTTTTTAGACTTTTAAGATGAATGGAGTTGATTTTATGTGAAATACATTTGTTATTATGTACCTCCTCTATGGATGCATTATAATTTGTTGACTCTGGGACAATTTCTGTTAAAATGGGAAGGTTTTTGTTTACATATACCTCTTTGTGCTGATCCAGTTGTAAATGATGAGAGCGATGATGGTGTCAGATGTATGAACAGGAAGTGATAACTCAAACTGCGTGATTGCCAGATCAGATGACATCTTTGGCGGCTGCGATTCTCACCTGTTTCATGACCTCTGTTTTTTTGACACCAGTGACAAAGTTACAGCAACAGCAATTGCAATTCCGCCATCAACACATGAGAATAAGGTGAAAAGACCAGAGATATTGCTGTTTTCACAGGGGAATTCCTAAGTCGCACAGAACAAACAAACTGTTTGTCACCTGACATATTTTTGAGGCTTGCCCATTGAAACCAGCCTGTTATACCTGTTTAATATGAATCACTTCAGAATGTGTCCGACAACAAATATCCCGACTGACTGATGAGTCAATAATTCTTAATATAGAACAAGCAGCACAAGTGGAATTTGCAAGAATATGAGGAAAAGACATCTGTAATGGGGTTGGAGGAACCGTCAGAGGGTGCATAATAAAAACAGTTATAATACTTCAGAATATCCTGTACAGACACAAGAAAACTTTGTTCATCTTTCCTGGTGCAAATGGGAACAAATCCCAGCACCATTGTTCCCAAAGAAGAAAAAAACAAAGCCGCGCAGAGCTGCAAATTTAAATCTCTGAAAGAAAATAAATCTGCTTTGCATGCTCCACTGTGACGGACGGTCACTCCGCTCGCTTTGTTGGGACGATTTATGGTCCCTGCAGAATAAATCACACTTGCCATTTAAAAAAAACATGAAAACTGGGATTGATTTAAAGAGATGGACGCTCCTTTCAGTGATAAGACAGTTGATTTTTAAGGTAGCATATGGCGTATTAGCGTATGCTAATTTGCTGTGACAGAAATGCCCAAACTCCTGATTTACGTGTTTAAACTCCTCATGCGGATGCTTTCGCCTTGTCAGTCTGTCAGCCTGCTCCCTGAAGGGAAGAAGCAGAGAACTGCAGCCATGCAGCCGAGGGGAGAACTAGCAGCTCAGAAGTGCACAGCCATGTCTGACCACATTGAAATTTAACGACCGGCTTGAAGCCAGCAGTGTCGCATTAATGATGTTGGGCATTTTTTATTTTCACTCGAGGTCGTTTTGGGTGGTCAGTTTGAAGTTAATGCGGAACACAACAGTTGAAATTTTTGCTCGCTTTATTTCTTTACTTATTTATTGTCCTGGATTCTCGATGGTGAGCACAGCTACGTTCCATGCAGACGAAAACCAAAACTTTGCTGCCAAGCTGCCTAAAAGCACGATTAAAGTGGAGAGGCCGGTCGGGCGTTTGAGACTGACTGATACTACCAATTGATTTTTGGGGCTCGTAAAGTTAAACTATTTAACAAATTATGTCAACAACCTCACATTAATTTAGACATTTAATAACTTGCAAGCATAACTGTGCTATAATGTCACCATTAGACAACTGCGAGGAAAGCAATTAACAATAATAACACTTCACAGCCCACTGATGGGCCCCAGAGCTTGAACTAATGAGTGGTGGAGGCAGCGGTGTTACCAACTGTTGATTTTGTTCTAATTACTGTACTCAGTCTATCAAATGCACAAAATTCAGAGTTCTGTTGTGCTGTAGCTTGATCTAGACTGAACTATTAATTAAGCAATCTTAGGGAATTCTGAACCATGAAAACTGGCTTTAACAGCTCTTTCCCCACATTTTCCATGTTTTAGATCCGAGCCTCTTCGATGGAACTGTTTTTCAAGGTCACGGCTGGTCTCCTTTTGTTGGCCCACGCCTTCCAGTCAGTATCACTCCAGCAATCCACTGACTCTCCGGGACGGACGATTGATAAAAGTTGGCTCCGTGACCTGGTCAGAAACAGGACAGGACATCAAGCCGTGGGGATTCCATCAGCGGGGACGGAACCAGATCAGGGATTTGACCCGACTCTTGACTCCAGTCATGATTACAGTGGCGGCATCACGTCTGGCTCCATGCCCATACTAAATGAAGAAGAGAGGATTAAAGATGCTGATGAAGAACAGGAGGATCTGAATGTGGTCACCACCCCCGAGCTTCCTGGAGATCCAAATCTGGCCACACAAGATCCGTTTCTAGATGTCAATGTTTCTGCAACCACTCTGGATTCCACAAACGTTACAGACGTTGAGAAAGAAACTAAGAACTCCACGGCCACTTCTCTTCTCTCAAACTCTACCATGTTTCCGACTGCCGAGAACTCGACCCGCCTGTCAGACATCAATCAAAACAATTCTCTGACAACCTTGGCTCCAGAGGGCAACGCCACTCAGGAAACTGCAACAACACCAACAGAGGACACACGCTTGATTAACCTGACAGAACCGACTGACACAAGAACAACCAAGGTCAGCCAGACAAGCACCACGTCTGTGCCTGCAACAAGCTTCCAGCCATCTATGAGCTCAGAAATGAGCCTCAAAACGACCATTTCTCCTGTCCAAGACACACCTGAGGTGGCCAACAAGACAGGAACAGGAAGTAGCTCAGAAAGAGGTAGGTCTCCTTTTCACCTGTCAGCTATTTGATATTACCTTAGAACAGATACCACCCACCCCCCCAAACCATTTGTGATTCAATATAAGAAAATTCTGAGAAAAGACGCGCTAAAGCGTTCATGATCATTCCTCAGTCCATTCACACTGCCCCTGTCCCACATTTGCCTGCATCTATTTCCCACCCCGAGAGGACAAATGCTTGTTCTTTCAAAGGAAAAGGTTGGATTGAGTTTCAGGTGCTCTCAATGTTGCCAGCACAAGTAAAAGGGTGCGTTTCACATCCTTTCAGCGGGACAATGAGACTTTGTCTAAAAGGAATCCTTAGAGAGGAACTCGGGTCAATGATACTTGGAACTGTAACTTTTCTGGGTCGTGAGACAAGTTTTTGGTGATGGCCAGTATTGATATAAAGAAAGCTTTCTCCACCCTACAATGAACTACAAACCTGCCGAACTTGCACTGAAATGACAAGTATAGGATTGAATTTTAGATATTTTGGAAGAATGAAAAACAATATTACTTCACTGACGCGTGTGTTGGGGTCCTTTGCTATGACACGTCGATTTTTGTAAATAATTTTAAAGGACACACGTGTCCATGTGTGTATATGGTCTCAAGACTCATAAGGAACATCATCCAGAACTGAAAGATCATTTCTGTGGACCGCTGAAAATGTAGCGTGCAGAGTTTGTGGCATCACATGCAACATGGCTGAAGTCAAAGTCAAAGGTCTGAATGCTGATCTCAGAGCAGTATTTTGTGTGTGCGTGTGCGTGCGTGTGTGCAGTGTCATTGATCCAGATCACTGCAGTTTTAAGCACCGGTACCAGGACTTCAGACGACTCCAGTTTTAAGTTCAGGACACAACCCACAAACTAACCGAAACACGATACCTAAATTCCTGCTGCGTATCTTAAAACACGGTGCTCCTGCCCCCCCCCAAGATGCAGGCGGGCCTTTATGCAGGTTTTGCCCGGTTGGTTTGAAATTAAACGGATCGCCGGAGCAGATATGGCGGCAGGCTGTGACACTGAGAGGATATGAAAATACACTGTGAGAAACTGAGGGTAACACAAAAACAACAACGGTTCACACTGACAAGCCCAGCGTGGACCCCAAACATGCAAAGTGCAGTTGAGCTGAAAACACAAACCTCGGACGCCTTTTCTGACATCAGTAAATACAAATATTCAGTCTTAAAACCTCTTGGAACAGGTGGATAAATAAGTGAAGCTTATTTAATGCCTTACAGAGCAAAGTCATAAAGTTCTAGACAAAGTTAGAATGGAGGAAAAGGACTTGAAGGCAGAGAGCAGACGGCATCATTCCACGTTCTTTTAGTTTTTAATTGAGTCAGAGGGAAATCCAGCAGTGCCTGAACAGAAGATCCAATCGGATTGTTGTGTGGACTGAAGGAGGTTAAAGACAGAGCAGGTCAGTGATACCGACAGAAATGGGGTCACGTGAGTGCATCTGTAGCAGACCCCAGGATCCCTTGTAGAGGCCTAATCAATTACTGAAGTCAGAGTTTAATGAAATCATGAAGGAAAAAAACATTTGTAAAAACAGAAAAAGAATAACTGTGTCCTGCTGTATATTATCACCCAGCATTTAACAGCCAAACTTCACTGCTAACCAACCATTAATGCTAACTGCGCTCAATTTCCAGCTGTTAGATTCGGTCTTATATAACCTGAAGGAAGCAAATTGAAAGGGAATGGACTCAGAGCCCTGAGGACCACTACCAGCAAAAAGAAGAAATAAGTATTTGAAAAAGGAAAGAATCTGCTTGAGGAAATTAGATGCTAACTGACTTCATTTGAGTTCATCATTATGTGAGTGATGACACAAAGGGCATCAGTTTCAGTGAAATGCCGTAGTTACCATGGAAACTAGTTTTAAAATGTAAAAAGAATATAATGTTGATTTGGGAATATCTGTATTAGAATGCCTTTAGGCATGGCAAATGTCAACATGCTAATGTGCTCGCAATGTCCATGTCATGTCAGCATGCCAAGAAATTATTGGAAAATACAAATTTTCATTCTCATTTTACAGTAAAGTGATCTTTATTTGATATACATCAAAGAAAAACAGCAGAAGAAAAAGCCAACTATAATGAATTCTAATAGATTGCAAGAATGCAATCTGTGTAAAGTTTTTCCATCAGGAGAAAATCACCAAGACAATGGAAACCTTTAATGAAGAAGATTATGTATAAGGTGCTGCATCTCCATGCCTGAAAATATTCAGAAGTCTACTCTCAGTGTCTGCACAGGGTCAGACATGTTTGATGATGCTATTTATGTCACCCCATGGACCCTTATGGATCACTTCATGTGGGATCGTGTGGGATAAATCTAGCTGGAGGCTACTGGGTTGTTCCTGGAACTTAATTTGGTCAGGCTGCAGGCCGGCATTATCAAACTTGACTTGCTCCAAGCTCTGGTAGATTCTGGACAATCGCTCCGGTGTAATCTCTTTAGCCTTCACAAATAAAGTGCTAAGACGAAGCCTTCTAATATGACACCTGTAACCACACAGTGCTTCTTTTCAGACAAATAAGATCAGGCCTCATCCTGCTGCCGGCTATCTAAACCACATCTTCCATCTGGTTCTTGGTTTGCACCTCAACATTGTGTAAAATAAGCCCCGTGCACCATCGCCATATGTTAGCTCCAACCATGCATACTCATGCACAGATGAGCAGAGGACAAGTTCATGACTGGGGGAGCTTGGGAAAACTTTCACTCATACTGGATGATACACTTTCAAAGAAAAAGTACCCCCTCCCCCCCAAAAAAGAACAAAAGAAACATCGGAATTTGATGTGAGAACTGAAGAGTGTTTTGATCAACTCGCCTCAGGTAAGGGGTAAATTGATCCCAGGAAGTGGGTAAATTGAGCCATTTGTAGATAACACGCCCGTTGAATTATTTATGTTTGTCCTGATAAAAAAACAAATGTAGTATTATTTTGCCGGAGGATATTGGAAAATGCTCTGCGGCTGCCTGTTGTTTCCCGTACCAACGTCTCAAGCACAAATGGGCAAATTAGAAGAGAGGAAAGAAGCTCTTTAGCTTTAATTACCCTTCATTGTCTGGTGGATGTTATACCGAGGATGGCCCCTGTTTTAAAACACGTGGACTCCGCTTCGCACCAGCATTCCCAATTAGCTGCCTGATGGAAGTGTGAAGAAGTAATGTTCCCTGGCTCATGAGGTCCCCTCACCCGGTTAGTGGCCTCAAAATATTTAAATGTATTCCAGGATTATTCACCGCAGTGCAAATGACACTAATTGAGATGCGCTGTATATCCTCATTGTTGCCACTGGAAACGCAAATCCCTAAATATGTTCAGATTTAACCGCCAGTGAAAGCAGCTGTTTTTAAATATTTTTCCTCTCTATGTGTGGCCCCTTGCATCACTTCTAGGTCTGGACTCTGATGTCCAAAGGAACAAAAGACACACACAATGGTCGGCCATACTGGTAACGGCCATCGCCGTGGGCTGTGTCGGACTGGTGGTCTACGTCATCCTGAGGAACAAGCGGAGGAAAGGGTTCTCCCACAGGAAACTGGTGGAGGTCCCCACAGATCCAGGCATGTGATCTCTGTCTGTCTGTCTGTCTGTCTGTCTGTCTGTCTGTCTGTCTGTCTGTCTGTCTGTCTGTCTGTCTGTCTGTCTGTCTGTCTGTCTGCTTTCCTGCCTGCCTGCCTATCTGTCTGCCTGCCTGCCTGTCTGTCTGTCTGCTTTCCTGCCTGCCTGCCTATCTGTCTGCCTGCCTGCCTGTCTGTCTGTCTGCCGGCCTGCCTGTCTGTCTGTCTGCCTGCCTGCCTGCCTGCCTGCCTGTCTGTCTGTCTTTAGTAAGAGGGATAATTGTTAAAATGATGATTAAAAACAGTAGAAATGCTGCTTTGACGTCAATTATAACTGGGAGTAATGTGAAGACAGTAACCGCTACTGAAGGTTGGTTGAATTTAATTTAATTTGTGTCGATGAATAAAGAATTTTCATCGCGTTTCTGCAAACCCTCACAAGCGTTTAAAAAGCTGTGCATTGTTGCAGAGATGCTGAAGAAGGTTTACACATTTTTTTCCCCCGTTTTCCTTAGTTCTGCGATTGGACAACAGCGGACCTATGGATTTTGGTCAGGTGGCCTATTACAATCGAGGACTCCAGGGGGACGACATCCAGATGTCCAACATCCCAGGGCGCTACTGACAGCCGTGCCAGACCCTCCTGTTAATAATTTTCATCGATCAAACCGTAGATAAAGTGCTGCTCTTTGTAAATAGAACCTCCTTGCGGGGACAGTTGTGGGCTGAAGGTACAAATGGGTTGATGCAAATGTGTTTTACAGTGGAAAATCTGTCACCATATTGGAGATTCTCGGTGAGGTAAACAAAGCACACGCTGATGGAGAAACCCAAAGGTTTCCATGAAAAATGATGAATTATTGCCGTCTTTTTGGCTGCACTGATCGGTCAGAGCCTGAAAAACAGTCTCACACACTGCCAATTTTTTTACAAATCCCGGAGAATGATGCCAAACGCTTTCAGAGGAAGAGAAGCGCTTGTGGTTAACAAAGGTAGAGCAGGAGCTACGAGACAAAAATGTGGACATCCGAATTTGTTCAGCCCTTTTCTTGTCAGGTAAGTGAAACATCAACAGCAGTGGCTCTTCGCTACACCTTGGGTGTTGTGATGATATCTTACAGTTAAGATTAGGTTGATTAAAGAGGTTACAGCACGACTTACTTTGCCATTTGCAAAATCTGCTTTACCCATCTACACATCATTTATAGGCCTCCAATCTTGTGTAAGATTTAAGGTCTTCAGTGGTGTGTGGGCTTGGCAGCAACACCAGGTAGTTGGCAATATTGGGATGGAAGGATCCGAGACGAGGGAGCCAAGTCACATGGATCTGTACCACAAACAAACTGTAACTTTTCAGAATTTCAGGCCCTTTCTTGCGAACCAACTCCTTCCCCGTATACCTTTGCATCCATAACACAATTTAAAGAGCTTTTCTGTGGTTTTGGACATTGATCCATCGCAGTGTTTACATCCGAGTGCCTCCAATATGGCTGCCCAAAACAAGAGGTAGGTGAAAATCCTCTATAGTGCAATCGCTGAGGGGGGGGGCGTGTAAAATCCACGGCGAGCAGCCAAAATTAACTTTGTGTATGTTGCCAAAGGGAATCAAACGATTCAACTTTCCTAATGAGGGTTCTGCAGGATTGTGACGCCTGTTTCTAGAACGGATGTTTGCTACAGTTTTTAATAGAAACCACAGAGCGCACTCACGTAGGATCAGCTCAGATGAGGAGGAGAAGCGGATGACACAGCCAAAGAGGTTTTACTCTGGGGAGGGGGGGTGGAGGCGGGCGGCTGCTGATGTGTTCACAGGATTTAATGTTCAGAAAGGCAAATGCGTGTTTGGTTTGGGCGGCAGCGCATCAACAAAACGTCCTGATTGCTTTTTAGAGTTATTTAAAGATTTACACAAACCTTAACTTCTTTTTTGATGGTGATTCTTTAATGTTTGATCTGACTGGATGGACAAGGACAAGCTAATCTCTTTTTCCTCTACGACCACTGCAATATTTTGTAGATTTCTAAAATGTTTCTACTTTCTCTGCGACATAAAACACTTTTACATGTACAGATAGAAAAGGCCTCTTTGATTTCTGGCTGCAGTGACGCTTATATGCACCTTCATTGTGATTCATATGTGCCCAAACAGGCACAAAATAAAATGTTTATGCGCTGTGGCAGCAGACGGGGCAGGCCATCGTTTCCGTTTCATCATTTTCATAAAAAAGGGTGAGGGAGAGGAGGAAGGTGCCGAAGTGTTATAGGAGTGAAGAGGTCACTGCGTCCATGCGCAGTAAACGTACCGAGAGCCATCGCCTTTCAATAAACAAACCTCTCGCAAATGTTTCCATGCATTTGATGACTTCCTGTTCAGGATGTGGCTGTTTGGTGTGCTGCCAAAATCAATTACCTGAATTCATATATTCCATATTATAGCGGGGGGGTTACCAGCAGGTTAATTTAGTCTTCTGTGGGAAATTAATTCAAAGAAAATTGAATGGCTGCTGCATGGAGGCTGTGTCAGCAGCCAAGTTTTACCTACAGCTGAACTCATTCTCTGTCAGATGAGGCTGTGGAAATGGCTTTAACCTACTTAATTGTCCTTTTGTTATAACTGCAGCCTCAGCCTGTTAACAGATGACCCCTGACAACAGTTGGACCGTCAACAGGGCTTTGAACGGTATGATTTCTCCTGCAGAATTCACGGGGGTTGGTGTGTGTGCATGTGTGTGTGTGTGTGTGTGTGTGTGTGTGTGTGTGTGTGTGGGGGGGGCGGGGTTCAGAAACCCCAAAACAAGAGTCAAAGAGTCTTTCAGTAAAAAGCCGTGTTGCCAGAGAGCAGCGTAGTGGGTCCTAAAGGTTTAGAAGTGATAAACAAGGGGAATTACTGATGTCGTCATAAAGGATTCCAGGAAGATGGTACAAAAAGCTAATGGATCTTTCCCTTTTTTTAAATGTTCATTATCCTGTGTAGAAGTTCACCCCAAACATGATGATAATATAGGCAATGTGGCGAAAACTGAAACGGAGCCACGATATTAATTTACTCATTCTGTTTAAACAGATATTATTCTCATTTAAGTTCTGATATCTGCTAGACTAAAGAAACCCTGTCAAATTGCCAATTAATTCCCTCATGACTGTCCCCCTGTTGGAACAAGAGGAGCACGGTGTTATGGGTATTGCAGATGTCCTAAGAATAAACCGGCGACAGTCCTCCATGTGAAGGACTCTGTCCTGTGGAGAGTTCTGAAGGCTCTGGACATTTGACTAGTCCTTCGGTGGCCTTTACTGATGTAGAATCTATCAGATTGAGTGACAATCTGCGAGGGAGGACAGATGGGCAAGACAAGAGACTCTACTTATTTCACTATTTTCTGTCTCCTCATTTCCCCCGTTCTCCTTCCTGTGACCCAGAAATCGATCCCAGCGCGTCACGTTGACGGATGCCTCAATTCCGAAAATGCATCTGGAGGACGAAAGACTTGTTGGAGTGGCCGTGAGTGAGGCGCGTGTGCTCGGCAGCTACCTCGAAGGCACAAAGCAAAGGATGAAAGCGGCACTTTGTTTTCTGTCACGAGCGACGAGCCAATACAAACTCATTACGCTTTATAAAACCACAAATCACTCTTTGACACAAAAGCTCAGCTGTAGTGCTGCAGTCTGGCACATCCAGAGCATCAGCCCACCCTTGCCGCGGCCCGCCGCTGGAGCCTTACCCCCTTTAGAACACTAAGTTTCATTTTCACTGTGGCCCAGTCAGCAGTTGTCCAGCAGCTACTCCTGTAATGAGAAAGTCGATGTGTCAGATTGCTACTGATGTTGGTTCTTCAGCGTCACAATGCTTAGTTCACCAGGAGACCCAGTTGATTAGTGTTTATATGTTGGTCTCTGTCAGTAGTATATATATTTACACACACACACACACACACACACACGCACACACACACACACACACACATACACACACACATACAGAGAGAGAGAGAGAGAGATTTTAAAAAGTGCAAAAGTGCTCACTCTGATTCATTTTGTGTTAATGCCCACATGTGCGGAGTTCCATAATCGATTCTGGCTTCTTGCATTTGTCTGTGGAAGAATAAAAGAATCAGAAATGATCAGCCCTAAAACCAATTTCCTATTTCATCTCAGAGTCCAGGGGGCGTATGTCATTTCTAGCCTGTTGTAGTCTGCAAAAACAAGGGATTGCGTTGTACATTGTCACACGTAAAAAAAAGCTCGAAGTGTAAAGGGTCAAACACGGAGCAGCTCGGAGGTGTGTACACACAACTGATGCAGATGGCGTGATTACAGCTGGATTTCCTTAGGGTAAAAGAATGACATTTGCATTATCAGGGGCAAAGAAAAACACATGTTGCAGCGAAGTATTGACACATAGATTTGTCCACCTGACAGCCAATTTACCTCACATGTAATCTGAGATGTGATTCCTCGCAAGCGAAGATCCCACGTTATTCCGAATGTCTTTTTTCTCGAATAAGCCAGCAGAGGAGGTAAGAAGAAGCACGGAGGAGGTGAAGGAAAATGTGTAAACACGGGGGTGAGTCACGGCCCAATTGGAGACAGATGTAATGGCTCATTTTAGCGAGGTTTGCTGAAGGACGTGGAAAACCTTGAAACCAAGACTCAGCACAACTCTTAACAGGGTGACGACACGCACGCTCGCTGCCGAAGCATCTGCAAGACGCGGCTGGATGTCATCCGTGTCAGCATCGTTCCACTGTGCCCCAGCGAGCTTGATGAATGTCACATGACCGCGTCTGAGGCCGAGTGAAAGGAACTCTCAGGCTTCCAGCTGGAAAGCTTAAATTTGCATAACTAATTCCGCATTTTTCAGCCTCAAAGGAGAGAAATCACCAGGTGAGCTTCAAGGAAATAGATTTTTGTTTCCTTGCGAAAATATTCATTTGAAAGCTCCTTGAAGGTAATGTGGATTATTTTGTTGCGATGTGTTTCTTCTGACCTGAATTGAATTTCAGACAGGTTCTTCTGACCTACAAACCTGAATCTAATCTCATCAGCTGTGGTTCCGCTTGTGGCCAAGCTGTGGCTCCTGCTGTGCAGCTAACACAGGGCCAGATCTCAGGTGAGGACCCTGAGCACGTTCTTCAAACATCCCGAGCATTTTAATGGGCCCCTTCTTCATTCTGCCTCTGGATCCTCCGCAAGATCCCGGCCTAAATTTCCATGGATGCAAAAGAGCGATTTTTCACAGTGATTGATTTGATAAGACAACAGAAAATATTATAATTTTCCCTAACACACACTGTATATAGTGAATGACCTGAGTGAATAAAGGGCTTAGATGTTTCTTCCTTCCTGTGTATATTTATTCAAAGTGACATATATGAGTTGGTAGGTAAGTTTGGGCACATAAATGTAGTGCAGAAGTGTAAACTGCGCACACTTTGAAGGACTCCTGCATGCCAACACCTCAGCTGGACTCAAACATTCTCCAAACATCAGGATGTCAAATGACGGAGTAAGTTCTCAGGTGAAAGGGAACTGAGGTGTCCCCTTCTCAGATTAACCTGCTACTAGTTTGCCGCTAGCTAGCTTGGCGGTCGATCGTTTGATCTGTGAATTGAGTCGATTGGGGAAAGGGGGCAGATCTCCACCTGCCAGAGCGGAGACAGACATTCGTTTCTTCAGGCAATGTCGGACAAGGACGTTTGCTGTCGCGGCGACGGTGGTGAGATTTATCGGTACACGCAAACACGCTGCCTGGTGTAATCAAATGCTGGCTATAAAATGTTCCGAGATATCAGCCGATTTTTTAAAAAACTTCACAGTTGCCGAGCAACAACGGCATTACGCAATTACAACCATTGGGCAGATTTCCTGCCTTTCTGCCGGCGTGTCAGCGCCCCGGCCCAGGGCGCGACTTAAAAAAAAAGATCTGCCACGGCGCCAACTTGGAGGATGGAAGATGACAGCGCTTCTCCTCGCAACACTGATCCCTCGGTTGTCAGTCAGACACTGCCATGGGGAATGACCCAGGCAGACTTGAAGTTTAAATTCTGTCTCCACAAATATGTCCAGAAAGTGTGTTATCTCACTTTGACATGTGTGGTGGGGGGGAAACATTTTCTATTTCCTGCTTTAAAAAGTGTGGAGAATTCAAATTGACTTAAATCTCCTGGACAGACTGACGGGTAATAACTCTCCCTCACATATTTGTTTGATCTTTATTCTCAGTCATGGTGATATGTGCAGAAATATGTATAATAAATCAATGACGTGCGCCGCGATAGACCTGATATTCCGGGGTTTGATGAATTGCTCGGTGGGTCGTTTGGGAGCAGCGACACGCGGCGGCTCCTCTCTCAACCTCTCTTGCCAAACTCGCCTGATTAACGTGCAGAGACAAATGTTGCTGGAAGGCAGAACAGAGCGAACACCGGCGCCTTCCTGAAGCGGTACGAATGCGGTTGCCTGTAACGGCAAAAACGACGCTCCCGCTGAGAGCTGCAGCGGTTGTGGTGAGGAAGAGGTGGAAGATTATAAAGAGAAGAGGATGAAGACCGATGGGGAATGATCCATCAGCAGGAGCCGTCTGGACCACAATGATCAGTGGGCCCCGAGGTCCCGTCTGTAATTCACATTACGGCCTCCTTCTGCTCCACTCCGGGTTTGAAGATCATCACGATCGGGTTGAGCTCGGCAGAGACGAGCAGCGAGCTTGCAGCTATTATTCACACAGAACTGAATTATCGCTTAAAACAGATGGGATGAAAGAGTGACGATACGGGCCAGAGTTACAGGGACAGTTCAAACATTTAGGCTCGTGTTCCTTTGCAAAGTAAAGCCAGCGACGTCCAGACCATCAGCAGGAGACCATCCAGAAGAAATTCCAGGACATTCAGGCGTTTGCTAGCTCCTGTTCGTGTAGAGGTTCGACTAATTTCAGTGATTACCATGGTAACAGAATGTATATCCACAGTAAAATGAGGTTGGGCTCCAAAAATCTAGTTGTTGAAAGTAAAAAGGCTGATATTAATATACACACTTGGTTCTGTCCATTACTGCAGCTAAAAATAAAAGCAACAAATGACTTCTATTGAATAAAGAAAATATTGAATGAATAAAAACTGCTTCACTGTGTTTTGGCTGTAAATCAACATAATCTACGTCAGCTTTATTAATACAGTACTTTTTGAAAACAGCAGTTTGACAAAATTTGCTTTTACTAAGTTGAAACAGGCACAGATTCCAATCTGATAATCAAATTTTAATGCATTGTTGAAATAAATATTCAAACCTCTTGGCAGAGGTAACAGGGGCACATGTCAGCGGCCTACAGCTAGAGCCTTGTTCTGGATTATCCTGAGGAAGATTAACCTCATCATGGAAGCAAACTCCCAAAAAGCAGACAAAAGGCAGCACATTACTCATGAAAGTTAGGAAAACATGGTGCCAGATCATGCAGCAACATGTGACCTGGTCCAACGAAATATTGCTGTTTTCAACAGACCCAGAACTTCTGATTGAACAAAGGTTGTCGGTGACTCAGCTAAAGGTTCAAAGTTTGTGGAGAAAAACAAAACAAAACAAAAAAAACCCAATTAACTCACGGTGCCAACTTCGCACCAGTGCAGAATAACAGAGTGAGACTTAGTTAGGTAAAGCTAATTTAGGCTAAACCCACAAGGAATTGATGGAGTTGTTATAATATTCCCAGAAGTGTGCTAAATTTGCTTAGCTGCTTGTGTGTGTGGGTGTGTATTTGTGTGTGTCATATGGGGGCTGAAAGCATTGTTTTGCATGTTAAATGTACACCTGCAGCTCACACTGTTGTGACATTAAAGAGATTCCCGGGGTGTATTTAAAAGCCTGCTCAATAAGATTTGACAGACAGGGTGAGAAATGAGGGCAAACAGCAGGTTAACATTCTGTCTCTGTCACTGCCGTGATACAGCTTATACGTTACTGTGTGTGAGTGTGTGTGAGTGTGTGTGTGTGTGAAAGGCTACAGTCTGCCAGGGACCCTGGCTACAGTGGCTGCTGCCGCGGTCAGGTTGCCCCAGTGGATCCGAAAGGTCAGAGCGTTCCTCTGACGAAACCCTTCCCGGAAAAGATAAATAAATAGCAAAGGGCTCCAAATTTACCAATGAGACAGGGGAGGAGGGTTTGCATAGATGGGCGAGGAATCCAGATGAGTCACGAGTAAACCTGGCAGGCTTTCATTCTCAACGGTGGCAACAGCGAGACATCCAGCGGAACTCCGGGGTTCGGAGCATGTTGATGTCTCGCGCTGCGGGGCGCCGGTCCAGCCACAGGACAGTCTGACTTTCACTGGCACTTTACGCCACCAACCCCCACATCAGTGCCATGTGAATTTCCACAGGTGCAGCACATTATCCTGGGGGCAGAGAGTGCAAAGGGGAGAGTCGGGAGGGTGACGGGAACACACACAAGGTTAAAACAACTTCGCAAACCCTGAAAATGAAAACAGTGAGATCACAACTCAATCTGGTCGAAAAGAATGAATGAGAGTGTTGATAAGCATATAAACACAAGGTTAAGGGGGTCAAAGGTCACACGAGATAAAACAAGCAGTGGGACCGTGATGAATGAATGGAATCTAATCTATTATTGTTCTAATCATTAGTATTGTTCATGTTGTCATTCTGTCACTTGGGGTCAAAGGTGAATGAGAGCTTTTCCTGAGCTCCATGTGTGTTTGCTAGCAAACACGAGAGGTAACAAAGAGATCTAATGCAGCGTCACGCCGCCTGTCGCGTTCAGGGCCTGTGCACTAATTGAGCTAACATTTTAGAAGAACTGCTGAATGTTCACTGGAAATGTCAACATTTTTGGAATAATTTAAAGACACTGATCCGTGTAACCCAAAACAACATGACGCCGCTTTGTTCCACGGCCTGGTTTAGTTGTCAGGAGTTTTTACTTTTTTTATGTAAATCACTGACATACAAGCTTTTGAAGGGAGAGTTCTTTTGAAACTAAACAGAAAACTTCCCTGGTGCTATAAACACAGTGTTACAGTAGCCAGAATCATCTGTCAGGCTAACATGCTCGGATTATTAATTGTCTCTTAATTGTCTTTTTCCCCTAAAGCAATTCCAGTAATGAAGAATAAAACCCCTCATTTTGATTCATTAAAAAGCTTTTTTTATTTATCAGAAATATCCATGTAGCAGGAGGGAACCTTGTAGCCACAGTCGACCCAAACTCTTCGGGAGGTCAAATGTGTGCTGATTCAAAAGAAAACTCAGTTCAATGGTCACTGCAGCCCTGGATCCAACCAGCTTTAATCCATCACATACTGACACATTAATTTAGACAAACAAAACTTGTTGTTTTTCCACTGTCTGTGACTTCAATCTGACCCCACGCTTTGCTAAAAGGGGACAAAAGCAGAAGTGAAAGTTAATACCAGACCAACCGAAATATTCTTTGATGTCAAAAAGATTGTGCATCTCAGAAAAGTCCACTTATAAGAGTTGGAGTTTGTTTTAAAGCCTTTATATCCAGCTATAAATGGATGTAACGTTGCATTATTCAGACTTAGTCCAGACTTTGACAGGAAGTGAGCCAAGAGTCAGAGAGAGAGAGAAAAGGAAAAAGAGAGAGAGAGAGAGAGAGGGAGAGAGAGACCAGCTAACTCTTACATTATGACACAGTGACAAGTTCACTTCTCCTTTAGTAAAAAGATGTAGAACCTTATTTTAAAGACTTATCAGTGAGGCGCACAGATGATAAGAGGTCTGCTTGAACATCATTGCATTAGTTCCACTGGCTTTCAGGAGACGTTGCACCATGTTTCACATAATGGGATAGGTTTTTTTTCCTCCCCTCAGTTGTGAGGTGAAAGGCTGGCTGAGGCTGGTGTTAGACAAGGTGCTCAGGGCTGTTAGCAGCTTAGCGGAACCCGGACACTGGGCTCAGTTTCAGCTGCCTTTAAGCAGGAATGTCTAAAACGAGTGATGGGAATGGGGTCACCTCTAGAACCTCTGTGAACTGAACTGAAAAACCTGTCGATAGGCGGGAACAAAGAGTCCCTTCTTTAAGAAAAGCAAGACTTGTGTGTTGTTCTGGGTTTTGTGTTTGAGCTCATCTTTATTCCTCGCATGACTTTAGTGCAACCAAAGTGTGAGACGAGAGCTAGGGGGGTGGGGGATACAAAAAGACCTGAAAAAAAGGCAAAATGACGGCCGTGGTGACATGAAACTTATTGGTTTTCATTCCATAAAGTATGACTTTCTGTTTCAGTTCACTGCTGTCTGGTAGGGGGCGCTGTGCCAACCCAGCGTGCAGTAGATGAGCTCTATCTCACTATGCTGATGTGTGCAGGGACCCTGGAAGTATTCTACACCAATGGAACAGCCCACCAGGACACATCAATGTTTATGTTCCATCTTATCGTAATGAAATAAAAGCTCAAATTATCATCTTTTAACTGCATAAGTCTTGCAATAAAGGAAATAAAAGCTTATTTTAGGAAAAACAACTGCGAAAGTTGGCCGTCCTTCTGATTTCATATGTTTTTACTTCTATTATGCACATTTTCCTAATGTAAGGCACTTTCTGGTGTATTTGACCATTTTTTCTCCTTCTATATCCAACTTGCCAGTGTTATGAACTATGGGTAATATCCTTAGGCAAAGTCTGCAGAGCAGCGGGCTCCTGGTGAGTGGCTATAAAGTGCTCAAATTGAGCCTTCAATCACGCTGACATTTTGACAGCCTTAAACCTTTCCCGAGAATGTGCCTCAGAGTCTGTGATGGTGGGATTATGATTGGACCACCAAGATGCAATTCCCGATCATTCCGAGGCCGAGCGGGATGAAGCTGTAAATAGATGTTGGTGGGGGGAAATCAATCAGCCAGTGCAGCCACGGGACTCCAGCGGGCCTCCTGACGACACTGGGGCCACGAAAACCATGTTTCTGCCTCGTGATATCTTCATGACGGTCTGTTGATGATGGGTTAACTCCAACCATCCTTCTAAGGTGAAATGGTGCTTGGCTCCAGTCAGGAAATGCTGGAGTCTCTCCCAGCAGCCACTGGGTGACAGGCATGAACACACCCTGGGCTGGTCAAAGGTCACGTCCCTTTATGCGGTGAGGCAAATGTGCAACCCCCAGACAAATGGTTAAGAAGCAATAATTCCAATTTCCCAGAGGAACCATGAAGAGAAGATGATATAAAAAAGATTAAATCGCAAAGATTTTCAAATGTATTCTAAAATGGCCAACTACAGTTAAAAAATAGATCTGAAGAGACAAGAGTGATTCTCCGTCAGCTTTTTGGTCAAACCAGAGTATAAACGTGTATTTTGCTGTTGAGACCTGCGTCATCAGACAGCTATTTTCTCCTCTCTCTTTTTTTTCCTGCTTGAACGTAAACAGGCCACATTAATTATCCACAGAGATGGAAAAAGTCTGCAATTCACGCGCCATATCCATTCGTACGCAGAGAGGCGGCCATATATAATCGATGGAAAAACACTTTTCGTTGGATATAGAAGGTGAAAATTGCTTTCAACAATCTGAAATAGAAGTTATAAGCTAGAACAAACAGATTCGTGCGTGTCTAAAACTTAACAATGTGCCTGTTTTTTTTTATGCTTTTCAGTATTTGTGTATTCACATAACAAAATATGCTTGGTAGATGAGAGATTTGCTGTTTCTGGGAATAAATTCTGGAGCAAACTGGCAGATTGAACCAAAAACTGTCAGCTCAGGCGCCCTCACATAGACAGGAGAAGAATGTGCTCAATTAAAGTGATCACCCAGAGTGGGCTCTGGTGGACGGGAGCGACTGGGCTGATCAGGGGAAGGCGGTGGGAAAGGTCAGGTGGCGGAAGAGGCAAAAGGACAACCTGCCCAGAGTTATGAAACATTTATTTTAGATTAAAAACCAGTGACAGGACTCATGTGGAGTTTGGAAGGATAACGAAACACAATGTTCACCAGGCAGCTGCTCCAGTTCTTCTAGTCATCATATATCAGCAAATCAGAATCAGTATCTCTTTGGACCTGCTTCCAATTCCAAAGTGACACAATGATTAGAAATGAGCCCCAGCGGAGCGCCCCCGTGTGGCCGCTTCCTTTAACCTTACGCTAAAGCGGCTAACGAATGCAGCTATGACTAAAACTCCCTCTTCCATCACATAAATGCAAGAATATTGTAGTCCATCCAACAGCTCGAGCTGCGTCATCTGTTTTGTTGACAGTTTGTTTGTACCGAGGGTCCAAATCTGCCATATTCCCGTCGTTACCGCTTGGATTTTCTTCAACGACAGTCTTGGTTTTACTGCGCGCCACCTGCCAAGAACACTCAGGAGGAAATCATTTGTGCTAATGGAGCGGCGGGAAGAACAGAAACGGGTTAGGGTGCAGATTGGGTGGTTGCTCATGACTCCACCAGTTCCAGATGTGCTTTTTCAGGAAATTCGATTTGGTGGCAACATTTATTTATCACGCCTTCAAATTCCTTCAATTATTCCTCCCCGCAAAAACCACAAATAGGGATGTTAAAGAAGGCAGCAAAGTCGGGAAACGAAAGACTCATTAAGAAAAGCAAGGGGATTAATTAGAGATTAGTTTGAATGTGTTTTTAAAGGAAAAAGTCTTCACGGGCGGAATGTTCAGCAGTTGGTGGTAACAGCTCTGAGTATTTAAACGAGGGCAAACCTGTTGGAGGCGTTCCAGCTCAGCAGTAAAGCTGCTTGATTAAAGGAAACCCCAGTAAGACTCACCAACATGGAGAATTCTGGGTTTTTCATGACAGTTATGGGGACAAAACGTCGAGAAAATTCATATAAATTATGATATTATGCATGATCTACTGGTGATAGTTCTCTCTCATTTTCTTTTTCAACATTTTGTTGAAAGATGTTTAAAGGGGATCAGAGCTGTCATGGCAGATTTAATAAAGCGGGCAACAAAGACTGAGGGCTCAGGAGCAGGAAATGGTTTAGGGGTGGCAGCTGAGGAAAAGAGCATGATCTGCAGCATTTGAAAGGTATAGAAGCACAAGCTTATGAAGAGCTTATGAAGAGCCTTAAAGGTGAGAGGCAGAATATTAAAATCAATATGATGTTTAACAGGGGGGCTGTGGAGCTGCCGAGGACTGATGTGTTCTGTGGATGGAGTCTTGGGAATGTCAATTTACCAGTAGAAGCTGGTAAATCAGGAATATACTGGAAACCTTTCTTAAGATTTATCAATATTTGTGTGTCTACTTTGTTGTGATTACATCTGTTATCTTCATCCTGCTAGAAAATAGTTAACTAAAGTTAATTAAAAAATTGTGGTCTAGGTTGATAGAAAAACATGTTCCGATGTGGTCCGGACCACTTGTGTGACCATATTCTTTTGGACATCCAGAATCCAGTGGATTCAAAGTGGGAGGAGAGCTGGAGTTTGGAGGGCACATTTACAGCTGCAACTCCCGATTCCCCTTGTGATCAACCACACGACCAAGAGCACAACTTTAATAAAATAGCCCTGGTTTATTAGCTGTCAAGCAACAGTGCAGCAAGAGTACTCCTAATTAAATTGGATGCCACTTCTCGCTAAGTTGGCGTGAAGAACTTACACAACTTTCTGTTTGTAAAGCAGTTTTCGCTAGGATTATGTTTGGAGTCACACTAGATGGCAAATTGGATTGTCTTGTTTTGTTGTTTGCACCAGTTGGCCTTTAAGGTACGCCATAACAATCAATAAACAAGTTAGCCAGCGAGGTAGCAGACACAGCTAAATCAAGAGCGACCTCCGCGTCGTTCCCACAATACTTTGCCATCGTTGGCTAGGTTCCCACAGTTTCTACCACACACAGCAGACTGTAAATAACTCTGCATCCAGGTCTACAAAATATAAGAGAAATGTAGCGCATCTGCAGATCGGATAGGCCAGCTTGCCCGTCGAGCTAAGCCTCCCTCAGCTAACAGATGAGCTGCACCAGTTCGTCCAGCTGGCCTTTTGTTCTGCCAGGGGTAGAGCTAAGCAGGGTTTCACCAGGGAAGCCACGTAACCACCTGGCGGTGTGATTTGTTACAGTTATGGCACAAGTTTATCAGTGTTTCCACTGTCAACAGTTGTGAAGAGTTCCAGTCCGCATCCTCCCACTTCTGGGTTTCCTTTGTTTGTGTAGCATATGGTACAAGTGGAGGAAGCCTCACACCCACAGCATCGATTGTAAACGTGCCACAGAGGTGATTTAGTGCCTAGTTTAGGAATCATTTCAGCATGTATCAGAACTCCTTCCACGTCACGCTCTTCTTTGTTGTGTGTAGACACATTTCTTTATTTGTTGTAAGCAACGCCGTTTTACGGTGGGGTGCTGCCGCAGTGTCACATCCCTTACTTAGTTGGTGCATCGTCACCCAAGGCAGATCAAGGATCCTGGACTCTGCTATAAAGTGGAAAAGACCTGAACAGAGAGGAGATCCAGATCAGACGCGGCTAAGCAGTCATTTCCCTGAACATGAACCTATGTATGCTAAACACACTACACACGCTTCTGTTCTTGCTCCGTCTCAGGCGAGCTCTTGAAACCTTTGGCCTGTTTTGATCTCATGATTCAGATTCGGACACAGGTGTGGTAGGATCCACTTGAAACACAGCAGATCCTGACAGTTTTAATAAACGGCTTTATTAAAAACCTGCAGGTAACAGCACAAAAGGAATCACAAACCTCTTTGGCTTGCAAAAAACACCACAAGACCACAAGAGGGCAAAGTCCAAACAGACACAAAGCAAAACCTCTTGGACGGGGACAGGGGGTTGTCAGGTTTACCAGGGCATCGGCAGAGAAGAGGAGTCCAAGGCAGGCAGGGTCAAAAACAGTAAATCTGATCCATCAAAGTCTGGCAAGGCATAACTGTACAGCAATGGCTTAAACAGGCCTAAGAGGGAGCAACAGGTGAAAATGATGAAGGCTGATCAGATGAGTGAGAAGGAAGGGTGTGGCAGAGTGAGCGGAATTTTCCACCTCAGCACATGAGCAGAAGAGCAGTGACAGATTCAAGCCTGTAAAACTGTAATCGGACCTCCCAACATGAAACCCACTGTGGCCTAAGAAAGTAGCCCTTGGCTGTTATGGGTGTTGGTAGTAATCCCTCATCAGAGGGTTGAGTGTAAAATTCAGTGGAACCGTCCCTCTGAGTTTGTCCTTTAACCCTCTGAAAGAGTCATTCACCTGTGGCGACAGTTGCTGCAAGCAACGATAAAAGCAACGTATTTTAGAAAGCCTTTGATTGCCCGTGCTAGGAGACCGATCCTGGTACCACCACAGTGCCTTTGCAGGTCTCATGGTTCAAAAAATAGGATTTGAAAGGAGGCAGGATAATATTGTAATCTGTGTTAATTGACCCTCATTCCTGTCATCACCGAGTCAATGAAAATGAATTCAAACAGAGCAAATGTGTCCAAAGCAGCCAGCAGCTAGCCTGAATTCAGCTACTGCTCTCGCTCTTGTTCAAACCTTGATTCTTTTTTCCTCCATCTTGATCTCCTGATGATGTTTGTGGGCCTCAGAGGATATAGAAGCTGCAGAAGATGAAATAAAACAAGAGATGGTATGTGTCAGTCAAAGGGTCTCCTCAAAGGTAAAATGTTACTTTTCTGCCTTTTCCACTTTATTCCTGCACACACACACACGCACGCACGCACGCACGCACACACACACACACACACACACACACACACACACACACTGCAAGAACTGCAAGGCAAGCAAAAAACACGCCTCTGGTACCTCTTCATCTTCCCGCTCAACCGGCACAGCTGAGGCCTGTTTTTATCATCTGAGCATCTGCTCTTTTTTTTCAGTCTTTTTACCTTGAAGCAAAATTGTTTTCTCTGCAAAATAAACCAAAAATGTCTTTGACAGTAGCCATGTTTTAGTCTTTTGTCAGTGGTTTTAAAGCTCGGCCTTTTTTTGTTTTCGTTTCTTGCCTCAGACTAAAAGCATCCTTGAAAAATATTGTAATTTCCAGGCAGTTTCCAGGCAGAATAACTAAATCTTTAATCTTGTTAGACTTGAATCTTCTGTCGAATATACACGAGACCAGTGTTTGTCTCACTTTTATCCCGGTCTGACAGCTTTACTGTCGGTCCCACCCCAGACACGCCCATGGTTAATTGCCAAAGTGAGCAAATCACACCTCACAACAGTGCAAATCGTTTATGTTGAGGCTTTAGCCATCTGTGTTTACCCTCATACACCAGAGACCGGTTTTGGAACAGGCGACCTCTTAGTCATCTGCCGTAATGCGTAATAATAATGAACAATTGAATCGTTGGAGAAAATAGAGGGATGCAGTTCTCTGTGCAGTGAGTGTCAGCCTGGGCTGTATTCCCCCAAGATTTCCTGCACACTTAATGTTTTAGCAACGGAGAATTATAACCTCATTTTGTCCCTAACCAAATGTGATGCATGGAAGGAGCATAGCTCAGCATCTTGTGAGCAGCTCGGTGAAAAATGTGGGCCGAGTATTGCGTAGAGTGAACTCATCGGGGAAAGTGTAGAGCAAGAATAATCAATTATCACACCTCCCACCACATTCCTTTTGCTGAGGCCTCTTGATTATTTAAAGGAATTAGCTATTGATCAGCTAAGTGAGTCAGCGGGACAGCTGCCAGCCTGCTAGCAGGTCAGCAATACTTGCCGTTTACTATACCGCCCCACTGCTCATCAGTCTGCTGAAGCATGGGGAGGGCTGGTTAAGCATTTGGCACTTCTCTCTTGGCATTTGACTTCAGATGAGTGAGCAGGGGTTCGGAAATTAACAGGTACTAATTATGCATGGGAGGCAGGCAGCCTCAAATCAAGGTCAGCGGAAATCTCACGCCATATGCTGGTGGGCTGGACTGAATGTGCACGTCCCAGCATACTCCCTGTTCATTACCAGCATTATCATCCGGTGTGTCTGCATTCACACCAGCGTAATCAGCCACCGGAATCGACCATCAAATGAATACATTGTGCTTTGCAGGGACAATTTATAACAATAGCCGGCTTCAGGCGAGGCGTCTGTCGTCCTCGTAGTTCCCATAATCAGTCCAGCCAAGCTGCCGCCGGTGGAAAACTTCAGGGAGATGACACGTTTTTTGTTTGTTAGTATAAAAATATTCAGCCTGTTTGAAGGCAGGCATTGCTATAACAAAGGCAACGGAGATGAAATGGGAAAAAAAGTGTCTGCAGAGCAGCTGCAAAAACAGCATGTAGGGAGAGCAGCGTGGTTGGCGGAGACTTGATGGTGCACAACTCCGTTGATCATAAAGTACACAACGTCGAACTGTCTCCAAGTGGGCCACTGAAGGTAATGGGAATGTAAAAAGGTAAATCTCAACACCCTTGTGGAGGCTTCGCTTGTTTTAATCAGCTCTAAATTTAATTGGATCTAATGTTGACAGCAAGGATCGGCTGCTCTCACCTCATCGTTACTTTATCATTAATAATTAAATAATAAGTGTTTCTAATGAATTGAGCTCGGCCAGATCCCAAACGCAAAGGCTCTGAGCCCTTCCCCGGGGCATTGTGTCAGGGTTGGGGCACTTTATGTGGCCTTTCGTCACAGACCAATTTGCCCTGTGAGAGCCTATCATGGGCCTCCTGCGTCTGACAACAAAGAAAACCTGCGGGGGTCATGACAGCCCTTAGAATCGTCCATCACGATCAGTCGTTACCTGGCAGATAGGATGTATGTTTGTAAAAAAAAACAACGATCTTTCCCAGGAATAATCCCAGCATAGCTTTAAAATCCTGCTCCTCGCCTTGCTGTGCAACTTTTGCTGCACCGCTGCCGCAATTCAGACAATCGAAGAGAAGAGACAGGCGGAGACATAACGGATGCACCTCGGATCAGGAACACGGCTGCAGATTTCACATCCGCTTCAGTGTCGATGTGGTCTAAGGTCAAAGCAAATTGAGTCAATAAAACCTTCAGGTGAAAAACACAACAACAAAGAATCAGAATATTTAGAAAAGGCTGTGAAAGAAGAAAGGCAGTCACCCACTGCCCGCAGGAGGAAGCCCTGAACGGAAAACAGGACCAGGAGAGCTCCCAGCTGTGGTGAAACATGCACAATCCAAGATGCTTTGTGTTCCTGTGGATACTCTCATTTCAGAAACATCGGAAACGGGCAGCCTCTATTCATCATTTGGAGACTGGAAGGAAAATTCCCTCCCAGCCAAAACTGCCCCAAACCAGCCGTGGCAGCAACAAACGACTGCGGCAACAGTTGCAGGTTTCAAAACCAGACCGCAGCGCTCGAGTTGAGCCCCCGCATCGCCCTGCAGGTCCACCATATATTGATAATTAATCTCCAATATTGTTTTACCATTAAAAGGAGCCACTGTAACACTGGTGCCGCATCCCGGTCCCACAGCCTCCACGGCGCACGTCCACAGGATGATACTGACACCAGAAGCTGATTAAAATCTGCCACAGCCCGCTGCACAGAGGACACTCAGGGTTATCTTGGGCCTGCAGTGCAGAAGACGAGTCTCCCTCCTCCGCTTCCACTCTGTCATCACAGCCATCACACCTTGTTTCCTCCCTTTCTCCCTTCCCATTTCACGTTATTCTCAGATCAAGAAAGATGTGGAAAAGAATGCTTTTGAGGGACTTCAAAGTGGAGACTGCTGATCTGATATCTATATGAGTTCAGGTATGTCTAGAAACTCTGGAGAAATGTTTCTATAGACATGTGGCGATTACATGCTACATTACAATGAAACTCATTACTGCTTATGGCAAATTAATTACATGCCTCTCAGCTGAACTAAATTAAAAGCTGGCTGGACGTGATGTTCAGCTGGAAGATGGATGAACGAGGATGTGTTTGGAATCAAGGTGGAACAACTGAAGCGACATTAATTAATTCTGTCAACCTGGGGAAAGTCAAACGCTGCCTCACTTCTGGGGGCAAATGTCTGCCTCGCTAGAAAAAGCTGCTCGGTGCTAATTTGGGCGGTTTGCAGGTGTCGCATGAATGCATTTCCAAATCTAAAAACCAGAAAGGCACTAGTTGTCTCGCACGCAGCAGGTAGAATATCAGTCAAACAGGAGACATCAACAATAGATAATGCTCAATCAATAACTGTGGCAATAACTGTCTGTAATCACAAGAAGAACCTTTATGATACAGAGCTGAGCTCAATAAAAGTAGCAACTCTCCACCGACTGTCATTTGGTGACAGTTTCCCATTACTGAATCCGGGGACGATGTAAGACTCGCTGTAAGCCTCTCCGGTCCTTCTGCCGACGCTTTTCACCGGAGGAATGAACGCTTTGTTCACATCACCAGTCCAGCTCACCCACCACTGCGACTCCCAACTGGAGCAGGAACCGGTCTGAGGACGCGCCGCAGCCATCCTCCCAAAGAGTGTGGAGACACCTCCAGGTTTTTAAGTTCCAAATTGAGCATTTCTATCAACATTTGTCCCTTCCATTCTACGCTACATTAAAAAGAAGCATAATGAGTTGCAGAAAGACATCACTGTTCTTGGTATTTCCACATTGTCAGTGGCAACCTCCGTGCTCCCAGATTTGCTGCAACTCACTGTTGCTGCCAAAAATAACTGCGGTGGCTGATGTGCAGGTGACACCGAGGGCAAATGCACCGTTTGCGCCCATGCATCACTTTCACTGTCAGTGGACCTCATCTCGCTGAGGTCGGCAAATCAGCCGTGCGAGGGTCAGCTTCATGCTGCCCCCTGGCCTAGCAAAGGACAAATTCTGACAAAATGTGGGGGGGGGGGATGGAGGCATTTTGGGCGAGTGGGCACAAGCATCAGAGGAATTGTTCGGGTGTCCCACAGGTACGCCGTGAAACCACTGAAACGAGCTCTGCTAATTATAAACTCGCCTCAGTTTCGGAATCATCAGTCAGACTTAATAATGTTTTCAATTTAACAAGGCAGTGAGGAAATGACTCGCATGTGGTAATTAGTAATAAGTAAATCCGTTAAATAATAATAAGCAAGTAATATTTTGCGTAATATTTCCCAACACAATTCAACTGTAAATGGAATTAACGATTCCTCAAATTTACACTGATATTGAAATCCAATCAATATCAATAACTGTGTTAACCAGTTAATCAGTCAGACCCCCACCCCCCCGCCATGAGAGACGTAATGGAACAGTCCAGATGTGCCGCCTCCGCTCGGGAACCCTATGCTGCGCAGTCAGCTGCAGATGCCCAGTTATTCATCTTCATCAGCACCCAGCTGCTCCTCGGCGGAGCTGTTTGTGCATCACACCCTGCTGGACACGCTGGACCAGCTCCATCTCCAGGAACTTTTGATTGACCTGTTTGTTTTTTTGCCATCAATCCTGCGGGGCGTCTCATAATTAATGTCAAAATCCACTGCAGCATCTGGGGTGGTTCTGTATGCAGCCTCACCTGTCTGACCGCCCTGAGCGTGACTCCGAGCAGAACCTGACTCTGGTTTGTCTTCCTGACACAAATCCAGCCTCAGGAGAAAAGAACCCCAACAATCCAGAAACCAAACAAAATGCATTGAGCCAGCATCCAGACAGGATTCAGGGTCGGCTCCGCAAATGTCAAAACATCCTCGACTGGGACTGTTTTTATTCTTTCTCTTTTGTCTTCCAGCAAAGCAAAAAGAGCCTAAATCTTTGGCATTCACACTGTTTAACTGAATAATATTTACTCTCTGAAACTCCTTGAACATGAATGATAAGTGTGTGTTTTTATGGGTGGGGGGCTTTTTCGTTCTTTTTCATGTAACACATAAACAACTTGGGGATTTTGACCACACACTCGGTTCTCCTAGATGGTTCTCTCCATCTATATAATGGATTCACTCAAATAGTGCATCCGATCAAGCTGGAGAAGCAGAAATGTGCTGTGTTTTGTAAGAATGTCTTTATTTCCATAGCAACCAGTGCATCACGTTTGTCTGTCCTGACTAATGCAGAATGAATCAAGGACTCAACTACAGCCACGTTCTATGCAGGGCTTTTGAAAAGGAAAAAATGGAGAGAGAAATGTGTTTTTGATTGCTTTAATGATGATACCAGTTTCAAAGTTTTACAGTGTGACTGAAATGGATCTACTTTGCATTTATGCTCTGTAAATATCCTGTCAAAATGGGATTTAACACACCTCTACCTAGGTTTGTGGTATCTGTTGAATTGTTGCCAAGAGAATTTGTTCCCTGGATCGAAAAAAGATTGTGGCTATGAGCCTTGACAAACAGGCCGAGCGAACGCTCGTCTAAATTGGCCTGTCTGGTGCGGATGTCTGGAAGTGAAACCAGGCTGAGCCTTCACAAAAATGCTCCTGACCCGTTGGGGGAAGCGACTCTGTCGACAGAGGATGCTAATATGAAATTACAGCCCCTATTTGACTTTACAGCTAAATTGAGAATTTATGGGGTGTAGAATTACGAATTTCCACAGAGACGAGGGGAGGATATGGATATGACTGTCAGAGAGTAAAGATGGATGATGGAAACGGTATCGTGGATGTGGCCTTTAGTGTGATTTAGCTGGGACGTGCGTAGGGTTTGTTTATTCAGAAATGTTTTTTTAAATAAATAAATAATGTTTGTTTGGATGTTGCCTGACCATACTGCAGCCTACCACCAGGGGGTGGATATAAATATTCTGAAGATAATTACAGGATGTAGGGCAGGAACACTACAGGATCATCATCACGATCAAAGGATCTTAAACTAATAAATATGGATTCTAAAGTGGAGCAGATCTTTTTTTACATTTTTAAGAAGTTAATATCCACATGTTCCTGTTCGAAGGCATTATTTCACATCGATAGTCGGAGATGATGTCGTTAATTGTCCGATAATCCCTGATAATCCAGGGATGTCATTCTCTTGCAGGTGCAGCCTGAATAGCCAGATTAGTGCTGCACTGTGGTTTTATTCAGACTCCTTCAGCACCGCGGGCAGTACGAGGCTCTCGTTTGAAAACACAGAGGTTGTAGCGGTGCAGACCGAGAATAAACTCACCCCTGATCCCCACATATCACGGAGACAACCTCCCCTCCCCGCAGGCCTTCAAAGCAAGCAGAGGTGATCCTGGCAATGTTATATCCATTGTAGACGGCGCTGTATTTCTTTAATCTTTGAAGATCAATGTATTGATTCTTCCTCTGATTTTAACCTACTGCCAAACAGCTCTTATTTCACGTTCTCTACTGTTTTGCCTTGAAAGGATTTTGAAAAATGTTCCCTGCTCTTTTATGATTTGCTGTTATAAAAAAAGGGGGGGGGGGGGCATTTTATGTTTAATCAGTAATTTATCACCTCCGCTGAGGAGGTTGCATGTCAGCCGGACTTTGTGAGTTAACAGGATAACAAAAAGTTTTGAAAAGATGTCGATAAAGGATGATCTTCCAATGATCATCAACAAATGACCTGCTTGGTGGACGTCTGGGCTCTAGTGTTCTAGTTAGTTTTAAAACAGCCTTGTTGCACTGCAGAAGCTCTCGCCACATGAAATCAGTCACTAATTCAAACTTGTAGGGCGTGCTTTATGATTCCCCCTCCTGAAATCAGATATTATTACCACAATAGGAATATTCCTATAGCACATAATGTGCGCATGCATATGCAATCTCTGGGTCCCCGAGTGTCCTGAAAATGAGGAAGGGACAATAAAATCTGCATTTATTTTACTTACAAACGTGCTCCACATCTATCCGCCATGATATAGATTTGTGTTGTTTCCCCACGTGGCTCTGTGGCGCCGGCTCATTTGCATTTCATTACTATTTTCAGGAAGGTGTGAAAATCAGGTGCAGAAGCTGCTGCAATCATGCCTGAATAAAGGAGGGAAATCGCGACCGTCTCACGACCGCCTCACTGTAGCGTATCTCTGCAGTGGGAAAACAGGAATATAACAGGTGTTGACATGGCTGACGTCAGCACATCTGGGTTGGACACCAGTCCTATACGGCGGGATCAATTATGGCCCGAGCGTCGGTCCAAGCTGCCCCGGCGGCGTCAGAATATCGAAGAGGCAGGCGCGGGCGCCCAGGCTGAACCGGTCAAATAAAGTCACTAAATTTCAGTTTCACTGTTTTTTTAAAGCCTCAAAAACAAATCATGTTTGACAGGGCTGGAAAACCAGCCGGGCATCACTGGGCAGCGGATCAGAACACGGGCAGCAGCTCTCAGATGAAAAAGGCACGGAAACGGCATAAAAGGATGCAGCAGAGCGACGCGATGAAAGCGTTGAGGGATTGACGGGATCCGGACAGACAGCGCGTGCAGGTGGCAAAGATTCTGGAACACAAGCACGAGATTGTTGCCTTTCACCTGAGACCCATCAATGTGTCAGAGCTAATCTGGACCTTTTGCTTTCATGATGTTGGCTCAGCCCTGGTACAGTCCCCAGGAAGCCAAAACAGGGGGGTCAGAAGCATTTGCCGCATCCTGATGCATGAAAAGAGTCAGAACGCTCACAGCCCATAAAGTGAAATGTCCTCCTGTAGGTCCAGGTTACATCTTTAATGGTGAAATATTAATGCTGTTTTACCGCCGTTGTAAAATCGACACATTAGGACCACGACATAGTGAACTTTTCAGTTCTTTCCAAGGACAAGAGGGCTCTGGTTTAGTACCCAAATATGTGCTAAATTACACTTTAATCATTGTTTTACCCGGTTTGAAGACATTTTAATTACAGACAAAAGGATTACTTGAAAAAAAGACCCCTTGAAAAAGACCTCAAACCCTTGGAGGTATCACAGAAACAAAAAAAAGATTGCATTTTTATTGTTTATCACAGAAATCTTGAGACAAGCTATGCCAAAAAATATATAATTTATAATGGGGTATTTGCACCGATAACTGTAATATAAGTCAGAAACTATGAGAGAGAGCAAACATTTATAATTTCAGAAAAATGTCTTTAATACTAATATTTTAACATTGATAGTAAAAATGCTAATTCAGCATTGCCATCTGGTACCGCATTGAACATTGGAGTTATGAACTCCACAGTGGTGAAATATGCAAAATATGTGCATCATCCCTGAAAACCACTTTAGAAAATAGGTCAATAAATGCACATAAAGCAGAAACTCATTGGCCAGTTGTCTGGCCGCAATATCTGCCAGCTCCTCTTTATTTTATAAATGCGTTTGAGATCTTTACGGTGCCGGTACCTTTTCTCGTGCTTGGCAGCGACAACCAATCTTTGAGTGAATGTTTAGTGAGACAGTGGTTATTACGGTTCTTCAAGTATAAAAGTAAGATATGGAAATGAATTTGAATTTGCTTGATGGCGCTGAGGTTCAGAAAATGAGTTTCCTGTAAACAACGAGAGCACAATCCATTCATTTACGAGATAGGAGAGTAAACTGGCACACTACAATACATCTGTATCCAGGAGCAGAACAGGAACTCTGGCTCATAACAGCCTTAAACACTCACCAGGAAACAATGCAGTCAACTAAAGCCTGCGAACTTCTGCGCTAATATTGGCTTTGCAGAATTCTACAGTGTAACACTCTGATACTTGCAACACCAAACGTACAGGAATAGAAGAACACAGACCCACGCAACGGTGTTGCCCTTGTGTACACAGGTAGAGGGGATCCAATCACAGATCCCAACTAGATTACTGTCCAGCAAACACAGTTTATGGAGGCTCCTCTGTGGCTCTGTGGCTTGGAGCCACTGCTTTCTGTTGCTACTGGAGCGATACTGCAAATGAGGTATTCACCAAAGGCACAGTGGCTCTTGTCATCTGATGTCTCTTGATATTTTTCATGACTGCTAGAACGATGCTTTGTTAGATGGGGAAAAAAAACATTCTCTCTTGGTAACAAGTTATTTTCTAATGATTTTCTAAACAGCAAGTCTGATTCTGTATATTTCCCAAAGAGGGATATATTTTAAAACATCCTTCTATGAAGGTCATTGTGACTCAAAAGTAGCTTTAACAGCTGAATTAATGGAATGATAGAACTTTTTTAAAGAAAAAAAGACTTCACTTCTCTTCTGCTAATCTGTGCTAGGAGATAACGCCCTTCCTTTGACAGAGTGCGGCACAGAAACTGTGCATCATGGAAGCGGAGTGTCTGAGTTACCTTGTCAGATCTGCCTGAAGTCACTGTAAATTTCACAGATGTTGCACCAAACTAACTTGACATCAGACTCCCACGCAGATAAACCTGATCCCTGCAAACCAAGAGAAACTATTTGTGGTTTTGGCTTCAAAGCGTCTCAGACAGAAAGTTCAGAAAGTCATTATCAACTCCAGGGCAGCCATCACGGACCATCTGAGCTCACCAGGCTGCCAAGGTGTCATGATCATATCTGCCAGTTCTCATATGCGGAGGCCTCATCTGGCAACACTGACAACAAGAGTTGAGTGCTTTTCTGTTTTTTGAAAGGAAAATTATGCTGCCGGGCAGAAAGTGGGTGTTTATATCACACACTGCTGCACACAACATTCGCTCGGAGGCCCATCTCTCCCGTGATTGAGCCTTTTAACTCGAAGGGATGAGGTTGGGAATGACAGGCAGAGAAATCCAGCGTTGAAGGCAGATGTTAAATCTGTGATAAGACCATTGTGGGCAGGGCACACGTATTTATGCGAGCATCAAAAAATACAGCTCTTAGGCATTTTGAAGATAAACTAAAGTTCCTTGCCGTGTGACTCAGGGGTGACCTTGGCTGAGCAAATCTAGTTCAATTTCTCATTATTATTATGTTACAGGAGGTCTCTGCAAAACGTTCCCGCCTGGAGACTGTTTTATCTTCGGTCTGCCCAATCGTAGCTGGCAGCCAGTCCTAGTCCTCATTTAGCGGCGGCTCAGAAGAAAGTCTTTTGGAAGCTACTAATTCGGACAACAAATAAGCTCCCGATTTCCTGCGTGCTGAAAAAAAGACTAACGCAAAGCTGTGTGGGGAAATGGAGCCCTCGAGACACGCGTTTGTGAAATGATCTTTGTTCCTTATTATTTCCAGCCGCGCAGCTATGCAGTGCAATCATCGAACGCACAGCTATACGCACGACCCGACCGCACACGAGGCAGAAAAGAACTAAACCTGCGCTGGGATTGAAATCAAGCTTTGCATTGCTAAACCAGCGTGCTTCCTGGATGATGCCAGCCTTCTATTGTGCCATCCTCATCAATCAACACCCACATTAAATGCAATACGGTAGCTACACGTTGGTCGCTTTTCGGAGCGGATGATTGGTGTTTGATAACTTCTCACCCAGAAAGGAAACAGGAGCGCGTTGACTTCCTGTGAACAGGAATCACTCTAGTTTCCCATATCTCTGCTCTCTTTTTGAAACAATCAGCACTTTCCAGCCGGAGGGGCTCCTCACCCAGCGGTCCCGGGCTCTTCGTTAATATTACAGACACGTTATTTGTTGGAAACCTCTTTCACACGCTCTTTCTCTCGCTCCCCAAAGTTGAATCATCCTGCAGTAAATACGGTGTGAGGCAGCCGAGTCCAGCGGGAGGAAAGGGAGGAGAGCAGAAAGAGATTATCGGAGATGCTTGTAGAATTTTAAAGATCCATTATCTCAGACCGGCCTGATTTAATAAGAGCGCAGGGGTAACAGAGTATTAAATCTATCCGAGCATTAATGGAAAATTCACCTAAATGGTGTCGTTTTCACCTGAAAGTCTTCCTCCAGTTTCCCTGCGACATAATGGGAGGTTAATCGGACGACAGGAGGCACAGAGACGAGAGACTGATTTTCTTTGCTGATTCAGCTGAGCCGATACGGCGATGGTTTTACGAGGATGAATCTTTCCTTGGGTCTGCGTCAGCGGGGTCCATAAAAAACGCTTCTTTTCTTTTTCTTTCTTTTAATTGTTGCATCTCGGACTAATCTTGCAGCCTGTCTTGCTGTGAAACATGTAAATCAGCCACGAACGCTTCGTTGCCAGCTGCTGCTCTCGTGTGTGTGTCCCCCCTCCCTTCTTTTCACTTGGATGTTATTTTTCCTCGGCCTTCGAATTCTCAACATCCCCGCTGAAGATTGGACTGAGCGCCCACACTCCTTTACATAAATTAAACAGTCCTCTTCAAGCCCTGACAGGCCTTTCAGCGTATGAATCTGCATCGCCAGGCTTCATTCAAGCAGAGAAGGTGGGGGTGGAGAAGCTGCCGATCCACAAGCAGAAGTTACTTAAGCGTTACCATTTAAATACGGTTTTCTTCCTGAGCGGTTTGAGCACGGCGTTTGCTGCAGCAGGGGTTGTAGAGAACAACAGCAAACACTGGACTCGCCATCATACTGCAGCGTTAACAGGCCTGTGGAGGGCTTCGTTTTGAGCTGAACGTATCAACATGCTGCCTTTTTATTTAGCCACAAACAAAAAACTATGAAAGGACTGTTACCTCAAAACCACCCTCATATGAAAATGCCAGCAGATAATGCTGATGGTAGCGGAGGAACCAGTACCAGCAGTGCAGAAATAGACTTCAGGGTCGCCTGTGCTCTTCTGACTGGATCTGTGAAGCCATCATGATGGTTTTTGTTAGCTGTGGCCTGTAATTTGCCTCATGGAAAGAGCAGATGCGACCTATAACCCTATAATTGTAGTGTGGAAAGCCTCGATTTAGATTTCCTTAGGGCCCAGATCTATCAAATCAGTTCAAGAGCCAAAACAAGGTGTGATTGGCTGCGTACTATTGGCCAGTCGCCTGCAGGCTCGGTGTCTTCTCTATTCCACGAAAGTGGATGTGTTTGTCTCAGCAGTAAAGGCTTCAGACGATATCCTCCGGCTTTTTTCGCAGAGTTCAACCATCTCCAAAAACATCTAATAGTCTCTAACCTCGTCACCCGCGGAGACACACACTCCTGGGACGTACACACTTTGCATCGGATGCATCGTCTCTAAAAGATCATCCAGGGCATCCACCCTCAGGTCCAGGTCAGCGCCGTCACCAATACTTTAGGTTTCCTCAGGACTGACGGGATCTTTCATCAGGTAACGTGAAAAAGTAAGAAACACATGCAGCCCTGAATTCTATAAAGAATCATAGCTTTCATGTTTCTGATTCAAGATGTCCCATTAAAGGGAAAAAGATGCAAGGATGCAGTAAGAAAGAACCACCTCTGACATGTCTTTGTGGGTTAGTGAGACACTTTTTAGCCTCACTCAAAAGGAGGCAAAAGCTGACGAGGTGCCGTATCAAAGAGCGTTTGCATCAGGAATAGGACTAAAACTGAGCACTTAAGCTGTGTGAAAGGGCAGCGAGTCCGCGCTACACTCAGCCGGCAGCCGAACAAATGATGCAACGGTCGGCCAATATTCCCTTTTTCATTAGAAGATTTGCAGCTCTCATCAGCAAACCGAGCCAAGCCTGTTGAATTTTAAATACACTGATCTGACCTCTGGTTCACTGTTCAAGGGACAACCGCTGAATCCTGTGCTAACAAAAGTCAACGTTTGCTGACCCGGTCAGCGTTTGGTTTACTCCTGATATGGTGAGGTTAAACTTTCAGCGACATCAATTCAGAAGATGTTCCGCAGCCTAGAAAGAAAAAAACAATAGAGATATATGTAGAGAATATTGCCCACACAACTCCGATCTGGGAATGTTGTCAGAGCTGTCTGACCTTGATTGGTGGATTCAACAGACAGAAGTTCGGGGTAATATGTTGTCGTTACCTTGAAGGTACACTTGTTCTTGTTGACAGACTCCCTCTCCGTTCTGCTGTCTCCTCCTGAGTTCCTCACCCACGCGCTGACCCCAGAACAGGTACAGAAGTACGGGAGCAGCAGCGCGCAACCGCTGAAAGAGCTCTCACCATCACACTGAAAGGAAGGTTCTGGGCGGCTGTAGCTGCCGTCTGCTCTCCCAGCTTTCATTTATCCATTTCATTTAGCGCTCTGGTGCTCTCGCCGGTCAGTCCAGGCCCGGGGTGAAGATACAGTGACTGATATACAGTAGACAGCAGGCAGCTAATCCCCGACAGTGTCTCTGCAATACAGAGTTGCTCCAGCTGCTTTTTCACTCCTTCCCCAAAAGGCTATTAGGTTTTTATTACTGTTTTTCCAAACACTGGTAGAGACAGAGTATAAAGGCTCATTTATGCTTGTTTTCAGCAGCAATTTCCCCTCACTTCTGGGGACACTGTGACCAATGGATCAGGAGAAATGCAATAACAAGGATTATTTCAGAAGCCTCAACATTTATGATGTTTCCTCACAAAGGCTGAAAGACCAACAATGCTGGGCTGGGCCAGGCGGCACGGCAACACCCACATTTTGGATATCCTAGCTGCGTGTGAGTGGTGCATGTTGTGAGATGGGAGAATGTAGCAGCCCGCTAACCTAACTTGTTTTTTTTTCTCTTTGGCTTATCCCCATCCGGCGCCAACTAATTTAGCTTTTACTGTTATAGCTCCCCTTTAAATGAAGCCAGAGAACTGCGAGGAGACAGAATTAACTATAGATTTTTATTATATTACTGGCCAAAGAACAAATAGAGTATATTATTGTGTAAAGTCATGGCGAGTAGCTGAAATCAGACAGTCGTTGTCTGTGATGTTCTCATCCTCCCAGGTACCTTTTGAACAGGTGCTGTGGGAGTGAATATGGCACGTACAGTAAGTGGACGTTTTTCACAGCGCTGCTGATATGGAGCGGAATAAACGCAGAAGTGGTGCAATAATGCAGAATGAAGTGAATATGGTCACTGACAACAGCGTCTCGCTGACCTCCCTGTAGCACCCCCTCAGGTATTATCATATAATTAGCTTTGGGTTTAATATCTGCTGAATGACTGTTTCTTGCAGGTATTCTGTGATAATGGCAGGTAGGGGGAAAGAAAAAGACTCAGAGGAGTCAAACTTTTTTTTTTTTACTCCCCTGGTTTTTGACAAGGACACAAAAACATAGCAGGAAACCGCAGCTAATATTTTGAGCAGCAGTCAGGACGCAACGTTCCTGCGGTGACTTTTCTAGAGTTTGGGATCTCTGAGGGGTTGGAAATCGGCTGTTATGCAAAACAGGATCCTCCAGGAAAAGTGATAAAGAATCTTTAAAACACCTAAAAAAAACCCCGTCCTTGGCGCGGACCATTGTCATCAATACTGGGAATTGGGCAATCCATAGCATGAGGAGGAGGAGGAGGAGAAGAAGGAGCTGTGAAGAGCTGGGATTTTATCAAAGTCAAGGTCAGAGAAGCAATAATATCTATTTATGCACAGCACGTGTTGGATTGTGTTCCTGCTTGCTCCCAAATGTGCTTAAAGTTAGAAGTTTTCCAGAGAACAATGTGAAGGTAATACGCCCACTGGGGAATAACTCTTCCGATCTCATCAGTCACTCAACATTTAACCAGGTCCTGTAATTTTTTCGTCAGATTCTAGCCTGGTTTTCCATTTAAGGACAGTGGGAGACAGGTTTGAGCACAGTCTGTGCTGCCATGAAGTAGATGTTTAATATGTAAGGGCACAAAATAGCATCAGAGTGGAGGAGCATCACTGCAGGAATGGACTCCCACATCCCCTGCCAGCTTGTTTAATGAAAATTACAGGAATCAACAGAAAAAGATCATTTTTATACACAGCAATGCGAGCAAACACACAGAGAGCCCATTTAAGCTCATTCTTCAGGGATTTATGAATAAATATCATTTCAACTGCAAATCTATGAAGTCATTCACCACTTTTATGGCTTTTTCACCCCATTTGCTGATAAGAACAGTATTGAGGGCTTAAGCAGGGACAACTGTAGTACTTCAAACTAGTTTTTACTGAGCAGAGTTTTGGCGCCGAGGCAGCATTTTCTTTGCCAGTCCTGCTACGCCGTCCCAGGAATGAACCATGCACCGAGCTCATCTGATGAAGATGGATGTTCCTCACAGGTTTAGATGCGAGGAACAAACATTACTGCAATCTCAAACACAGGAGCGCTATACACTCTTTGCAGTCCCTTGGTCCCGTCGTCGAGGGGACTGCAATTCTTCAGCTGCAGATGACACGGTACAAGCTACATCCTGCCCCGCTGCTTTTATCACTTTCATCAATGCGTTTAGCTCTGCAGAGTGCTGCAGTGTTGTGGAGAGCGCGGCGCCTTTTCCCTCTTATACAGAACAGGCAGTTAATATGTTCCCGCACACGGCGTTACTGCCGTGCATGGAGAGATGGACTCAGAAGTCAGAGAATTGCCTGCTGATAACGCTGTTTGTTAGAGTTCACCCCCACGTTTATCTGCATATTCTGATCCATCGCAGACGTCCCGCCGTGCACGCAAGAACGCAGCGGGCCAGTAAGTGGCAAAGGTGAGTCTGTAGTGTGAATACATAAAAGGATGGAAGCAACATTGATATTGCGAGCGTGGCACATGGCAGGAAGGCGCCCGGGGCGATGCATGTCATAATGGCATCGGAGGATCAGATTGCACTTTCCAGCACACGTGCCTTCATCCAGAACACTTGTTTGCCTTTCTTTGGAAGCAGTAATCAGCGGCAGAGAGCTAAGAACTAGCCCTCTTCCTCCCAAGTCTCACTCATCCATTCTTTTCTGCACAGTTTCCAAAAGGAACACGACAAAGGAAAAGCTTTGCAGCCCGCTTGGTTTCAAAAACCAACCTCCACCATCAGCAGCAGTTGTTCCATAACAAAGATGAAGAATTAATCATCCCTCATAATGACCACTTGCAGACCTTTAATACCTCTCAAAGTGCAATTCCGCACATTTGTGGGTGTAATTAAATGTCTCGTCGACACTGAAGCTGATCAGAGAGCGAAGTCACCCCATGCTGACTTGACCAATGCAGCGAGCTCCTAAAGGGCTGGAGTGGTCTTTTAAAGATATCCGCTCCCTCGGAAAACCACCCGCAGCAAAAGAGGTGTTAATGAATCAACGCTGAAGTCGCTGTGGTGGGATTGGATTAGTTCATCCACTTTATTTAATGCCCATCCCTGCATAGTTTTGGGAAGAGGAGTGGCAGGAAGGCTGAGGTGTGTCTTTGGTGTTATTAAAGGAAGCTTTGGGATAAAACTGGAAGTAACTGTCTCCCCGGCTCTCATATCTCTGCCAGTGTTAAAAATGCATGAGCCACATCGGATTGCACTTTGGGATCTTCATATATCTACATTTAAGCGCCAAAAAGGTGGAACAAACTGTAGTTTATGAATGAATAATGCTGCGAAAAAGCGATCCTTCACAAGCGCGCAGCACCGCAGGGAGCAAACCTTTAAGAAATTACCAACGCTTAGCTGTGAGTACGGCCCCGGAAATCAAAGCACACAATTCCCGTTTTGTTTTTCCGTCATTCCGAATTCTCTTTCAAGGGCACCGTCTGACACGCATTGAAGTGCAGAGGAGGTTCGGCGGATCAAGCGGTGCTGCGAGGGTGCCGGAGCTGGGACCTTTGAATGGAACTGAACTCATGTGATCTCGTCGGCAGCGCCGAGCCAGAATACTTTCAGCATGAACTTTGCAAACATGAGCTCCAACTTATTGGAAGTACGGAAACAATCTTTGGTTGGTGTGTAGATGTCTAATCAGAAATCAATATATGCTGCAGGTCGTGCACATGACAAACTGGAAAACATCGTGTATCGATAAGAGCCGCTTGGTTGAATAAAGTCTTTAACAAAAACCATGACCCGTGTTCACTCGGTTCACACATTTCTTTATCAAGTGAGCAAATGTTGCTGATTGAAAAGGGAAATGAAGAAGCACTGACGTGGATTTCTCTGAACTTCTAAACGCAGGGCCACCGTCTCTCTACCAACTCTCCCTCTGCAGCCTAAAAACTCGCAGCCTCCTTTGATTTCCAAAATGAAAGCCAGCGTCTGACTCCGAGTCCTTCGGCTGATTGTTAATCAGAATTAAAGGTGAATTGTACCTTCTGGAAGCAAAAATCTACAACGTCACCTCTGAGCAGCCAGACTTTGAAAGACCCAGAGAAGCCAATTTTACCTCAGTGTGTAATTTTCAGGATATCATACCTGGTTGGCCCCTCCTGAGGAGAAATAATTGGATTGAGCTGAACACACACCTCGTGCGGATCTGAGAGCAAACACAAATTCTGGCCCGAGAAATGTCTCCTTGATTATCTTTTGGGTGAAACGTGACGAGAAACTGAGGCTGACTTGGTTCACTATTTTATTTTGAAAAGACTTCAGGCGGGTTGTGGTTCCAGACGCGTCCCACGGTACGATGTAGCCCGTTAATGATGCTCTTATTCAAAGGCAATCAATAAATTCATGTTTTTTTCTTGTCCAATCAACTCAGGTCTGATGAGCAGGCAGAGCTGCTTTTATCAAAGGTGGAGAAAATAACACACCGAGCGTGACTGGGAGGAAGATGTTTTCCTTCAGAGGAATGAGGAGATTATTTGCATTCATGCTTTGAATCAGACAGCATTAATAATTACAGGTGTTCAGCTCAACCAGAATAAAAAAGCTTCATCAAGGATGCTTTCGAGTATTCACTCTGATAACATATATAAAACAAGACATTTAAAAGAAAAAGTCCAAACAACCTTTAACAAATGATTTTTAGACTAAAAGAGCTGATGTGCGTAGCTCAGATGAGCTGTTTAAACAGCACTTCCTGTCACTTCCTACTAATGGAAGCACAAACAAAAACCTGATGACTAACACAGCACGCTCGCAACCAAGGTTGTTGCATTTTTAAAATCTAATGTGCAAGTGAATGAAAAAACTGTTATTAAACTTAAAGTTTGCCAAGTTTGAGGTCACCTAACAGACAGAAAGAGAACTGTGTCACACAGCATTTTTTGATATTTTTGTCAGCCAGCTGACGGCCTGAGGCACAGGAGCTTCGGCGCAGAGGCGACCTCTCGTAAATTGGACGCAGTCGTTCGGCTAACTGCAGGGTCACAAGCAAGTAAACACCTCACCGGGGGAGGCGGACGGAGGGTACCGAAATAAAGGAGCAATACATATAAAAAAAGCTGCCGAATGGGGAGGATTTGATGTTTTTCTTGGATCACTATCAAATGACTCCACATTCTTCCCTTAAATGTCAAAAATTAAAGGTTGGTCATGGGTCACATTAGTACTCTTAACATGTGGACCACATGACCAAACTAAGCCATAAATAAACGCCCGCATATAGAAGCTGGTGAGGAAGTGTCTGTAAATGGTGAAATATAGCATAAATATCTTACTGGGAATTAGCCATCTTCATTTTTTAATGAGCTGCGAGTGGGAACAGGCTCTAATTTGCATAGTTTACATCCCTTGTTACCATGTTCAGGGCTCAAATGAAACAGGATTTGCATGTGTGGAAGTTCCTACAAGGCGGTTTGCTTTTTGGGTACATAAATAATCCAAAAGTAAGCACAAAAATAAGAAGAAAGAAAAAAAGCGAGCGATCCATCCAGCCCAACAACACATTCAGGAGATCCTGTACATTCAGGAAAGATGGTGCTTTCACATACAGTATTTCTGTTGTCAAACGACCTCATTAATGCAGCCTCACGGCGGCCGACGTCATTTGACGCGTGTTGTGTCGCTGAAATGCCATCGCTAGTTTCCACTGATTAACACTCAACCTATGTGGTTCTGTGGGGTGGAAGCAGGCAGTCAGCTCATCAGATATTCCTTTTCGTGGCTGCTGCGGGTACCTCTTTCTGTCACTCTCCTCACACACACTGCCGTCAGACTATCTCAACCATCTTTTATTCCGTATATTCAGCTCCGGCGCCCTGACACCGTCTGCAGCAGTGTGCTTCATATTTGTGTGGCGCCGTGGCATCACGTCGAGCTCAGCCGCTGGTTTTGATCAGAAAATTCTGCAGCTTCAGTGTGTGAGCGGCCCATGAGCTGACCACTGACAATCCTGAGCTGAAATGGATAAGAAAAGGACTTCAAAGGAGCTGGATCACGGGTCACATGGCACGGTCACTTGTTATTCGGGGATTCAGTTTGTGCCCGTGTGCCAGTGGAGGCTTCGACTTTCTTTTTGATTCGAGCTGAGGTGCACGTTTAATCTGCAGGGGCTCGGTTGCCGGGGACGGCGGTGGAGCAGGAGTTACGCCGGAGTGACAGCAGGTTAAATCACTCATCTCTAAAATCCGTTCAGCCCTTTTGTGTTTGACATCTAATAAGCTGGGACTTACAATCAAAGCCCATTAATGCCACCTAATCACGCTTTGTCATCCTTCCTGCTGCAGCTTCCTTTCATTCTTCCTGAGGAATTAACATAAAAGAGTTTCTCAACTACAAAACTGCGCAGCGCACTCGATTAAAGTTTTTTAAAAAACACAACAAAAGACAATTGGATCACTGCAATAGGGACTCCCAGCTGGGGAACAGCCAACACTTAAAGCACAATAACTCTTATAATTAAAGATCCTGTCAATCATTATCATAGTGGGTATGAATAAGAGATCTGGGTCTGCAGATTAGATTTGGGCCAGAGAAAGGTGCGGAGACACGCACACACTGCGGGATGCCACTGAGAGGCCCCCCGTCGCACTGGCGCGCTCCCTCTTGTCTCCTCTGAAGTAACCAGCCCTTCCTCCGCAAAAGGAAAAATGAGCAGCGCTCATGCAGCACCATCGCTGGAGGAGATTCTTCAGGGACTGGGAGGACGTTCAGGCAGCTGCAGCAGCAAACCGCCTCTTCCTGGTGATCCGGCACCATGTGGTCACACCACTGAAACTGTTTGAAGCGTTCGCCGCACAGCTGGATGGTAAAGACACGTCAGTAAAGCGTGCACGCGTGTTAGCATGAAGAGGCGTATGTTTTATTTAGGAATACTCGGCACTGCATGTGGAGGCTACTAATTCCACTACTGACAGAATGAACATCCAGGCTCTTGGGTTCCATCTAACCAGTCCAGTGGTAAACAACATCTGCTTCCACAGTGTTTGTCTCTGTTCTGCTGCACGTTCCACAGGTTGGAGAAGCCCCCCCCCCCACGCGACCACGAGCGGAATGGAGAACACAAGGACCGTGCAGCTGGTTTCAAGGCGATTTAGCTGGCTGTGATTAATTTTTCCAGTTTTCAAGGGTTTTTGTGAAGCAATTCTGAGTCAGTCAGTCACATCCTGTTCTGTAGGAAAGCAGCGGGGAGAGACTCGACTGGAGTTAATTGGCCTGGTACGGAGGACTGAAGTAAGCGTTCGTGTTCAGGAGATCTTTCCTCACCAACGGCCATCCGCTTATATCAAGACAGAAAGAAAAATCTTGTCCGCTGCCTTTGTAGGACCTGTTGTAAATCCACCCACAATCCCAACCGCAACGTATTCCAACCAATCAGAGGGCAGCATTGGGGTTAAGCACAGGTATGTTTCTAGCTGGTGAAGGGGAGGGGCCAGGTGGCATTAATATGTTTATTGTTGTCACATCTGTGGCACAACCTTAATGGGGTCAAGTGTTTTCTTATTCCTAGTGTGCACAGATTGGAGCATCATATTGGCATTACATCAGGTTTAAAAGACTTTTCTGTTAGATTAGCTTTTGAGGCAAAATGCAGCTTTATTTTGATCTGGAAATGTGAAAAATGTGTCCAAAACTATTTTCCTTTATTTTCACGACCCTAAAATATCACCCGGTGTTCTCTTGGACTGGTTGTAGTTCTGGAACATGCAGCTTCACACATGTGCGAAGCTGCATGTGTGTTTGGCTGCAGGCACCAAACACCTCTGCTGCAGCGCTGATACAGAGAATACACATTCAAAAGAACAATCTCTCACCCTGCAGATAAATCATTCAGTAATTTCGCTCCCTCGATGCCCCCTCGCCTTTAATCAATTGGCCCTTTAAACTGGTTAACTTTAAAGGGCTTTTTTGAAATGTTTTATTATCTTTGCCTGTGACCTCGTCACTGCGGTCAAGCGGGAGCGATGCCATTAAAGCAGGCACGTATCAAAAGTGTTACATTCCAGCGGGATGATGCAGCACCTCATGGTGCGTTTCTCACGCACGGCGCGGATCAGGAGGTCGCGCCCATGGATTGCATCTGAATTTCCAGCTGGTGTGAAGATTTTTATGTGTAACTTGAGCAGATATACCACAGATATGTGATTTTTCCTTTTCATTAGTGTGCAATCCAAATAGACTCTGAAGAAGTTTGTATTCAAGTGAGACTGCCCTACATCACCAGTTTTTTTCTGGTGTTTTTGTCTTTTTCTGGCGGAATTTATGACTTCATTTTTAATCGCGACCCTGCTCTGTCTGTGTTCCGACCTCCCCTACCTCCACTTGTAGGTGTCCTTTTCAATAATAACAGTTGAACCATCTCCGTTCATTTCCACTGCCCGGATGCCCGTGGCCACGGCGGTGAATTTTGAGGCCGTAAGTGGACACCTTCTTCTTTCACAGCATCAGCTGCTGAATGTATTAATATATTTAAACTTGCTAAAGAGCGAGCGCTGCAACTATGTGATTAATGAGAGCTTTAATGCACATAGTTGGATATTTGGAGTAATGAATTCAAATGCGTGCGAGCAGCTTTCCCTTGGCAGCAATTCACAACAGCTGAAGCCGAACATGCATCTCCCTTACAAACTGGAATAAATTACTCCAGCGGTAACTAAAGAAGGACCAGCTCCTTAACTTTTTATCCATCAGTAGCTACCTGTAGCTGATAGCCTAGCATAGCCTCCGCAGCGTGCACGCTCTTTTCCTCATTGACTTCAGGGCATTTGTTCCCTGGCTGGTTTCCTGTTGTCAACTTATTATCTCATCATTGCCCCATTAAACACATCCCAACTCCATTCTCTTCATGGCTCTTATTTGTTTCCCCGGCAATCTGGTGGTCCATCATTACACTCGCGGCTGCTCTATAGCTGCCACTGAAACTGGCACAACCTCAACTTTGCCTCACATTTTCTGAGGACTGAGCAGAAATCCGACTTCACTTTTCAACATAAAACAGCCTGGAATAACAGCCAGGCCTGTTTTCACACATGTCTCGCTCCCACACCACATTCCCCAGAATTATTGACTGTAATTCCATTTCCTGGGGTGTTGGTTTGGGTTCACACTCACTCCATCACAGGAACATCTGCCACCTCCCCACTGAGGAGCAACAGGAACACGATTATAAGAACTAGCCACCTGGGAAGCCCCTCCAGGACCGCTTTATTCTCCCCACATACGCACCACCAGCAGGAAATGAAGAGACATAAACCAGACCAACAGTCGTCTTCTAACAGCAAAAGAAAAAGATACGAGACTTGATAGTTAGAGCCACACGTCTAATGACGAATAGAAGAAGCAGTCACATTTATGATTCAAGGTGCCAGACAGGAGCTCCCCTCGCCAAAAGAGTGCCTTGAAGCCTGAAACAGGCAGAAACATCCCAGCACAGCAACAGATACACTCCGATCTTTACGTCTTTCCAGTAGGAACTGTCACGATTCCATCACGCTAACAGGGATTTTCAGAAATTTAGCCCAGCGCCGTGCATGTTCCCGGCAGCGACGATACAACGGGCTCTCCCCACGCCCACTCGACCCTTGTGGTCCACTTTCAACAACTTTAAAATGCAGCCCTACTTACAGCACGAATGACGCAATACATAACAGAAAAAAGTAAATAAACCGCCGGAACATGCTGTTTGAACCTGAGCATGCAGCGTGTTCTCAGTATAAAAGGATGTGGGAAGGTTTTTCTTCCAAAATGCTCAAGGGGAAGCGCGCCAGGCCTGACATCCCACGTGCTCTCTCAATCTAAGAGCAGAAAGAAGTCACCGCGCATGCATCTTTTCTAGATACATTAAATTATGAGGCTCTCAGGAGCTCCGGCTGACACATCTCAACTCCCGTGGTGCCGCCGTGCAGGCGCACTCTGCTGCGTGGAAGCAGCTCTATCTGTTTAATTACCCTGCTCCAAGGCGTCGACACTTCTCAAACGCTGTCCCCGCCACTCATGAATTAATGATGCACATCTCAGGTTGTTATTAGGAAGCTGCATCGGGGAAACGGGCCGGTCGAAGTTCATTTAGGATTCTGCTTTAAAAACAGGAAAATGAGGCAGCTCTCAGTGCAACAAATATACATTTCATTTGTTTCATCGAGGTGTTGGAACCCTCACAGGGATGCTGTCGGTGTGCACTGTATGCTCGTGTGGCTGGAAGGGACCTCTGGACGTATTTAAGGTTCATGTGTCGTGAGGGTCCTGGCTCTGGGTCAAATACCTCAAAATAAGCCGCTGTTGGTCTTCTCTAGGAACGCTGAATTCAACTTCACCCACACATGTGATCCTGTTTGGGTGTGCTGTATAAAAGATGTGGAAAAATGCTGGAAAAAAAGTATGGTGTCTTTGTTGGGGCACTTTTCACTTATAATTAACAATCGTTCGGTAACGGCAGCTTGTCCTCGGTGCTGGAGGATGTTCCAGAGCTCAACGACACCGAGACATAAATTATTCTCAGCTTTTAGACCTCAAGCAGAAATTTTAAACCGTGTTAATGTGGGGCTGGGTCTTTCATTTAATCAGAACCTCCTCCAGAAATCTCTTATCTCTTTTTTTTTGAGATAATGAATTGTAACTGTAAGGTTGTGAGCTGTTGGATGTTTTATTAATTGTTATTTTAATGAGTACTAATGTTTTGAGGAGCAAATTCACACAGGAAATCAGTAAAGAGGCCACTTTATAGATAATTGTGATGCAATAGACCCAAATAATCCTGGTAAATAGGCCAAAATGTCTATATTTCACATTTCAAAAGTCAAAAACTATAAATGCATTCATATAAAGTTCCTTATTTGCTTTCCTTTCCCATTTTGACTTTTGAGCAGCAATAAATATGCAGTCGGCTTCAAATGGACTTGTCCTTCCTTGACTGACTTGGTGTTTTTTGTCTTCTTTTGTAGAAGTGAGTGCAAAACAGTAAAAAGAGAGAACTCACTCACACTTTGCTGGGTAAAATGCATATTTTAGGTGAAGAGTTATTCGGTGTCCTCAACATTCTTTTAAAAAAAATCTAGAAATCCAACAGAAATAAAGCTGAATAAAATCATTCTGACTCTTGACATCCATATTTCGCCGCTCACCACGTCCTCGCAGGCCCACTCAGGCAACTTTGATGTGTTCTTATTTCCTTTTCCCTTTAAGCCACAGAGCAGAAACAATCACACAGGCCGGTTCACATACGTGAAAGTTAAAAACACCCCAGCAGAAAATCCTCCCGATGCATATTATCAAGGGAGTGGCTCTTCCTGTGGAATCAAAAGCAAAGGTCAGCGCTAATATCCCTGCTGCAGCGACGCTGCCTGCCATTAAATTGAAGTCCACCACTGTTGAATCCCCGAGGTGCAGGCTTTTGAGGGGCAAAGGAAAAAGAAGCTATTGATCGCTGGTTTGTGGGTATTCTTGCATGCATTTTCACAGCGCGTTCCTGTGCATCAGCACCGCCTCGGGGCATCATCGTGAAGGCAGCAGACTAGTGGAGCCACTTGATTCAGGCAAAGAGAATATAATGACTTCGCTTGCGACATAGTCAGGGAGGCTGGAGCACGCGGGGCTCTGTAACAACATGTCAATTCCTTGATCCCTTGTTCAAGGCCATTGATCCGGCGTGGTCGCTGCTGTATGCTAAAGACTTTCGACTTTAAGAGATGCCAATATACATTGTTCCAATCTCATTTTCTCACCGCTGCTGCAGCATCGCGGCTCCTGCTGTTTTTATTCCTCTGCTTTGTCTTTCTTTGCTTTCACACACTGCCAAACGTGCATCAAACGGCGACTGCGCGTTAGCGGCAGAGCTATTTTTTGCAGAGGCAACTGAAGCAGTTTAAAGTAGAAGCAGAAGTGAGGGCTGCAGCGCTCAAAGAGCCACTACTATAAAGGCAATTCTTTTATACGGCAGATATATTTGCATATGGAGATATGTTATCATCTTTCTGTTCGGAAAAGAAAGGCTGCCTGGAGTCTTTGTTGGAGCTGAAACTATCTCAACATGATCCTGTAAGGAATATTACCTGCAGAAACACCAGCGGATCAGCAGAGCTTTAAGTCACTTATCTCAGGCACTGATGTCGTAACAAATAAAGCTCATTAGTTTAGCCTCAAATATTTTATCATTCCGAGTGCCGTCAATTAGATAATTGCGTGAATCAATAGGTTGCAATAAACTTGCTTAACAACATCTTGCCAGGTTTCCTCTTGCACACGCTGCATTTTAGGTGCTGCAGAATCGTTTTCCGTAGCCGCCCTGACCTTTAAAAGCTAAATTCCATTTAAATTCTGATAGAGCTTTTCTAATCTCCTCGACCAATCAGATTGCCTCATACTGCAAACCTACGTTCCACTGCGCCCGCAATGCTTAGGCATTAAGGATGGCACCGTCCCAGAGCCATGTTTCCAACCTACAGTAAATTCCAGCAGTAATTTTCCATTATTGCACCGACAAACGTCCAGTTTGATGGAAGGGGTGAAAGAAAAGGAGCTTTCTCTCTGCTCTAAAGAGGAAAATTGCTTTCTCTGTGCTGCGATTGAGCAGCTGCCCCAGCGAAGGAGGTCAAGTATCTTGTTCGATGTGTTCGACAGGACAGAACAGTTGTTGGATGTAATGAGGTGGAATGCGGCTCGGCGTTAGAGATTGGAGTAAGGAGCTCAGTTTCTAGACCCACCGAGCCCTCGCAATGGAAGCTTCCTGTTGGGCCGCTTCCTTCGGAGGAGAAGGAGCACGCCGAGGAGATTATACTGTCTCAACTGTCTTTGCAAGGCGGTGGAACATAGATATTAGTGTGCAGAGGGATTTTAGGACTATCTGGTTTTGCTCTGCTGCCACAGCAACCCAGTGATGGACAAGTGGCAGAAAAATGCAGGGATGTTTAATCCATGAGAGAAGTAAGAAGCAAGCAGAGCCAATCAGTATCTATGTGGAGCGTAGCACTGACTGTAAACCTGCATAGGAGCTTATATCAGGACCAGTCATGTGATCGGAAAACATGCTGCGATTTTAGGACGTAGATTGTGTTTAATAGCATCAGAAACACATTTTATTTTTAAATTTGGCCACCCAAAAGGTTTTCTGAGACATAAGTATGACAGATGTTCAGAACGAGCACTAATGGACAGCGCTGAACCCTCACTCACGGAAAAATCAATCTTCTGCTCGCGCCCAAAAACAAATAAGATATCTCCCTAACAAACGCCTGCTATGGCTTTTATGGCTGTCTGAAGGCAGAGAACAATTTGTTAATCAGGGCTGTGAGAACTGGGCTTTTACCAGCAGAGTGGAAAGGATGTCACATCGTGCTTAAAAATACATGAGTCTTTCCATGTTATTAAAGAGCAAAGCAGTCTAATCAGTGCCAAGATGGCAAATCCATGTCTGGAAATGACTCGTGCTCAGGGTTTAAACATTTATCACGCACATTTGCTGTCATTTCGAATCTGAAGCAAGGTTTTATTCTAGGAACAACAAAAAAAAAAGTCTCAGAGTAAATAACAGTTTAAGGTTACTTTTATTATTTCTTTAAATGTACGTCTGGATCTTATATCTTGGCTGTAGGGCTTGCTGGCAGTGCTTGTCAATGAACAAGGATAAAGGTTAAACCTATTTTTCTATATTGCTGTTAAATTATAGAAAGATGGGTTTGTAATAATATTGGAGCGTCACCCAAAAGAGCATCTCCCACAACAGCAGCACTTCATCATTCCTGTTTGGGGTAACGTGAGCAACAAGGAGAAACATATCCATGACTTTAACATATTTATTCTGTGAATGACCACATTTCACCACAATAACTCCTTATATTTAATCTTATTTTAGAAACACCTGGTGTCACATGGTATTAAGCAGGAACCCAAAGTAACATTTGGAAATCTACGCTGGCATAAAAGAATTTTATGCACTTGCAAAAGTCATCCAAAGCCCGTGTTCCAGCTCATCTAACCTCAATCATCATTTATTCACGGAATCCATAACGTACCCGAAGTCTCTCCGTTCTTCATAAATGTTAAGCACCAGTGGTTACACGAGCAACAGCTGAGCCGATGTTTATGAATTACCTCCAGAGGTTTTATTGGCTTCATTATATTTGTCTCTCATTCATATTCATGGGCGCCACGCATCAGAGATCAGATAACTGCTTTTCAACACTGGTGAACAATAGCACAGCCTTTCCCATTCGATTGCAAACAGGTTTTCCTGTCACTTCAACCGAGACAGAACAATTCGGAGGCAAGACGCGGTAAATCGGGGCAATTCAGGACAAACACCTCAGCTTTTAACTTTGGCGTACTTGGACACACTGGGGAGGCTGATGCATTGGTATCTGCAGTAAAGCACAGCAGATTTAGCTCATCTCTAATGTCAATTACACTTCTGAGTGTGAATGAGCATGAAAATGTGTCTGCAACTGATCAAACATCCGACATTAAAACCAACTGTTACCAGTAGAGATCAAGCAGCTGCCTGCTCCAGTCTATCTCATAATCTCTTTGAGGAAGCTTCTGAGAATATTATCCAAATGAAGCGTGTCTCTGCAACCCCTGGCCTTTCAGTCTAATTAGTGGAAAGCAACTTTGAAAGACAGGAAGAAGAAAATCATGCGACAGAGAATTCCTGCTCTGATTATCGCTCCGTATCATCCGAGAGGGAAGGATTGGTGCAGCTGGAACGTCCGTCAGGACCCTGCTTGTAAAATAGAAACTGAACTGCATTTAAATACCTGGAGAGCTGGGTTTGGACTAAAGAGCATCCAGCTCAGTCCTCCCGGATCATTTTGCACATTATTCAAAGGAATCTGAGGGCTGCTGACGAAACCCAATGAGGCAAACGAGCATTAGTTTGAAGATAAAAGAGATAAAATATCAAAAGACAGAAGTGGCTGTTTTCCCCTCAAAACTACAATATGATGGCAAGGTTTCGATTCCGGGTCATCGAACGCAGATGATGGAGGTTGCTCAGGTCATCGGTGAACCGATGCTTTGGGATGTTTGGCTGCAACCAAGCCTCTGACCCCCAGTGTCAGAATTTAATGACCTGAGAAAAGGACTCAGCATCCCACAAATTGCCCAGTTAAGAGTGTCGACCCTGACCAGAAGCTGAAATCTGGAAAGGTTTTATCCGTAACAAAGTCCCACTCAGATTTCACTCCCTCTGTTAGTGAAATTCCAGGATATCTCCCTGTTGTCCAGTGTTGTCACGGGTTGAATTTAAAGTTTAACAGTTTGATTAATCTCCAAGACAATGTGTAATGTCCACAAATGTATGTCCCAAAAATCCAATGTATTTGTATTCTCCTTGATCTGGAAGTTACTAATCTGCTGGTGAGCCACCATCCCATTCAGCCACATCACCGATGACAATGACTTCCAGCAACGTCCCCCTGAGAAGGTAACACCAACATCACCAGTCATTTCAGCAAGCGCCCTCCTCTCGAGGGACAACACCTCGGAGCAGCTCATAATTATTGCAGGAGCCAAGGAGGCGGCAAGGGGACGTTGTGATGGCACAGAAAGACCTCTGAGTAAAGAGTCCATTGTGGTTGCCTGTCCTGCCTGTCTGGATGTCAGATTGGAAATGAATTGCTCCGGTGACCGTGCACCGACAACATATTTGTGGTTTAATTTGTTTATTGCTCAGGAAGTTGGAGCCCTGAGCTGTCAGCTTGCAATGGCCTCATTCTAGACAGAACAGCGGGACTGTCGTGCTGCATGTCACCGTTTACAACCCACCCGCACACCTTCATCCCAGGAAACAGCCTTCAAATCTGTGTGGCAGTTCAATATCGGCTTGTCTAAAAGTGCCATTTCAGGCAGAACCTTGGTCATTTCGATCCAACTCGGAATATGACCAGATCAGAACTATGACACGTTTTCATCGGCAAACCCATCAAGTGGAAGGGGGGCTTGAGCTGTTTGTGTAGAACCTCACAGGATGCGACCCAAATGAGCTCATCCGCACAAATGGCTTTTCTTTTTTATAGTTCAGGTTTATTGCCTCAAAATAAATCTGAGTCACTAAGAGCCACAAACAGTAGGATGGAAACTAAGATGGTGATTAAAGTGCCAGAACATCAGGACGAATGAGACAATCTGGCTGAGAAAGGACGGGGAGGGGGGCTTAAATACACGAAGACGAGTGGGGGGCAATTAGACACAGGTGAGAGATGTTGAGGTAATTAAGGTGAGGATGGAGAGAGAGAAGGAAAGGGGGAGGAAGGAAGGAATAGAGGGGCTGAAATGCAGCTGTAGCCCAACAGATCATGAGTCAGCAGGAAGGAAGCAGAGTCACATAAACTTTCAGGTTCTGGATCAATATGAGGTAAGTTCTACAGAACACATCCATGCCCTCCTGAATTGGGATCTGGACCTTCGCCACATCTGTTAATGCATGTAAAACCTCCAGGCACATCTGTCCAGCTGGAGATCTCTTCGTCGTGGTGTCACACTTCTTCCACTTTAGTTCCTCCAACGAAGCGCCAGTTTTGAACGCAGCCTTTCCCAGCTCCGCACGCTGCTTCAGACGTGCTCCAAAGTCCAGAAATGCACGCATCTGTGGACAAACATACAGTTCCCCTATTGAACATTTCAACATGGTTAAATCAAGCCAGAACACCCTTTATTTCAGACTGATTTTGGTTTGGGCAAAAATGTTTAATTCTTTTAATTTTTAATGAAAACATCATTGCTTTGCCTTCATATAGCTTTATTCTATGCACTTCATCTCACTTTAATTCTGAGAGTCTCCTTGAGTCCACATGAAATTGCTTGTAAGATGAGAGTAATCGGGCAATTTTCACACCACTAACTTAAACGTGCAACATTCACTTAGTATCCTTTAGTGACAGTGATAAAATGGTATTTTGTACACATCTCTTGTTTTGAGCACGCTTGACTGGCCACCATCGCTATAAATGACACACTAGTTTGTCTCGGCACTGTTTTGTGTTCAGCCCCTGGCAAGTTTCTAGGTTTGCAATTCAAGAGGAAAAGGGAGCCATGTATAGAAATTCAACTCTTGTTTTCATAATTCTGGCTGTGTAATTTCCCTGGAACTCATCTGCTTTTCTGGATGACTTTTACTGTGAGGTTTAAGGCAATATTACCCCTGTAGTCACTTTACTTCCCACTTCTGTTGGAAATATTTCCTCAGATTTGAGATTTTTCAACAACTTCTACTCCTGTTACACCCAGTGGAAAAATTATGCTGCTGAAAAGGACACGTAAAGGAGAATTTGAACGTACTAGCATTCGATGTTTGAAAATTATCATTAGCTCTGCCCAAAGCAGCATTAGAGCATAAAAAGGGTGCAAAAACACCACCATCCCTCTGAATTTGTGATTTTTTGAATTACACATGTGTCCATTTCTTGACCCACTTTCTTTCCTTTAGCACACCGGAGAATGGAGTTTGTCATTCCAACAGCAGCATAGAAAAGCATCAGGAGGAAGGATGATGAGAGACTAGAGGAAGACCAGAAACAGTTGCAGAGGATATGAAGAGTGAAGACATCAGTGATCCCTTTGGGGATCCCAACTCGGGGTTGTGACCGCCAGGCTGAGTGAGTGAGGAGCAACACCTGTCCAGGACCGTCAAGCTCCCCGGACTTTAGTAGAGGCCCAAACTTGGCCACCACTGAATTATGAGTGAGTATTTATACATAATTTCTTCTTCCGACTTGTTCAGTCTCTTCGCCTGATGACTTCAAACTCATTTCCACGACTCTCATATCCCACTTTATGCAGCCGTACATGTGCTGCCTTTCTCTCATCTCGAGTTTCTTTTGTGTCACATTCAGGTCTGTTTGCACCTCATTATCCTTTTCAATTCAAGCTTGTCACTGCTCGAGTGACATTCAGTTATCGCCACATCACCTGCTGCACCTGTATTGCCTTGGCAACCTTTCATTCAGGGAACCTCAGTTGATCATTTTCTTTATGACATTTCTGCCTGGAACTATGAGAGAAAACATCAAATGGAACCTGGCAGCTTTCAACCCAACTTGTGGCAATGATTGCATGTTTAAACAAGGGAGAGAGAAGAGAGAGAAAAGAAATAAGATGATAATAAAGAATCTTAAGAGAACTGTTATACTACATTATTGCACCCACATTTTCAGATAAGCTGAATGGAATCGCAAACTCAGACTTGGCACACAAACATCCAAAGAGTCTCATTAAAATGTTTTGAATGTACAGGCCAAGTGGACTCTCATGCTATTTTCCAAATGTATACCTCAGCTTCTCTGTACCTAAAATGCTGGTATGTCTGTTCAACAAGGAAGTTGGCCCAAACTTACAGCAATAAACTCAAATCGGCTGGTTTACACCCAACATTTTTTCCCCTGATTATTTCAGCCAAAAAGTCGGCGTCAGCAGTTTTTTCATCGAAAGTCATTAACCAACTTAACTGACGATCTCGACTCAATTTTCCAACAACAGGGCTTTTGTTTTGTCCCACAGTGTGAAGAATTCATTCGATTCAGATCTTGTGCATAATTGTCTCGGCGAGATTCATTTAATGGCCGCTGTGAATGCTGCCGCCGACAGCTGTTGAAAGACCTCGCAATAACAATAACAGTGATAATAGCTGATGGGAAGGAAAGGGGCCAACTGAGGATTCAGCAGACCTAGAGCCCAGGAGAGTTCTATTCCAGGCTTGTTCAGGGCAGCATGGAGGGATAAACCTCATGGAAGCTTTTGTTGGCCGAAGCACATAAACTTCAAATAGAGGGGAATCGGTTCTGGTTTGCAAAGAGTAAACTGACAAGGACCTCTTGTGAAGCCAAAAGTATGAGCCATTTCATGAGAAACCAAGTTGTGGAGAACAAACGATAAAATGCCAAGTGTGAAGGGTCAAAAGTTTGAGCAGAAGAAGAAGGAGAAACCCGGTGGGCAGAAGCACTCCCCTGCAAAATGGCCCGGGGCTACTGACAAAAGGAAATGGTAAGAGTGGCTCCATAACTGCACCAGACAGACTAAAAGGAGCTGCGAGGAGGAGAGATGGAGCATGTTGGAGCGTGTCATCTAGTGTGTGGCTCAGGGAAAAGGAAAAGGTGTGGTGAAGTTCGAAGGAAACAAACCAAAGAGGCTCCATCAGCACCAAAGCCATGAAAGTGACAGCAAACCAATGCAGGAGGAGGAGGAGGAGGGGGAGGAGGAGAGGCAGCTGTGGGAAAAACAAAAGAAAAATGCCGCAGACATCAGGGAGCGACATTGGAAAGATCAGATGTGTCAGCGTTCGACAAGGCGATGTCAAAACATTTGATGCAGGTAAATCGACAGAATCTTAGAAGACAACATACCGAAGGAATAAAGGAACAAGTTGATTTGGAAGCACTTCTTTCTCCTCGGGTGTTGCTCGTGTCAGTTCATTCCATTTGCATTTAAACATTTCTGTATTTCAATTTCACCTCAGTCATATCTGCAGCTCCAATAAAAATGCATTTTGGTCCAATGAGGAGGGTTTATTGGCCCTCTAGCATTTCACTGGGTCTGTGTGCAAATCAATGGTGAAGGCGCCGCTGTAGGAAACACTATAAAAGCCGGCAGCAGCGGTGCACTGTCCCAGTCTCCCAGAGGAAACCATCCTGGCAACCTTGATTGCTTTTCCACCACTTGGATACAGCATGTCTGCCAAGCCTCCACCACTCGCCTTCACTCACATCCTTTGTTTGTCTTTTCCTGCCACACTCGGGCTGCCATGAAGCCGTTCCAGTGCTCCCAATCCCAAACACTCGAATGAAAAGCAAAGGAAACGCTTTTATCATCTGTGTAAATGTCCCCCCCCCCCCACTCGTTTTTTTGTTTGGATTTTTTTGAAAGTCAATCCTGTGTTTGCCAAGTGATAACTTGTCTGCAACAGCGTGAAATTTGCTTGAATTTATTAATTGTTCTATTTTTTATGTGAGATTTTATACTGTACAGCATGTTATGCTGATTCCCACTGGGTGGTCTTACAGTTTCTCTATGATTGCAAATAGAAGCAAAAGCTTTTAAGGGACCGACAAAAACATGTGAACTAGATTTGAATAAAATGAGCACCGTGAGACATTACCTATAAGAGGCTGCGTGGGTGTTGAGCCTATTAAGGTATACATGATTTTGCCTGTGTTAACACATATTTATTATTAAAATGCTCTTAAAGATTTTTCCCCTGATTAAACTGGGTGAGGGTTTCATATTCAGTGCCCGAATGTGTGCTCTTGAGCCAGAGTAGCAGCCTGTTAAATCAAAATATTCTGTGTCCACTCCGCCTGCCTGTTTATCCCCTCCCATTTGTGCAGACTTAAGTTCAAGTTGATTTGCTAATTCCAAACAGGTGCCGACCAGATTAACAACAGCCCTCAGTGAGCGCAAAGAGGCATGAATCATAATAACGCAGCCAGCAACTCAGATAACTTGGAACCCCCAAGTCTGAAGGTGCCAATATATGCACGCTCCCCAGCGGGACAGCCAGGTCTGTTGAATTGTCCTCGTCTCAGACTCAGAAAATATGTCACATGACAGTGCGTTTGCAGATGAATGAACGCCAGTTTGTAGACGTTCTGGACTATGCTTGAGCAAGAATGCCATCTCCAAAACTGAATCTCTCATCTTTTGGTTTTTACCATTATTTACTAATTGTCATTGGAGTCATAAAGGAGACTTGTCACACACCACCTGGAGATCGTGAGTCTACATTAAATGAAGTGCTACCTCAGTTTTAGAGAAGATACAGTTAACCTGTCGTAATACAAGATATGTGCGTTTCATTTTTTCTGTACCATATTACAATAACAAATGATAATAAATATGATAATAGAACATAGAAATGTGCCTCTTAAAGCGAACATATTAACCACATAAATGCATCTCACCTTTGCGTGATAAAGCTGTCATTGCGGCAGCTGTAGTTTCAACTGGGTCAGAGTTTTATCACCACACCACCCAAATTCATCATCACTTTATTATGCACCACTGGACCTTAAAATATATCGGCTAATTAAGCAGCCACAGCTGGATCAGCCCACAGACCTTCATCTTTCTCCACCGGCGAGTGACAGGGAGGCGCGCCTGAGTGATGCACCATTGTCTGTCAGGGGGACTCTTTTGTTCACTATAATCTTCTCCCCACCTCATGCGTGCTTTATTTGGAAGATGTGGAATAAAAAAAAAAAGCAGATAAAGTGCTCCCTTAGGCGTTCCTTGTTGTTGAATGGCAACTTAAGAATGTCTCCAACTGCCACGCTTTTCAAGCAAAGAATACAGAGAAAGTCAAATTTTTGTGTTTTTCATTCAGTGACAGGTTCTCATCCTCTGCTGATATTGTTATTTAGACCGACCTAAACTTGCCTCCCTTCTGTACCAAATGGAAGAATTGGGGTCAGGAGTCCCATCCTGATTCCAACAAAGCAGCTCGAAAGTCTATTGTTGTATAATGGGATAAGGCTCCTGTCCACTGGGCACGGAGGCGCCGTGCCTGCCAGAGCCGAGCGTGGCTATTTTATACAATTTTGACAATTTCACCCTAAATTCTGCAGACACACAGAGTGTGCTCTGCTGACAATATCCACAACAGTGCATACATGTTTACTTATGGAGGAACTGCGGGAAGCACGGGCAAAACTACAATGCTTGAGTATCTCATCTGAATAAAGATTGGAGAAAAAAAAAGTAATTTTATATTTTGGCATGGGCCAATATTCTGATCCTTCTTATGGCCCCTTTTCATTGTCAACAATAATCTTTAAAATAGCCATCATCTCTTGAGAAGGTAGATGCTTATCAGCACAGATAATCTCTTCACAATCCTGCCACTGAGTGATCCTCACACGGAGCCCCCCCCTCCCCCACGATAGGCTATTGTAGTCCAGCTAAAGCGCAGAACCTGTCTGCATTTCACTGACAGCACCGTGACAAGATGGTGACAAAGGTCAGTTGTTGCTGCAGGAGATGTGACAAAGTGGCAAACGACACGGCTCTGTGGTTTATCCAGAGTAAAAAAGGTGAAGGGGCTGCGTCGAGAGATGGGCATTAATGGAAAGCGACTTTCGGGTCACAACTCGTAACACTGGTTATTGGTTACCACTGTCAGGACACAGAATGGAACGTTAGGCCGATTCTCTTGTGTGTACTGCCTTTGTAATAAAAGTGAAACAGGCTTCAGGAGCCAAGACTGATTCCTGGAAGTCATCTCTCATTTCCTCTGAACCAGTCAGGCCAGAACACCCAGGAGAGGTACCTTTAAAATTTAATATTCTCTTACTAAGTCATTAATACTAAATGCCTTACTCCTAATTTGCTAATTATACCAGCATATATGTATATCTCTACTGCTTTTATTTCAGAATAATGAAGATTTCTTATCTGGTGGACACTAGAGTCTGAGGTGAATTAGCTATCTTAATAGGCAAAACGTTTTGCTATGCTAACATGTTTCCTCAGCAGATTTTCTGTCTGTCTCAAGGTTTTGTTTGTTCAGGCTGCTGTTTTTTCATACCTCCTCCTCCGTCCATTCCAGACTTCACAGATTCATCAGCCTCAGCAGCTTTTCTGTCTCATCAGCTGCCAAAACAGCACCACCCCCACCAGTGTTTGGACTCCGTAGGGGGATTTATCTTGCTGCTGCCGCTGCTGCTCAGGGCAGACACCACTCCATCAAAACAACATCGCCCCATTTGCTCTTAACTCTCAAAGACTCCGTCAAGGCTTAATTTCCACAGATTGCCTGCTCAAATGAACTTTATCTTCACTTCATTTACTAGTCTCTCGGGCCTGTTAAGAACTGAGTAGCCAGATCGCAGCTGATGCTCCTGCGTCTGTTGCATTATAGCAGGTGATTGTGAATTATCAAAGATGGTGGCTGGAAACGTCTCATCTGGGAAAAACGTGAACCTCCTGAGAGCAAACTGAGCTGACCATGTTGACCAACTTTAAACTTTAAACATCCAGTTAGGTAAGTTGCTTTTTGCTGTTGCCATGACTGACCTCACTTCTATTCTCAATTATGGATCCTTCATGTCATCAAAGGAAGACAGCTGCTTAGCTTTATACAGTAGTATTATAGACATAAAGTCAGAATAGCGACACGGCTGAGTGAAGCTAATGGGGGAGAGCAGTATGAATCTGGCACTCCTGTCCTACCTTTGGAACCTGCACCGTCATTGTCTGCATTGACCTGCATTGTCATTTTTGTGTAAAATGACTATGTAGTGAGCATCCTAGTGGTAATACAGAGTAACAGCAGATGTCAAATGCATGTTCAAGGACTGGACCTTTGGCATGACAAAATATAGCGAGATGTCTTGCACAATAAGATTACACGTTTGAAATATGAATATTGTGCAGAAAAATAATAAGCATTTCTGCATTTATACAAATGTAATATGTATTCTGGGCCTCGGTTCAAATACTCTAATATTTATAATAACTTGTCATAAGCGAGCCTGTGTGATTAATGGTTATTCACTCTTTCTGTTGAATATTGGCAGCAGAGATGAAGGAAATGATTTTTCCCCCCTCTGAAACCGAAATTACGGCGCTTGTAGGTGAGATAGAGGTCAGGTGACAAATAATGTCTGAGGGCCTCAGCCACCAAAATAGAAAATGAATTGAGTGGTTTCACATTACTGCAGCGGAGAATGAGGTGAGTGCAATATAGAAGACTATCTGAAGTGGAAAAAAAAACACAGAAATGGACCAGTTCAGAAATTCATCCCACCAGCACCAGCGTGGGAAGAAAAAGCCACACCTGAGTTTGAAATGCTGGGGAAAAGCACAGACATCCCACTTTAAGTCGGAAAAGGGGGAAGAGGGGCTTAGCCCAGGCCATCAGAAGGTGTTGTTTTAGACTTCAAATGCTTTTTATGAATAGAAATTTTGGAATCATTACTAATTTGGTTTGACTTTTGACTTTTCTCCCAGATTCAGGAGGGATGCAGGTGGTGACCAGGTCTCTGGCACGGAGACTTATAGCAGGGCGGCAGCGTCACAGGTTGAGCATGACACCCTGCACACACCGCTGTAAGTTAATTACAGAGAGCTGAAGTTGATGGCTTGATGTTAGGGTGGAAGTGGTGTGAGGTCAGGGTCCCCTGGAGGAGAAAACACAAGCAGGGATGTAAACATCAGAGGACCTGACCACTTACATGTTGGTTTGAGTTGTTTCAAGGCCTTTGTGGCCCCCATCTTAAGTGCCACTTACATAATTGTCAGGAATAAACTGGGATCCCAGTTGGCTTCACGTAGACATCAATTCACATGCTTCAGTTAACACAAACAAGTTAAAAACCCTGACAGTAGAGAATGAAGACTCATCAGGATGCTCTTCATTGACTGCACCCCCACAAGCTAACACATAAACTGAACTCCTCGGACTACACCCATCCTCTTTAACTGGCCTCTGTACTTCTTTAGGCCCCAGTCTGTAAAGTCAGGGAACAGGACTTAAATCAGCATCACCACAAACATTGGCACCTCACAGGGGTGTGTTCCCAATCCCGTGTTCACCCGTGACTGTGGGCACCACTGTGATAGGACACGGGAGGGAATGAAGGGGCCTTTAGGAGGTAAGTGGCCATTCTGGTGACACAAGATGAGGACAACTTCACCTTCAGCACAGGTAAGACCAAGGTGATGATGGAGGACATAAGGAAGGAGAGATGAACCCTCATCTACTTCTTATGGTGGCAGGAATTGGAGAGGGTGAGCAGCTTTGATTATTCAGAGGGCCCACATCAGAAAGGCCCTCATCTGGCCACTTAGCACTGCACAGCTGGTGAAGAAGGCTCAGCGGCAGCTTCTCTTCCTGAAGACACTGAGGAAGATTGGCATGTCACCAAAGACCCTTCAGCAAACCACAACTGCTGTGTTGTCGAGTCCGTCCTGACCATCGCGGTGTGGTACGGCAGCTCCATCATCACGCGCCGCACACGCCTGCGGAGAATGGTGAAGCCTCCCAACACTCCCCTGACGTCTCTGCATAGCACCAACAGCAGAGTCCACAGGAGAGCAGCCTCCATTATCAAGGATCACTTCACTCTGCTCCCCCCAGGCAGGACATCCAGGAGTCTGACATGCTGGACAAGCAGACACAGAAACTCTTTCTTTCCCCTACTATCAGCCGCTGTAGCAGCTGACAGGAGTCTGCAACAATGGCCACACTAACTAGTTACCTATTTGACCTTTTCAGCTGTGTTATTGTTTAGGCATCCTTATTGCACATATTACTAGTTTTGTACAGGCACCTTAGTATTCATAAACAAATGAGCACAATTACAAATTCACTGTACATTTATAAATGGATTCCTTTGCTTAATCATGGTTTGAATCATTCTTTTCTCTTTTCATTATGTTTTGTTTAATTTGTGATTCCTTGTTGAATTATTGCATTTCATTGTGCAATTTTCCAATGTCACCTGGCAGACATCTCATCATTCAATCCTCACCTACTGTTGTAGCTTCTGGAGTATGTGAGATTTGTTACAGAGATATTAGATTTATTCTTTTGGTCTTTAAAACAATGGCTGACGGGGACAGAGAGATTAATAAATAATTGCATTAAAATGGTATTCTATAGTGGAAACCAGGCTGATGGGCCAGCGTCCCAGATGTTCTGCTCACAGCAGTGAAGATGCAGAGGAGGTGAAACTCCCGCACGGGTTTGCCCCCACATGCAGATGGCCTCATTTCTGTCAGAGCCACATCCACAAAATGTCCGTCACAGGAGTTAAAAATAGAAGACTCAGGTAAGGCACAGCATCAACCGGGGGGTGGGGTGGGGTGGGGGGGTGGGCGGGTGGGGGGTGGCAGAAGTGGCAGGAAAGTACAAATCTTCCGCACAATATTTCTTCAGCCAAATAACTTCTTTTCGCAGCGAAGTACCCAGCTGTCCTAGATAGAAAAGTCTCCGATATTCCCTGGAGCTCAACTAGCTTGCGTGCGAGTCACACGCTCGGTCTCCAGATTGCTCCCCCTGATCATTAAACGCGATTCTGCAGTAGTTTAGTTTCTCCTGAGTACTCACTTCTCTACAGAAGAAATGACCGTCGTGCTGTCAGCCGTCTGCGCTCCCACTGCCTGCAGCTCTCTCCTTTCAAACATCTATTGTGCTCCCCGCTCACACTGTTGGCTTTTCTGTTCCATCTCAGGAGGAGCAGTCATCTTTGAAGTGTGCAAACCCCTGAAAAACGACATAATGTCCCCCGCCACCATCCCTCCCTTCCCGTGCCTTGTTGCAAGAGTCGTTTCTGAGGATTGGCGATGATTTCCGCGGTCAGCTAAACACGCTACGTAGGTACTTCCCGCCTCCCCGCTGCTTTTATTCCTCTCTGCCAACTGGAGCTGTTTCATCCACCACTACCTGCTTGAAGAACCTCCTCCTGTCAGAGCAGGTTTGCTTTCATTCACATGATGAACGGAATGGTTGGGGAGCCCTTAAGCTCTTTCCTCAGCCGACCCACGTCCCAGTTTGCCGTGCTTCGCTTGATCCCGCCAAGCGCCGGCCTACTCCCTTAAACTCCTGTCAGTCTTCGGTTTTAAATTTTCATTTTCTTCGCCTCGCTCTTCAGTGTGGCAGCAAGGTACCGTTTCCCATAATTGCGGTCACCCCCGAGAAGCCCCCCAGTCACTGTTAATAGTGGGCGTCGTCCTGAAAGGTGAACCAAGTGACAGTTGTGGTCATGGCTGATGGCACCATTTTAGATAAATGGAATCAGTAACCAGCACGGACTCTTGGGAAAGGTTCAGAACGGTGTCTTATCAGAAGGTTGCTTCACAGCTAACTATTCCTGAACTGAAACAATTGGGCCTTTTTTCTTCAGACATGCAGGAGATGTTTGTTCTATTGCTGTGTAATGATCTTTCAAGTTTATTTTATTTTATTTTTTAACATCTTTCTTTCTTTCTGAGCAGAAGTTGTGGCCTGTCTTTGAACGCAGCACAGCTTGATGGCTCCCATGCAGGCGGAGACAGGTGACAGAGTGGCCAGTTGGGGGATGTTTTTGGTTTGGTTTCACGTGTCTAAAACACTCAGGCATCACAGAATTGCAGCAGGATTTGAGGTGAGTTAAGGAAATCTGGACTGACGCGCAGCCCAGGTGCTGCTGCTGACGGGGAGCTGCTGGACCTCTGATTTGTGGGTTTCCTTTCATAACTCTGCGTGTTCATTTGCTGGTTAGTACTGCCGAGCTTCGGTCTTTGTTCGTAATTAGTTTTCTTTATTCCTCCACTCTTTTAATACCTCTGAGAGGACATTGCAGATATGAAAAAGGCACAAGAGGCAAGTTTTCCCCATCTTTTGTTTGCTCAGGAATGTGTCACAGAAAGCCTTGTCATTTATTTCATTGCCACGTTGACATTGTCCTTTTCTGTTAACTCTAATTCGGTTGCTGAGGGGGAACAAGTTTCAGGGCTTAACAAGCACCAAAACATTAATGGAAAAATGGTAAAAATGAGCAAAGCTCAAAGATGGTAGTCCAGGCTTTAAAAAGTGCTTTATTCTCAGTTTTTCAGTGGGTTTATTTATCACCTGTCTCCAGACACTAGCCGGTCTATGAAGAACCATTTTTGACACCTACTAGCTTATTCTGTCTTGGGGAAAATGTCCTGTGTAACAGCAGTAGCTTCACCATGAAAGTAGAATACATTTTTAAAATTGGAAATCAATTTTTTTCATTTGTCTTATAATTACAATACTTCTCATTGCACAGACACTTGCTTCTAGTGTCCCTCAGTGCCCTTCACACACCAGAAGAGAAGATAACATTATTTTGGCATTGGAGATTTGCCACCAGTGGGGTTGTCGTGTGTTTTGAAAGATGCTGTTTGCTTTTCGGGTCTCAATGGTGAATTGCTGGGGGAGGATCCTCTGCACAATCAGATCTACCCTGAGCTGGTGGGTTTGAGAACTGGGTTAAAATGATTCTCCTGGAGTTAGAGGGAAAAAAAGAGGTTTCTGGCATTAGCACCAAAGTTCTACATGGTCAACCTGGAGGCAAAGGACACGCCCTTCTGTTCAAAAAAGCTTTAGCTCCCTCCACTTCACGCTTGGTTTGGCACCTGTTGGTGCACTCAGTAGTAGAAATTGAATTAATTTGCTCTACTTGCTTTAGTATGGTCTTTAAATGTTTCATTATAAATAAGGCAACCACAAAAACATGAAAGGATGAAGTAATTAAACAGTTTCGACATATTTTGTATGGGAACCAGACATGACTTGAAACCTTTCCATGGCTTTAAAGCGTATCATTATTTGCGGTCTTGACGTGCACAATGTGTATTCTTCTGCTAAGATTAAATCCAACGAGGCTTTTGGATCAAAGACGTCAGAGCTACATCTATTTCCTCAGACACTCCCCAAATAAAACATGAACACATGCAGATCTCTTTCCAACTGATGCTGTGAGTCACAGACGGATGTTCACAGGAAAAAGGCTTCAGAGGGGTCCAAATATGAAGTGATGCAATCTACCTGACACATCCTGGGATTGGTGGAGCTAACTACTCACTGTTTTCTTCTCCAGTCTCCCCCGCTGCTGGAGAAGAAAACGGTAGAGGATGTAGTGAGCCTTAAAAGGGCTCCTTTGAACAAAAAGATTCAATATGAAAAGGAATGAGATATTAGGCTCCTTGAAGGGCTTGTGGAGGTGCAGCTCTCCATTTCTTGAAGCCGTCGTATAATTAGATAAAGGTAGATGCTCTGCTGCATGTCCATCCCTGTTGAGATTTGCGCACGACCCTCAGGTCGGCCTGCAGATGGAACAGCGGGCGCATTGCAAGGCATTTTTATCTTCATGTCAAGGTGACATCACCTCACAGCAATGAGGAAAGAAGGAAAGGAATGGGAGCATGCCCAGAATAGAGAATGAGGATGATTTGATGACAGAAGAGGGGGGGGGAGAAAAGATACAAGGACACATCTGTAAGGTAGAAGCTAATGCGTTGATAACGTCTCAGTCTTTGCCCCTGACAATGACCCTGCTGCCCTCAGAGTCACTGCATCTTAAAACTGGACTGGCGTTACAACCCCTGAGGCAACATTTGTTTTAAAACCTCACTCTTCCCATAGTGAGGAATCCTTTCTCGAAAGGCTTTTGCAGAGGTGTGATTTTGTTCTTGATATCTGGGAGCTCTCCCGTTGTGCAGCTGCTTTTCTACGAAAGCGGTGATTGTAACACTGGCTGAAACGCCCCGATCTGAACATCACCGAGTATAATGTTCTTTGCCTCAAGTTTGAAAACCCATGCAATTCAATCAGCCCAGCCCTCAGACGTGCTTTAATCGTCGAAGGTGCATATTTTCCACATTCAAGTGGAAAAGTCTGCTTCAGTCTGACCCAGTTCTCAGGAAACACGTCCCCTTACCGACGAGCAAATGTACCCTCTGTGCCATTGTTAATGCTGCAAAACCGGCGCGGTAGTAGACGTGGCAGGTCTTTGAGTCCTGTTGTCTGTGGGGAAAGTGACTCACTTTTCAGTGCAAACGATGACAATGCATTTTAAATCTCCACCTAAATCTGCTCTGTGTTCACCAAACGGAAGCCAGCCTCATCCATTACAGTATGCTGAAAGGGGGCTGTGGTTCACTGTGTGGGAGGCAGAAATGTTTTCCTCCACTGTGCTTAATTTTTTCATAGTGCACGGAGTCCTGGGGTGTATGAAATGCATCCGTATCCAGAGTTCTCTTAAAAAATATATATAGATTTATTATTCAGTAGTATGGTTTAAAAGTTTGATTTTGCGATATCCTGGGTGTTTGGGTTTAATCACAGAAAATCTCTCTTCCCCTTATCTTGTCACCACAACTTCCATTAGTCGGAACTTCTTTGCTGCCTTGGAAAGTGTCATGCTGTTGAGCCTAAGTGGCCCCTGCTGTTTAAAATACACCTTGTGAATGGCTCTAGCGAATGACTGACTGGGCTGTGATGCAGGTTTTTGTATTTGGACCCTGCCGACTTTCAGTTCACATGTAAAAAGGAACGTGGTCTCGGATGTACCCTTGTCAATATTCCCACCTTTTATAATACCTGTAGCTCTTTTATAGTTGCCCAACTGTAGTGTGATGTGCTTCTTCAGCTTTGTCTCCACTGATGTAGCTTTGGATCATAAGCTCACAGATGGTAGTGCTATAATTAAGGGCCAACACAAGCTTTAACCATATGGTTTAAATCCATTTTTCATTTGCAGGAAGCAGCTCTAACAGGGGAAGGTTGGTAGTGTAATTTAATGTATTTTGGGATGCAACAAATAAATTTACACTTCCAGCACAATCCGTGCCAGCGGGCCCTGTGTTGATCAGCTCGAATTGTACGTAACAGAACAACAGTTTGGCTCTGGGTCTTACTGCTAAAACCTATGGAAAAATGGCTGAAAATAGGGTTTAAAACCAGCCAAAAATGTCTCGTTTGGAAAGGTCTGGAAAGATAATGATTCATTCGTAGCCGTTTCCTCCATAATGCATGCTGTTTTTCTTTCCTAATTGCTAGCTTGCAGTAGACATATCCACAGGGGGTCTTGTTGGGAGGAAGAGATTTTGATTGACACAAGAGGGGGGCGTGGTAGGGTGGTGTCTGCCACAGGCTGAGCGCGAGCTGCAGCAAGTGTCAACAGCTTTTGGCTGCATGCAGTCAAGACAGCTGAGCAGTTTAGTGTACACAGAAACTAGCTAATGCGACGACAGTTCCATGTATGAGAGGAGGAGGTGACAGAGTTGTGACTGTTGACTGATTCTTTTGACTATTTAACAACTCTTGAGTGTGTTGGATTGGAAACGCACGAGCGAAACTGGGAAATGACAGAACAGGTGCAATAGAGCGATGCACCGAGGCAGCCGTCCGTGGCAGCGTCTCGTATTCTTATATAAAACAGAAAAAATCGTGGTATTTTATAAGAGATTTGCCACAGCCAATCAAATGAAATGAGAAATGAACCTCTGTAGAGTAAGATAGGTGTGCAGAATTAGTTACTATGGAGATGAACCCTCAGTGGGCACAGGTGGTAACTTAAGATGTAAATTTGTCTTTATTTTTTCACATTGATCAAAAAAGTCTCTTCTGTTGGCTTTGGGCGCCTTGACCATCGGCAGGAATTCCAGCTTCCACCTTTGGCAGCTGTCCAGCTGTGTCACATTCATATGATGCCTGTTTGGACTTCATTATCCTTGAAACTGAATAGAGAGTAATATTTAATTAAGGCCTGCACTAGAGAGTTCTAGAACATTCTTGTCCCCTGCATCTCCTGTTGCCTTTATACCGACTGTACATACTTGGCTGCTCCTGCAGAAGCTGCTGTGATGATCTCAACACGGCACATTCATCATGATTCTGTCCCGTCCCCGATCTAGAATCTCGTACTCTCGCCTGATCACATCATTTAACAAAGGAATAAGAACCATGGCAACAACTGCAAAACACAACCAAAACATGGGAGATGACATGCAGGAAGAGGCAATGATGGTGGCCTTGGGACTACTATTAATAGAATCTCGACCCGATAAAAGTCCCGTTGATGGCGAACATGCTAATTTTTAAAAAATATTTCTGCCTGCTTTCTTGTTGCTCACTCGGTTCACTTCTCGGTCCTCTACATTCTGTTCTACGTTAGAGTTGTGCATCAGGGGTCAGCAGGTTTCTCCACACACAAAGATTTTTGCTCATAAATATTGAACAAGTTTAATATACACGGTTGTCCGCCCCGACTGTTCTCGGGAAAAATTCACTCATGAGACACCACAGACCACAGGGTAATCTTAGAGGATAAGATTATAAGACATAAAATAATCATAAAATAATGCTTCATGTATTATCTTGGATGGATTTGGAGCTTATTTAATTAATGATGAATAAGAAAACGGTGTTCCTCCAACCAACATGAGCCGTAAGCTATCATCACCATCACACTCCGTCTGTGGACTGATATTTGAGGGAAGCTGTTGCGTTGTTGATTTATCTCCAGTTTAGAAAGCCTTTAGTCAGACAACCCTCTGCATTTGAGTGGAAGTTAGCTAATACTCCTTCATGGACAGAAATCCATCAGGATGAAAGATGAAGATCAACATCCGAGGTCTTCTGTAAAGAGGAAGGTTGAGGGATTTGAAATATTTTGATTCTCATGTCTTTTGTCACTTTACACACACACACACAGCCCATATATGTATAAGGTGGCAAATTGAAATTATACTTTGTCGGCTCCAGTCCTGTCGTCCTCTGACAGCAGAAACTGCCCGTGCATTTTTCTGCCAAGCCGCCATATCTCCAGGAGGGGGATCCATATCCATCTGTCAGCTGCTCCCAACTTTAGCACCCAGGGACTGGAAGGTGACAGATTTCAGTGCACGGCTGAGAGGAAAGAATCCAAAGCACTTCAACTTTATTCATACAGCGTCTCTTACACTTGGCATTGTCAATAAGTGCTGTGCAGAAACCCAGAGTCTGGCCACAAACAAGCAACAGGGGCAAGGAAAACACTGCTTTTAAGAGGTAGAAACCTTGTGCAGGACCAGGGTCCTGCTCCTCCTGGCTGGCCATGTGGGGGGAAAAAGCTGGGTGGATGGAGAGGATGAGTATGACCTTTTAGGTTCCACAGTGGAAATTTAATATTCACTCAATAAATCACCATTGCAGGAATATGCTACTAATGCATATTCCTGCAATGCAACTTCGCACTTTTTGTTTTTGAAAAAAAAAATAAAAATAAAATCAAACAGTAAACTGGAAAAAGACATAAAATGTCTTTAAAATGCAGAGATTTGTCGGAGAGACTGGGATGTCAGAATGAAACCTGAAAATGATAATAAAAAGTCAACGCCTGAGATTAAAATACCTGCTAAATTAGGATAATTTCAGAAGTTTATTCAAAAACCTGTTTTAATTGAGGGATAAAAAAGCTGATTGTGATGTTTCTGAGGGGGGAAAACAACTCGTATCTCATTAATAACATGCTGCTTTGAGAGTAAATGTAAAATCAGTTCTCAGTGCAAACTCTTGACTGCTAAACTCTTTGCTGTTATTTATTTCTTCCCCTTATTAGATATCCTTTTACCATGCTAACATCCAAAACCAAACCCAATATTTGTGTTTTCTGTTGCTTATTTAATGACATCAAAGAACTGAAAAATGATAGTTTAGAAAAAAAATCTTCTCTGGGGACTGTAAACAGTTACTTTGGGACCTGACCATAAAATCATGGATTTTTGTACAGTTTGAACTGGAACTACCAAAAAACTGCTTTTAGAGCAAACTTGTTGGTGGCTGGTGAGCCGATGCTGTACCCTTGAAGCGCTGTCACGGGGGCAGGACTGGTGCTGCTATAAGGCTGCAGCATTTTGCATGGGGGCTAGAATGGTAGACTTTTGTTTCCATGGAAACTAAGTCTAAAGGATGGTGTCATGGTAGAGATGCATCAGAGGAGTTCATAATATAAAACATTTTTTGGTTTTAAATCATCAGACAAGTGTAACCTTCGTGATTTGGACTAAATCGGACTGTTTTTTCACGATGCTCCTAAATAAAAGAGGCTCTTTATGTTCATGCTTTTCTACAAAAACGGACATAAAGCACCCTGAGGTGCTGATGGCACATTTAAGGAGGAAGACTGACGTGGCTGAAGCAGGTTTCTTTGCTTTTTTTATTCCCTCATTATTTCAGCAGGATGGTTTCCTTTGATCTATAAAGCAAACCTTCAGAGAGTCAGAAAGTGCAGCTATAATGCATAATGTATTCAAACTTGCTGTATCTCAAAAAGACCTCCTCCGTATCTCCTTATCTGCCGTGACCTTTACAAGACTGGCATCCTTATTTTGCAGTGCACTGATTTGTGATGAAAGATTGAGTGTAAATACAGAAGAAAACGCCACTCATTGATCTGATGAGGCGGTATATGGACATTTCCATTAATACTTCATATTTTTGACCTGGGTGTTTTATATTCTAGATGTTTAACACACTGTAGACATTTCCTTTTGTTTAATTCCAGGTCTTGCATAAAAATCCGTGTACACCCAGCATGTGCGCCGTGTCCCTCTGAAGCGCCCTGAACTGTCTCATCCCTCCACATTTTTTGCCCCTTCAAAGCTTACTAAATTAACCACAGCTCCGCAGCCACTACTGTTGTTGCATTTTTAATACAGCAACAAACTGCCACGTTCATTTGCCACCGCTGCGGCGCAATAAAGCTCCCCTTAAGACCAAATGCGTCGCTTGATGTCCCCTGGCCATGCCGCATAAATGGAATTTCTTTCGCAAAGCTTGAGGATTTTCAGTCCAACGTACTTCAAATGTCCATCTGGAGGAAAACGTAGCTGATTAAAATGAGTTCCGCTGCTGTTTCCATAAGTGGCATTCCCGACGCATCATCTGGTACCAGTTGTATGCTAACATTGGGGTTTTCTTTTTTTTTTTCCTTTTTTTTTTTTAAATGTGCGAAAAGATCAAAGGATTGCATCTAATTTTGTAGAAGTTTAAAAGGATTAATTCATTCTGAGCATTACAAAAACACTTTAGAGTTTGGGAGTGAAAAAAAAAAAGCAAAACATGTTGTAATAAAAGTTTTAACACATTAAAAATGTAACGCACTGTAAAAACAAAAAACCCCAACCTATTCATAGAAAGTGAATGACGGCATTAAAAATGACCGAAGGCGTGTCTCTGTGTGTTTTAGTCTCTGGATGGCAGCAGCATTACAGCTGCCCTCCACTGCCCTCCACTCCCACTATGGGCTGGGACTTGTGTTGCTGTGGCTGCCTATTGTGCTCGCTGCTGGCCAGGTCGTTCCGCCCCAAGTCTTCCCCACAACTCAAATGGTGTCACATCGCCAGCTTTCGCCACAGTGATGGCGGTGCAGGCGTGATCAGATGGCAGACGCCAACCTTTCGGATACCATACACAAAAACGACTACAAAACTAAAGAAACAACCGCAGCAGCAATGGTTTGATAGGATCGTTGCTGTTCCCACTAAACGGCCGTATCGTTTTGAACTGGAAACGAGCCGTCTTCCCTCCGGCAGCTCAAAAGCAACTCCTCCTTGGCCTCATTATGGAGCAAAATGTACAGCCTTGCTCCTCAGATCATAACAGATGATATGTTGGACGCCGCCGCTGTGCTGTTTTGTTTTGCACGTCGTCCGTGGCCTCTGTTTCAGGAGCAGCAAGTTTCCTGCTCGATATTAAAATTCCTGGGAACGGAGAGGGCTCCACTCGCCGGGTGCCTGATTGTAATTTCTGAAAGTGCACACCTCCACCTCGCTTCTGTTTGGTTTGATCTCACCTCTGATTAAAGTTATCACGCTGCTTATTCCAATGTAAGCAATTCATTATCAAAGTGCAGAGAGCAAATATCAGAGCAGCCTCCTCCGGCAGCCCCCCCCCCCGTCTGTCATTCTGCCTCTTTAATCACATAAAAGGTTCCTGCTTTTGCACCTTTTGTCACTTTGCTAAGTCAACTTCTCTGATTCCTTTGAAATATTCATTTGGTTATTTGGGCCGTGTGGGGAGGGCGTAACTTGGTTAAAGCTGGATTTCACGTTGCGATCATTTCAAGCTGGTTTCATTACAATGACCTTATCAGCCTCGGCGACTACCCTTAGGAGTCGCTTTCAGTATTCTGTTTGATCACCAGTTGTGCCAGGAAATGAAACGACTCTCAAAAGAAATGTTTTCCTGAATGCAAACTGCTTTTGGAGATGATAAATGAGAGTTTATGAGAGAGAACACATTTTTTTCAGCCTGGAAAGCAATCCCTTTTTAAAAAATGATCACAAGTTACATCTTGATTGCATCTATCGATTCAAACATAATTAATCTCGGCCATTTTCTAAAAGAAATCCAATATTGAGGACTGTTGAGCTTTGGTCTCCTCCTCTGGTGCTGGAAGATGAAGCCGAATGTTTACCGAAGCTGTTTATCAATCCTCTTCACTGCCTGGAGGAATTTTACTAAAACAGCTTCGACTGCCAGATTCTTCAGCTGCTCGTTCAGATCTTTCTTCAGATTAAGGTCAGGATGAAAGTTTTGTCTTTTTGTTTGTCTTTTCGACGTTTCTTAATCAAACTAATGGGAGGAAACTGCAGGACCACTTTTTCCCAAAGGTGGAATTGAACCGCCAACCTTGGTCTCTGGCCCTGAGCTCTGTCAAATCCAGCATTATTGTGTTGTTGAATCTGTGACTTTCATTTCCATTTAAAGATTTTTTGCTGTTTTTTTTTTTAATGTGTCTTTTCTTTTCCTCACTCCAGTGTGGGAAGAGCAGCAACAACTGTGATTTAAAAAAAAAAAAGGACCCGTGTGAACGTTTAAGCGGATTGCTCAATTCCAACTTCAAACAAATTGTTTGTGTTTCTTTTTTTTTTTCTTTTTTTTAAAAAAGATTGTTAAACAGAGAAAATACTGTCTGATCCAACTTTACTGTAGGATGCTGCATCGACCTGGTTGAGGCGAAGTTGCACAAAGCTGAGTCTCCGTAAAAGTGGCTCGAATTTATTTTTCAGTGAAACACTGAAAAACAAATGAACCTTTTTGTGTTTGAGGATTAAATAATGAAAAACATTTGAAACGATGTTTGCTGCTGAATTTTTCCCCCCTCCTCCCCTTCAAAAATGTAAACGCCTTTATTTGAAAAGCCAAAACTGGCCGTGACAAAGACCTCGACCCAACAGCCAAGTCAAAGCCAGACAGGTGTTGGTTTGATTTCCACTCAGCCGTTTTTTGGTAAGCCTGCCATAGTCTCATGTTTTCTTCCCTGAGTCCAAAACCGGCACCACTGAAGTCACCCCTGAAGGCTCTAAATATTCTCCTGATGTGAGGTGAGTTGGTGGGAGGTTTGGAGTTCACCTGTGATGGACTGCTGGCCTGGCGGGGGTGTAGTGCTGCCTCTGACCGCCTGGTGACCGCTGAACCCTGACCCCCTAATCAGCAACCCAGATTAGAAATAGTAGGTGGACAGAAAAGGGACAGATTGACATTCCAAAAAAACAGCTTTTAACTTCTCGCAGGTCTGTATTTTTGCATTTTAGACTATTTAATTCTCTCGTTAAGCCTTTTTCCTCTATCAAATTCTTCTCATTTGCACCCCCTGAATAATATAATGATTTAGCCAAATTGGCAAAGTCCTTTTCTTGGAGAACAAAGAAAAATGCAGCAGCAGCAGCTATTTCACAGAAGGACCACTGACGCAGCTCTGCAGCATCCATCAGCGTAGCCCTGTAATAGCTTTAGGTTTGGCTTCTTTTTTCTGTGTCTGCACAATAACACAAACAAGCCGGCCAGTCGCGCTAAGGCAGAGTGGCGCCTGTTACAGTGGAATGAAAAAGACCCAAGATGACCCAACCTCATTGAGTTTTGGGGAATCTATGCATGTGTGCGGACTCCTCTGTGGACTGCGTTGCTGAAATGAGGGCAGAGCCTATTTGTTGAACGAAAGTCTGAATTAATGCAGGCGGAAAACTGTTTTCCGAGTTTATTTTGCAGATGTTCTTCTTTCTCATACTCCAAAATCAAAGGCGAAACCCTGAAAATGTTTGTTGAACAGCAGCTGAGGAGTCTATTTTTTTAAGTTTAGAGGCAAACCAAAGAGTTCTGAATTTGACCAGATCCATTGATAAACTGATTACGTGTCATTTATGCTGCTGGATCACATCAAATTACCACCTGAGGTGCTCCGGTCTGGTGAGATGAAGGGTTGGAGACTCTGTGTGTGTGTGTGTGTGTGTGTGTGTGTGTGTGTTTGTGTGTGTGTGTAAATGTTCCATACGAGCTGGTCCAGCACAAGCTGATCTCATTAACTGCTCTTTATTTAGCATAATTCCACCCAGACGTAATTTTGTTCTTTTATTAAAGCACTGTGTTTGAAGGTCTTTGAGTCTTGGTACACAGGCTGAATGCATGTCTTAAGAATGGTGTGAACATAAGTCCAAGTTTTTTGTTTTCCTGCTAATTATTCAAACAGTGTAACAAAACAATATTTATGTTGTGGTTGCACAAATCTTTGTATTAATGAACAACTGAAAACAAAGAATTCCCATGCGATAAGGCTAATGTGCCGAGAACAGTAAACCCGTATGTGTGTGCATGTGTGCGCACGCATGTGTGTGTATATTTCTAATTGCTGCAGCACCTGAGTGCATATGATAAAGGTGCGCAACAACTAGGTCCTTATGTTTTTACGGAATAACAAATGTTCCTTCTTTTTTTGCACACGGGAGCATTTTGGTGAGATGATTCATGGAACAATCCACGGATATTAATTGGCAGTCATGCAAACAAGTCAAATGGATGCTCTAAATCACTCATTTATATGCTTACACCCTGACTGCCTGTGCCTGCTGGGCTCCAGAGATCCTGACTGCAAGCAAACACTTTGGGAAAGGCTGTAAGCCGTGGCTGGAGTAGCGGCAGGCGCAGCTTTAATGTACTCTTGGGTCCGTGATGATTTGGTGACACATTTTCCACCATTTTAATCTCTGTATATCATTGCTGTGGCCTTTAAACTGAAGGGGAGCCTTTGGGCTTTCACTTGAGGGGTTTTGTGCGTATGTTAATTCTTTAAAGTGCCCAGTTATGAGAGTTGTGTGGATGTTTTCTAATCTTATGAGGAGAAAAATAAAATATGCTAAGGTTGGCGATAAATGTGCTAACGATCATTAGGGACACTGAGAGACTTTTAATTTAAATCGATAAGGACCACTGAACATGTAATCTGATTTTGAACCCATTTTATATGTAAAAAAAACCAAAACCAAATGAAAACTCTTTTAGTATCCCAGCTCTTGTGTGTTTACTTTTGTCGCTTTTTTTTGCCTTCTCCTCTAAAATCTGCTCCAAAAGCTAAACCATGCTACCACGTTGATTCAAACGTGTCGTTTCAGACCAGGCAAACTCATTTCAAAGCAAAAAGTGTCGTACTTTTCCAATCCACAGATGGACCACTGACGCAGCTCTGCAGCATCCATCAGCGTAGCCCTGTAATAGCTTTAGGTTTGGCTTCTTTTTTGTGTGTTTGCACAAGAACACAAACAAGCCGGCCAGTCGTGCTAAGGCAGAGTGGCGCCTGTTACAGTGGAATGAAAAAGACCCAAGATGACCCAACCTCATTGAGTTTTGGGGAATCTATGCATGTGTTGCGTTCTGTTTCATGAACTCAGTGCTCAGGAGGGCTCAGGTTCAAGGTGAGACGTTCGGACATTTGCTTTCCTCCTTTGTTTGCTAAGTCTATGCAGACGAAAGGAGAGAAGCGCTCCACCTATCGTGACCTTTGATTCGTCAGAGAATACTAAGTCGAGCTCTGGAGGTAGGCTGAAGAGAAGAGACAGGACTGTAATACAGCAGCTGAACTTTTCTATCATCCTGACATACGTGGCCTCTCTTTGAGGCTTTCCACCTCAATTATTCCAAGATTTTAGAGGTCAGCAGAGGCATCTACAAGTGGAGGAGAAAAAATGACCTCAAACTCATTCCGTGGCTGCTGCGAAAGTCGGTTTTAACCCAGGAAGTGGTCGACGGTGTTAACGCGGCCATCGTTTCCCTGTTTTCATGCATGTGAGCTTTCACAACATTAATGGCCTTAAATGGAACCGACTTGTGAAAAGGTAGAGCATGCCAGGCTCAGCCTGGTTGCGCAGCTATTTGTTTTTTTGTGGGGCGATTGTTCTTTATTTTTTCCATGACAACCTAGAGATTAAGGTGAACTGGACTGATGCATTGTGCTCTCCTTGTTTTTGTCCAAACTGGCTGGCCTGAGACAAGGAAAGACGGATCAGATCATTAGTATTTTTCTCTCGTTACCCACAGACGCTCCAGAATGTATTTTTATGGCCCCAGTGTTAATGAGAGCGTTGACAGTTGTTATCTGTTCGGTGTAGCCGAGGGGCTTAATGAGCAATTCACAGCTGCTGAGACAGAGGTGTCTGATTTCCAATGAAAGGTCTGGGTACTATATGGAAATGACTCAGGGAGTCTTGACATGGACCTTTTAGGCAGTCATATTATTTAAAAACAACACCCAGGTGGTACATTGTGGTATGTACGTATACTTGTGAGCACATCTGACAACCTGGGATGTAAACAGGTTTGTGACAAACTGAAAATGTCATCCTGAGCTGAATAATTATGTTTAGTCCTTTCTGGCATTTTACAGAGGAATCCAGCGCTAAAGAAAAAAACAGACAGAAGAATCAATATAAAAACAATCTCCCGTTACGACCTCAAATTTGTCCTTTTTTTCAGTTTTAAAGTTTTCCCCTTTCTTTAAATGATTATTTGAGCTGAAATGCACGCCGCTCTACCGGGATGTTAACAACATTTCAGTGACAAATACTGTAGTTGGGCCTGAGAATGCAGCCACATCTATAAACCAGGGTTTTTAAATCGGGGTTATTGATTAACCAGGCAGATATAGGAGGGTCATTTTTTGAGATGAGGCTATAAAACCTTGAAAGAGGTTATTTGATACAAGCCGTGCCAGAAAGCGGCCAGTGTTGGTGTAATTCCTTGTTTACCTCGCGAAGCCAATCATTTTGTCCGAGGACCCAGACCGAATGCTTCATCGCAGACGGGCTTTAACCTTTCAAAGGATAACTTATTCATCTCTAATGTGAGGATAATGCTCTTGGCTGTAGGGTGGCGTGGCTGCAAGGCGCTGAGACGGCATCGGGGCCCACATAAAACTCTGGGGAGGTGAGCGTCGGGGGGCGTCTGCAGGGGTTTCGGTGAGCTTCCTGTAGTTTCCATTTCCCTGGTAGGCCTGTGGGGGAAAGCCAGTCAAACAGAATCATGAGCTTGGCTTTAAATCAGGATGCCTTTTCTGCCAATTTTTTAGTGTTGATTGCACCAAATGTGCTGGAAAACTTTTTAAGGAAGCAAAACTACAAAAAGATCTGACATTAGTATTACTTTATTATTAACATTCTGTTAAGGGCTGATTTCTGAACAGATGGGGAGCAAATGTGCAGAGAAAAAGTGCTGAAATTTGCAAAGGTGAAATTAATAGAGAACACTAACGAAACCCATCATTATCAAAGAGACACGGTTGATGGGTTATAGCTTTTATATTTGGAAGTTGGAGTTTCTCTTTATCTGTTTTGGCAGCTGTCTTTGAATGGTTCAATAACTCGTATTAAACATGATAAATATAAAGGTTTAAGCACTCAGTTTCTGTAGTCCAATCATTTTACATGCTGATACTATCGGGCTGAACAAAGGATTGATGTGGTGACACATTTGGGTGTCACATTTATTCCTCTTGTATGATGCAATCTACAGCCGGATTAAAATCGAGGGCAGTTGTGAAGGCCTTTCGTCATTCTTATTGATTTCTCTAAATTCTGTCAGGATTATTTTGTCACGCAGCCTGATTTTAAACATCTGGGAAACAAAAGAAATGTGATTTGTTTCACAATTAGGAGCCAAAGAGGGAGTGCTGGCAGTAATGAGAGCTGGGGGGTCCTAGAAGACGTCTGCATCAATGCTAATCTAACTGACAGACAACATCTTGCCAGGGGATTTGCACTCTTTCGGTGCACTCGGAATCAGTTTAAATCAACTGTTCACTCCAATATTTACCTTTTATTTATGGGAGAATTTGCAGAGCCTAAACGGCCTCTCCATCTCAACCCTTTGCCTCATTTAAAAAATAAACTCTCAACACATCAGCAGGCAATTCATCCAGAGCTCTGGCCAAGAGTGGGAAATCTGAACACCTTTGTTTACGCCCTGTAAAGATTTTTCAGTCATTCACACAAATGATTCATTTCCCCCAAAAGGAAATGGTAGAAAGGGAATAAATGCTGCAGCCTATATAACCGGATTGAGTGCCTAATTAACTTTATATTCCCAGGCTGCAGTCAGTGCCATTTCCTGTCTTAGCCATGGTTCTCCATTTGTGTGAAGAGGCTAGTTGCCTTCATTTGTTTGGTTGAAGTATACGTTTGATTATTTAATAGCTAAAAAAATAGGCACATAGTGATCTGAAGTGCTTCACCTGACATACATGAGAGGGAATAAAGGTAAGGATGTGGAGCTCAGCGACCTATAGTTCTGGCTAAGGATGAGAAGATCTCTAGAGAATGAGCAGACCTTTGGTGGTGTTAAGTTGATCCATATCTTAGTAACAGAAACAGGAGTTCAGGAGTTACCATGGCAACAACGCAAACTAAATCAGCAGTCATTGCATCAAATAGCCTTAAATTTGCTCGAGTGCAACAGAGGAAACTGTTTGTAATGTTGTTTTTGATTAAAAACCACTGCAGCTAATGAAAAAGTGCTTTGAGTCCTAGAAATAGAGCAGAGGAGAGATAAGCAAGGTGAAGGTTTGGCTCTTTTTTAGGTGAGGCTGCACTGAAACAGCCTGAATAAAGACGTAGACTCGCTCAGACAAAAATAAGAGAGTCAACTAATTAAAACAGTTTGTAGGGCAGAAAATCATTGAAGCGTGGAGGTGAAGAGACAATAGAGGTACAGTAGGAACTCAGGGGTTTACAAAGAACTCTGAGTTATTGGAGACAAGGTCTGCAGTGTCAGCAGACGTAGCAGCTTTTACAGCTCCTCCATTCTCATAGTCTCAAAGGAGACGCGCCGTTAATCCTTCTACCTTCATCCCCAGCACACCTGAGCGCATGCAAGGAGCCATTGATCCAGTGCTCAGGGGGAAGCATCACAGTGGCTGTAGGAGGAGTAGAAGTGCACGTTTCATTAAAAATCGTGACACAAGTAGGGCGGCCCAATTCCACAGAAACGCTGCAGAGAAACGTGATGAAGAAATCGCTGCTAAAATAAGGCAAAGGTGTAGAGCATTTAGAACAAAGTGGCCAGAAAAAGGAAGCTGACTAATGCCACTAATGGACTATTATCAAATCAGATAACAGCCCTCCTCCCATGGGTGAGGGGGACCATTTTCCTGAATCTTGAGGAATTCATTGAAAAAAGCGGTGACGGTAAATATTTGTCAGCCTCAGATGTTTCGTGTTAGCAAAAAGGACGGAGAGTGTGGGTGGCTTGGAAACAAAATCAGATTTCCAGAAGGAGCGTTCATCCAGGTGATGACCTCTCCAATATGTGCCTGAGTGGTGTCTGGATTCCATACGTTAAAACAAAGGTATTTGCATCTTTGTTTAATTAACAGTATTTAACTTTGAGTGGAGGTTTATGTGTTCACAATCGATGTTGTAATCTCTGGCAAAACACTCGGAAGACAAAGATACAAAGCAGCCGTGTAATGTGATTCATGACTGGAAGAGACGAGGAGCGCACTTAAAGGGTTCAGTTGATTAAAATAATTGAAGGAGCAATCTTTGAAACGACCCTTGAAATCTGCAATGGCTTAACTTAACCAGTCTGGATGGCTTTCTTCCCTCTGGTGCGCCAGAGGAGGTAGCGGCTGAATTTGACCAGTTTTTGCTCAGTGATGCAAACAGGAGGCCGTCGAGCCGGTCACCACCTCACGCAAGAGCGCCGTCGCTGAGATTTGCGAGCAGCCCCGAAGCCTTCCATGATCCATAAATGGTGTTCCTAAATGGTAAAGCGAATGAGTTCTAGTGGGATATGTAGTGGTTTGTACACACTAAATGGAGACTATTTTTCACTTGGCTAAGTGCAAACACAGATTTCCTCTGTAGCTCAGCAAAAAAAAGCTGTGACGAAGAGGCAGTCAAACGAGGATCGACTACTCTGATCAAATCCCAAAGGAACTGATTCCGAGCAGGCTTTGCGTCCCTCGGCAGCTCTGAGTATTTTATTGGAGGTTTTGAAGGTTGGACCATTTGTTTCCAAATGCCTCTGACGGTTCCGTATGCTTACTGCTCAGCAGGATGCACACTTGTCCTAGAGAAGGCTCTCAGACTTGTAACAAAGGCCAGATCACGGACCCTAAAATAGCAGCGTACACCTGTCGCCTAACATTTTCCCAGCCCAGTCGCCGTTGGATCCAGTGACTGCACCAAATGTCACCAAGAGGATGCTGCGAGCACAAAGCCGATTAAGGATATTTGGCTTTCAGGCTGCATTGGGAGCTGAATCTCCAAAGATTTCAGTCACACTTGGAAGGTCTTAGATGGTGGCCTGTTTCCGTCTGTCCCACTTCAGACACTGACGCTTCAGTTTTGCTCCATATCAGATGTTTAACTCGGCTCTCTGATGCATCTCGGAGCTCATTTGCAGTCAAGGACGTCCAATTTATAAAGTCGTTGCAAACTTTATAAATTGGACGTCCTTCCAACGTACCTTAGGAGGATATTGAGGTAAGATTTCGGGGTCTGGAATCTCAGAGTTATAGTCATGCTCACACATCCGTTTTCTTTATTGTGCCGAGATGAACAGTAGATTCTGTCTGGAGGTCAGTGTTGTAGTCTGACAGAGGTGAGCTGGGAGGTCAGCCAAAGGGCAGAGTTCTTCTTTAAACAACTGTGTCTGTGTGTATAATGTGTTGTGCATTTGTCAGCCGTCACACGGCCCACCAGGAAAAGTCCCCGGTGTTCCAGATGGCTGGTTAGAATATGATTAATGTGTTTAAATACCGCATAATCACACTTGTTTGTCCCTAATTATCACACAAAAGGGTGATTAACAGGTTATTGGAGCTGTAACAAAAATATCAATGCAATTCTTTTGTTTTTGCTCCTGTTTTTCAACAACCCCAGGACTTTTTCTACGTATTCACAAATTTGTCTGAATCTGTGTCAGTGCCGAGATAATCCATCCTCCTCACAACTTGGTATTAAGATGCTGATCAGACAGCGCCATTATTGCACAGGTGGGCCTCAGGCTGCCCACATTAAAAGGCCACGCTAAAATGTGGACTTTTATCGCGCAGATGTCGCAGTTTTGCCAAGTGCATGCTCCCTTTGACGTGTCCCTCCCAGCCCACAAATGAGCGGTTGAACAATTCTTGGTCTGTTACCTCCTCCCAGACCTGTTTGCCAGGGGAGACCATACTGGCAGCACCATGCTCCAAAACTCACTGCCACCTTGAGGTGATGATTTGAGTTGAAAGTCTTGAAAATGGCAGCGAAATGAAAAGTACTGTTTTTTGTTTTTTTTGGTCCAGCGTTCATTCAATTAATTCAAGCCAACATTTGTGTGCTGATCGCTGCTCTAACTCGCAGAAATTGAACCCACAGTTAACAAAACGTTTGATCTCTGTTTTGTTCAACAGGCGGCGGTAAATTACCACAATGATGGATCATTTCAAAAACCAAACTTCTTAACCAAATATCAATAAACTCGTGTGTGTGTCTGTGTGTGTCTTTCTCTCTGTCTCTGTCTATATATTGGTATATAATTGATTTTTTTTTCTGATGTCCAAGCTAGTATCATTTCGACTATTAAAGGTTAGACATGCTTCTTTGAGGGTGCAACATTTAGAAACAGTTTTATTTTGTATTCATTAATGTGTAACAGCTAGCCCACTAATTGTCATACACAACAAATCCACAAAATGATACTGAAAATAACACTTGTCGCTGCCGTCTGCTCATTTGTTGGCCATGACAAATATATTCAGCCGACTCTTTCCCACAAAGAACCATTTATTCTTCACACATTTACTGAAAATTACAGTTTATTGAAAGGACACAGAAAGGTCAGATAACACGGATACATGTAGCTAGGAGTTTCTACTCAGTGCATGGCACATTCTTGGGGAGACGACCCATTGTGAGTCTTTGGCTCTTCATCGCCTCTTGGCTGGTAAAGGCAGAAAGAGTGCTGAAATATTAAATGTTGAACAGTTGGCCAGCCAACTTGAGCCTCTATATTTCAAAATGTGCAGTAAATTAACCTTGCTACAATGGGTGACAAACAATATTCAAAGCTGGGTAGTAGTAGTGGTAATAGAAGTAGTACTTTCTTACTTGTCAATATTACATTATACAGTGTCAGACCAAACTAGTGCAAAGGGATTTTCCTAGAAAGATCAAACATTTAGAAAGCAGTGTCCTCACGCAGAATCAAACTCAGATAAGTAAACAACAAATGAACAATCATGAAACAAGTTACCGGTGCCACCGCTAGCTCAAAAAGAATGTCTATAGAATGCATGCCTTTTTTTACTATGGAGGTTTTCAGATGATGCCTGAAAATTTGACAATGATCCAGTCTCAGCTTTAGCAAACAATGCTGATATGTTTCTGTGAAGCCGTGTGTGTGTGTAAGCGCACATGTATGTATGTGTGTGTGTTTTTTTTCCTTTTGTGAGAGTGCGCCAGTGTGTGCTCTTCGAAGGATCCTTCAGGCGTTGCCGGAGTTCTGCGTTTTGGTGAAAATGGCCCCCGCTCAGTTGCGTTCGTGTGGATTGTTGTTTTGGCTGTCGCCTCCTTCTGCCTCCTCGCTGCTGCGTGAGGGCTTTGTGTTGAATTTTCCGGTCTGCGTTTGGCTTCTCTGCTGTGGGGGAAGGGGTTCAGGAGATAATAAAGATTCATGATGAGGAAGACTGACACAATAATGCTACACAAATGACACATGGTGGTCTGTAATCTAAGCAGGGGACACTCCACATCCTCCATGTGCTCATTAAGCTAAAATGTCTGATTAGGATGATGTTTGTGCTTAGAAATGCTGCCAGTGATTCTAGGATTATTAAGCCTGAAGTACACTCACACTCAAGTACCTCCCTCCTAACATTCACACCCGCACGCCATTAGCCGCACAACCGCATCCGACCACAGTAACCTTTTGTCGAATGAGACACTCAGGCCGTCGGACCCCCCTGTCGCGCAGTTTTGTTGACAAAAACAGCGGCGCAGGCCACAGATTGCGTCATTCATGGTTCTGCATCCAAATGGGAACCATTTGCCACCACTGTGGTTCCGCCATTGTCAAGAGGAGGAAATCAGTTGTGTGACACATCCATGACGCTTGTGGTGCTCCCGTTCTTAGGCACGCTCGCACACTGAACGCAGTACTTGGTACAATAAGAGATAAAGCCATCTGTTTTATAATCAAATCAGCATAAATCCACTGAATTATGAACCAATTGCAGCACAATAATGAACAAAACTGAGCTTTACTTTGATGAAGATGCATGAATATAGTCTATTAGTACTACTTATGGCAGTGAAATGACAGCAAAAGTATAAAATGCTCATAGTAGAGCTAATATAGGCTCCGTATTTGTGCTTTCTCTCATCATATTTCTCTTTCTATGGTGGCATCAATGAATCTTCACCTTTGAGCGTCCCAACTCATGGAACGCCTGCCCACGTGCGCACTGCGCACAAAAGTCCAAACTGCTCCCCAGCGAAGCATCTTCCTGCACGTTAACCACTGACATTTAAGGCCGGATGGCAGATAATTCTGAAATCACAGCAGCTTCACCTGAACAAAAACCAACAAAGCAAACTGTGAACTGAAGCCGTGCACGTTTAGAAAGTCTCCCACTGACAGACTGAAGCTGAGCTGCTTTCAGTCACTCTGGCTTCCATCTGCCCCACATGCGTTTTAGTTTTTTCTGTGAAAATGGCTCTTATTTATGAGCAGCTTAAACTGCCTTTGGAAAGTTTTGAGCAAACCTGTCAATAATAGTTGGCAGAACTTTCCTTAAAAGGATCATTTTGAAGGCAGTTTGGATCTTCTTTTCTCTTACCAAGTCGCTGTGTTCCTCGGGAACAGACGGAACAACACTTTCACTGTTCTGGCCCCATGGCAACAATTTGTACAGTGAGTAAATCAATTCCTCTTCTTGATTTATCGCTTTCTTCAGCTAATGCGGCTGACTGCTATTATTTACTCTCTGCTGCTCCAACCAACAAATTCTCCTAATTCTTAAAAAAAAAAAAAGAATTAGAAATCTACTTTAGAAGCTCTGACAAACAGACAGACTGACAGATGATGGTTTTTGGAAACCCTCATATTATCTTGCATGATAAACTTCCGAGCGAGAGCGGCGCTGATCACAGAAACGCGTATCACAGTCCATTTACTCTGCTGCCGTCTGAGATGAGAACCAGAAGTCTCTGCAGCTGGACCCACACGGAGCAGCTCTGATTCTGGAATCACCCTCATTATGAAAATAGATTATTCCCCAGGGCTCCATAATTTCTTCATTAGTTAATATTTGTTCTTTTGAGACCGGGATTATTCACTGCAACGGTAATTCAATTAATTAAGTTGATGAATTTAACAGAAACTTTGGGTTTTGCTGCCGAAGCAGGAGGATAAAGGTATATTATCAGTACAGATACCCATAAACATTGGAGGCCTTCATTAACTTTAACAGAATGGAGTGGAACAGATGCATTGACCAAGTCCTTTACTTTACTGTTGAGTTCATCTTTGTGGGATCTGTTGACCAGGGCCGCATTGAGCAGAGAAGACATGGAAGCCAGTTAATCTTGTGCACGGATGTTTTTTTTTATTTATTTCTTTTTGTTTAATTTAAACTGGCTTTTGTGTTGGAGGAAATGCAAAAACACCCAAGCTCTGGAGACAAGGGGGTGTGATTGCATCAGGGTCCTGGTTCTTCAAGTAAATCGAACATGAGGACACATAATGGAGGTGGAGGAGTGACAGGAATCCAGGGCACAATAATGTAGATTGATCCAGAGGGACTGAAATGCCAATCGTTGCTAATCAAATTGTTTGCTGCAGCCGAATCGCTCTGCACTGAGATCCTGACCACAAAAGAAGACAAGTGCACTTCCAGTGCTGCAGTACAAGGTGAAAGATTCTCCATTACAACAAAGATGCTCTGTACACAGCGCCGTGACTCCGAGCGAGACATTAGCATCTTTTCTCGCGGATCGTACTGTTAAGTTTAATGTGGAATATCAAAGAAATCATCTCTCAAAGCAAACACCATTACCACTGAATTTCCCATTCTTCTCTAACACATTTTTTTTCCATTATTGTATTTTCAGTTAGTTTCTACGTCAGGGGCTGATGCGGACGAGCTGAATTCTGCGGGGAGTGGGCTGCTTTTCACTTCAATAGCATGTAATATCATGTAGTGTTATTTCACGACACTGAATCTCAAACAGAATATCAATATCAGCTGCTATGAATTGGTGACACAGACCATTGTTGTATTTTATGGGGTGGGGAGGTGGTGGGTAGGGCCAGAATCTCACTGGAAATCTGTCAGGCTTAAAGGAGTGAAATGAAATCTGCCCATTTGTCAGGATCTCTTCTTGAATTAATCCCACATTCGTTTGCAAAGAGAGTTGGCCTAAAAATGGAACTGTGCCACTTGAAATGCAAGATGGTGGCTCATTGACACGGTGGCGTCGAAATGAGATGCATCGTTTGGCTGCACCACCTGCCACCATCGCACAGGTGTGACACTGTTCAGTAATAGGAGGAGAAGGCAGCGACGCTGAGGCTGAGCCAGGCTAATGCTATAATTGCATGTAGTGCAATTGACTGGAGCGCGGAAGATTAGCTTCGACGCAGATTGGATGGAATGCGTTTACGGGTCTTTCGTTCCATCTACATGTTTGAATGCACTTGCTCTTTTTTGTCATTGGAAGAAAAGAATTGATGAACACTGACAGCCTGTGGGATTTCTTAAGGCTCTCCTCTCTATACCTGAGCTCATGTTCAAAGGATACCCAGAATTCACTGCTGCAAAAAGAGCAGCGACTCTGCATCTGTTATCATTTCCACACAGGATGAGGCCCAACGCACCTGCTGTGGTTCCGGTAGCTTTTTACTTCCCACGACTGATTCCTCCATCTGATTCTGGGAGCAGTCACCTGCAGCCTGCAGGAGCAGAGAGAAATCACGGTGAACTACAGAGCAGTGCACGTAAGGGCCATGTGATAGCACGGACTACAAATGGTACGATTAAGATCTCCAGAGGAGGCTCGGATCGAGTGATATTGGTCAATCTGTTAATAAATCAAAAATCAGAACTTTGAAATCTGTTGCCGGTAGTTTTCCAGCTGATGAAGCCAATTGTTCCACTTGGAGAATGAGGCCGTTTTCATTTCTAATTCCAGCCGTGTGGCGAAAGATACTTAAGCTTCCTCATACTTCAACAGAACAAGGTCAAACGGAGGCCACCTGCTGCTGTCAAGACTTACCTTTTCCATCTGGCACACTTTACTGCCTCCCTTCTCTCTACTCATGCTGATGTTCACTGGTGATTTAGTGGCTGCGACGATCCTCTGAGCTTTAGAGATGTCCTGCAGGAAGACAGAATATTTCAAACTTCGGGGGGGGGGGGATGTGGCCAGTGTGATTTGTTGCTATGTGCTTCCTGGTCTTTGCATGAATTACAGCTACAACAACAGTAGCTAAAATTAACTAGCATGGCGCTAACTTGTCTGGCTACACTTCTGCTGGTATTGAATTGGTGTTTTGTGTATTTCGTAATCCTGAATGGTGTTGTTCTTTGTCATATATACTTATATTTTAGTCTATCAGTACTGGTGTTATTCATCGTTATTGCAACACAGACGGTACCAAGTTCAACTGAACTGTGGCTCTTGGTGAAAATGCAGCTATAGATCAACTTGACATGGTGTGGGAGCGCCGTGAGCTGGAGGATGAGCTTCCTGTGAAAACCAATGGGAAAGCTGTCAAAGAGACATCCCAACAGTGGGCCGCCAACAAAAATGAGCGCCGGGTGATGAATAGGATTTTACCGGAGGTGGTTGAGAGAGCAATCTATAGCGGCGCCTTAAAAAAAAAGTCCATATGGGACAAGAACACTTGTGAGGTTGATCTGCTTTAAATTTAACTGTTTACCTCAGGCAAACGGACGCGTTACATCTCACACAAACACGGCAAAGGAGGCGATGTTGGAAGGGTTGTGAATTATATCTTATAAGGTCTTTTACAATCAAAACTGTCTCAGTGCTTTGCTGAAGCCCAAAGCCTGACCCCCCCCCCTCCTATTAACAGGAAGAAACCTTGAGCAGGACCAGAAATTACTCACTTTTTTCTTTTTTGCATCTATTCTCTATTAATGTTACTTGTGTTTGCAGTCATGAATATCTCGTCTCTGTGACATATATAATCATCAAGGTGTACAGGCGGTGTGGAGAGCAGGGCAGGGGAATGGCCCATTTCTCCTCAGACATCGTCTCCCATTACTCTGATGAAACTTGCATGCTGTCGTGAGACTTGGCTCTCGCCCCAAGACTGAAATATGAAGCAACCTCTTCTCCGATGGTGCTGATCTCTGCATCCTCGCACAAATGAATCTTTCATCAGCAGCAACACTTTTGTGCATACGTGTGTGTTTGTCTGCAAGCATCAGATCTGTCGCCCATCTCCACACCGTAAAACCATCACGTTGACCCAGCCGATGTAAAGCTCCCATTTGTGTGGGTGAGTGCTGCGTCTCAACCGTGCAGAACAAAGGTTATATCACTGTCACGGAAGTGTGTTTTTTGTGTGTGTGTGTGTGTGTGTGTTGGGCCAGGCCAAAAAAAAAAGAGCTGCGCCATGTTTCTGTCTCTCTAACTGAATTCCTACTTGTTGAAAATTAACTGGGCAGTGTTTAAATGAGACTGCCCCACCTCCACGTGCACGGGCAGAGTGGACAGATGGAGCACCTCAGTAATAAAATGCTGTTTTTATCAGCGAGCCTGTCAACTTAATACAGCGACTACCCACGGGAAAATGGCAGCCATTTGTATGCTGATGAAGAAGGAAGCAAGAACTTGATTTGCATAGACAAAAAGCCTGTGTTGTGCTCCTCAACAGGCTTATCTCCTGTAAGATGCTGATTCCTGCCCATGTGACTGCATATATGACTGAGTCCTCCAAAAGGAGACGAGGGAATACACATTTGTCCTGATGAGCTCATCCAGTTTTAATGGGAACCTGGATGTGAATACAATTATTGAATATTATATAGTACTGTGGCACAATAGAGGGAGAATTATGGCGATGGTGCAGCACCGAAAGTGGGATGAGAAATAAATAAGTCCCTTCAGTGGCTTGTCAAGTCTCAAAGGCAGCCGTGAAATAGACGGAGTCAGCTGTGATTGCTTTGAGAAGAGAAAAGCCTGTTGAAGCCAGATTTGCTCACCAGGATCACGGCTGATAAGGCACTCAGGTGGCACGATTGACTTGATGACTGCAGGGTTTGCTGTTCAGAAATCACAACTAGCTAATCTCGGATCGACATGACTTCAGAGGAGGGGGGGAGATCGGCAGGTTTTTCAATACCGGGAAAAGGTTCAGCGTGGAAAAAGAATTCGGATTAGTCCAAAAGGGTCAAAATCATTTTCTGGTGAGACAAAAAGCTTCATCTGCAGTGAGGCTATTTTATTATTATTTTTTAAGAGAATTCAGGGCTTGTTTTTGACTTTGAGAGGCTAAAATCAGATTCTAGTTCACATCTAATATGAAATGCACCCTGTCCGCCACCTCATGCTTGTGACGCAAAGAACTGCTGCAGATGTTAAAGTTTTGACTTACATTTATAGTATAAATCCATATGTAACTGATAAGCACATGAACATGGTAAAATCTTAAATACTTCACATCATGTAAGACTTTAAACATTTGAATCTCTTCCTCTTTCCACTGTTTGAAGATCAAGGCTGAAGGTGTCAAATACAAATCTTAAACTACAACTTCCTAATCCTGGCACATGGATTTTTACAGAAATGGATGTTTTACTTTCTAGTCATCTGTGGGTCCCAAACATGCAACATCCTGCCTTAAATCTGGGGGAAAAACAACATACTTTCCAGTTTGACTTTCAAAAATAAACATATCTAATTCTCATTCCAACGCCACAAGTCCCAATTTGAAATTGTGGTTGCTGACAGCTGGAGCGAGGAGCCGCTGCAACAGTCAGCGCAACAGGCGTGAGGCTGTGCCTGTTTCAGGGCGCCACCACTTTGTGTGGTGATTTTCTGACACGAGCCACTAAACACCAGAGCTGCTGCTAATTGTAGCAACGAAATGTCCATTTTTCCTGATTAGTCAAAGTGTTTTTGTGCAGGTTCATGGGCTTGTGTGGGTGGGTGGTTTGGGGTCGTAATTACACATGATTAAGTATGTAATTATCTCATAATTATGAGAGACTGGACAGGTGCCACTCCCACTAGTAGCTGCCGAGCAAAGCGCTGCCGCCTTGGACCAAGACGTTGGGACATAATACTGCAGCCAGTCAATGCACAGCACCAGTAGTTTTCTGCTTTTAATTAATATCAGTTACTTTCAGTCATAAGCGTGTCAACACTGAAAGCACACGGACACCTCGTACGTGCGCACATACATGCGCTTAACCGTAGCATACTTTGTGAAAGAAACTCCCTGATGCATTCAAACAATTGGACATAAGAGAGGGGGGAAAATGTCCTTTTTTTCCTACTATTATTATTTTTTTTATCCTTTACAGTGAGGGATCAAATGCTGTATTTACGTACGTGAGTCAACACAGCACTTGACCTCCTGATTAAATGCAGAGCGAAAACTGTGCGGCGTTTATTTACAACGCTGGGCCAATGTTAAATCAGGCAGCTGAGCGGACGTACCTTGGCATGGGGCTGCTGAAAGGTGACTCTGGAACTGTTGATGAGTGATGAGTATCTGAACAAGTGGGTGGGGGAGGCGGGGAATCTGTGGCTGCTGCTGGGCTGGTTCTGCAGGACAGCTGAGAAGCAGATGTGAACAGTGTCCTTCAGCGCCTTCATCTGAGACTCCTGTCCCCAAACAAGATCACACACACACACACACACACACGCTTTACATTTAGCCACATGAGAAATACTTGGATAATAAAGCCACAGGAAACCTTAGAGTCACTTAAGAAGAGCTACACCATCTTGTTAGGCAGGACATGAAGCTGAACCCACCAGGGTAATAAAAAAGAGGGAATGGGTTTAAGATCATTTACTTTTAATCAATAATGGATAGAATGGCTGGTTTAATTATGTTATCATGTTAAATCTCCTGAACTCGGCACCAGAATTACCTGTTACATTAATCACCACTTTTCTCTGCATAAACTCGCAGGACACCCCCCCCCCCCCCCCCCCCCCCCTGCAAACGTGCCACTAAGCACATATCAGGCCAACAAATCCAAGTCCATTCCCATCAATGCAGCGCAATAACGTATTAGACATGTGTCTAAGGTGAAGCCCCGCCCCCTGTCAGTCACCTTGTCCAGTGCAGTCTTCTCCAGTTCCTCTTTAGCTACGGTCAACTTCTGCTCCAGGTCCATTAACTGCTGCCCCTGCATGAAAAACTAGGCCGTTTGAATCTTTGCTTCATACACACACAGGTAGACATCAAATGACGCTATAGCAATACATCTATAAACATGACATTAATGGGATGCCTTGCTCATAGTCGTTATGTATATTGATTAATAAAAATGGGAGGGTGAATAATTAGTCATAGAAATGGAGAAGTCCCTGTGAAACCCTCAGAGCCTCCACTGAAGTGAGTAATGGGTGTAATTCAAAGTGACAATCAACACGCTTCCCTTTTATTCTTGATACATTCATCAGTGTAAGTGATGTATATTTGTCCCAGCGATCAACTCTTTCACTGTTCTCCCAGTTAGATATAATGAACCGCACAGGATCGCATTCTGAAGGGGGGGTCATGTGACCTACTGATCATCAGCAGCCTGTAAAATCAGTCATTTCAAAGAGGACTGATGAGGCTGATTGATGTTTCGGGTCTGAAGAGCTGCGCAACAAGCTGGTGGGATTGGTGACACAGAAGGGAGATGTCAACCCTTCATCACCGCGACGTCTGCCAGGAAAGTTTTCATTTTAGTGACGAGTGCGTCTCTTTGAAAGGCAGAAACGTTTAATCAGCCGGACAGGGCGGGACTGCAGATGCGGGGGTGGTAAATTGTGTTCCCGCGTGAGTGCAGAGAGAACAGCAGCCTGCTTTTTGTTTGTCTTTAGATCTGAAGGGTGGGTGCGAGTGTTTGTCCCATATTATGTTCCAGCCATTACGCTTCAGTAGATGTTCCTCAGAGGGATGCAGGTGCGCGGCCGCTGACCCAGAAATCCTGACTTTCAGGGTTAGTGCCTCAATGTCTGCGGATCCATTTGTCTGCTTGAGTCCATTACAGAGGCGCGGGGGGTCAGCGGTGGGCCGGCCACTCATCTGGGTGGGTGGCAGAATCCTGCATCATGCCGTCGGCTCTAAAAATGCACCGGCGGCGAGAGGATGGCGTAATAGTGGTGACCGTCGTATAGGGATGAGAGGAAAGTGAGGGCTACTGGACTCTCTTTGCATATTTTAGAGTCTTTCTGTGGCTGTGAACACCACATGACATGACTTCTCCATTAGAAAACACTCTGACCTTAGAGGCTCTTTGATGCTACCACTTTATTTTGGGATGCACCATTATTGCCTTCTGGATATCGTTTCATTTCCTTTCTTGCTATGATGGGATTAGATTCTCTGCCACTGGCCTCCTGGCTGGTCCCACCGGGTTGGTTTTGTTGTTGTTGTTGGTTTTTGTTTTTTTTTCCTAGTACATGACATTGAGAGACCGCACGACAGCTGTCGTGACCGATTCAGCGGTCGGATGGTCAAGGTGCCCGATCTGCACCTCCCCGGTGAGACTGACGTCATTGCTCTTTTTGAGGGACTCTTCTCTACATGTTGAATTTCATGCCGCCCCCCCACCCAGCTTTTTGACCACCGCCCATGTAGAATACATAATGTGTTTTCAGGAAGATGCAGATGGATGAGGGGGGTCATGATGCAATTCTTATTGACCTTTCTATTGAATCAAGGGCCGGACTTGGTCCCATGCCTCATGTAATCGCGTTTCCAGGATACAACGTTTAATTAAATTTCTCATCTCTACGCCACAATAAATCACCAAAGATCATAATATTAAGGTTCCACATGAAGCTGGGTAATAAGGTTAGGCTGCGAGCGGCATTTTATGAGCAGTGATACACGGGAGGCCCAGGGAAAGCCTCCCTCCTGCACAGACTGGAAATGAAAGCTGGACACTTTATGGCGGAAGGAAGGACGGATCTCAGAAATCAAAACAAACTTTAGTGGGACATTTTGTTCGGGAACTGCGGCAGAAATATTGCCTGGTGTTTTAAAGATGGCAAAGCAGGCCGGAAAGGTCAGTTCATGTCCTTGTAAATGCCAATAAACATGGTGCCGGTGCTCAGATCTGGGACCAGTTAGGCCAGTAGTAGGATGAGAAAAAGGATGTAAAAAAACCCAAACCCTCTTATTTGAGCATTAATGTATACAGCCTAGATTAAAATCCATTTATTCAGCAGTTACTCCAATTACTGACTAATTGTAAACATGTAGCTGAATAAATTGGAAGCTCTGTTATATCGTTGAATGCTGACTTGTCTTTCTGAGCACACGACACCAGCTGCTTCCAGCTTGTCTGTCAATTCTAATCAAACTAATCTTAGATATAACACCAGTTTACCACTGATAAATCAAATCACTGTGGCGTTAATCTAGGCAAGACAGGGTGAACAAAAGTTGGTGGCAGTTGCAGAAGAAATTAATTGCCTCCTGTGATGAGATCAAGGGGGACCGACTTGTTTATTTCTCCTCTTCAGCTATGAAATAATGCATAATAATGCCCCCCCCCCCTCATGTCGCAGTTTGAACTCACCTTAAAAATTAAATCCTTTTTTCCGTACCGCAGCTCTTTGAGTTGGGCCTGGATTTTTTTGGACTGCAAAGGGAAGATAAGAAAATAAGTGTTAGCTTAGTCAAATAGTGAAATTGGTTTTAGATCGAATAGCAGGATTCTGCCAGCTACAGCAGAAGAGTTCTTTGTGAGTGTTCCCAGGGCAAAGCTGTGGCTTAAAGGAGCACTCTCCCAAACGGAAAGAAAATATCAAATCTCCCCCTTCACGGAGCTCCACAGTGCGCACAATGCAGCCGTGCACTTGCTCTTCGCCTACTGAAGTTCTCCCTCACACTACACCTACACTACCATTAGCTCACATACACGTTCCACGAGCTCTTCTCAGTATGCACACAAAGACTACAGCCCCAAATACACGCTGCAACACAACACATCTGTTTGGGACCCCCATGGAACATCTGCCGTCCCTGGCATGGTAAGTGAAACGGCCCCTATGTTAAGCACAATCCTGTAGCTTAGCGGTTGGCTAAATCCAACAGCTCGTGCTAATATTGCCCTGTTAACCAGTCAAGGAGCGTGGCATCGTTCAGAGCTGTCCTAGGCCTGGATTGTTGGGGGACAGATTTAATCTTAGAGAATTTGCTGCACTTTACAGGCAGCTGTGTGTTTTATGCGAATCTTCTGAACTTCTCTTCCTGGGTACTCCGTTTCCCAGGACACCTCTCCCTGCCATGGTTTGCTGGTAGTGGAATTGCTCCCTAAGGTTCCTCGTCAAAACGGGCATAAACCAACACTGTGCTAATTCTGAAATCCAAACACGGAGAGGCTAAGTCATGTGTTTTTAGTCTGGCCCATGAAGTCGCTCTGAGGAAGGCGAGAATAAATCATAGAGGAAACAACTCTGTCCAGTAGAAATATCTGAAAATATGCTGGGCTCAGAGTATTCTGAACATGGTTGGAGGAGCACAGCAGCATCTGTGGTTCAGCTCTGCAGAGGCCGAGCTTAGGAGAGAGGAAAACTAAACTCTGCTTCAAACACATTGTAAAACACTTTGAGCACTCCAGAGCAGGACCCACAGGTGGGTTGACATGAGCACGGATGGGATCTGCACTCTGCATGAGGACGTGGGTGTCCTGGCTGCAGCTCTGTCCCTCTTCAACCAGTTGACTGTATTTATGAAGCATGTCTGATTAGCTGAAGCAAACTGATGACTGGTCGTCGGCCAAAACCTCCTGAATGACACACATATTTTTCTGTAATTAACTCGGATGAATTTTTTCCCCCCAATACAAATAATACATAAAGAGGATCAGCATAATTTACACAATTGTTTGCTTAATGTGCACAGTTGTAATTGTGATACAGGGTATAGGATGGGAGATTGGATGCTACAATCCAAGCTAAAGCTAAAGACCATATAAACACACACACACACACACACACACACCTCTCTTAATGAACGGCTCTAAAGAAAATGTTAAGGTCAAATCTGAGCTGATCCCTGTGTCTGCTCACACGTAGAATTGTGGCAGACGTGGAAATATAGAATTAATTATGAGGCTTTTGAACCCGGTTGATTACAGAAAACCCTAATGACTCCAGTGTAACGCATATGATCTGAATATTATGAATAAGGATCGTGTCCAATGAATCCTGAGACAACTGCTCCCCTTAACTGAACAGAGGAGCGCTAACCTTCACTCGAGTGTCCAGCGCTCTCGGAAGAGTTTGAAAAGGCTGAAAGATATTCCCAGTAAATGGGATAAAGAGCAAAACGTGCTGGATAAACACACACAGATTTGAAAGACTTCTGTATTTAATACTGGTGTTGCATACGAACAACAGCCAGCTAATAGGTGGGTTAGCGAAACTTAGATTGGCAACCATACAACTAGTTTAGTTCCGTGGTTTCGTGCTAACCGATTAATTCTAAGCACACAAAACAGATTAAAACCTTGATCCTCCAACTCGCACAGAAAACCAGGCACAAGTTAAAGCTGCTTTCTAAAAAGCGATTACCACGCCAAATTAAATTTATGCCGGCATACAAGTTAGAAATTCCCAAAGAATATAAGTCAAACAAATAGGTTCCCTTTTCCTAAAATACGTCAAACAAAAGACAATGGTGGCTATAAATTTACCCACTGGAGGCAAATCTTTCCTAATCTCAGTTCTGGCATGTGGCTTTAAAACTGTAAATTAAAATTCAGAGGTTTTATCAGCAGCATCTTTGAGTCACCGCTCAGAGATCATAAATAGAAAATATGGAACATCAGAAGCAATAGAAAATGATTTTAGCAGCAGGTGTAATATGCTTTAAATATGAAAAGACATCAAAAAGCTTTTTGTTGCAGTTTCTTCCTCCTGTTCAACTGAATTTATGCTAACGACACTAAGCTTCGTGAGTAATCTTTCCTGCCAGAATCATCACACCCCTGCTTTTAAAACTGTCCAAACAACAACAAACAGATTTAAATTACAGCATTGCTGGGACAGTAATAGTCCTTCCAAAATCTTAGTTCTTCAGCTATGATTATTTGAAAAAAATAACTATCATAAATCCTCTATTTTACACAACAACAAGCTGTCTATGAGCAACTGTAGAGCTTATTACAGAACAGACTGCTTTAAAAAGGCTTAAAAGGCTTACCTCTTCGGCGTAGGCGTCACAAAGTTTGTTTCCTGACAGTAGTTTGTTTTTCAAGCTCTTGTTCTGGGGGGGAAAAAGAGAATCATGTGAAGACTTAATGCTGCTAACGCGTGTCATCTCTTTCATGGCGCTCTTTCCCTTTTGCCCATTACACAATTGTTGCCGAGGCTGAAGCACAGACAGTGAAGGCATCGTGCAGGAAGAGGCCAAGCGCTCATCGCTGAAAGGTCACAAATGGATCAGGAGCCAGAACCAGGCTGAACTTCAAACATGATCTGAGCAGCTGTGAGCTCGATGACCTATTTATTCATTCATTAACTATGAAAGCAATAGGTCAAGAAAATCCAATTAAAGGGACAGAACACAGCAAATATGAAATTTTACACCAGTTAAGCACGTCATGAAATAGATTTAAATCCATTCTGGAGATTATGATTCGATCCATCTCCCGCTGAAATCATATAGATGAATAAATTCCTCTTTGAGGTGTAAAATGTGCGGTGTTCGTCGTTAGCTTCTCCGTGGGGTTCTGTGGCTGTTTCCTGTACACGGGGTGTTTTGAGCTGCAACACAAGAAAACTACAGGCAGCCTCAGAAGAAAGCTGGTTTAAAAACAGTATAAAGTTTTAATGATCATCTCCACATTTGAGGTATTTGCAGTTAACAGCGCTGTGGCTAAAATTACTCCTCTCGCTTTACGGCGGCATGAAAGAATTCACTTTCACGATATTTCTTCTCTTTTCCTTCTGTCACTGATATGAATGGAAAGAGCTATGGGACTTAAGCAGACCGAAACACAGGAAACTGGACCTGAGGGTTATTCCAGCATTTGCAAGGCAGGAGTTTCACTATATAATTACCAATTACCTGTTAGCAAGATCGTCCTTTAACTAAAATATTGCACAACCTGAAGTACCATTAAATCCTGAAGAGCCAATAAAAAAGCAGAGTCATTCATGTCTACAGCCGCAAGGATTGAAGCTCAGGCTGTAGAAAAACCAAGAATATGAGGCCATTTGAAAAAGGACTCCCCCCCCTCCAAAAAAAAAATTAAAACCCTTGTATAAAGACAATATGTGCATGTTTTGCCATGTTAATAGTATGAAATTTGTGAGGTAGGAGGTCAGTTTACCTGGTTACTCAGAATTTTTTGTGCCTGCTTGAGTCTAAACACAAGAAATGCTAATTAAAGCTCATGATTGTGCTTCTTGGCATACAGATGACACATTATTAGGGTTAATTTAAGGTAAGATTGCCCGTTCGTCCTGAATGTTGCTGACTTGCTGTTTGCCTTCAAAAAGACTCTTCAGTGTTAATGAGAAATAACTGGCTGTGCACCAAAACACCACAAATCTGCCAGATACAGTAAATTTTACATTTTTATGCTTATTTTAAAAGAGAAATGTCTTGTCCTTTGGAATATTGCTCCTTTGGCAGCTGAAAGAAGATTGGAAATAGCATGCAAATGTGCTATATTAGAGCCTGCGCTAAAGCCACAGATGCAAACATTTTCTACCGCACCTGTCTGACATGTGAGTATTGTGGCTCACTGATCACCATTATCTGGTGTTAAAACACATCATTTATAACCTCCAATCAAAATGTGACAGATATTACAGGTGTGTTGCTGGTGTACATTAAACTATATATGTACAAACAGCAACCTGAACCTTGAACACGATTCACTTTCACTGTCAACAGTGATTATATAAAAACCCAAAGCCATTATCATAACAGCTATAACAGTATTCTGGATTTCACACCTCTTATGCATTTGGCCTTTACTCCCCCACATTTATTACACATGCATACAAGTGAGCTAAAAATAGTCGAGGTTTTATAATTCAGTGACTCACAGTTGCACATCTCACCTGTATGTGGGACCGACACTTAAGGACGTGCAAAACTGGCAGCTGTCAGGAAATGTGACAAGTCTCCAGGCTCGACTCGGAGTGACAATGAGGTCCGCTTTGTTAAAGTGAATTATGCTAATTATGACCACATCTCGATCAAATGCATTAATATATAGGTGTTCATGAGATCTTTACCCAGTTAAAATGGAAAATGTGCCTGACGTGTTCATTTGGTATGTTTCCCTCTCATATTTTATGTAAGATAAAAGTTACATAAATTGCAAGAGGAAAAACCTGCAGTTACTTTAAGGCAAAATAACATTCAGAACACAAGTGATTCCAAATACCTTTAAAAATTGCATCTGTATCCTACATTTTCCTTTCAAACAGGTAATTTAATCCATATCCTGCACACATCTGTCTCTTTTAGGAAGGAAAGTATGACTTGAAGGTAGACAAATCCGGGCGTGCACGCAACACGACACGTCGAAGGGGTGGGAAAGACGTCGGGAGAAGTGTTGCAGCATATTTTCTCTGGAAAGGTCAGTGAAGCCTCACTGTCATGATGGAGAAACAACGTGACGGTGCTGCTGCTGCAGTGCTGCTTTTAATGACACGATCTAACTTCATTTTCAGTGTCAATTAAAGGGCCCCAGTGAACCATGACACAGGTCGACACTTTACAACATACACACTGGGACGTCTTTGCAAAAAATACACACGTTTGTACGACACAGATGATGATTGTGACCTCGACGCCAGTGATTTCCCACAGCTACATGTGCATTATTTAGCTGGATAAAGTCCACCTTCTAAAATATGTCAGGTTGTACTTCCCACAAACATTTATATGTGAGATGGTCCAAAATCTGCACTCGCTGGTTATAACCCAATTAAAGGGCTTAAATAACCAAACTCATAACAAAATGGAACAAAACATGGCAGCGTTTATAGACACATGGTCTGGAAGTTATGGTTCTAGTTTACGGTTCTAAACCATCAATTCTTGATCGTGAAAAACAATTGTGCATTATATTCTTATAATAATAATCTGACAGACTGACTGAAGGCTATAAAGACAGATGTACCATTTTACAGCACCATGAAAATACATCAGAGATGTTTGAATCAATGCAGAGGCACAGACAGATGGAGGGGGGGTGCATCCAATAACAATCTAAGGTGGTGATCCCTCAGAAGTGGTTTAGTCCCCCTTCACCTCAGTTGTCTCCACATCTACCGACTGGACCTCTGTTTTGGAGCCACGACCATTGTGAACGTTCATATGGGAATAATGGGTCACATGTAAGCCTTTCAGATGAAGGGTTAAAGGTCATCACGCACACCGGATTGAAGCATTTGGGCCCTGTTGGTGTCAGAATCCGACCCATTTGGTGACCAAACCCCAAACTCTGGAGCATCGGAAAGAATCAAAGTGTCTGGAGTTGCAGTATTATGACACCAAAATTCCCCAAACCACCCAAATATGCAACCGTGTTACTGGTAGTTCAACTAGTAAATAAGGATTTTTCAGTAAAAAGGGAACGTAGGAGATTTTGGGGTCATTAAAAGCCCCCCCCTTAGGCAGAATAGTTCTTTACAGCATCATTTTGTACATAAAACATTTTCAAGGATTATATTTTAAGCAAGGGGACATAAAGAGTTTTTTATGTCTTTTTGTTTTCCTGTAGGGTAGTGTGCACTGACAGTTTTGTAGATCTGTTCAGCTTCCTGCGGAAAAGCTGAACAGATCATGAATTCTGTACTCTTGAGTGGCCCGAAAGGAGTTATAGTCATATTCTTCATCATTCTAAAAACGTTCTGAAAGCTAAAAACTTTTGTAGCATCTGTAACCATGGACGTCTGTGAGGAATAAAGTACCACTGCTGAGTGACAACTTGACACCAGCACCCCCTGAGACACGTGGGACACATCAGCGCAGTGCAACAATGGCGCCATGTGCCGTACGCTGATGACTGACACAAATTTTAATCCCACTTTTAGAGGACTTCTCCATAAATGCAGGAGTTGTCAGCAGGTGGCTGAATTATCCCGTCAGACGTCCCGCACACTCACACTCGGAGGAAGCCGGCAGCAGTTTCCTTCATAGTAACGGTGACGTTATGGCTGATTGTGGCTTTCAGCACTGATTCACTGGTGTCTGGCATCCAGGACTGGGCCAGAAGTCAGAGGGGTCGGACCGTGCATAGACCGTGCACGCTCCTGGTATTGACTGACCGTTTAGCACATTTTTTATATATAAATCTCACAGAATTCCATCTCTACGGTGCTGCCAAGCAGCAAGAGGCTCTTTTCTTATGCTTCGTCATTAAACATTAAATCTGTGACTCTTCTCTCTTTTACTACTTCTTTTATTTATTTATTCTTTTGATCTGACAGATTCTTGGTTGATTTTAGGACGGCTGTCCAGCAGCCTCTGGCCGTAGCTCCTCTGATGTACAAGACAGAACTTTCAGGATGGCTCCAGATTAATGCTGACCTTGGATAAACACCACAACACACAAAAGGAAGTCCATCTACGATCAAATTGATGTATTTGTATATCAACTTTGGATAGAAGTGGACACACCAGATATCCGGAGGACTTCGTCAGGCACAACCCTTTAAACAGGAAGAACACAAAGCTGTTTGTGATTTAAGACACTTTGGCTGCTTCAACACCGGCCTCATTTCAGTCCGTGTAAAGAAAGTTCCAGTTGTTCAGTAACTCAGTTGGGTCTGTGGAGCGGGAAGGGCAGCAGTGGTCTCAACGCTACGTGAGCACGCTCATGAAGTTTCTGGCCGGTGTTTTAAATAAATACAAAGCAGCAGGCTTGACAACTTCATGAATGGCTCTCCTGATCAATTTAGTATTTGAGGCATTCTGCAGCTCATTAAAGAAGTCACATGATGGACTGAGTCAGCAGGGATTCTGATAACTCCACACATATGGAAGAACTGCATACTTTGCTCTACCGTCATAATAACTCTCTTTCATCTTGAGTTGCTCCATCACTTTTTTCTTTGTCCATTCAGCACAAACGATGATGTGATTTTCATATTTCGCCTACCTACACCTTTTTTTGCCACCTCTTTTAGGCCAGTTTCACAGTCGGATCCTGTAAATGCCCTGATGCATCGTTTCCATGCTCGCCATTTAGCCGGTGAAATTACATCAGGACGACATAAAAGGAAGAAGACAATGATGGGAGGCCATTTCAGAGCAAAGATCATCAGCATCAGCGGCAAGGAGCCGAGTCTGTGGCAAAGCCAGCCATTACAATTCTCAGTGAGACCCTGATGAATCCCAGCAGGAGGCACATCGGTCTGCAAATCATTCTCTCTGGAAATACTTAAAATAGACCCTGAAAAGAGTTCACTCATAATGACTTCACGGCAGACGGCAGACTGCAGCTGCAGCGCTTTCTGTTGATATTACTATATATTCAGTCATATATAAACACTCACACAAACATCAGGAAAGTGAAATGTGGCTCGATCGGCAGGAAAGATCAACTTGATGAAAGTTCATTTGTTAGTTAAGAAACTAAAATGCTTCACCTTCCCATAGACACAATTTATTGCGACATATAAGGACTCTTTTGGATGGGACTGGTCATTTTTCCCATATAAACTGAAAAGTTTATGTAAAATACTACGTTTTTCACAGTGCAATGTGTGCGTGAAAAGGAGAAATTAGTTCTATCACAATTAAGGACATTTTTTGTATCTATTCTATCCTAAGAAATGATGCTATAAGGTTTTCTTTTTTATGAATGGGGGGGGAAACATGCTTGACCTTTGAGATTCTGCATGCAAGGCTTCCTGGCAGATGCGTGCTGGATACAGGGAAATAGTTCCTTACGATCCCCTGCGCAGAGCTTCAGCTTAAATGTCAGAGCATCACAGGTGTGAGTGAAGTTTCCAGAACCCAGCTGACCCACAAAGATCCTTCCTCTATGTGATTAGAAAAGCTCCTAAACCCCCTAAGGCCCATTTTCAAGATAAGTAGCTCTGGAAGAGAATAAGGCCAACAGGGAAATGTCAACAATAAAGCTCTAATATGGTACAGTAGCCGAAGTGTGAGGCAATAGTTCAGTTTGGACCAGGTCTCTTTGCCAGACCCTCCTCCTGGTGCAGTATCTCTCCATGCTGCTTTTGGTCACAGGGGGACACACAGGGGGTTTTCTGCCAAAATCTATCTATTTTTTCATTTCTACTATATTCCATCAAAGTCCCATTTAGGTCAAGTGTGAGGCAACACTATTGGCCGACTCATTGTTTTGGCAGGCTCAGCGTGCGTAGGGTTCCATCAGTGGCGGAAAGCTTTTGTATGAAGCTGAACTCCATCACATTTCTGTGTCTACCCTGTCAACATTTTGGTTCTTATCCAAAAGCAAAATGCTCAACGGTTAAGATTCACTGTCTCACGTAGACGTGCATGCACAGGCGAACGGAGTGATCGATTATGGAAGAGCTCCTAAATTTATGTCTGAGAGCCCGCTGCAGACGTAGGACCTTTATTTTGAAATATCAATCATATTTTTTTTACCATGTTTACACCAACCTTGGATTCTGGCAGCTAACTGCTCTGAACAGTTTGGTATCTGTAAATTGATGTGATTAAGTCACTGTGTGTCACAGGGATCATCATTTGAAGCACTTGATTGTGTTACCATGGCGCAATTCATTTGAAATTAGTCTGAGATTAATGGGAACATCTGGTGAATATCTGCCTTCTCCCTGCAGCAGCGAGCGTTTTTTTTCTCTCCGTGCAACAGCATCCATCTTGATCTTGTCATGTAATTAAGCAGCATGCATGCAGTACCAAACACACGGCGTCGCCGCTCTTCCTTTCTCAAGTTGGATTTTGATTCTGGCATCGTGATTGTCACAGTGCAGGTTTGAAGATAGATTTCTTCATTTTTACCTGGACCCAAGCTGACCAGCACGTCCCAGAGAATCCGTGCGCCTCATAGAGGTGGACCGGTGTTTACCAGAATATCTTTCCATTAAATGTCAAAATTCGTTGTGCCGACACTGATGGGACCGAGAAGGAAAGTTGCTGTACATCATGTTACATGGTTGTTGGAGTGTTGTGCAAGCGGTGGGGTGGGGGGTGGGGGGGTGTAGAAGAAGCAGAAAGAGAACCAATTTGTCAGCCACACGAACCATGACAGTCACAATCACAAGGCCGATCAAACGGCACTCCAACGTACTCTGGAGAAGTAGATCAATTCCTGCCTGTACGGCCACCCCTGATTGAAACCAGCCCCCCTCCAGTCTTGTGAAATTATAGGAGCAAATACATGAATATCATTGAATTAAAAAGACCCCAAAAAAGGTTCAGCTGCCGAGTACCGGTCGAAGACTCACCTCTTGCTGTAAATCTTTGATGATTTTGGTCTTTTTTTCCATCTCCACTTTGAGAAACTTGATCTAAAGAGAAAATAACCAGAAGATAATCAGACTGATATGTCGTTGTGACTCCCATTCGGTGATGAGCAGAGGCTCATTTGATGTTATGTTCAATAATCTAAAAGCAGCGCCAGAATTACTGTTATCCACCTCTAAAGGACATTGAAGGCAGTCTTTCCTTTGTTTTTCAGACACTATCCTTGCAGGCCTGTTGCCCCGAGCCTTTTAGGTACAAATGAACACATAAATCTTGGCGTGACAAAATTTAGCAAACAGAAAAAGGGGAAACTTTATAGCATGTGCATCGGAGGACTAGTTTCAGCAGCGCATTAATACACATTCAAGGGAGTGTTATTCACAGGGCCAGGACAGTGTGAGGGATTGCCTCCAGATAAACTCCATTGCTCTCATTCATCATAATGAAACCTCTTGTCAGCCAGGGCAGCACTTTGGACAAGAATGAAGCTCAAAGATGGTCTCATCTGGGTACACTTTAATGGATACAAGCTCCTTTTCTAATCAGCTGTCGTTTTATTTGTCCGTTGTTCACTTCTGGATCTGTCCATTGTCTCATTTAAGTGCAGGAGTTTGTAGGAGAGAGAACCCCCATTTCTACCCAGTATCACCTCGGAGAGCCTTAAACAAGACGGCAGCAGTTGACTCGCCTCCCCGGGCAGGACACGATAGCATTAAAGGTTAATGCTAAATTGCTGCCGTCGCTCCCGAGAGTGGGCAAACAAATAATGTGAAAAGTGCCTTTAAAATTTAAAAGCGCCCCATCCGTGAATCAGGGAATCGGGGTGTGATAATCACAAAACTGCGAGAGGTGAGATCACTCTGATTTGCAGTTGTCAATTAAACCAGGATGAGCATCATTTTCTTCAATTTGGAAGCTGCTAAAGAGCAGCGCTCCCCGTAACAGAACAAAGGCTCAGACACCAATGTGCTGTAGAGAAAGCCAGTCTGGGTTTGCAAATCTTTGGTCGGGGCGTTTTCCATCTTAAACTCAGATCGACAGTGCACGTTACAATACTCATAAACTACTGCAGGCAGTGAGTAACCATTTCCAATGTTCCAAGTACTGTATTTATTATGTCTGAGTGTTATCTCTGTTCATCTCCTTCCTTTTATCAGTTCTAACCCTAACCCTCCGCACGCCGGTGGCTCGTGTTCACCAGCCAGGCAAAGCCACAGATTTTGCCACACACTGTGTGTGTGTGTGTATGGTTGGCCTTTTTTTCAGCTTTCCGGTAATTCATTGTAAAAAGGCATTTCGGGCGCGGTGTGTCCTTGAGAGGAGGCTTTTGGATTGTCTGGAGGACAAAGACAAAAGGATTCATGACCTCATACTTGGTACCCGCCCCAGGGAGTCATAAACTAAGCCTCACCAGTTGACTCACCACCCCCCGAGCTAAATGCGATAACATCACGATTCATGTCTGAGTCTTTCAGTCATCACCACATCCCCAGGGAGGGGCTGAAACCACGCCCTGATGCAGCAGTTATGGTGGAAAGGTGGAAAATAAAAAACAACTTGTTCCTCAGGAGGTGTACACAAAATCAGACATATATCTGTTAATGTTGAAGTGATTCTTATAGATATTTCACTAAACAACTGCCAATGGCCCATGCTTGGCCTCCTTTTGTCCCGTGTATGAGCTTTCATCGTGCTGACATGAAACAGAATCCACTTTTATCATGATGGTCGTTTGGAAGTGCAGCACCTTCAACGAAACATTTTCCATCTGGATACTTTCCCACCTGATCTTAATGGGGTTTTACAGCTGAGAATTGGCAGATATTCCCCAGATAGTCTTTCAAGACCAGATCTTTCATGCATATATAATGGATGTGAGCTCAAATGTAAAAAATATATGAAACACCAGCTGAGACTGTCTTGGAGCTTGTTAGAGAGCACTAGACTGTCCTTCAAAATGCCCATTCGGATGAGATAGCAAGATTGATTGAGTTCCATGGAGATTGGAATGTCATTTCCCACATTTATACTGAAATAGGAACCTGCTAGGATGGTTGTAACATTCCTAATGTTGGGTCTCTGTGTGTTTTTTTTCCCGCTTCTCAAATGTTTCTGGTCAGATTTGGTGTCTTGTGCTGACGAACGTGTGAAGCATCCGTCTGCCACCAAGATTTTTTGGATTGTTTTTCATTTTTAAACCTTCAATATCGTGCTGATTATAAATAACAGTTGGCGGAACATAATGTCGGAGTCGAATTATAAAACCGGCGACAGGGATTTGTCCCTGGTGCCAGGAGAATTAATACAACCTCATGTGAAATGTTATTCGACTGTTGTTTATCTGACGGGCTGCTGTTGATCACATTGTACATTTAACCTTGTAACTGCGCAGGAGCTGGAACCGTAATAAGACCAGATTTTTATTGAAATCCCAGAATCCTAGGGCTTCTGTCGCTCTCATCCTGGCAGCAGACGTCACGCTGATTTTTTTTGATAAGGTGGTTGGCGGCGGAGCGGAAGGTGGTCCCCAAGAATAAGATGAGGAACAAGCTCTGCTTTCAACTAAAATCAACCGATTTTGTATCAGAACACCTGGGCTGGGACCCAACAGTGACTGGCTTTTGGAGTTTGGGCAAATCCCAGATTCTGCACAGGCGCTCTGTTTTTGAAGCCTTTCTGAAGTTTGTAAATAAAAACTTTTCTCTGTGTAGTTATTTCTGGGATTAGTCAGTGAATTCAGAGCCGTAGTTAGCGGTCCAAATCATTGTGAGTCACCAGAACATCTCCATTACTTAAATGTCACTGCCGTTCTTGTTGCTGTGCTGAAGCCTCCTCTCGCTCAATGTTCTGTCCTGACAATCATCATCCTGGCGCATAGGCGAGAGCCATTGTTGGACTAATTTAATCATTTTTGAACATGCAAATGTAATATCTTTGCACTTGTTTAAGCTTTAATAAATGTGTTTTGGGTATCTTGCCTGGATAGATTACCCTCGAGAAATGAGTAATGAACCCAGATTCCAATTTCATTTTTACGATACCTGTGTGCAGTTTAATTAGAAGCAGAGTGCCGGTCATCTGGACACAAGGATGAAGATGGAGGGTGGTTACTCTAGATGGATGAATAGATCAGTACATGGTCTTGGGTTATAATGGCTGCCCGTCTTTTTAATTTTACTGTGGGTGTCAGGGAAAAGACACAGGGCCTTATCAGACCCTTTCTGAGGGTTTCAATTAGGTGGTACAAGGAGGTGAAAATGGAAAAAAGCAGGCCGGCTGGGTAATGAGCACGGAACACCGAGTGGTCTGTGTGACAGGTGACAGGCCTGTTTAGGAGGGACCGGAGGCTGACGGTCAGTTCGGCGCCGTCTCACCGTGGCCTGCTGCTTCTCAGCTCGCTCATTTGCCTCATCCAGCTGCTTCTGCAAGGCTGCCTGGAGGGACTTCATTTCCTCTCTGTCAAGTGAGTCAAGAGAGAGGCAGTCCGTTAGCACATCTTCCCCAGCGCTCAGAAACATAATGGCCTTCTTAAACACCAGAGCTCGTCTGCACACAAACCAATTTGTTTTGACCAAGTTTCATTGCGTTGCCAAGTGTTTTATGGCTCAGGGTTTATGGGATTAGATGGTAATACAATTTTTTGAGCCTTTAACAAGAAAGCCCTAAAATAAATTAATGTTCCACTAGGCGAAGCTATAATTGGTTGGCTTTATGAAATTTGTAATGCAATTGTATCTGTGACAAAGTCCCCATTTAGGCCAGATTTGTTTTTTTACTGTAAGTAGACAAAAAAATCTGCTATAAATATAACATGAAGCCTAAATTAAACATACTACCAGAGGGTGTAGGTGTACAATTTGTCAATTATCGTCAACATTTTAAGACTCTAGCGATGTTTCCAATTTCCCCAGTTAGTTTTCTGATGGATGAATATCTGGTCACAGTCCGATATCATCAATGGTCAAGAATACGTGCATTAAAAAGGTTGTAGCCTTGATTCAGCAGACTGACGCGCCGGATCTCTCGAGACAGTCTGCGCGGAGTCGTGTTCGATGTATATTGAATCAGTTCAAACGGCGCGCATATTTGTGTGGTATTTGGCACTCCGGAACGCAGGCACCAGTCGTGCACGCTGAATTATGGATCGAGTGGGCAGCTGATTTGGGTCAGTGATTTTCAACAAAGCATTCGAGCCCGGCTAAATTCAAATGGTCTATTTATGGTTTCTTGGTATGAGTGCAGAAACACACACTAATGCATCCGTTTGTCCGTCACCATTGAAGGTGTCTCACTGCACAGAAGCCTGATCCCCTTGTCTTTTATCTGATAGTGGCTCCCGTCTCTTGGCAGATTTTTTCCTCCCCTCAGCAGCCAGTCAACCACCAATGCTCTGGCATTTCATTTATATTCTCATCTCCCGTGTGCAGGACCGGGAAGCATGTTGTAAAAATAATATCCAAATTGTCCCAGCTGACAGAAAAGTGAACAGGAGAGAGAGATGTCTTCTGCAGGTGCATATGAGGCAGAGAGCATGAAAACATCGCGTCTACCCCAAAGTTTATGAACCTTTACATTTTTTTCCTGGTCAATAAATAACATGTATCTGCGTATTTTTATTGTTTTTGGTAAAAACACCAGATCTCTGATGATTCAAAGGAGTGAAGTGGTAATCAGGTGTGGCAGGCATGGAAGCTGCAAGGGCATATAAATTATGCTCCCGATCACAATCGGTGTCCAGACACCGAGATTCAAGTTGCCGCATTATTGTTTTTAGACGTGTAAGAGCCGCCGTACTGTGGTGATGGGTTATTGATTGGCCATCGAGATACTTCACACACGGGGCCAGACTTCAATCAGCCTGACATTTCAGAGAGTGAAGGCCAGAGATGAGTCCTAATCATTGAAAGTCTCATTACACCCAGCAATTATTCAGAAGTTCCTAACAGGGAAGACTTTTGTGTCAACCCTTTTCCAGCTCGATGCAGAAAAGATTAAACATTACGTGTCTGATGAGTATATTTGTATCTATTGTTATTTGCAGATTTGCAAGAATTAATGCTAGTAAATTACATTATTACTTGATTTATTTTCCTTAATGACTGGAGGAGTAATCCATATTTCTGATGCAAGTCTCCAAATCACAGAAGTCAAAGTGAACAAATCAAACAATTCTTCCATTGAATCTTGTTCAGTGGTAATGATGATTTGGACCTTCACATCACAAGGAAGGTTTTTAACCAAAGTTTTGGGGGTAGCCGACAGCCCCAACGATGCTGCTACTTTACCTCTGTTTGTGGCTGAGCTCCAGGATCCTCTGAACATCCTTCTTGGCCACAAAGTCATCATTTTTCAATGTCTAAAAGAGAACAGACGACATTTTTCAGGTAAGACCGTTCTGCATAACACAGGCCATCAAGGCAGCATGCATACATATATAACCAACGTTCAGGAGAGAGCTGAACTGAATATGATTTCCTAGAACTGTACAATAAATGATGCTGATAAATTCCTGTTTTCAAGGCTGCCAAGTGCTCTGAGCAGATGCTCAAAGCTCCAGAGTAAACTTTGAAACAGAAGAACACTGTAGTAAACCAGCAAAAGCCCTAGAATCATGAAATAATTGAGTGGTTATTTGAAAACGAGGCAGCGGATACCCCGCAGATGTAAATATCCTGTAAACATCTCCCATTTGGTGTCTTTTGAAAATCCTAACGAAGGTGCAGACAGACATGCAGATTGGCTTCTACTGGTGCCTAATATCTGCCTGCTAGGTAATTATGGATTAGTCAGATCTGTGATTGCCTAACAAGCCCTCCTAGATATTTCTATTTGTTGCGAGCCGAAGAAGAGCAATTTTAAAAGTTCTAAGAAATCGTGAACTCAAGGAGGGGAAAAAACCGGTGCCTGAAGGTAATGTCTGTGGCAATTAACATTCCCATAACCCCCCCATCCCTCTGTTCTGTCAGTGAGGACATGTTCTTTCCTTTTCTCTGGGTATACAGCACAATTATTGAAAATAGATCACTTTTATCCCTGCAAATTCAACGCAAAGAACTACTTCACAGGTTAATTCCAATCCACTGCTTCCTTGTGTTATCCTTCCCAAAATAAGGCTCAACCCAAAGCTAGAACATTTAGTGTGGAGAGGTTTATTTTTGTAATAAAACACTCCAGATTTAATTGACTTCTCCCTTTGCTAAATGTGCTACACTTTGTAGACATTTTAAATGATCTGTGTACACATCCAACCAGCAAGCAGTGATTTTCGCTTCACTACAAAATTTTGAATACCGGCATTTTGAGTGACTTTAATCTTTACTCTGCCTGAATCATTTATGCCCTCAATCAAGCTGATTTCATTCTTTTACACAGCGAAGAACAGAGACATTTCTGCATGCTTCTTCAATGTAAATGTAAAGTGTGAAGGAGGAGAATAGGCAGCAGATCACATGCCACTGTGGCGTTATGTTACTGTTGTTTCATCCAGTGCCGTGAGAATCATTGCACAACCCTCCAACTGTAAAAAGGCACTGCTGGGACATGGATTTAAATACGTCCCTCAATTATTCAGTCTTTCGGTTCTCTCACTTCATTTGGTTTTCTTGGAGTCTCGCTCAACCTTCGGGGGAGCAGATCCAGGGAGGTGCGATTTGTTAGTGTGGTCGCTGTTCATGTAGAGGAGGAAAGAATCCCTGGCAACGACCTTGAAAATGTAGGCCAGCCATGACGATCCGCGGCTCACGAATAATGTTCGTGTCCAAGCTTTACTTTGAAAGGCTACAAAACGAAAGAGGAAGACTTATTTTACGTGTGCTTCGATCGCGCCGGCTGACATAAAAGGCTAAATAGATTGAGGTGTATGAATTCTTATCAAATTCTTTTGCAAACTCCAAACAGGAATGTATTTAGTAGCGCTCCCTGAGGTGATGTAGTTATGACATTGAATTTAAACAACCAAAGCATTTATCCTTCCTTTGATTTTTTTATTTTTTTTATTTTTATTTTTACAGACTTATTACCTCAAGGCCTCTGCCACAAAGACACTCCTTGTCAGAGAAATCTTATTTATGAGGGTCACTGAATGTCACCTTTAGGCCACTCATTAGAGCTATAATCACTTCACATCAAATAGTTGCAGAAACTCAAAATGTTTCCCTCGTTTGACATGATTTCCCTTAACTCGATTTATATGTAGATGATGCGCATGCCCCGAAGAGGAGTTCCGTGCTGCCAGCCAAGCCTCCGCCCTGACCAGTGTGCTTGAGCAGAGCCGGTGTAGGAAGATGCCAATGCATCTCGCCTGGAGTGAACAGACATCAAAGCGGACCCCGGGGAAAATGGTAATCAGACTCTGCATGCTGCAGCAGAAACACTGCGCGTCCATCAAAAAGCGCACGGCCGCATGAAAAAAAGAAGTGTGCACGATTATCCAACTTCATTTTCTGATAATTCTGTGGATCCGCAAAGAAAAAGTTGCCTGAAGCTTATAAGCCGTCTCAGCATTATCAGCACCCAGGGTGTAAATGGCCAAGAGGGGCTTTCTACCAGATCACTGCCGTACACGCGTGTGCCAGTAAAACATTAGAGATTATTAAACTGTTCAGGAAAAAATGGAATCTTCATTTTCTGTGGAAATGGGTAATGAAGCTGACCTCAACCGACCGGTGGAAAATTGCATTATATGCATTATCTTTAACTGAGATAATTGTGTTTTTCGACTCCCAGAATTGAAATATCTATAGTATAATGAGGTATATTACTTGATATGAGGTTTAATGCTCATGACAGATATACAAGACCCCTCTCATACCCTTTTTTTTTTTTTAATCAAGCCTCATCATTGTTGAATTTGCTGTAGCAGTTTGGGTGTTCTGGTAGCTCTAAAAGGTTCACTGTGTACAAAGATGTCTTTAATTACCATTAATGGAAGCAAAAGCCTGTAGCAATATTGAAAGCAAAAAGGTAAAATTTATTTCAGTTTCAAAAATAAATAAAATAAAAAGCTACCTGCACCTTCATTAACCCACAAACCGCACAATCAAAGAAGTAATTTGTTCTCCATCGTTTTGATTCAGCAAACACTGGCCATCTGTTAATCCCGCGGTGTGGGACTTTTCCTTTTACATGTAAAGAGGTGACCGTTAGCTTTTAGCGCTCGCCAACAGATTTCACACGCCAGAGAAGATTCCAGCTTCCAATATTATGCCAGGGAAACACCAACGGACATCAACCGTGTTTGTTTGGTGATTCTCACTGCAAGCTGGGAAGAGTTGCTTGCTAAGACAAGATTTTGTTCATTAGCGTCACACAGATGAAGACCCAGGAAATTCTGGCCAGATGTACTAATAATCAACGTGACGGCCAGGCCGAACGTTAGCCTCTTTGGTGTGTTTCTGAATCTGAAGTTTTCTCAAAACCACCAATTTACATATTCAACAGCTGCAATTCCCGGTACATTTCCTGCAAATAGCATGAGTTGGCCTCAGCCAACTATAAACATTTTCACATACATATATTCCATAGTTGGTGAGCGAATGATTGGATAGCAGATTAATTGAAAATCATATGAAAAGAGTGGAGGGGTTTCATCGTCAGACAGGCTGAAAATGAGCTCCAGCCCAGAAGCCAGGGCAGGCTTGGCCTTCAAACGCGGCCATGTCGCTCACAATGATGCTGCCTACCTGAAGGTTGCCTTTTATGCTGTCCAGTTCCTTTGATGTTTTGGAGAGCTGGTGCAGGATGTTGGTGCGTTCACTGAACACTTCCTTTAGCTTCTTTTCCAGCCCATCGTAGCCATGTCTGCTGAGGAAAAACAGAGCACGGTTGCATTATGTTCAGGAGTCGGGATATAGTGGTCAAGAAAAAGATCAGTTTATATCCTACTGTGCATGTTTTAAAGAGGTAAATTCTGGATATATCAGAGCTTCATTTCCAGGCTTTAATAGAAGCCAATGTTATGATGGTGAGCTCCAGCCATTATGAAGACAGTTTCATTTATTTGAGCAGGACACAATGAACACCAGAAATCCAAAGGAGGTCAATCTGAAAATTGGTGGCTCTATAATTCTCATCTGATTCTCTTTATGCTTTCTAAACGTTTATATTGTCAGATTCATCTTACATCCCAGTTTACTGACTGAAGGATGGCCACAAACGAGGGCCACAATTTCCCCAAAAGCAATTAAATTAACAAGACCTTTAGCCTCTAAATTTGTTATTAAAATACTAATGACAAACACTAACATCAATAAAGATAAAAGGAACGACAGCAGTAATTTATTATTTATTCCTTAGTTAGACACTGGGATAAATACATGATTAAAGAATTGATCTAATGGCCAATAAGTGTGAAAAATATTCTACAGGCTGCTGCTATATTGGCAGGTCAGACTGATCGGAGTTATTAGAGGTTAGCACGACCACAAGGCTCTATATGCTTCTCAGATATGTTTTTCATTCTAAGGCATGTTTTTCACTTTTGACATTTAAAAGCTTAGCTGATCACTATGGGAATGAGAGACTTCATCACTAAAAAGGAATTGGAAGACATTTTTGTATCCTTAGCCACTATAGCTCAATTTGTATTGGAATGCTTACAAATGAAAACATTGACTGAACCCAACAAACTTCAGCACAAAAGGAAATTGTTCATCTAATAGTTTTCGATCATTTTTTTTTTCAGTTTTAATCACCCCGCTCCTTAATTTTGACTAACCCCTTTTTTAACGGTTGCTGTTATTCTAAATGTAATCGTTTCGGCTTTGACCTTGTTCAAACATTTGGTTAGATTCTTTATCAACGCGTAAAAAAATAAGTCAATCGGAAATCTACTGCGCGACTTTGAGGGATACAAAGTTGCATCCAAACATGGAAGACAAGTGGGGGTTGGTCCCCGATCAGTGTTTACAACCTAATAGAATAAGGCCCTGAGGTTCTATGAAGTAAATAATACCCCTGACACGGAGACACATAGTTCCCATGGTTCCCCTCATTCTTCCATAAACTGCTCATTACAAACCAGTAGTAACGGCTGCATGTCGGCACCATGAACTGTGAGAGTCCACTGCTGTGGCAGAAAAGTGCCAGACAGAAAATTCTCACCACAAATGGAACCTACGGGCACACAGCAACAGAGCAGTAGCAGATCTTTTGCGGCCTGTCTGTCCATCCGCAGGTGCAGTCAAACCCAGAGAGTGATGGGGTGTCAAGGTTTATTGGCTCTGATTATTGAGGAAAATATGTCTTTGCCATCTGAGGCAGAGCGGGTCTGACCCCGCAGAACTGCCGAGGCTGAAAGAAAGGCTACCTAACACAACAGTCAACAGCCAAGCCATGTCTCAATAAGAGAACCCGAGGTGAGGGCAGCTATAGGCTGCCGGGAGCAGGACTGGCTGAGTGTGTCTCCTCTGCTGCCTGTGTTTGTTCAAAAAGGTAGAAATAATTAATCAAGACCATTTTTTGTGGCCTACATGTTTCATACAAATGGTGTATGAGCCTAATTGAGCCATGGGTAACATCTGTCCATCCGTCCATCCACCCATGTGGCCCAATGCCAACGAAGCCGTCCCCCATATTCTGCTCAGAAATTAGCTACTAAATGAGCAAAGAGCAGATTGAGCAATCTTATGCAATCTTATAAATGCTCATAGCTACTTTTGGGAAATGAATTTCAGCAGACGGACCTGTTGCAGATGAGCACCAATTAAAAGGATTTCAGTGGACTCTTCATCATCGGAGGCTGCCCCTGTGGACTTTTTTATTACACACCTTTAGCTGAAAGGCGAGCACCTCAATCCCGATCCCACACGTCCCCAGCTGATAAAACTGCATGGAGTTTTCCTTTCGTTGTGCTGTTTCTACTGCCTCTTTGTCCGCAGTATTTAGAACATTAATAAACATCTTCACTGTGGTGTTGTTGAACATCATCTGCATATTGTGTAGACTGAACCTGCTGGCCTGATGGTTCTGACTCTACAGGTGAATCTGCTTTGGTCCAGCAGTAAATCTCATTATCGCATCAGAACGTGCTGGTCCAGATCGAGCCTGGGTCCTATGTGGAACACGCTGAACACATCACCCGTCTGTCTTCCCGTTTAATATTCAGCACTGTATCAGGCAGGAGCCACAAAACCAAACAGCCCCTGAATAAAAATGGAGTTTATTTGCTTTGTGCAGATTACGAGGAGACAGCAGTTTATGTGGTATTTCCAATTTCAGGCTGGATTAATTACACCATTAGAAGGGTGAAAATGAATAGCTTTAATAAGGGGGACTGCCCAAGGTCTGTCTCTGAATTAATATTTTCCTCCAGCAGAGCGTGGCCACCATCCAACATCCGCCACCGACGTCAGCCATGTTTACCAACTGCTGTATAAATATCACACACGGGGGGGTATTAATGGCGCCCATGCCAGGACATGTCTGCTGTTGAAGTTGATCATTTGGTGATGTAATGAAACGGGTTTATAGTGAAGGAGCCAGTTTTGCTTCTCCGGGGGCGGTCAGTGAGCAACACTACACGTCTGCTCTGCACATATGCACAAAAGTGCACAACCAAATGTTAACACCTCCCGATGGTCAGTCAAAAGTTTCAATTTGACCACGAGGCTGTAAATGACAGCGTAAGTATCCAGCCACCACAAGCTGGAAGAATATAAGATGTAAAAAAATATCTATAAGAGCAGAAGCTATTTAGTTATTGAATAAATCGGATAGATGAAGGCAGCATAAACCAATTTAACACATGAGCAAATGATGCAAATATTTGCCGTCCTTCATTCTTTCTCGGTTTATGGGATTGAAATTGGGATGGGCGGTGAAGTAATGGCTTTGCTATCTTAAAGATGTTTGCGTGAGTGGTTAGAAGATGTTGACCCCCTGGTTAATTATCTAAAGCATCGGCGCTCTGAAATATATATGCCTCTTCTGAATTTGAGCGGTGGATTTGAAGCCGTACGTTGATCCTGCTGCTATTTCCAGCTGTTTCTTTCTAGTTGTGCATTTTCCCACCGAAGCAGATTTAAGATGTTGAAACAGAAACACTTAGCATATTGAATGAATAATTCTGCGATTCCTCACGGGCATTTTCACGCAAAAGTAGATCCCTCGACATTGAGCCTATTATCTGCATGTGCTTGGAAACAAGACCGTGCGCGTGCAGGAAGGCACTTGGGGAAATGGTCACCTGTCAATAAAAAGTAGCGCCAACAAACATTTGTGAGTTTTGGGAAAAGATGGGGTGGCTTCAATAAGCCTTATCTCCTGGAACTTCATTTATAATCCATAAGAAATTGAAAGCAACCACTTTAAACAATCCCGACTATGTATCTGGGAAATAAGAATTCATAAAAAGTACAAAGCATCATCCAAGTATCTTTGTCGCTCTCTCAGTTTTTCTTTTAGTCAACCCCCCCCCCCCCTCCTTTTTCTGCCTTTTGTTAAGCTCATCACAAGAGGCAGCCTGCTCTCTTTGGCTGTCATGTCCATAAAACCTTCTCGACTAAAGTGAGGAAACTGGAAAAAGCTGAAGCCATTTCCTTTGATATCATCCCTGTCACAGACTGTTTTTGCTTTTTTCCTCTCACATACGCTCGGCCTTCGCTGCACTTTGCATAATACAGAGATAAACACTTGTGCCTTGTCTCCCTTCAGATTGATGTATAATGCCTGGCTCATTTGTTCCATCTCACAATGGTATTTCACATCCCGGGACCTGCATTATGTTGTTCTAATGATGGTTTTGGAAGCACCTTCACATGGTTGACAGCTACAATTAGAGATATATGGGTATCAAATGCAGTTCTGTCCCTCTAAGCTTTTCTGATTTTATGCAACGCCGTTAACAGCATTGATGATTGTGCTATAATTAACCTGCATTAGGCTTGCCCTTTTGTGTTTACTCTAAAAAGACCTTCTCTTCCAACATCAAGGCTTTTTGATGTGGCAGACTAAAAAGCAATCCCTTTTGAACCTTACATTTTCCTAGAGAAACATTTTCCTGACATGTAATCCAGCTTTGTTCCTGGATTTGGCAGGGATAATGCTGCAGGAATTATGCTGATTGTATGTTTTCACCAGAGGCAACATCGTCGGGACAACCTCAACTGAAAAAGTATGAGGTTGTTGGAAGGAAGAAAAACCCCAGGAGGCTGTGAGGGGAAGGTTTTCTTGTGATTCTGCGTATTATTTCACGTATATCGTAGGATTCTGTGATCCAAAAGCACCACGCAGGAGGAGATACACATATAATCTTCTGCCTCATCTCAAAGATGCTCAAATTCATCTCAAAGATGCACAGCAGACGACTGGAGGATGCTCATTATTTACATATAGTGTTGATTTGGTCAGGAAGCAACCAGCTACCTGCTGGGAACTTTCTCAGCTAACGAAGATCCTCGGAAAAAGAATTGCCGATTAATCGTGTCCTTTGACGCCTTCCCAGTGCTCGTGTTTGATCCTTCCCACGCAGAAGCAAATTTTACACACTCCAAGTCATCTGCTATTCTTTGCTGAGAGTGCAGAGGGTAACAGACCACAGACCATCGGGAGGGCATCATAAACCACGGATAATTAACCAGGCATGGGTAACAAATGCCCACCGAGCAGACCAGAGTAAAGGACTGGTGCTAGTAGTTTGGGTCTAACATGGGAAACAAAATGGACAAAATGTGTGTTTTGGTTGTTGGAATTTCTTTTTTCTTTTTCTTTTTTTTTTTGCATTTAATTGTTTTACGGTAGCATCTGTCGGATAATAAATTCTTAACACACGTATTTTACATCAAGGCCATTGCAGGAAGTGTCTTCACGTCCGCTACGTCACTGGGGAAAAAAGCAATAAATGGCAGTGGGAGAGTGTGGGATGAGGAATTTAGGCCTGGATGAGCTGATAACCCAGCAGTCGGCTCCAAAATGGAAAACTGCGAAGGCGAGACGGCATTAGGATCAATTGTTTTGCTCCAGACAGGCTGACAGTTGCTGGGCTCTTGTCTTTGATTGAGGGGATGAGCTGGTTTTCTGACTTCTCTCACTTGCCCCATTGATTTGCCACATTGCCACCTCTTTAAATGAATCTTCCGTCAACCTTTTCATCAAAACGGCTCCTCTTTAGGCGCCTTAAAGCACCTGAATGCGACTAAATATGCAGCTTTGCACAGAAAAGCCTGCAGGCTGCTATTATGCTGACCGTGACGTAAAGCAAAGCAAAACCAAACATGAGTCAGGCTCTCCAGCAGTAGGGAGCAGACCTGTGAGGAACGCTGCACACAATGAGACGACAAAAGAGAGATCTGAGCTGCCCAAATGCATGAATTCAGACCAGCGTTCATCCTCCCATTCCCAGGAATTAGTCTGCGGGGGAAGTTGTGGGTTATGATGCCCTCGTGGACGTCGTTCTCACACATACGTAAACCACACCAAAGCTTTATTTAATGCCCCTATATGATTATGTTATTTCCCCCCAGTCTTGAAGATTCTTTTCACCTTTTTTTCTTTTTTTACACAGTCGTGTTTTAGTGGTTTTGGTTTTAAATGTAGACAACTTGTATGGAGAAGGATTGTCTGAAGTGATTTTTCTTTTGCCCAGTCAGGAGTCACCAGCGTACGTGTTCTTTATTGTCTCATCTTTGATCGGAAAGAAAACAACAAGAGCTTTGGCCCGACGGCAATTTTCTGATGAATATTCCTAAAATGGCTTCACCCCTCCTCGTTTCATGCATTAGCTGCTCTTTGATCAACAGGACCTTTTCTTTAATATCCAGGTGGACGTCAAGGATGATGAGGGGAGATTTTGGAATGTTTGAAGTGCATCTTGGATGCACAGCTGTGCTCCTCTGCTGAGCCGGGACTCTAATGGCATCTGTTAGCACCAGAGGGTTGTATTTCAAAGCACTGCTGGAAACAACATTCCATTCATTTTATTACTGTAATGACTCAGAGCCTGGAAAAGCTTTTTACCACACAAGCTCCCACTAAAGTGGAGGTGAGCTCCATGTTCACATTTAATAATTATTAATTTAAATAAGCCGCAATATGTGAATCATAAATCATTCAGCATGTTTTTATAAAATAATTGCGATTTCTGCTGTTCCGCTGCAGAAACGCCTCCCGCTCATTTTAAACAGAGCTGGTTGCTATAGTAATCTTGGAGGAAAGTGTTCTGGCTGTCAATCACTCGTAGGAATGTATTTTAAACACTTGTATAAGGCCGGATGTCAAAGTGGGTGTCTGTGATGGCTGTGAGCGGCGAGATGGCGGCCTGCAGCGGGAAAACGTCCCTTAAAACTTGAACAAATCTATAACATAGGAGGTCAGGTCGATGATTGCCACCCATCGCACATACAAATGTGCTTTGTTAGCAGCCACAATAGCAGCTGCATTAAAATATTAGCACTGTAATCCAGTTACATGTAAGACTCTTTACATGTGTGAAATGTTAAAATTAGAACCGATCTAATTAGCATATCCAGCATGTGAAGAATCCATGCTAATCTGCAAGCCATTCCTTTTGATCAATTATACCACATCATGCCGCATTTAAATCGAAATTATCCATCATGCCTACAAATACAGGCGAGCTTACGTTGGGCCAAAATGGGCCGAGGTTAATGGAGGTCTCCACCCTCTGTTGATAAGAAGGAATGTTGCTTTGCTCCAGTGAGTGACGGGAGAAGGTGAGGAAAAGTTATCTAAATCCAGATAATTATCCACTAACTTCATTTGAGAAATCCCAGACCTCTTCTTACATTCCCAAGCTTATTCGCCCTATTTCTCCAGCCCCTCGCTGTCCCCATCTGTTAGCGGCATCCTGGATCATCCAGCTCAGCTTTCAGCGGTTGTTTTCCGATTCCAATCAGGAGGCAACAAACACAAACATCAACGCCAAGGCTGACAAACGGCTGTCTCATGTGACGCTGACAACAAGCAACACTGCGGCATGCTGGGACTTCTCACAACTCTGACGGCTCAGTCTGTCAGACTTATTTGCTTTCCCTTTACGTGATTTGGTGATTAGTGGTAAAAAAAAACCCAAAAGCGCCCAAGTCCTTCTCCCTCTGAAGATCTTTTTAGTTTACTGGAACACCTCTGGGGGTCCCGATGGATGGAGCTGCAGCTTCACAGAGAGAAAAAAAAAAAATATATATACATATATACATACAGTACATACACTCTGCAAAAGAGACATCAATCATTGGTCTCAGGCATTTTTGGGGTAGTTTCATCAACACACATCTACTCCTTCTGGCATCGCTTCACTCGCTTCTATTGGGCCGGCCGCTAAAAGGGCCACGCATTGCGGCTGGCCTCTTGCTTTCCCGTCTCTAAACGTCCGTGATAGTTTGTATTTTGTTCCAGCTTGACCTCGTCTCCAAAAACATTTCTGCATTGAAAAAGCCTCAATCTCCCCGTGCTGAACTCGGCTCCTCCCAATTGCATGTCGGGGAGGGGGAATAAATACCCGCTAGATGATTTTTGTTTGGGGAAAAAAGGCTTTACCCTGGAGCACAGGAGAGTCGGAAATGGCTTCATCATTCATAACTCAGAACTGCTGCTGGAGCTACCTGTGTGTGAATATGTTCAGCAGAGAGAATGCTGATATCTCGCAGCTCTAGGGGTTAATGAAAATGCCATTTTAGCATTAATTTGCATAACAGTCAGGTCGCTTCAGACAGATCGGGGCATCATGTCTTTAAGTTGGCCTCAATTATGGTTTTCCAGGCCCAGTTTTGGAATACTGTCATCTATTCTGGGCTGTCTTCACAAGCCCAGACAAGTTACTCAGCTGTCGAAATTTTCTCTGGCCGTAGGACACCGAACCGTCAAACTGCTGCTTTTAAATATTTACCAAAGGTTCTCGCATCACCCCACAGTCGGCTTCATCCGTATCGAGTCCAGCAGCCAAAATCAGATTTGGCTGGTTGTTCTAAAAGATACTGAATTTTTCTGTCAGGCGGCCAAAGAAAGTGAATGAATCCAAACGGTTTTAAGGTAAATGGCTGTAAAGGATTTGATTGCTAGTTTCAAAAGAAAACTTCTGATGTTTATCATTTTGCATTTTGCAACTGACAAGTTTGTCCAAGTTGAACAAACCCCAAACTGCTCCAAACTGGTTACTCTGAATATTCATCCCACATGAATTAAAAGATTATATGTACTCTATCTGGGGCATCTGGCACAATTCCGTCAGTCTTGGTAGTTGAGTTTCCTGAAGAACTTTTCACCTTGGACAGTAAAAATCCCAGATAATACTGCTGCTGCGTGTCTGTGTCTCCTATCTTCGGCTTTATATTAACTGTGAACTCTATAATGGAGCAGAAATGTCATTAAATGGTCTTTAAAAGGGCATTTACCCAGAAATGCTGAGTGGTCAGAGCCCACGGTGAGACCTTTTATGCTGTGTGTTGGACTGAGGAAACTATCCACACAGCAAAAAGCAGATATCCTGTAAAAGGCAACCGTTTGTGTCCAATGATGGTTATTCATTTATAAACTATGCAAGAACCAGGGAACAGTTTCAGCCTCCTTCCCCAAAGTTGTGAACGGAGATGTTAAAACTTTACTGAATCCAAAAGCAAAGCAGGTTTTCTTTTCACCGACGTATGAGAACCTGCCTTTTCTGGTCCATCACCTGCTAATATTAGCCCTCCAGGGAGGCAGTAGTTACTTTCATTTAATTAGTTCTTTTTTTTATTTTATTTTATTTTTTTTACAAAACTGTTCAAGTATTGAAAATACCAAGCCTACTACAGCTTTTAGTTTTTAACTGTACTGAATTATAACAAAGTACAAAAGAAAAAAGTTAGAACATAAAAATGCTAGCTAATTCTAATTGGTTGGGTTTTCTTCACACACAAAGCAGATGTCAGGTTGACATTAGATGATTAATGTGGACTGCCTGTCCCACTGTCCTTGTTTTACTTGGGTTGAATGGCGTCGTCACACTCAAAACTGCAAAGCCTCTCCGAAGTTAACAGATTATCTATAACAGATAATGACGCTAATCTGGTGCTCTGAGAGGAAAATGTGACCCAGACAAAATACATTTAACGTGACACAATGAGCACACGTGCTCGTGGTGTGAAGCCGGGACTCTGAGTGAATTTAAAAAGCATCTTTGTGCTGCAGAGCCCCACAATGAGGCTCCACCATGGAGGGTAATAAATGTGACGAATGCTTGATGGGCTGCATTTCCCCCCCTCAAATTGGACAAATGGAGGAAGAATTAAACGCCCAGAATAAGAGACATGTTCTCCGAGGACAAGTCTTTAACGATGCCGCATCTGCATTTTTCAATTTGAGCTGTGCCAAATATAGATCACTGGACATCCATTGTTAAGCTGATTCCTGTAAGACGGATGGAAGCCGGGGAGGGGGGAGGATCAGTTACAGGGGCTTACGTATCTGATTTACCAATGGCAAGTCAACAGTTCTCACTAGGCAATAACAAAATTTTTAGAGCAACCCTAACCTGCCTCCCTTTGGGAGGAAGCGGGCGACAAACCAGGGCTGAGATGGCGCCGCGGTAGATCCGGATGACTGTAGTTTTATCACGCTAATTCCTGTAAACTGTGATTTTCATTGACCTTGACAGTTGCCAGCAGCTTTTCCCCCTGCTGAATCTTATTTGCGTGAAAGAGGGATGCTAGTTGAATTTGTCACGTGCAGTCCGAGCCAGAATGTGCACAGATAGCGTCGCTCCAATCAGCGAGCCACCGCCCTGCTTAAAGCCGGAGTCGAGGCTTGGCTCTCCACTCCAGATCCTGGCTCGGCCAGTGACAACACCGGGGATCATTTCCCACTGCTCTGCTGCCAGGACCATTAACATTTGGATCGCTGGGAGAGAGAGGAATCATAAGCCGATGCCTGTGATGAAGTGAGACAGTTGATGGCTAAAGCTCGCGTAGTGTTATTGGGCAGAATGTCTTGTTTGTTGCTCTGGATCGTGCTTTCTTCTTTCAATGTGGCCGATGCTGTACGATCCTGCACCTAATCAGAAGGGCAAAGCGGGCGGTGGTGTCATAGCTCAACCGTGTCTCCACTGGCTTGAATGTCTCTCTCCGTTACTGTCAAAAAGCGTGAAATATCTAAAGACATCAATACGTGAAAGAAAAACGTGCCTTTCTCCGTGTCTTCAGTTCATGCGCGACCTTTAAGATTAACGCAGTGCCACCTAATGTTAGCATCAATTTGCCAGTCCCCCTAGACTTCTGTTGGTTCATTTTTGATCCATGAATTAAGCATAAAAATAATAGAGTGAGATGCAAACGGCTCACACTCCCTAAAATGACACAATTACTTGCATTAAACATAATAAAGATTTCCACAAAACCATTAAAGGTGCAAAAAGCTGCACTTGAGGGAAAGAAAAATGTGTGTAGAAGAAACGGCCCACACTTTTGTGTGTCCCCAAGACGGTAGAAGGGGTTAGGTGCTTGAACTGAGATGGCTCCTCTGGTTTTAATTTAAGATCATTCTCAGGTGCCATGTACTTGATAGACTCCAACAGCACTGAGCCCAGGCTGCATCCTTGGTGTCCGCTACCAAGTTGGACAAAGAAGTGCACTGTGAGCACCCGAGCATCGGTATGAAAGTGATTAGCTGGATTACCTCCAACTGTTAGCTGCGATCCACGGCGGTTTCGGCGGATCTGTCGCACTAGGACAGAAATGTAATGTAAATTTCTCTGCCAGGTTCTTGTTAACTCATGCAGAAATATTTACTAAATATTGGTAATATTGGACAAGCGACAAGGATTTTAAAACGAAACAAATCGGACCTCCAGTTGTGCACCCTGCGGCATCCGCCAATAGTTACAGAAGGGTTCAGCACAGACGCTCCAGACTGGCAGCAGTTTTTCCCTCAAGCTTAGACGGCTGAAAAAAATCAAGTCCTGCCTCACAGAGACTTTACTTTTTAGGTCGTCTGCGCAATAATGTTGTTAATCTTATCTTGTTTAATGGCGATTAGAGGCTACAGAACGGGTTGACATCAGCATGCTAACGTCAACACTTTCTTTTGGCATCAGATTAAAGAGTCAAGCCGTTTTGCAAGTACTGTAAAAGTGTTCCGCTCTTTGTGCTAAGCCTGTTGACTTCTCTCCAAGCAGCACAGCCCTGTGTTGCCAGCCCACCAGTAGAGCAATTTGTAAAGGAGCCTCAGTGAAGAGTGGCAAAGAGAACAAAACAACATTCATGATTAATCCTTGCTTAAAATTGCATGGTTGGTTTCAGAGTTGGCGTTGACAAGGAGTGGAGGGAGAAAAAAAAAATCTTGTTTGAGTGGAAACTGTACAGTCTGGGTTGACTCCAGTTCAATATTGAGAGGGAAAAGAAGATTCCATGTTATCAATTACTGGCTTTTGTGGTGCCACTTGCGATTATGTCTGATTCTTGTTAAGCGTTTGCATTCTTTTTTTTTTCTTTTTTTTACAATAAAATTGCAAAAGGGACAGAGATGAGAAAGGGGGTGAAATAATGTAAATTTACAAATGCTGACAGCACAGAAAACCACACTCTGCAAACATTGTTGCATAATGTCATCCCTGAATGGGAAATAAGAGTAAAGCGGCTCCTTGGGCTCAAAAGAACATGGACGAGCCATCTCCCACAAGGGGTTTATGTGACAAAATGATCACAAAAGTGAGGGAAAAAAAAGGCAATTTGGAGAACTGGTTGATTTCTGACACGTTACTGCCTTTCTACTTTCATTAGAGCACCAAATCCCCAAATCTAAGATTTTTTTTTTAAAAGGAACTTTAATAACGGAGCATTAGGAAATGCAGGGTAATTTGCAGAGTCCTGTTTGTGTCCCATTTATTCTGGTAGCATAAACCCTGATGGACAAACCGTCCCAGGTAAAAAGAGGAAAGTTTGAAAACCTAAGTAGATTTTGTTGTTGAGCCTGTAATTAAAATTTTAGTTGAGACAAAGCTTTTAAGTGAGGGTGAATTCCAGTGAACTCAGTTTGACACAGTTGCGACTTTGCTTCACTGACTGAACAATCTCCCTATTTGCAGGATAAATGGTTAGTTTCGCTTAGCGACGTTGTCATGGTATGTAATCCAACTTGCACCGTCTGTTGACCTTTTTGACGTCAACTGTGCGATTCCTCCTGTCAACCTAATCTTTCCGCTGCATTTCTGAAATACCCATTTCTGAAATACCCACACGCTCCTCGCTGCGTGAAAGTGCAACAATAGGGATTGTATGGAATTTTTGTAATATCCAGCACTGAAAAGGACCCTAATGAGGGACAGCTGGGCGAGGAGGATTTCAGCTGTTCCTTTCCACTGCTGAATTTTGTATGAAATCATATTTAAATGTGTCGGAGGATACATTTCACGGCCAATTCTGGTGACATTTATCGCCACACTCCTGAGGCTGAATGGTAATGCACAATATTCCCCTTTGTCTTAATTACTGCAAACATTAAAGGGCCAGTGTTTCCAAACACCTTCTTCAAAGAAACATGTCCCCCACCCCCACCCCCAGCCTTGCAGGCCCAAATGAAATTCATACGGAACTAAACTGTGAAAGAAACATCAGTCATTAACTCTAAATATGGAGGCAGCTGAATTAAGGCAAATGTTGTTGGGTGGAAGAAACTGGAATGAGTTGATTCAGGATACTGGCGCTCTGGAAAGGGCTGCTGTGGCTCTGCGATTAGGCAGCTGCCATTATTGGTTAATACAGAAATCTGACAAGTAACTACAACAGAGAAATGATGCTGCTGTTTCTTTATACAGAAGAACAAGCAGGTGCTCTTCCAACTCCTGGTTTGGATCATGTTCAGGTTTGAAGGATCTCTATTCAATATGAGCACAAAGATGAAGCAGGAAGCACTTGGGATATTTTAGATTTGGCTCTTTCGCCTGGCATGATCAGAAAGTCTCCCAATGTGGCGGATGGACAGATCTTAGAGCACAAATAGGCCCTCTGATCGATCACCAATACATACTAACCCATGAAGGTGATGCGGGGAAACTTTGCACCAAAGACCTGAAATTACCGCGGCTATATCGCGACAGTAATTCTCTACTAGAGGAGAAGGTTGCTGAGAGACGCCAAGGTGAGGAGCGGCCACAGGAACTGTACTTTAATCCATCAGGATTAAGACAATTACAAGCCTCACCGTCAAGGGAGATGGTAAGCTGGGGCGCACAAATCCCTGCGCCGGCCTGGTTTAGATAGCGGCTACTCTGCTTCTTAAAAAAGCAGCCTGACATTAAGATGGCCTGACTGTAACAGTTTAAAAGGAGAACAGAAAACCTTTTTCAAATGTCAGCAGGTACAGACGGGCGAGTTTTTGTCCCCCTCGCCCCAATTTTTTTCTACATCCTTTGCATATAATCCCTTTTTATACATTACCCAATAATCCATATGGGAACAAGGCATGGCAGTCACTTGCTGCGTTACCGAACAATCAGATTTTGGCAAATCAACTTTCTGCCAGCGAGCGATTGTTTCTGCTCTGAGGGGAAATTAAATCGTGACAATCGAAAAATTAGCAAACAGGCCAACCGAGGACCGAATTCAAAAAGATGCTAAATAAAGAGCGTGGCTGATTACTAGCCGTTTTTCCACACCAGATGGATGGTGTTTCTGTATTTGCATACCACCAACAGGTGGAAACACCATCGCTCTCTTTCGGCAGGAAGTCTTGTTTGTTCCTGACAGAACAGAGACAATAAATTGGTTCCTATTTCCAATTGGGGCCCATTTTCTTCCAACCAGACGTAATTTGCTGTCATTTATTTGTAGAAAGAAAATTACTGCCGCTTCTTGAGTTTCACACGAGACAGATCACATAGTGCTGTAAACACAGAGGCAGTAATTTGGCCTTTTTACCTGACATCCGCAGCAGGAAATGGAGGCTGAGAGGAAGCTCGCTCGCTAGGCTGCCATTTTAATGGCGTGATTATCTAAAATGAAAGCACCGGACCAATATTATTCTAAAAGTTGACCTTCTGGAGACAATGCCTGAAAAAGCTTTGGAATCAGCGCCTGTCAAGAAGGTAAAACTCAGTTTTTGAAGTTTCCCAGTGACTGTGCTGCACCCGCTGGAAATGTCTTTGCAACACGTTTGACTGCGACACGGTTTTTCAGGGAGCGCAGCAGCTAATTGAAGCGGTGGATGCGTCATCGTGGAAGGTTTCATCCCCACACCTGCCTGTTGCCTGGGCTGGTCCTGTCATAGGCCTTGTCTTGCTACTGCGATGTCAAATAGATCAAGATGCTTCATAAAAGAGCCACTTGACAGCACAGTTGATTGATTTTCCAGTTGAGGGCAATTTTCAGGCTTTTGTGCAAAGGCAACATTATCACCACAGAAAATATTCACTTTTCTGTGGTTAAAAAACGCAGGAAATGAAAGACTGGACTTTAATCACTATTGTCGGCAGACTGAGTAGTTGCAGTAGTAGTAGAGGCAATGATGTTAAATTCATGCCCCAGGCTGTTAAGAGGTTTCTAACAGATAGGAAATTCCCTCCATTTAGTAGAAGGCTTAAGTGTGATATATTATTCAGAGCGGCAGAGCATCCTGTCAGAAGTCTCTGAGTTGCCACGGTGACCATGAAAGGACAGATTAAAGTGTGAAATTGAATTACAATGGAAGCGTCGGTCAAATGAAAATCTTTATTTTCTGTTAACAATGCATCGTTAATAATGACCAATCTGATCTGGACATGAAAAACATTAGATCGATATTGTATCTCTAGTAACACGCTGACATCAGATGGAACCATTTTGGATCCCCAAAGCGAAGGTCACTTAATGATTGGTGCGTTCATTTAATTTATTTTTTTTTCTTTTGATTCAAACCTTTATTTAACCAGCTCACAACCACCTCCCATTTACAACACTGGCCTGGCCAAGAGGCAGACTGTACACTCCTGTGTCAATGGCACCTTTAAGTCCGATTTTATGTCAGCGGAATGCATTTTGTTCAAAGAAAAGGTCAACGAACAAACGATCAAACAAGCCCGCGATCAGAGAAATTTCCGAGTCCTTCTGTTTGTTGTCTTTGGGCTCTAATCTCATAACTACTACGGTGTCACAGCCCCCATTTTCCCAAATCCCTCAAACTGGTTTGTTATTAACCTTGAAATGGTCGCCGACACTCTTAGATAACGGAGCAGGCCAGGAGCCATTTTTCTTGCTGCCTTATGAAGAAGCAGCTGGCAGAGAGACACGTGTCATCACACAAGAGCAAACTGGAGATGTGATGAACGAATTAATCAGTTTGAGGTTTGAGGACACCGAACTGTTGTAAATGATTAATAACCCCAACATATTTAATCCCTCAACACAGGAATTATGGATCCATTATCTCAAGAAATGGGGGGCAAATGAGCACTGAAGACAGCCATAATTTACCAAACATTACTCAATTATTACGTTAATGACAGTTAAAAAGGGGGACATCCCCGATTCCTGAAAACGGGACTTTAAGCACGCTGTCATCGATCTTTTCCCCACTTCGCTCCTAGAAGTTTATTTTTTGACTTATTGCGTTTCAATCAACAATCCTGGATCGTAACAAACAAAGTCTGTGAAATGATTGTCATTCCGAAGCAGGAAGCGCACGGCTGCGCACGCCCTCGGGGAGGACGCGAACCCGCCGATGTCGCTAATCATTAGAGATGTGGCTGAAGATACTGTCCAACACCGTAATTGTTCTTCTGCAGCAGCGTTTGAGCTCAGCAGAGGCCTTTGAACCCACCGCATGGTGCACGTTTCTGAAAGGTTTATTGCTTTTCTCGACGCTACAAATACAGAATATATCTAAAGACATCAATACGTGAAAATGGTCCAAATGGAGTGAAATGAGGCGGCCGTCCGTGTTGGACTTCTTCTGAAGGTCACGCTGTATGAGTCAAGTGAAAGGTTGACCTTCACAGCTCCTGCACAATCAATAAAGAAATCTAATCAGAGATTGTTTGCCAGGATTCGAAAACCAAATTATGTCAGGCGGAAGGAGCCCAGGGTTCGACGGCAGCTCGCTAGGTTGGGGCACAAAGTCGAGCATAATGCCGTTAATTGGAGAGCACGTCGATGTTTGCTCAATCCACCGTTCATGGAAAGAATCACCTGCATGATCTGGTCGCTAATCTTCAGGACGCCTTAAAAACCCCCAACAAAAACAACATATTTCCAAGTATTTTTCAAGGGTTTATACAACACGTTTCATAAAGTCCAACCTCTGGTTCTTCAGGTTGTGATCAAGGCTGTTGCTGTTTAAAGAGCCGTCCCTCCGCGTCCATCTCGTCATAGAGGACGTACTTTTGGAATTTATGATGCGGTCGTGCAACATAATCGCAATTTGTCAAAGTAAGTCTGGACAGGAAAGAGGCTGAGCGTAAAATTTAACAACACAGAAAGCCGCGCGTTTATCCACGAGAAATTTATGTGACGGCTAATCTGCCCAGGAAACAGGCAACATGCCTTCTTCTCAAATCTTGGAATTAAAGTGGTGATCTGAGCGGCCCAGCAGCACTGCCTTCGCCTGCGTTGGGTTGAATTAGACGCTCGGGACTGTGAACTTTTCAGTGAGTCGGTGACAGTTCGGCGTGCGAACTGTGCGAGCTGCAGACGTCCTCTCCCACCAGGCCCTGACCCCGGATGAACCAGTGACTTGGCGTTGTGATCACATGAGGGTTCAGCTCCCTCTCGTTGGTTCCCCACCTCTCTGCTGCATCTCCACAGCTCCTTCAGCAGAACTCCTCTATTAAGAAATCAGCACGGCGGACTTCTTAACTAGGCTGAAGCGTGCAATTTCCCAGGTGCATTTGGAAACTTAACACCCGGTCAAGTGAGCGTGTCGAGTGGCGGCAGGCACCTGGTCGCATCCCAAAAGAAAACTCAGGGGCAACTTAAGTATTTTCCTCCCAACAGCGTTGGATCTTTTAACAGCTTCTGCGTGCAACCCGAAGCTGTATGACACGAACACAAATACTCCCTACGAGCTTTGTCTTTCCAGCAGCAAGGATTTTACTAATGTTACTATATTTCATGTCACCAGTGCTGAGTTTGTGCTTGGTTTTTAAGCAGATTTTTGTATTTGACTTTCAGCATTAGGTCCAACTTTGCAATGCAGAGAAATGATTCCGCGGTAATTATTCATGGATTACTTATGTTCAAGTCGCAGCGTGAATGTAAAACAAAATAAAAAAGTGAAATCATTCAATGTACTCAGCATGAGGGATTTAAAACGCCCCCAGTGTTTTCAGAAGCCATTTGAATGGAATCAGTGCAAACTCCTGTGATTTTCTCTGGAGAGTCCAAATATAATGAAAGAATATGTCAACGACCGGGGGCCGGTCCCGTGACCAGGCGTGCTGGACCTTGATTATCAAAGGTTTGAGTGTGTTTCATCCTGCTTAAAACCAAATGTGACGACCTTCAGCAGCACATTCTGGCAGATCTGAGAGGCGAAAGGCAACGCTGCAGCAGCTCAGATACCAAAGTATTTCCATTCTCCTTACTAAGCACTCCTCCTGGCATCAAGAGAATAAATAAGATCCCATTTATCTGATGAAAAAGCATCATCCTTTTGCACCTCAGAGTCTGGAGCAGTTTCCACTTTTGGATGTATATTTTGATTGTACAAAGAGCTTTTTTCCAGTTCATTTTACCCCAGAGTGCCGCACTTAGACACCTGACTTTGACACATTAATTGCTTCAGTAATAACACACCGTCCAAACACGTAAACCAGAGTGTTTCAGCTGAAAACAATATTCAGGCGGGGGTGTCATTCCTCAAAATTGCGATCACGCTGCATTTAATGGTAAGAAGAACAGGTGCTGGAACTCTGTTCATTTGTAATAAGTCTGAGATGTCATTTATTTTTCAGAATTACTCTATGATATTATTCCTGCTATGGCTCGGTGCTGCTGAGTGATAGCATGCATATTTCAGTGGACTTTGAAGTAGAGCGGCCTCCTTACGCGTCTGTATACTTCACGCAGCATTGTCAGATCACACAGGGCTTCTGGGGAGTTCTCCATCATCACCGCATCTATAATGGAAAACCTAAAATGTCACTTTGTTTGACTAAAGTGGAAACAATCTGTCCCCAGCGAAGCTGTCAGTTTCACAGATGCTTTAAACGCGTCGCTATCATTAATTATAGTTTTTTACAGGGATACACGGCTTGACAAAACCCACAATGTTAGCGAGGTTTCATGTTTGGCAATAAGATGCTTTCCAAGGGCAGAACTCATTTTTTGTTGTTGTTCTTGATTAGAAATATTTTTTTAAACATGCCCCCAAAAAAAGATCTACTTTTTTGGGGAACTTTGCAGTAAAAAGATCAGCATTAAGCATTCAGGGAAAGTTCCAGTAGAAGATCTATTTGACTGACCCTGCTGCTGTGACCCCCACGAAGGCCACAGGCTGAAATATGAGCGTCAGATAGAGCTGTGCTTCAAACTACAAGGGCGGCCATATTGATTTCTTTCTTTTTTTTTTTCTCCCAATGAGGTCACGGTAATGTCACGTTGCTGACACAAAATCAAGCTGAACGTTTCCATCGGGGCTGAAATTATACCCAGAGGACTCCCTCGCCCGTGTTTCACAATATTAAATAAATTCCTCACGCTAATTCTTTGCCCAGTCGGTGGATCTTTAACTCTAAAATGTTGACACCCAGTTCAGATAACAATGATCCCAAAACTCCATTTCATTCATTTTGTTATTTTTCTCCAAACCTGACAACCCCCATGGGACGACTGGATTATGTGCCAAGTGCAGGCTAGAGGATAATTAACTCAGCTTTCCAATTAGAACAAAGCATTCCACTGAGGTTTCCAGTAAGGCGAGAAACGTACTCAAGTGTTGGTTTGGGATCAAGACGGAAAGATAAACAACGAGGCTAATGATAAAACATAATTAAATGCCACGGTGTTAGAGTGACGACTGGGTATCTCAGTGTTTGGTTTCACGTCAGTGTTTGATAAACGCCTGGAACTGTTTGAATTTGCGTATTATTTAAAGTTTTATCTGTGACACACAGAAAGTAATTAGTTGAAAACAAACTGCATTTACAGTGGTTATATGTTAAAAAAAACAAAAATAAAAATAGAAAACAGAAAAAATCTATCATCGGCGCAGAGTTGGCAATGAGTCTGGAAATGAGTTGCAATTTTGTACCACCGAGCACATTTTTTTCCCCTTTCGAGTAAACAAACCGGTACTTGAGTTCAAAATAAAACCGTACTTGTAATCGGGACATCACATAATAATTATACTTTTGTTAAGTTTTTTAAAAAAAAAAAGTATTCTTCCTCCTCTGTGGTGAAAATCTGTCTTCTTCCTCCGTCACTATGCCAACGCTTCATCATGGCACCTATTTGGATCAATACTAACAGCAATGCCGGAAAATTCCAGTGAAGCACAATAGTATTTTGGGTGGAGGGTGCAGCATGAAAGTGATGCAACTTGAGAGGGAAAATCAAGACCGGGCAGCCCAAGGGTTTGGTGTACGGTGACAGCTCATCGGTGTCTACGTCTCACTGTTGGCAACAGAGCAAATCATCTACGCTTCGTGCACGTGTCACCTATCATTTAAAAATAAAGACTGGACAATGGAGGCTACAATATTTAATTAAAATCATGACACTGTGGCTTATGATCCAAAGCTTTTTTTTTTCATTATTGTTATGTTGCTCAAAGTCCTCTGTTCTCCCATTAATTGGCTAAAAGTCTTAGCAGAATTTAGCCTTCTGACAGCTTTTCAACAACATGTACTCTACAAAAAACAATATGGAAATGGTCTACAGGTTATCCGGGACTTTGAGCCTGGAGCTGCTGAAGGCTTCTCCCTGTTAATAGGGTCTATTTTCATTGTCGCTGTTGCTGTTTAGCATCTAGAGGTGATGTTGATTGTAGTTACTCAATCAAATTAAATTGAATTAAATCAAACCAAACTGATGTTGAATGCAGATGTGTCCTTTGTCAGCATCTTCTTTCATTAGCTTTATGCACTTTAATACAAATCCAAAAAAAGCAGGAAATCAATTCTGCAGGAGCAACAAGAAATGTTACCTCATGCTAATGCTAATTTGGCTAGTTGCAGTAGTGCTTTCTAAAATATGAACAATTACTTCCATGACATATCGAAATGTCTAAAATCTTACTTACCTACTCCTTTGCTGAATGAATTGGTGTGAACAGTTTGGAAAATTGCCGGTCGCTATAGCGACGGTGAAGGTTCTGCACAACATTCTCAAGGTTAAGTCAGTTAGCTAAAATCAGCTGATGGACGCTTGAGAGGTGCTTAGTCAGATATATTAACCAAATATAACAAACACTTATTAAAGGATAATATATTTGTCACTGAAGTTCAGCCAACAAACCTGCAATTGATAAGTCTGATTAGGCTTTACTGGTCCAAACAATCCCACAACTAACCCTAAGAACAAAGTGTTGGATGTTGATGTGTCGGGATTCTTTAGTTGGTCGCAGGTGTCTGGTCACATGTGACGTAACAACACTCTGAAGGAGCAGCTGGGTTGTTCCAGTTCAGGCTCGGCCTCTAAACGCTTCTAATTTGGCTGATATTTTGGGCTCCAATCAGGCAGAAACTCCTCTCTGCAGCAACTGGGCAATTTAAAAACCATGTTCCATTTAGGGGGATCTGGTGTGATTAATAATTCCATGCTGCCATGTTTGACTCCATGTTTAAACACATGTTTTTCAGTACTTCCCTACATTATCGCATTTTAGATGGCGCATTTTGAAACACGTGACTTTCTGAGGGTGTGTGTGTGACCTTTTGCGGTGCCCTGAGGCGTTCTGAATCACCGGGGCAAAGCCTATTTATTGCAAATGCCACACCAGTATAGAGTCACAAAGATACCAGGGAAATCTGCGGTTGATGGCTTTATTGTCAGCCCAGATCAAATCTGGATGCCAATCAATCTCATGAAATGTCAACTTATTTAGGAAACGCGGCGGGATTACACGGGAGATTTGCATCAGCAAACATTGCAAATTCGCTGAGATATTTCTGCGTCGCGCCGGTTTGATCATGTCGGCACCGTTTCCTCCGCAAATGTGCTTTACCAGCTCCCCTTAAGGACGTGCAACTGGCAACTGTGAACCACTCGCACATTATGGTTGCCCGAACATGTCCGCTCTTCACCTCTGGTGCCACTAACAAATGTGTTAGTGGAACAGCTGACGAGCGTTTAATACTGAAAATGACATTACGTAAAATGGGTGGCAAAGGGCAGGATGGGGGTGAACCGGGAGGTAAAGCTGATAAATTAATTTAAAGAGGCTGATGGTGATGAGGCAGGCAGTTAAAATCTTCTTCCTGGGCTGCTGTTCGCCCTCAGCGACTGTCCCCATGGCCTTCCACATGTTATTGGTAAGGACAGCTGTCTACTGCCACATAAATATGTACTCCTTCCTCCCTGAGGGGGTCACTGTAATCAATGCCCTCTGAGGATTGGCTGTCACATTAGATAGGGAGGCAAGAGCGAGCTGTAACCGAAGGGGCTCTCCTACACTCAACTGGAGTCTGAAGGACGAGGGTGGAGGGGGGGTTGGCAGCAGTTGATTTGGCAGAATTTAAATGCTTTTTATTGGCCTCGTGTCAGTCGCTCTGTCACTGTGGCCGGAACCCACGGACCTGAAAACTTGGTCAAGGCATCGTGACATTTTCGAAGAGCCAAACAAGACGAGACGTCTGCTTTTCTCAAACGGCCCACAGTCGTACAACAAGTGCGGCGAGCTGTATAAATAAACTGCAAGCATCCACTGGAAAACAGACACTTCTTTCGGAGGCTTCTACAACAGGGCACCATATGTGCTTGCTGAGATAAAACGGAAGGGATGAGCATACCCCCGCAGGTAAATACTCATCAGACCGGAGTATTGGCTGCTCTGTTTCCAGATCATTCCATCATTTTTTGGCAGCGGCAGACACTGTCCTGCAGTCTTTTTATACCCTCTGAAGAGTTTGAACCATGGACGCTGGTCCAGGAACACTTCTGAAAGCAACACATATCTTATCCCGATGCCCTGAAGCAGGGATGTCGAAGCCAAAGTCCTCGTGGGCCGCGATCCAGCCAGGTTTTCTGTCTTCCAAGGCAGACAACAGCGTTCTCCAAGAAAAATGGGCACTCAGGTGAAAGGATTGTCCACCCGGTAGGTCAGAAAACCCGGTTGGATCGCACTCCTTGAGGCCTGGGTTTCAAAAAGGTTAGGGTTAGCCACACCGACGCATCTTGTAGCCCTTTTCTAGCCTTGCGTGATGCACGTTAATGCCGTGCTGTGTACACAAGCACCATTACAGATACCACTGAATTCAAGGCATTTAAGATGTTCATCTGGATTTAACGATATAGGCAAGTTGAGCAGAAACATGTGACTCAAGGCTAGAATGCAGCCTTCAGGGTACGTTCTGGGATGCCGCAGAGCACAGGCAGCCATGGCGATCACTTGGTGCCCATAAAAATTAAATTAGAAGCAATTCAATACTTTCGTTCATTGCACATCAGAATGTTCAACCAACTCAATACACCTGCTTCACATGCATTACGTTTTTATGCCCCGCTGCAGATTTAATATTAGGAATTCAATAAGAGTCTTGGGTGTCGCCTCCGCTGTGATGGGAGCTGTGTTTTGGTTGGTGGGAGCAGGAAGTAGATCTATCTGTACAGATGACTGCACCCTTAACCGGACCGCTTCCACTCCCAGTACGCCACGCTGATGATGCACCCAGACTCCTGCTGTCCTCCAACACGCCTCTTTTCCAACACAAACACTTGATGTTGTATCATGTGGTTTTATTGTGATATTACTTTTTTCTTAAGATGTTACCGTGGGCATTAATCCGTTTAATCTATTACATTTAAAGATTTTGGGTTGCATCTTTCCTAATTATAATTATTATTTTTTTAAACTTCAATGGAAATATTTAAATGAATAAACATAATTTAAATTCACATTTAACATTTTGCTGCCAGAGTTGTTTGATTGATTAGAATTCTATTTTTAAAAAGAAAGTAAAACCTTAGATGGACACTCCTGGTTGTGGTGTTAGTTACAGCAGAGCTGTCACCCCAGTTTGTGGGAATGTGCCATGGCACCAACGCGGCGTCAGAGACGCGCGACTGCTGAAGGCGCCTGAGGCGAAATCTGCTTTTTGCATTTAAAAAAAAAAAAGCGAAGCTAACTCTCATCCGCAAAGTCACATTCGATAAAACCCCAACAGATTATCTGTTGTTCTGGATGTTATTAGCTGAAATTAAGACATTCTGTCCAGGAAAAGGAGCATCCCGTTAGAAAGTTTGTTCAGAAAAAGCCAACAGAGCCACACTGGAAGCGTTTTCTGGCTTGTTGTTGGAACTTTTGCTGGCTGTTTCGTCCAATCTGCCTCTCTCTGTCAATATCAAAGCTCAAGAAAAAGCCACTTTCTCTGTCTCATAGCCATTGGAGAGTGCTCTTTTCTTGTGCTTCTTTGGACATCCCTTGGCTCTCAGGAAGATAAATCTTTGATAGACTTCAATCTACTCTGTTCTTTCATGTATTTCCATCCTCTTTAAATTACTCCAGGGGCTCGGTTCTTGTCCTCAGTATCCTTCAAACTGTCTTTTTCATATAAAGTATTCACCAAACTATTTCCCCCTTTTGAACATTTTTTTATTGATTCTTATAAATAGAATCCATATTTTTTATCTCATGTGATTTAAAAAAAAACCCAAAAAACTGTGATTTCTACAATACAATGTTCATTAATTAAACATGATGCAAAATAGGTATCTCAGAGAACTGTAGTGTAACAACGTGCACGTTGGGGATCCAGTAGCTCGAGAACTGCTGAAAACATACATTGAAGATCAAGGTCGTGCAACATTCCAAAGGGATTTCTGTGTGTGTGTGTGTGTGTGTGTGTGTGTGTGTGTGTGTGTGTGTGTGTGTGTGTGTGTGTGTGCGCGCGCCAATCAAAGTCTCTCAGCCACAGAAATGATTTAAAAAGATGTAATTTGTGCACTCTGGCTCCTAGAAACTCTCAACTTGCATGTTGAAGTTTTTCAGGTGCCGCGTGCTTCAAACTATTAGCTGCCTGCTGATGTGTGAAGCTGTAAATGGATGCTAACGAGATGATTAACACCATTTCTTTATTTAATTCCTTGATGAATATCCAAATGTGCATTCGGCAAGAAGACATTTCGGCAGCTTAGACATTTTAATTTAAGCCTTCAGATCCGTCAGTTGGCCTCCTTGACAGAAAAGCGCTCAAGTACGAGCAATGAGGAGGTCACTCGTCTTCAATTACCGCACTTCTTGCATACGGTATCTGCCTGTCTGCTCTAAGGGCTGGCCCACTGCAGGGCTGTGACTGGAATTCTATATCCTTTATGTAGCTCTGCAGGAACAGCTCTAGTTATAATTCTGCAGTACAGACGCAACCTGCGCTCCTCATGTGCAGTCACTCATTCATCACCAGCCAAACACAGTGCTGTTGTTAGCTTACGTCAAATATAGGCACTCTAACACCTCAGTAGTACAGCAAAAACTGTTGCTCTATAAAGTTATATGTGATTTATAGCTAATTTTCCAACTGTGAAACTTCAACTTTGCAGTGTATTTATGTATCTTGCTAAAGGAAAATGGAGCCTGACTCATGCGATGTGCCTACACATGCATACATTACTGATATGTCTCTTCCTGATGTTTACTGAACCGTCTCTTTATAAGATAGCGGCCCTGCAGGGAAACCCAACCGATAGCAGCACCCGAGTGGGCATCAATGTCCGACAGGCTGGGAATGAGAACGTGGGGAAAATATCATGTTTTACTTTGAAATATCCAGCTCTGTTGGACCATGGCCAGCTGGAAAATTACCCATTACAACTTTCATTAAAAACACAGTAGATGGTCACAAAAAGTGTAATTGGTCTCAAATATTACTTATAGTTTGCTACTGAGCCTGACTGGTTTCCAGAACAATACCATTAAGTGAGCATAGAAAACGGTCCCATTCTCCTCCCCCAGTGCTGAGATGGGATAGTGGCTCCATAAATAAGAAGCCTCTATCGGGTGTAATGTCGCTACACATCTAGATGTGAGCGTGTTTACCATTTGCAGGTCAGCCTACACCAATGCTCCAGGCTATCTAGATCTTCTGAAATAGGGTTTTGGGTTGATTGATGCCCCAATCGACATAAATGTCAGTATTTTAAACGGGAGGGGGAAAAATACAACATCTCATGTACCTGGACTTAAGCAGCTTATTAAAGTTTATCCAGGCCCCAGTGTTGATCTTCCAGGTCAAACCTAATATGTTTGTCCCTGTGTAATCAGGGTTTGATGATTTTGCCAAGGGGTCTGTGCACTGCAACAGCAGCCTCCACATCTTCAAGTGTAAGGAAAATTGTTCCATTGGGGGTTTGGTCTTTTGTTACGCTTGTCTCCAGGCAACAGCACTCTGATGTAATCACTCCGCGGTATTTGGTTGTACATCAGATTTCTAATAACTGAAGGAATGATTCCTGCTTTGGACCCGATGGAGGTGTTCCGGGAATTAAACATGCGTTGGCAGCGTCCAGCCAGCAGATCCCCTCTTAAAGCTTGTGTTATACAAGCTAGAGTGCATTAATCCAACACATCCCAAACCGAGCTGACAACAGGTTCCTCTGAATAGAGTGCTTGGCTGCATAGCAAGCAGAATCCTATTACCTAAATGGATAGAGCCAATAATATTACTTCCACCCTAACCAGATTAACGGTGATCTTGTGCACTTGAGAATTTGTTGAGATGCCTGAGCATATATACCCTTTTTATATATGAAGCTTTAAATCACGATCCTGCTCCTTGTGCTGCTGTGGACTGAAGTAGGGATAATAAATGGATGCTTTACAAACAAGGAGTGAGTAAAGGCAGGGCTGTCTAAATAGTCTGTTTATGTAGTGCTGCACCACCCTGGATGAATTAATGCCAGGCACTGTATGGGAATGTTGGATCAGCTACGGAATCTTAAACATGCAAAATTAAGCAGGTTGCAAATTTGGAAATGGAGGAAGTCCAGATAAAGGATGAAACACTGAGTCGACACTCAATACACGCAGAAGTAGATGACTGGCATCACCTTAGCAATTACTGTCACACTGTGCTATTTACACAAAAGCTACAAAGTCAGTGAGGAATAATTTGGGTGGGTTTTAAGAGTCTAACAAGGCGGAACCAGAGTTGCGATAAGTATCAGCTCCACAGCCGAAGTCTGTACGTCATACACCAACGTCCCTATAAGCTGTAAAAGATCTACTAATGTTAGACAAAGGAAGACTCACATCTGTACCCAATTGTTTTAGATGTGACATTTTAATATTTCTGTCCACTTGGGGCGACTCAGAACTCAGCTGTACGTGACGCGGCCTGAGAAATTAGGTCGGCTCAATCCCACCGGAATGCACCACTTGTATTCGAATATGTGATCAACTGATGATTACAGGGAAAAGAACCAAGTGCAGCATCATTTTATACCTAAGGCCCAGATGTGCAAGCACGTCAGAGGAATGCACGCCTGGGGTATTGTTGTTCAATGTAGATAAAGTAACAGTTGTTCAGGCATTAATCTGATACCGGCGCACCGAGCCGCCTGTTAAAAAAAATCCAAATCTCTCACACACATTTTGATGATATGGTTTCACAGTCCCTGCTGTTGTTTAAAGAGATAAGGACACTGACACATTTAAATGGATTCGGAGCTGTATTTCTTCCAGTCGTGTGCTTTTAACAGTAGCCTGGAAGGAAGTAATCCTCAAACCTTCGGCTCATCCTCCCGGGACCCTCATAAAACCCATTAAATCAGTGTTAATCCAAACACCTGTCATGGAATGCTAATTAGCTAAACACACCAGGGAGGTTGTTTATTATAACTTATTTAGCATTTTAGGTGAGTTTTTATGAACACAGCTTGAAGCAGTAATAAACCGCGACGCTCTACGATTGTCAAGATTAGCAATTCCAATTTGTCCTCTGTGTCCCCAGTAACCTCCAGATTCCTCAGCTTGATCTGTTCACATATTTGCAACGGGCTGATGTGTAACCGGGCCCATATTAGACAGATTATAAGATTAGAGGCATGTCAGAATGCTTCTCTAATCCTCCCCATCATGTCAAGACAATAAGCAATCAAGGAAAAGCTCTGAGAACACAGAGGATCTCAGCGAATCGGACGAGTCCGTTACCATCTCGTCATAGAGGCAAATGTCAGGATTGTTGGATGGTGATTCAAATGTCATATTATTGCAGCTGGCATGTGGGTCCTATCACGCGCTGTTTCCAGTATCACTGTGTATTGTGACCTTGCAGGTTTTATGTAAATATGTGAGTTTGTTTACCATAGACCGGCTCTGTCCTTTTGGTTTCATGGCATGTGGGAGCTTCTGTGGAAACTGTGCTTTGCAGCCAAATTGGCATTCACTGGCGTGTGCAACCTCCCCCCCGTCATTTTGTCACCACCATCGCTGTGCGGAACTCAGCCAAGCAAGACATCTGACAGACAGGCAAATGGAAACGGTGGACTTCAGTGGCACAACATCCTTTCACTCCCCCCTCCCGACCGCTGCTTAGCTTCAGTATGCAAACACGCACAACTGGGCCGCGCTTAAAACCAGAAGGTCCTGGTTTTTAGACGGTAAAACAAGGAGTGGGGGGGCGGGGGTTCGATGGAAAAAAAAAAAAGAGAAAAGAATCAGGAATCGGTGGCAGACAGATTGATCAGAGATCCAATCAAGAAGAGTCTGAACTGCATGAGTGGGTTTCCATTTATTGGCAAATAGTAAGCCAGGCACTAAAAATTGATTGGCAAGTGACAGTTCCGCTATAATTCTTGGACAGATAACAAAGTCTGAGGGTCAAGAATTGTAGCGAGCAGCGATGCGATCTACTATAGAATGTTATGGCCAGCTGCGAAGCAGGACTTTAAGTTTAAATAATCAAAATAGAAAGCAGAGTGTGACGAAATAAACGCACATATTACAAGTGCCTGGTACGAACCTACCTCTGCCCCAGAATCCCCCCAAAGCTTCTGCTGTGGTTCTGCCTGACAGCTGTTATTGTGTTAATTACTGCTTATTCCTGACTAGGTCTTGTGGGGGGGGGGAGAGCACACGTAATTGGGTGAGAGGCAGGATGTGACATGTTGTTGGGCCATTGTGGGGCGCACCTCCCGTTCACCTCCGCCTTATCTCCCCTTCTCTTCATCCTCTACCCAGTCAGCATTCAGCATGAGGGCCCCTCCCAGATGAGCTCGGTCCTCCTCAAGGTTTCTTCCTGTTCAGAGTTTTATCCTTGCCACTGTTGCTTGTTTGGAGGTCAGCCCCTGGGTTTCCCTGAAGCACTTAGTGATATATATTGATCGTAAAAGATGCTTTCATGTTATTTTTCTTTTTAATAGCAGTAATATCAGTATAAAAAGGTATAGGTAGCAGTAATAAAGTAGCAGAATATCTATAGCTTTTCTCATAGCTGCTATGCATCACTATTTGTGCCCCCACTAACCAATCAAGAAAGAGACTTCGGGCTCTCTCAGCGGTCTCTATCGTCCCCACTATGATTGTGGGGAAATCCTGATTCTTTCTTTATTAAAACCGACGTCACCTGGGAGTAAAGTACGCTGGGAGCAGCACTGTATGTTTAGGAGCCACAGGATGACATTTCTTTTGAACATCTGCTACGTAAGTTAAATTTCACTGGAAACTGGAGACATCTAGCAGCTATTTCATCAGCCTCTGAGGAAAATAAAGCCATGATATAAATGTGCCACTCGTTTTACACTGGCGGCAAATTAATATAAATCGAGGCTCCCTCGGCAAAAGCGGGCAGATTAATAACTGGTCTACATTTCTTCAAGACACAATTTTTCTTTTGTAATGAATACGCGTAGTCTCTAAAGGGTCCTCCAAATGCTTCAGCCCCAGTCTGGAGACAAGAATGTCTCAGTCAAGAACACCAATAAGAAAGAACTGCGAACAGGGACTTGTTCAGTGTACCGAACAGCTTCTCCGTGCTAAACACCACAGTCCACAGACACACACAACACAGAACACCACACTTATCACTCAGGTGACGGGAAAACAGTGGAAAAACAGCCAGATAGGGGACTCGGATGGGAGCGGCACTTGTCGGCACGGACGGTTCCTGACACCAGAATATGCCGTGGAAACGATTAGATAAAAATAACAGAATCCTCCCGGCTGTCTTTAAGGAAGTGTGCTGGCGGCTGATAAAGGATTCAGATTTATGTGGCCTTCACCGAAATAAATAAATATTATGTTTCTTGAATAATGCAGCATTCCAACGTGGCTATAATGTACAGCATTTCCAGCAGAGAGCACAGTGCAAAGATGGCGGGGGGGGTTAATAAAAGACAGGAAATGAAAAACTAGTTTGGCACCTCTCAGTGGTATCTTTGGCAATCCGTTTTTCAGCTCTTGAACATTAGTTCTGTTTTATTTTTCCTTGGGGGGGGGGGGGGGAATCGTGCCACGTCCGTGGCATATTTGCTCCTCAGCATACGGCAACAACCCATCAGAAGCTTCTCGTTGGAGGTATATGAGAGTGTGGACTTTTGAAAAAGACGGCTGAATTAAATCTATTTTGATCGTTAAATTTACCTTTTTGTATTAGATGATCTGGATTTTGAGGGTAGAATCCTTCAACTATGAATTTACTAAATCTGAGTGGCAGATTATTATTATTTCATTATGTTATTTAGTTTTTGGTGAAAAGATTGTTCATGGATGCAAAAGCTTAAGAGCAAGGTGGACAAAGACACATATATTATACCGTTATATTAAAATCAAGACATTTGAACACTAGATGTCTAAATTGGTCCAGTTTTGAAGGCTGTAATAATGAAGAAGGAGGAGCTGTGGGCACTTCAGATGTTGGTAAATGTCTAGAGGCAAAGATAAATTAAGACTGGATACAAAAGGCATATTTCTGCTTCAATAACATGCATTTGTTGCATGCAGCAAACCTCTGTCCTAGTACTCTGGAAGCAGATCTAGGGCATGGCTTATCACAGCGGTTTTCAAAGCAGGGTTTGGAAAACCTCAGGGGTCCTCCCGGGGCTTGATTGGGGTCCTCACATACGAGGAGCATATTTTAATTCCAAGACATTTCTACTTCCAGCATAAAGCGAGCGTGCATCGCGTTTGCTGGCTGAAACCTGCCCAACGGAGGTTTACGTTTAAATGTGCTTCAGCTCTGAAATCGTTCGTGTTGCCTTGTGTTATTGTCCCAATTCAAGGTTTACTGTCCTCTACAGGGAAAAAATAAAACAAAAAAAGTAATTTGTTCCAAAACTGAAAGATATTTTTTCGATAAATTACACTGTTTTCCTCGGCGGACCTCCAGCACGACTGTTAAATGACTCTATTATCAGCAAGTTATGAGGAGATTAGAAAAAATGTTACCACCAAATGTTAACAATTATCAAAGGATCAACTGTTAATGATCTGACATGAGAGAAGATAATGTCTTTGTGCCTGAAGGTTGTTTAATTTAATTTTCACTGCAGGGGAAAAAAAATGCAATTCACTGATATTCAGTCTGCAGTGTTGTTTAACTTTACAGAGAAAGGGTGAATATTTATTCATCGAGGATCGCTTTTTAATGTAAATGATAGAGAAAAGGTTAAAAACAAGAAATTCTGAGCAGCTTTTTTTAAGTGCCCCAGATCTCCATCAGAGATGGGTCAGAGCTGGGAAATGCAGCGAAGGTGCGGCACATGAACGGTGTTATTTATGTTCCCATATTCTGTTCATGACCCAAACCAATACTTCCACATTTTCTGCACCATCAAATACTCGTCTGATTAATACCCCAGAGCCTTGATGTGGCTCCACATTGAACCAATTAAAGAGAAGAGAAGAACAAAATAGATTAGGGATGGATTCTTGGTGTCGCTTTAACGATCTGAGAATCGCGTCCCCAGTAAGGTGGTAAAAGGCACAGTGGAGGCAAACCTCCTCAATCTGTTCAGGCCACGATCATGTCACCATTGTTCAGATAAAGATCAGGTGACAGGAAGGGCCTCAAAGGATCGCTTGTATACAGGAAGGTTTTTTTTTGGTGGGACAATGTTACGATTTATCTTTTAAATATTGATAATTACCATCATTACTCTGCAGACTAGAACCAGAACCATGCTGGGAGAAGTATTAAATGACTAATGCTGCACTCTTCGCTGCTGGAAAAGCCAATACAAACATGCTACAAAAATGTGTTTTGGAGTTCAGGAATGTTCAGGAATCTGAGTAAACGCTGTGTGAATAGTAAAGCTTTATTGATTAAAAAAAGGGCCTAACTTGTTGAAGTTCTTGGCCAAATGCAGCTCTTAGAATACCAATCTGTTTCCTGGTCTTAACCATAACTGTTGGCCAATCAGAGGCAGACCACAGGCTATAGAAACATTCTCATGTGGTTTTGTAGTGTGCATTCAGCTAATTGTGCCCATCTGCATTATGTTTGTGGATTTGGCTGCACGCAGAGCGTTTGCTGTCAAACTAAGTGTTTTCCTAATTAGATAGTGTTCCTTTAATTGCGTGAGCATTCTTCATTTGTCGGGCATCGCAAGCAGGAGAAGAAAAGACCACAAATACGAGCACAAACCTGATTCCCCTTTAACTTCAAAGGGAACGACTGCTCCGAGACGATCCACTGAAAGGAACAGATGCATTTTAAATGCGGTGCCAGTGAAAACACGGTATTGGCTGCTCAGCTCTTGTTTATTATGGTTATACGTCTTTGGAGCTCCACTGTAAAACAAAAAGGGTTCCACTAATGACTCATCGTTGAATGAACACGGACATTACTGTGCAGGGACCCGGCAATTAAGTTCCAGCCAATTACAACAGGAGCACTGACAAACACTCATATTTGTGCTGACAGCAGGAACAAGGAATAAAATGTATGATATGGCAGCGGAAACCTGAGCCGGTGGTCTCAAGTGGGCCCCTTTACTGCAACTGTCACCCGTTTAGCTTAGAATTTTTATTCATATTAGGTGAAGCTGCTATGATTCCAGACCCAGAAGGAACTTTTAGCTTCTAACAACCCAACTGAACTTTCAATGCACACTGATAAAGTGAAGCCACAGCTTTCACACTTCGTCTGCCACATGAGCCAAAATTCAGGCGGACCCATGGAAACAAATCAATGCACATTTGGATGTAAAAAGGTTGCGTCAGTTTCTGCTACTGCCCGACTAAGTTGTGGGTTAGAGGTTGTAATCGGCTGGAGGCGTTAGCGTGGAAGCTAAGGTGGGGGAGATAAAGGTCACCGCGATGTGAAGCCGACTTCTGCCTTGCTCTCTGTGAACGGATGTAACAGCCTTAATGTACGTACCTTTCAAATGTTTTAATTCCCTCAGTTCCCAAATGCTCCCACCCAGTAACAGGATCATTTTATGAGAGGGGAGGTATAATATCACCAAAACCAGTCACATTAAAAGGCTTCACCAAACCTGTGCGTCCCAGGACAACAACACAATCTTGTTTGAACACCACTCTTATTTCAAACGTCTACACAGAGTAACTGCAGCAACAGCTCAGTGCCTGGAACATGGCCTCGAATATAAACGACTGGTCTACTCAGTATATAGTGAAAGTGGCCCTTTTAATTACTTTCTCATTTGTCGCAACCAAACAAGCTTTGTTTACTGTAGCCAACTTCATTCCCATCCTCTGGCCTATTTGGTTGCTATAGTGTGACCCCTATGCTGCCTCCAATGAATATGAATTATTGTATGGTTATGAATCTGTTCACTACTGCAGATTCTCTCTAACAGAGGATGTTCACGGCAGTACAGAGAGGAAATCACACCCAAATATGTGTTTCTCTTACGCAGATCACCGCTGAAGATTAACCCAAAATGTTGCCGATGCAACAATTTAGATCCGCGCATCATCCCTCTGGCAACACACACATTCGTCACTTTTCACCAATCTGCTGCGCTGCAGAAATGTTTTTGCAGAGGTGTCGGCTCAGATATGCCAGGTCCCCTCAACGTTGTTCAGGATGAATTAAGCACCGCTCCCTTTAGGTAACGACGGTGCTCTCACTCAATACCAATCAGGACCAAAGGCAACACAGCCCAGCTCCACTTAGAGATGGAAAATAGCTGAGCTTTAGGTAACCTTTCTTGTTTTCCATCCCACAAGTGCGCTGTGATTCCCAGGGACGAGAGGCGAATCGTTCCCACCGATTCATTATGCCAGTGGACCATTTGCATTCCATGGCTGTACAGATTTGCATCTATAACCTCTCCCAGGTCAATAAATGGGCCTAATTCCATACCTGCTTCACACTTGGCTTCACTTTCACAATGCCAAGGGGGAGACGCTGTGTCCTAGCCGAACATTTGAAACATGTAGGGGAATTCAGTGAGACGTCACATTGTCATATAAGATGTACATATAAGCTGCTGATGGTTGGGAGGGCAAAATGTAAAAAAAGAAGAAGAAAAGTATCATTTCCATAAACCATACTCACTACACCACATAAGCCGTCTTCCCTGGCAGTTCTGAACCTTTGCAACATTAAAGAGACGTTCTATTTCATATACAATCAGCTCTTATTCGCATGCTGCTGTTGATATATCATGCACCGTGGATGACGTGTGTCTAGCTGCTCCACACAATCCAAGGCTCTCTGTAGTCCTTTTAATTGCCATCCAAAATACTCATAAATATTTCATGCTGTGGAGATCCCACCCGATACCCCGGTTCCTCAGAACACTTGGCTAAGGTGAAACACATCAAAGCCGGCGCGACCAAGGCGTCTCCGGCGCGTCACGAGAAAAGGCGCTGAAAGGGAATATATGAAAGCGTAAAAAGGCGGAGCTGTTTGATCCGCGCCGTGACGGGAAATAGCGCCAAACGGCGAGGAGCTTGCTGACTGTAGTGACTCTCCGACCCTGACCCAGAGGTGGGCGGCCGTGTCTCATGGGGCTCGTGTCAATGCGGCCTTGTGTTCTTCCAGAGCGCCGATTGATTTCTGCAATGACACACAGCCCCGCACCACTGCTGGATGGCCCATGTAATCCACTCAATACATTAAAATCTAATCTTTCTTCGCAAACCGCTTACACATGATCGTCCACCTTTTAAGCATCCATAACAATAACAGGAAAGCCCGCGGGGGTGCCGTTCGAAATCACAACCCAGGGTCCACACGCCCGATGGCATACTGATAGCACCCAGTCATACTAAAGGTGTCTTCTCAATCCCAGTTTATTGAGGCGACTTTATTGGGTCACCCATTTTTAACGAGCGGTTCAGAGGCAATTCAAGTAAACCGAGGTGGAGAAGCGCAAAGATGTAAACAGCTCGTCACAATTCATTCCCCGGCTGCATATGCACGTCTCTTCTATGCAGCGAGGAAATGAGGATGTCACATGCGATACCCCTTGTCTGGATCCACGACCTCCCACAGTGACGGCAGATCTACACAAGGCAGCAAAACAAAAAGTCCTGAAAGCTCCCGAAACCAGTTCAAGAAAAACCATCTTCAGCAAGGGGCTTTGTTCCACTTTTATTTTTTCCTTGATGGGTAAAAATGACAAAGAAAGAAAGTTTTCTTGGGAAAATAAAAGCAGCAGACCTGTAAATGCTTAAACCTCATCTGTTATTGTTTCAGCAGTGCAATAATACGCTTGTTAATTACCCCCGGCTGTTAAAAGCCTAGCTAATTTTGCACAGTAGACAAGGGATAGCAGCAGAAAAAAGGTGCTATTGGAGCAGTGCAATCATGATGTGTTATAGATGAACTTCACCCTTTTTTTTCCTAAATTCTGCTATAACAATATTGTTAGATGACCTAGGATACAAATATATAGTGAAAAAAAAAAAAAACATTCATGCTCAATACAGTTACAGTTACAGAAATTCAAATTGCCCGTAAAATTTCACTGCCTTGAAGATAAAACCAATAAAACATTAATTACTGTTCTGCTAATTACCTTTAATTCCCTCTGGAGAGGCAGCAGAGTCGTTGTTATCCTACTACAGTCCCACTGTGATGCCTCCCTTCATCAACCCCATCCCACCGTGCAAAATGGGCTTCAACATCGATTTTGAGAACGCTGTTACATTAAAAACTGCCTTAAAGGCTCAACTCAAATTGCAGGTGTGTTGCTGCCTGCAGGATGTTGGTCCTAGACAGTTCAATGACTCATACAGCAACGTCTTGTCGGACGTTGGCAATAACATTTATTTCCCTTCAGAATCTGCTGGAACTTTCATTCATATCGGGGCAAAAACAAAGAGCAACGAGAGCGCATTCCACGGCAACCGCATCCAACCACAGGAGCAGCAACAGCATCAAACCGTCCAGGCGCTTAAGCGGACCAAGTTTTCTAATGCACGCCAGCCTGCGCAGGATGTCTCCGAAGGCATAGTCGGAACCCTGGAATTCCTCTCGTGGCTCTCATTCAGCCAGGAGAAGAAGAAAACCTTTCAGAAATGATTGCCTTAGCCATCAACCCCCCCGACACTCCCCCCTCCTATCCATCCTTTCTCGCGCTCCTCTGAAACAGAGGTGCAGGCGCGGGAGCGTGCAGCGGCATCTTTTTTTTTCTTCTTTTACATCCGACGCTGCAACACAAGTAGCCTTGTCCTTCCCCTCACTTCCCCCGTCTTCAACTTGCTCCCCTCCCGACCCAGCAGGCAGCCGGAGTCCCGGTGAAGCCGCGCCACTGTTCCCCACGCAGCCTCCTTCGGTGCCACCACAGAGGCTCAACTGTCTCTGAGTGGAGGGAAAGATAATAGCCAGTTTCCAGACGGATCAGCTCTTCTTTCCTCCTCCGAGTGTTCGCTCCGCGCACAAAGAGCTCCTGCCGTGGCGACTTAAGGCTCCAGTGTTTGGCAGGACTGAGGGGACCTTTGGATTAGTAATCTAAGATTGCCAGTTTTCATCCCATAAACCCACACCTCCCTTTTCTGTTGCGCTCCCCGGCTCGGATAAGCTGCACACAGAACATTTTCACTTATTCTCCTCTTACCTGGAGTTGATGCTTAAAGCCGGACAGAGGAGCAGGACGCAGATAGCCTGGATGAATTTCATCGCTGTCTCCCACTCCTGTTGGCGTTCTCCCTCCTCTGATGCCTCTTGCCTTCCTCCCGTCTCTCTATCTCCGCTCTCTAGCTCTCCCACTGGCTGCCTGCGTTTTTTTTAGCGCACTCTCGCATACACACACACACTTGCACATGCGCGCGTGCGTGCACACACACGCACTGACACACAAGCAGCCAGGCAGACGGATGCAACACAGTGGCAGGGGGAGAGAGAGGGAGGATCTGTGGCTTTAAATAACACAGGGACAGGGAGCGACCCGCTAATGGAATGGAGCGGGTGGGGCTGAACTCAAGAGCGGGAGATGTGGGGGAGATGTGATGTCAGCACCCACGTGGCCGCAGCCATTGGCCGAGGGCATTCTTGCCACCATTGTGTCCATTCACACCGCTTAGCTACCTGCACAGTGGTGGGCAGAGGGCCCTTACTTGAGAGTGTAAGTTCCGCTACAGAAGCACTGAGGTCAGCGTGGTCCAACCAAGGGTGGGGTAATTTGGGGAAATTCTGAAAACAGAGCTAAAAGTTTCAAAATGCAGTTCTTGAGCTTTTCTTCCATTCCAAATATTCACTTAAAAGGTCAGAAAAGACAGGAAATGTCTTCATTATTTTGGAGTGCTGTTATTTCTAATGGACGGAATGAAAAATGCCTGTGAGAAAGAGCCGCAACATTACGCAATCATTTCATATTTGCCAGACTTTTAACAGATTTCGCTTTTTCACTCTTGCATTTCCATTTCGCTCTCTTTGTTTTGGCCTCGCCACTGAAAACCAAACTTCATCTGCAATGTTGCAACTGAAATGATTACGATCCGATTGAGAGGCCTGAAAAATGAACAGAACGAACCAAACAACTGTCCGCCTGAGGTGGCATTTGCGGTGTGGAATGTCATTAAAGTTTGCTTCCTTGCCTCAGACTAATTACTGAGCTGGGAGTCAGCAACAGTCGCTCTGGCGGCAGCAAACGCTGCAGTGTGCGCTCTGCTGCTCGGACACGTGTGGAAAATGGATTTCCTCGCCCAGTAACTCCAACTGTGCCTCCTCCATCCTCCAGTGCATCCTTTCTCTTTTTTCACCCCTTTTATCGTTGACATCTCTACTAGTTTTGCCTGTAAAAGGAAACTTCTGCACTGCGATCCCTGCACTTTGCAGCAGCGACTGAAGTTACGAGCTGGACATCAGTTCCACGCGGTGATATCGAAGAAGAGACGATGCATGATTCATATGTGGCGCCACTGTATGGTGAATTACTGGTGCAAGTTCCAATAAATCCCCCCTGTAATCTGTCAAAATGACGAACGGCTTTCATTCTTCCGTCACTGCCTCTGACCCAGATCATGCCAGACCGCCATTCGTATGCAAGCACAACGCTGCAGGCGGTAAAAATCAGTCCAAAAATAATAATAATAACGACATCGAAACGACGCACAAGATCGGTGGCGCTGGTGGCGGCGTGGAGGCAGCGCTACAATATCCCAGATAATTTCAGCGGTGTGATGGCTCACACCTGCGTATTTGTAATAATACAGTAAATATTGAAGGTTCTGACAATGTGACAAGATATAAAGGACGGGAGAGAAAGCAGATTTGTAATCTCTGGCAGAGATGATGAGGTGGTGCAACATATTGGGACTGGAAACACAACCATTCTATAAAAATACCCATTTATGTTTATGCATAGGAGAGGTGTAAGTAGGGAACTCTCCCCCTTCATGCTTTTAAATATAATAAAAGCTCAAGAACACAATGTTGAGCCTCCAGGCTCTGTGATACAGGAATAGTAATACAGAATATTAAGCAGTCCACACAAAAAGGTGGAGGTCACACACCAGAGACATGATAAATGATTCCCATTACAGGATTAACAGAGTTGGGAGTCTATTGTATCCCGGCCACGGCCCCCTTTTCCATTCTGAAAGATTTGCACCCATTTTTCTGGTGTAATTTGAAGTTAATGCATGAAATCCCAGAGAGGCCCATAGTAATGAGTGCACCAGACCGCAGCTTGCTTTGGTTGCCGGGGAGTCGGTCCCCCGCAGGCCGGCATAATCCTTCTCAATCGTGACTCACACCAGCCGAAAACGAGCAGCTCCTCCGCTCAGAGCCAACTTGTTGAACATTGTGGATTTTAAGGGAGACGGTCACATGTCAGCCCGTGTGTGGAAACACTCTTTTATATTGATTCTCATGAATTATTCTACTGTTGTGTGCTTCCCTTGTGGATTTGATTCATTCCAATGGAAGGCTGCTGGATCGACCAGTATCAAATATTTGTCCTGGCACTGGAGCGTCAGCACCTCATGATCAGCCAAGCACACAGGCGTTCAGGGTGTTTGTCCTCCGGGGAGATTAAATCCACACCAGTCTCATGGAGTCAGAGCCCAGCTACAGTCCCAGTATTGACAGAACTAACCTGGGCACCTTTCAAACCCCTCCCCCCCGGGTCTTTTCTTAGTATAACTTTACTCATATAGATGCGCTGTGGAAACAGGGTCCATACGCCTGTATGCGCTTTGAATGTGGGAGTCTTCTGATGGAAATTAGCCCAGATGATGGAGAACTCATTTTCAGGGCAAAAATGCTCCTCCAACATTGAAAAAAGTTGAAGATCCCAGTTATAAAGTTCCTATTTAATTATTATTTCCATGTGAAACTGTGTTTGCCATAAATATCGATGAAGACTGAAACCAGGAGGCAACAACCCCGGAACTTTAGCATGAGCACTGTTATTAACAACCATCACAGCTCAAGTGGAGCCCAGTGTGCCCACAATGGCAGGCATCGTGCCAGGACACCTATATTTAAAGCCCATGAACTGGCAGGACACCCAGGATGAAGCCGTTGGAGATGCCAACATGTCCACTTTTAGCACCGACCCAGCAGCAGCGGCTTTATTAGCGGCGCGGCCTTGGATCTGAATGACTGTAATAACGTGTTGTATATGTTTGAAAGGCTTCGCTTCATTGTCACTGTGCGGCAGCTTTACTCAGAGCGGCTCTCTTGACCCGCAGAGTCGTGCCTCTGTGGTGTTAAACCACAGTGACGCAGCCACAGGAGACGGGCCTTAATGTGGGATTGTGGCCACAGCCTATTGTGATTCTGTGAGCTTGTTAGCCTCTAAGCTACTTACAATGTTTCCCTCCGAGTAACAGCAAATAATGCTAAACTGTTTCCCCACAAACGATTCACCCGTGCAGTTGTCCCAAATTCAATTAGTCATAATCAACTTTCCAGGTTTTTTTTTTTTAAAGCTTTTTTCTTGATAATCCTGCTGAGATCGCCTCCCAATAGTCTGTAAACAACACTTAATGCTTCCGATCTCAGAGATGCTACATTGCAAAGTTGGAGTAATCTGACTCTCGAGTGTGATTAAATGGGGATTACGATGAAATTACTCTGCAAAAGGCAAAGACAGGATTACGATGTGAACTATATATAGTCTTTATACACTATATATAAAATCCTATATGTATAATATATACAAGCAGTGGCCCTGGCCTTTAGCGTCAGGATCCATGTTTCCATTCTCCTGTAACAGCAGGAAGTCTGTTGACCTTCTTGACAGCCGTGCACAGGCTGGAGATAAAATCAAAATATTTGCATTCAGTGCGCATGGATGCACCTCAGCATTGACAAAAAAGGTTCTTTGGAGCAGGGCTGGAAATGTTATTTATGTCCCTCGTGACCTGTGGCGGTTCTAGAGCTGATTCATGTCCAGATCTATAAACACAGACTTCTGCTCCGTGTTCCACGCTGGGGTCAGCTCTGCAGATATGCAACCATTCTTACAGCAAATGATGCCTCTGTCCACTCATCCTCTCTGAAGTTGCTCTAGTCTCTCCCAGTGTCGCCGTACAAGAGGTAGGAACACCCCCAGGATGGCTCCCCAGTCCACTTTAGGGAACACACACCAGTTAACTCAGGTGTAGGGGCTACTTAGAGCATGCACATGCATGTTTGGTTCAACAGAGTTAACCAGTGTACCAAAAAATAACCCAATCTGGCACTGGGAGCCCAGGTTCAAACAGTATTCTTGTAGTTAGGCGCTCACTTTGGAGCGACACTTGGTGCTTCTTGGAAGATGCACCTCGACTGAAAAGTGGGGAAATACAACTACCTGTAATATAAAAACGATTCCCCCCCCCCCCCCTTAATGCATTGTTTCTGATAAGGGAAGTACAACAACAGAAGTGAGGATTGAAGTGAAACTTATTGGTGGATGTTTGGCTCCATCTTCAGGTTAAGAACTAAATCGCAACTACAAGTGACGGTTCAGTCTAAAAATAGGCTCAAGCTGGAAGATGCGTGAGCAGCAATATGTGTTGGGCTCATTTGGTTAACAGTGCTCTCTGCCTGCCTGCCTGCCTGCCTGCCTGTCTGTCTGTCTGTCTGTCTGTCTGTCTGTCTGCCTGCCTGCCTGCCTGCCTGTCTGTCTGTCTGTCTGTCTGTCTGTCTGTCTGTCTGTCTGCCTGCCTGTCTGCCTGCCTGCCTGCCTGCCTGCCTGCCTGCCTGTCTGTCTGTCTGTCTGTCTGTCTGCCTGTCTGCCTGCCTGCCTGCCTGCCTGCATGTCTGTCTGTCTGTCTGTCTGTCTGTCTGTCTGTCTGTCTATGACCATAATGACTGGAGAGTTTATAAATGGATTTTAGTAAAATTTCCGGCAAACGTTGGTCATGGGCCAAGGTACAGATGATTGAATTTTAGTGATGTTTCGGATTCCGGAGGGACTTTGACCTTTGATCTTCCAAAGTCGTGGGTGCTTTGATGACGAAGTGTCATAATTTCGTATTCCGACCGTCCTAACGCAGTGCGTACTATACTAGTAGTTACGCAATATGTGGAGAAATGAGCTGCTTGGTGGAGGTCTGAGCCTCGGCCTCAGCAAATGCCGTAGACAAAACGACAGAAGGCCTTCCTGCTGCGGCTGTGCCACTCGCAGGGCAAATGAAGAGTCTAACGATGCTGACCAGAACAGCATCGATGGAATTCTGGGGGGACGCGTAATTGCTAAATTCTCCAGTTAATAGCAGCATGGAGGAATTGCTGAGTACATCTGCAGGGACAAGTGAATCCAACCGCTCAGGAGCACAGAAGCAGCTTCACCAGCATGACTGTGCTAATCGTCCACTTTAATCATTCCTTTCCTGCACCAGGAATCCAGGAGTTCCTGCAGAGGGTTTGGTGTCTGGAGCGTGGGATCATATGTCCATTCTTCATTACAAAACTGTTGTCATTTGTCAGCAGAGCAATTAATAATTCTGTAGCTGAAGTATCCTTCAGAAAAGAGCATTTCTCTAGCGTCAGGATGGCGTCTCCATGGAGAAGAGCAGACGACCTTTTAACCTATATCTGGCTCTCCTGACGACCTGCCTCCATGTGTCTGTCACAGGCCCAGGAAGAATCAAGAGGCCCCGCCAGGGTCCCACATAAGGGGGCGGCTGTGAATGCAGACGGTTCAGTTGCTCTCTGGAGCAATCACGAGCTCGTTCACTGATGTGAGGAGAAAAGTGCTGGGAGCGGGCTGCCCCCAGCAGCTGCCATGTAACTCGGTTAGCGTCACGTTCCAGCGCGGGTGTGTGAGCGCTCCTACAGGGCTCCGCGCTTCACAAGAACATGTCAGCATTTCAGCTTCATGCAACATTGAAAAACAGTTTCAGCTCAGCACCGGGCCCAGAAAAATGTCTCCCAGCTTTGGGAGCAAGAGACATTTCAGCTATTTCTCTTTATTTTCAAATCTCTTTCACAGTTCTGTGATTTCCCTTGCTTGCTATGTTCCGAAAAAAGATGTGGGATTCTCGGAAGAAGACCATTTTTCTCGGTTTACAGGGAGTTAAATCTGAGCATTTTAAAACAAACTGAATCTAACAGCTATAAAATCCGCCCTGCTTTTGCAGAGTGCTGTGGGATAAATAAGTGCTATGTTTAAATGCAGGAACCTTGCAAGAGGTAAATGCAGAACATTCACGATGGCACAGGCATAATGAGTCAAAAAACACGACACGGGGTAAAATGGAGCGGAAAATTCTACAACACACAGCCGGTGAGGATCTTCTTGTATAAAGCAAGGTCACAGGAAATGGTGCATGACTGCCAAGCACGGAATGTGGACACGGTTCATAGATAATACTGAGCAGACAGTCGCTTCAGCGCTGACTGGCTGTCTTCACAATTTCTGGGAGAGGTGCTCTTTTCTTTATGTTGCTCTTCGCTGATGGACACGATGACAAACAGCATCTTTGGCAGACATGTCATTCTCAGGAAGTGCACGCGCAGTCAGCATCGTGTCAGAACGAGCTGCCTGTCCTCACTGATCTCTGAGGGTTGCTCATGGAAGAAATCTGCTCCTGCTGCATGTGCAGTCATGTGAAACAGTTTTTATTTGAAGCAATTCTGCAGCTCACTGGCCTTCTGAACATGTGAGTAATGTATATACTTGTGTGGGACGCATGGCTGACAGGGAGAAAATCACATGCTCATTAAAACAGACAGAAAGCAGAACAACAGATGATAGTGAATGATGTAGTTGTCGTTACCGTAGTCTGCCGCTAAGTGCCGCTATTAAACAAGATTTGGGCAGCAATAATGGAACTATGATCAACTATGAGGTGATGAACTGGTGTGTCTACAATTGTATCTTCCACATTTATACATTTATACAATGTCAAAGCATTTTTCAATGATTCAAATGAATTCCACTGCTGTAGGCTTGCTGCCCTGCGAACCTCCCAAAGCTCAATCCTTCATTCAGACAAAGCAAAAATCACGTCAGTCATCAGTCAGTGTGTGAACAAACAGTGTCAGCGGGTGAAAGATTTGCTGCCATGGCCTTTGTGACTACTGTGACATCTCATCAATATAAAAAGGACTGATCAGAGTGCGTCTGCCCAAGCATGCAAAAAATGTAATAAAATAAAATAAAAATCATTTTAAAAAGAGTGACTGTTTAAGTCAAACATCGATATTATTGGGATCTTGTTCATTCTGCCGCATACTGTTAAACACATCATGTCTTCAGATGCAGTTGATTGAACATTATCCTCATCGCTGCGTGCAAACATGGCTGTCAATCACATCCAGCTGTACCGTCCGCATTCTTCACACATTCTTAGTTACCATCTGTCAAGACTTGAATAATTGAACGCCATATCTATGGCTGTCGAACATTGGCTTTTTCTGCATGCTGACAAAGTCCTTTGGGGACTGCCCCCGTGACTTTAATCAGTGCATCACGGATAGGTACAACAAAACACATTAAGTGAAGTGTATAAACTTTTTAGAAGATCGGGATTAGAATTTTTAAATTCAACACCTGGAATCAGTTAAATTCCACCACTTAGAGGAGTTTCTGGACCATCCAGTGACCTCACGTCACTGGATGGTCACTTTAATAAAACTATGTATAGATTGATTTTCCTTTATTTCCATGATCTTGAGATGTAAACATCCTCCACATAGAGGGTGAGCTGTGCTGGATTTATCACAAACAGCTGCCTTCTGCCGAAGTAGGTGCTGAGGAGAGTGATTAGAGTTAATCAAATCAACAAAGCCTTAAGACCAAAACAATGAGCTCCGTGAAGAAAGAGAGAAAAACAAATCTCTGATCCTCATGAATGTGATAAGTCCCAGCTGCAAGGACTGATAAGATTGTGGTAACATGATCAAATCAAAGACGTCAATGAAGCAAAAACAGCGGCAAAGGGACATTTTCTGCACGCAAAAATTGTCATCGTCTTTAAGAAATAAAGTCAGATAATTTGCTTATGGCTCCACAAGATTTTCAAAGTGGTGCCATGATGGAGACCAAACTCCAGAGAAATTCATTCCCAAACTCCAAACATGTCTCTGAACATCAAAGTCTTCACTGTCTTCGGTTTATATTTGTGCTAATAAACCCCACGCAGTTTCAAAGTGCTTTATTAAAGATGCAGCGCGCATGTTAATGCCTCCGATGCCTCAGACAGAAATCCAAAATAAATAGATTCAAAACTGGATGTGGGACCCCTTCTTGTCTACGAGGGTCTTGCGTTTGAATGAGCTCCTGTTTACCGTTAGCTTAGCATCCAGTTGTCATCATTGTGATTGAACATGACATAAATAAGTCATCCTTCGGGCTTCCACGTGTACAGCCGTGTGCAAGAGGCAAAAGGTTTCCACAGCTGACCACGTTTGCTGTGGCAGACTCAGCAGAGCTGCATTGCTGCTGCAAGAGGTTAAAGGTCATCCTGCTGCCTTAAATGTCCACAGGTTACCAGATAAAGGACCAGAAATGAGGACAACATATCTGAAAAACACACTAGTGACTGTTAGCGTCTCGATTGGAGCCAGGATGCAACGTAATGGCTGTGTGGATTGACTACTTTATGACCCTTATTGACCTGTGTGAGGGAACTGCTATAATTGCTGACCATTGCTGACAAGACACAACCTGTAATGCTCCATTATGGACAAGATGGACATGTTCTACAGCCCATATGAACCCAAAATAATCAGCGAAATGCAGTCAAACAACTACTAGCTGTCGACTTTCCGTACTTGTTATATTACCCCTGGTCCGAGGGTCCGGTGACTGATGGGTGGTGGTTTGAATCCGCTCAAAGACATGTAGATGCAGACCCCATGAATCAGCGGTTCCATCTCTCCTGAGTAGCCGCAGTGAGCCCGGCGCCGCTCAGAGAGTAAATAATGAGTTTCATTCATCCTGCTCCGTGTCGGTGTCACACAGTTACATTTCTTCATAACTGTCATCTGATTTTATTTTTTACACGGTTGTGAGATTCATCCCTTCCAGATGAGCCACACATTTCTATGGACACTCCCCCACCCCAAAAACCACCCGGATGTCCGCTTTAACTCCTGCCGGTTTTATTCAGATTTACTACATTGTAGTAACTACACCGAAATTTCTGAGTAAATCATCCTTTAAAAACCAAAATAGAGCATTCTTCTGAGTATTACAACCATTGCTACATGCTTAAGCCAGTGGCCAGGAGCCCTACGTGCCCACCACCACTTGACTAAATCCTCAGGCTCATAATCTCCCATAAACACTCCCCATCCGCGGTGCCTCCTTGGCACTGCTGGCATGCGTGTGCCGGCCCTGTTTACCCATTAGCACCGCTAAGCCTCAGCTCTCCTTCCCCACCCCCCCACTCCCACAGCAAAGGTGAGCGTCAAGGATGATTACCTCAATTGTCACCATGGGTGGTATGAAATTCTCAACTCCGGTACAAAATATTGAAAGAAATCCACAGATTTCTTAATCTTAATCCCTCCCCAAACACCTTGAGTTGTGAGCTGGCTAACAGCAGCAGGTCTCCATCCTGCAGACGTTTCATGTACGTGTGCCCTGGAGTTTAATTGCTCATTTTCATCCTCCTCTGTTTTATTTGCATATTCATAATCCCCCCCACCATCCCACTTTCCTTAATACCCCCCCCACACACACACACACATTCACACACACAAACACACACCACTCTTTTTGCCGGGATCACCAGATCACTGCAAACAGGAATCAGAGGAGGACGCTGCCAGTGCAATCAGAGAAGGTTTCTCTCCATTTCTTTTCAACTCCCCCCGCTGCTGGAGCTCTGCGCCCGCCGTTCTCCCAGTGCACTGCAGCTCCTCCTTCCACCTCTCTCCTCATCTGCCCCTCCCTCTACCCCCTCCGTCTCTTCTAGGTGCAGCATGTATGCGAGCGTGTGTGAGCCAGCAGAGCCGCCCGTGCGTTTGCATGTCCGACTATCTGCACTGTCGGATTTCCTACGCCTGAAGAGAAGGGGGGGCACTTCTCAGATGCCCCTCGGAAAAGGAATTCTCATCGCTGCTTCCATGTCCCCCTTTCCCATTTGAATCCAGCCTTCCCCGCGTCCCTGTCACCAAGCTTTTGGAGGCATTCTGAATTTCCTTGGCAACATGGAGCTGCCCGAATTAGAATTCTCTGCATGACAGTCCTGGTAAGTACTTCATCTCTATGGTGCCCTTTGAGCACTGAGTCTTTGGATGAGATTTATTATGGTGCAGTAGTGGGGCCAGGGGATCACCATTCAGCAAATGAACATCAGGAATAAAAAGGCGAGTCTTAGATAGATGTAGCAGCCGGACAGAAGGAGGATAATTGACTGAAGAGGGCTGCAGGTCTTATTTGTGCTTTGTCATCCAAATGGGTTTCATTTCCCTGAGTCTGGGACCTGCGCGCACAGTGTTAGAGTCTGTAACATTTAAATGCACTTTGCAGCTCAGCTTTCCCCTCGGGGTGTGTTTGTAAGCAGCCAAAGGCACCTATGCCGCGCGTCTTATATCACAGCTGGAGGTGCCAGAGCGGGCAAAACTGTGTGCCATTTGTGGGGTTTTTTCAAGGAGGTCGTTGTTGCCGCCTTATCTGTCCCCATTAACATTTCTGTCAGTAACCTCACACTTCTCCATCCTCAGCAGCTTCTCACTGAGGGCTTTTTCCACTCATAATGAGGGATCCGATGCAGGTGTTTGGTTCGGCGCCGGACGGATGGATGTGTGGTGGCGGCGGTGGTGGGGGGGGTGAGAGGATGACTGGCACCTCCGTATGGTTATTTATGCAGCCTGCGTCAACAACATCATGGTTTAATTCCTTTTGCCAGTTGTTTTGCATCCTCCTAATCATGGCTGCAATGCTCCAGCAGACAGAAGGCTGTGGGGAGGGGGGGGACTCTGTTTTTGACAGTGCATCAACAGCCTCTGCAAATCACCTCAAAAGGTCTCGGTTTGGTCTTTGGTCAGTGTCTGTGCTCTTCATAGCCCCCCTGTAATCTTGTTAGCATAACTAATATGATTTTCCTTGTATTATTTTTACATTTAACACGTGTGTCTGCAGCCTCCCACAACAATTCGGATCGAGCAAAAAGCTCCCAACCTTCATTACTGCTGAGAATATGTTTTAAACAGGAATATTCCCCCCCCCCCCCGTGGAATCAAACTTTTTCCATTTTCTTGAGCAATTTATATGTACATCAAACTGGGCTTTACGTTTGTATCAGTCATTTGCTTCTCATCCTGCATTTCAGTAATGTTCAGCCAACATATGCATGCATGCTCTCAGACATGCTAATATATGCTCCAGCAGTGGCAGTTCGAGAGTCCCTCTCTAAATGAAAAATGGCATTCGAGTTGGGAATTGGGAGAACTATCCATGATCACCATCAGGTTATATCAAATCCCTGTTCTACAGATGATTTACTTGGTGGTGTGATGAATCAGCAGTGGAGTTTAATGGCTAGCAGCTTAAAAGGGGCATCGTGGATCGCGATACTACGGTTACTAAACCTCCTTACACAGCCGGGGGCGAGAAGAAGCAAAATTTATGACAATATATTCCATACATAATGACTGAGAGAGATTTATCATTTTGGCTGATGCTGCCATCCCGTTCTCATATGCATGTCTTTAACACTGCAAAGCATTTCACGAGTTACTTCTCTCTTCACCTCCTTCCAGACATTGTTGACAACCTGTCTTTCTACGCTCCACTTTTAAGATTTATACTCCGTGATCTAAAAAATCGAATGAATATGAAAGGTAATCAATAATGGCCATAACTTTTGTTCTATATTGTTGTCATGTGATTGATACATCTGCTGTAAGTAAGAGTATTTCAGCAAGTTCACTCACGGTGTCTCTTATCTACTAAGTTAATTTCACTGCACATACTGTATAAACTGGTTTGCTCAGACTGAGGCTCTTACCATGAGAGCCTTTTTAAGGAACGAGACCCTGACAGATTGAAGCTGCTCTCACCCGGTGGTGTAACATCAGCCACCTTTAAAAGGGAAATGGTGAAAAGTTACTGTTAAAAGTGCCACGCTGCATGCGTATAAGATGTCTGGTAAACAGCGAAGTGACAGGCAAAGGCAGATCTGTCACAGGATACCCAGAGAGCTGTCCACAAATGCATTCAGGAGGTCACAGCCCTGCAGCTCTGCAGCAGCCTCCCTCATTTAAATTTGATAATAACCGTCTTATGAGCAATGTGAGAGTTAAAGGCTGGCAGGTCGGAACGCTGAGGTCGGCTCAAGTGCTGTCCTCTATTGCCACTATAGCACATTTTAAAGCTCCTTTAATTTGTACTTGAATGCAACTCGGTGGGGATCTCAGCACTTATTTAGAGCCTTTATTTACTAAATTCATACATCTGAGATGTACAGAATCTTTCATTTTAGGTCGCTGGAGCATCACCTCTGTTGTTTAATTGTGATGACGTGCCAAAAACGTGTCTATGTGTGTTGTTTTTTAAATGTTGTAATGAAAGAATCACTGTTGTGCTTTCTGTATGGGCTTGTAAAAGTCAGGGTCAAAACATTGTCCTTATCGTGCCCTTTCTTTTCAATTCCAGCCTGAAATATCTCCTATTCCCAATGGTGAATTAGGGATCAAGTGTTGCATAATTCACAGATTATCCCACTTCCAGGAGGAGTGGTTTTAATGAAAGACGTCTCTTCTCTGGTCCTCTCAAAGATACAGATCTGCATCTGAATACTGTAAAGTACAATGTAAGGATCCACTTTTATGACTATAATGTGGTCCACTCGAGGATTATTGAGTCATTTTAGAATCTCTTGGTCACTAGAGCTTGACGACCTTGCTGATTTTGACATTATAACAGGATGAAAATGTGGCTCTGTGCCTAATAACAGTTTTAGCCATTCCAGTATACTGGAATGAAGGTAGATCAGGTCTGCACCTCCACATCATGTTCAGCTGTCTCTAGTTACTTGTATGTGTTTATGAACCTCCCCAGCCTCCCATGTGGGCGGGTGGTCTTTACACAGAGGTTGTTGGTTCAATTCCATGGCCCGGTGGGTTAGCCATCAATGAGTGCAATGTTAAAGTCTTAAACCATAAGCAATCCTGAGATAATTTGACATAACCAGTGCACGAGGGTAAACAGGTGAGGTACTGATCTTTGTGAGGGCAATGATAAAATTCTCCAAAGATGGTGGAGATTCGCGAGCCAGCCTCCGTTAAATTTTTCTCCTTATGGTTTTCTTCTTTACTGTTCCACATTGCCTCTCACAGATCTCTCATACATCTCATAGGGAATTGTGCCCTTTTCACAGACTGAAAGCAACAAAGACTCCCCATGACACATTGAATCCACAACAGAATGTGACATCATTTGAATGCCACTCGGTTACTCTGTGTGGTGCAAAAGCCCCTTGTGCCTGAAAATCATCACTATCGTCTCAGCGCTGGAATAATATCAAGGAATAATACACACACAATAATACACAAAATAAAACACAAAAAAGTGAGCCACACGCAAAAAGGGCCTTTTCAATTGTTCCAGCTATTTCACGAGATGATGGGTCTGTTCTCATGCACACGGGGGATAACAACTGCCTCCTGATCTTAAATCTGGTTATTTCCAGGTCAGCAGTAGAGAGGAAGAACAAGAGAAGAAAGATACAATTCGTACTGACTCGCTGCTGGCCAACACCCAAAGGGTGTCTTTGAATGCACCATTTTGCCTCCCGAAGGGAGTAGATGGTATGCAGAGGAAAGCTGAAGGGGTGCAGCCCTGCAGAGGTAAGGGATGGCCGACGCCCAGTCATGGCAGACACAGTGTGCAGAGTGCTGGTACTAGAAACAAGCCGCAGTTGCAAAACACGACGTATGACACATGACGACACGAACAGATCCTGCATTAAGACTGAGTAATTAATAAAAGGATTCCACACGGTTGCGGCGGCTCCACTGCTACCAGCCACGTTTCTCGCCATCTGGATGGATGCCGCGCTGCTGCGAGTGCAGTAAACACACTCCGAGACATTCAAATAGAAAGCCTGATGGAGGCCATTATTTTCACTTCCATTAACCACCGTTGTCAGTAATGTGTAGGTAGAAAACACACCTCTGTGATCTACTCCAGCATGTCGCCGTCAGTCTTGGGCAACATTCATCTACGGCGGCTGCTGTCAGACCAACAGCCATTAAGCAGAACTACTCGAACACTCTGCCTGGAACTGTGGAGTTGGCTCAGAGCGTTCTTTGTCCTGACATACCATTCATTTCAGTGGAACTGCAGATGCCGACTATCTACTGAACCTTTATTACCTAAACAACGTCATGTATACAGTTGGTAAATGTAATGTTTTGACGTTCGTCCTCCATTATTTTAGCCAATAGTAGGTTGTTGCAGGTGTGTGTCACAACAGTGAGCAAAGGCAGGCTGATCCAATCTTCAGAATAGGACTCATCCCAAATGTGTGCATTTGCTCGTGAACACACAGTGAACATTGATTTTAGTTCTCATCTGCAATGTCTGAACAACTTTACTGCCCAGTTAGGGAACAAAACTGATGTTTTTTCTTACATTCTGTCATTTTAGCCTCAGTGTAGCATCAACTGTGGGAAAATAACCAACACTCTTGGGAATCTGATGGATTTCAATGTATGTGAAAAAGGAATTTGGATGTATTTGTGCCAACATCTGAATTTATTCAGTTCCAAACACTTAACTAATATCCGATGCATGTACATCATCGATTAAACCTCTTTATAATTGATTTAGTCAGGCAGCCATCGTTCACTGTTTTAGAGGAGTAAAATGTGTTTTCTTTAGACTGAAGCTAAACACAACTTAAGGATGATTAAAGCCTATGTAGAGACTTGTGAATGTGCCATGTAATGGCCAGGAAATGCCACACAGCAATTTTAGGTGGCATTAACTGATACTGCCCACCAATTTACGGTCTAGCAGAGCACATGGCAGCAAACAGCAGAAGGTGCAGCTTTTATGACACTATGGCCGAGCCAAGCCTTTGTTTTTGGGATGAGATTTCATAACAGAGTGAGTGAAATTCAGCAGCAGACCAGACAGAAGACGCTCAGACCTAGAATTACTGTCCCACAGCAAGAGAGGCGGGAACAAACAATATCTGTAAATCCAGAGAGAAAAGGTCACCTAAAACCAACAGATATGAGCGTATTACGGGGCAGAATTGTGCAATTGATAGATCTTCCAGCAGCTTTCTGTGAAATTACAATTCAAGGTCAGAACAATGTGATGACAGTAGATCTGGGCTGGCAGGGCCAGATTACATTGATGCTTTCCTTGTCCTCACTACACTCCGAATCATAAATCATGCATGGGAGTCTGGTAAGAAAATCACCATCGCGCCGCTTGTTTTCGATCAGCAATGGCATCAGCGAGCCTGATCCTCATTCATACTGTCGATGTGGAAAGATAACAGCATCCTGCATGGACCCTCAGATCAGCTGTTGTCTGCAGCGAGGCCTGTAGGAAGTCAGTTAAGCTTACGACCTCGAGCATCTTATTATGTCAGAGATCTTTTCGCTTTTTCTTTCTTTAGGGGAACATGCCTGAATTCCAATAAACTCACCCAACATGATGCCTTTCCTGATTTATTATCATCACGAGCTTTCATGTGCTGGTGGCCGCTTTATCTGTCATTCTGACATCTGGCTTATGCTCCGCTCATTAGAGCGACACCCCTCGCGTCTGACGAACGCAAAAATTAACAAATCCGGGGAAAATGAAAATGAAAACGGCAATTATCGTCCCGCTGGAATCCCACAACGCCGTCCTGGCCATAAATCCTGATTCAGTTGCTGATCCAACCATCTCTGCTTGACAAAAGATCCATCGTTCACTGTTATGTTAAGGAGTTTACGACCAGGATAGATGGAGCGAATTATTCTGAAAGAGCACTGTGATAATAATCTCAAGTGCACTCACAGTAGCTCCTCCATGACGAGTAGATTCATTATTTAGACTTAAAAAGTACCTGTATTAACCCTTCAGATGTGAATTAGTTGGCCGCACACATCCGACTGCTTTGTCACATAGACTGAAATATACATTTAAAAAGCCACTCACGTGGTTCAATCGCCGACAGATTGAGCCGTGACTGTAATTGCCCCAGTGATGGCAGCACTAGAGCTTGGGGGTTTTAGCGAGCTAAAGTTCCTCTGAGTCAAAATGAAATGGGGGCTCAGACCTCTCCAATAGTCTCCTTCCAAGCGCTGCTCTGCAGCAAGCTCTGATTTACGTCACCACACCAGCAACAGTCCAGCATCAAGGGGCCATTTCACAAAGCACCCGGGTTCCTAATTATAAATAGTTTAGTTTGTTATTGATATCGGCACTTATTGTTCCACAAAAAGGTAAAAAGGAGGCGGGGAGGTGGTTGCGAGATTAAAGCCTTTTATTGATTGGCTGCTTCCACCACTTTTGAGACAAGCAAACAATGGAATTTTATTCAGGGAAGCAGAAAAGCTTGACTTCTCTCAAATGGTGCGGTTAAAAATAGCACGGCAATTTCCATAAGTCTTGTTTTGGAATAACAGACTTAGCCTTTTATGTGAGGGATTTTGACTTTGTCACTTAAAACTTCTGCTGGCACGGACAGGTTAGGGAGACTTTATTATCATTCTGTGACAAGGCATTGCGAAATACCCTTATAACACTGGTCTAGTCTGCTAACCATTTTGTTCATTGCCTCCACAGGTTAGAAGTAGGATGGTGTCTGGGGAGACAGGAGGGCACACCTACTTGGTGGCGTGCTGGCAGCCCATCCTGATCCTGATGCTGGGCACTGTCCTGTCCGGCTCCACCACGGGTTGCCCCTCCCGATGCGACTGCAACGGTCAGGAGCGCTCCGTTGTGTGTCATCGACGGAGGCTGGCGGCTCTTCCCGAAGGCATCCCGACAGAAACGAGGTTGCTGGACCTGAGCAAGAACCGTCTGAAAACTCTCGGGCCCGAAGAGTTCATCAATTACCCTCAATTAGACGAGTTGCAACTTAATGAAAACACAATTTCCTCCATTGAGCCGGGGGCTTTCAGCAATCTGATGAACCTTCGGATTTTAGGCCTACGTAACAACCATCTTAAGCTAATTCAGCTGGGAGTGTTTACGGGCTTGACCAACCTCACTCAGCTGGACATTGGCGAAAACAAAATTGTCATACTTCTCGACTATATGTTTCAAGAGCTATTCAACCTGAGGGCTTTGGAAGTAGGGGACAGTGACCTTGTGTTCATCTCGCCAAAGTCTTTTCAAGGCCTTAGCAACCTTGAGAGCCTGGTCATTGAGGGATGGAAACTGTCAGCGGTGCCCACTGATGCCTTGAGCCATCTGCACAACCTGTTGTCACTTCGATTGCGCTATCTCAACACCACTGTCATAAGGGATTACTCGTTTAAAAGGCTCTATCGACTCAGAGAGCTGGAGATTTCTCATATGCCTGCTTTGGATACCATGACCCCGAAATGCTTATTTGGACTCAACCTCACATCACTGTCCATCACGATGTGTAATCTCTCCGCCATTCCCTACGAAGCAATCGGTCATCAAAGATATCTACGATTTCTGAATCTGTCTTTTAATCCAATCGAGGCAGTGGAGGCAAACCAACTGTTTAATCTACAGAAGCTTCAGGCTTTTCATTTGGCTGGTGGGAGATTAGCACTCATCGAGCCCTACTCTTTTCGAGGACTCAACCACCTTCGTGTGCTAAACGTATCCAGCAATAGATTGAGCACCCTGGAAGAGTCAGTGTTCCACTCGGTGGGGAACCTGGAAACCCTGGCTCTATACGACAACCCACTCGCCTGTGACTGTCGCCTGCTGTGGGTCTTCCGTCGGCGGTGGAGACTCAACTTTAACCGGCAGCAGCCCGCGTGTGCCTCGCCCGAGGTGGTAAGGGGGAAGGAGTTCAAAGACTTTCCAGATATTCTCCCCTTAGATCATTTCACCTGCCAGAAATCAAAAATAGCAGATTATCAAGTTGAAAAAAGCCATGTAGATGAAGGAACTACGGTCCAGTTCCCGTGCCATGCGGAGGGCGACCCTGACCCCATGATAATGTGGTTAACGCCTAAAAAGGACTACATCACCACCAAAACTGCAGGATCGAGACTTTCTGTGTCAGATGAGGGAACGTTAGAGGTGCGCTACTCTCAAATTCAGGACAATGGCACCTACTTTTGCATAGCAACCAACGCAGCAGGCAACGACAGCAAGGCCGCTCACCTTTTTGTGCATAGCTACTCTCCCAACTGGCCCCACCAGCCAAACAAGACATTTGCCTTCATCGCCAACCAGCCCAGCGATGAGGGCGCTAACGTGACCCGGACCACACTTCCGTTTCCGTTTGATGTAAATACGCTTATCATTGCAACCACCATGGGATTTATCTCCTTCCTTGCCGTGGTGCTCTTCTGTCTTGTGATTCTGTTCCTCTGGAGTCGAGGAAAAGACAACAGCAAGACGAGCATAGAAGTCGAATATGTGCCACGGAAAGAGGAGACCGAGGAGTCCAGCCCAACGGAGGCGCCGGTACAGTTCAACATGAAGATCATGTAAACAGCAGAGCTCCAACTGGGCTTACAAAGTGTAGTTGGGATGTGTACTGGGCAGCAGCAAATGTATCTATAAATTATATACTATACTTTATTTTGTTTTGTTTTTTTTACTCCAAGGACTGAACATTTCAAAGTCAGTTATTTCAGTATTTTCAAGTATTAATGAAAACTGCATCGGCGATTCTCAACCTGTCTCAGCAACATGTGCTATCAAATGAAAACAGCTATCCAAGTTCATGGATCATTAAATTACCCCAATTAACCACATTTGCATTATAAAGGGTTGACAGCCTGTTCAGATGTGCATATCAGCAGGTATATTTTTTCTATGGGTGTGAAAAAAGAGAGACCCCTCTTTTAAGGTCTTTATTGCTGTATTTACTCTCTCCTGTTTGATTGGTGTGTAAAGCACATAACTTCCTATGACTTCCACATCTAAAAATGTGAAATCAAAACCATTTTCTGTAATTTCTTTCCCTCCTTTAAAGCCACTGGGCAGAAATAAAACAATACTATTCTTTTAACACACTGAAATTGAAATCTACGGATTTGGAAACAGCGAACACAGAGGGTTTTTTTCCTCATTTTGCGGTGCAGAGTTCAGGCTTTTAACTATTTTACCATGATCAAATGTTTTTATATATATATAGACACACATATATAAATATATATTTGCACAGTCTGACAATGCTGTTTGGGTGAAAACTGGGTGGAATTTTCAAACTGTGGCCTTTAGCTCAACCAGTTAACAAAGAAAGAATCTAATATTTGGAGTAAAGAAGCATTTTGTTTTTGACAGTTTCCGCCTGGATCTGGGCACATTAGCACAAAATAAAAATGAAAACCAACCCACCTAGACCAACAGTATGAGCTATTTTATGCCAAAAGAGTTAGAATGCTGATGTTGCTGTATTGACTTGTGTTAAGAAACAGTGAGCTGCTTGTAATGTCTGTTTTTATTTATTTATTTATTTTACATATTACAATGTCAAAAGCAGACTAAGTGTTCAGTGAATGTGCATTTAATGTGCATGAAGACAGGCAGTGTCACTGTGTGTACAGAAGTACCCTTGAAATAATAAGACAAGTAATTCCTCCTCATTGGCAGTCGTGTAACAACACTGCTGTCATTTTATCATAACTCTGTTCGCTTCTCAAGGTTTCTGCATCACAGACGTGTCTCAAGAGACGGTGACATTAACACGTTGATGTCGTTGGTGGTTTTCTACACTTGTGTTGCTGCGGTTTGACCTCATTAGATTACTCTTATCTCCTCCATTCACCTTGGAATAGAGGACTAGAAACCCTTTCTGTTCGCTATTAATTTGTTGCCTTAAGTAGCCAATTTCCCAGCTTTGAGCTGAGCGATACCTAATATTGATGTGCAAAATGGAGTTTTATGCCTCATAAGGATTTTCAGGAGTTCACTGATTAATTTCACAGTCAAAGTCTGTTCTGAAGATAATGTGTTCATTAATGCTTCAAATTTGTGTCTAAAAGGGATGGTGCAGATGGAAATTCTATTAAAATTAAAAATATATCTATACTTCGGGGTGTTCATTTTGTACTTATCAAGTAAACAACACATCGTTTGGTTTCAGGCGGGTTAGACTCTGAAACTGCAAAACAGATGATTAAGCTAAGTACACTTTTCTAATGCACTAAATGGTCCATTAAATTTAAGTTTTCTAGATTTATGTGAGTTCAAATGGTCAGCTGTTGGAGTCAGAATGTGATAGTGACATTAACTGGACTCCTTTAGGACCACAATTATCAATCAATGGTACGAATTAATGTGAGTTGCACCTACAATTACACACAAAATTCGCAGATTTGGTCCATTCTGGTACTATTTTGCTGCTTATTTCTCATAATTGCGTCATTAACTACTGAATGTTGGAACGTTTGGCTGCTGCGAAATGAAGACTGGAACCATAAAATCAAACTCCTCACCAGCGGTCAGCCTTTTGAGCAGTAAAGGTTGGTAATGTCTAAAAGTCCCAAACTGAATGCATGGTTTGCTTGGGGACAACCCTGGACTTTGTCATTTGACGACACATTTTCACAGCGAGCAAAACCCCAGATATCCCAACAACGTGACAAATCACGCTATAATGTTTTAAAATATTCTGTTTTATTGCAGGGATGATTCAGAGTGTACGGCATCATTTGATTTGTGTCTGTCACTACCAGACACAGGATGGTTGGGACAGAATTCCACTGGCGTCGTGCATGCTGTGGCAGCCTTAACCAGGGAGGTGTGTGAGGGTGAGGCTCAACCGCGGCGTGAGGTACAGTGTGTGGTCTTAAATCATCCAAATATCAAAGGGACACAGATTTGTTGCTAAGCTACATGCTCTGGAAGCATGTGGAGCGATGCCGCCGAGACAGGCGCTAGGTTCTCTCACATCACATCATTTGTAGGTCCTGTGAGCACTGAAAACACACACACGAACCACTGTGTTCATTAGAGGTGAGAATCACACTGATTATATGATTCAGGATGCAAAATATCCGTCTAACCTAATATAAATTGCGACAGCTCTTTAAGGTTTGTCGGGTTTAATAAATGAAAGAATACAAATGATGGACATATAGATGGAGTCCATAGGTGGCGGCTAACCCAGTTGTCCCTGGTTAAGAGGCAGCAATACACAGCGGACCCTCACTCCATTCGCTCACATGTTCAGGCCCAATTTAGAGTCTCACATACACGTGTTTCTGGGCTGTAGGAATAAACCAGTCTAAATCTGGACAGTAGCAGGTTGATAGATGTCCTATCGTCCAATTGGAGAGATGAACAATACGAGTGGAGTGATGTAACTGGGTAAAGCGGAGCCGGGCGGTACGCTGACCTTGTCCATGGAGCTTTATCATCTCGGGCTTTATGAACTCTTTTTCTTTTTCTTCTCCTGTTAAGTTAATTTCTCTCCAGACGTATGTGGACATCGGTAAACACTGGCATGTTTTCATAAGAGTCTTTGGGCGGAGATGAAGAGAATAACAGTGTAGACAGTAAAGAACCTGAGGGAAGAGAGCGCAAGAACTCCTCAAGAGTGAATAATGAAGCTGCAGAAATATACAGCACATGCCTGAAGAGCTGAACATTTTCTTTTTGACGGATGAGAGCGGAGCCACATCAAGCTTTATCTCTACAGGATTGGAAAAAAAAACCTGTCACCTCAATCTCAAAAACTGCCCCAGCGTTGGCTAAACTCCAGGTAAAATGGCGTATAAAGTTACACCTTAATCTACTTTTAAGTCCGGCATGTTAACATATAAAAAAGGGAACCGGATATTAATTCAAATTACCTGAGCGTGTGGAAAAAGAAAAAAAAGCCTCGCCATTCTGTGAAACTGCAGCATATCCCTGCGTAAAAACTACTGGGCCTCAGTCATTTTCCATCTGCACCCACGAGGAGGCGGCTTCCTTATCTGTGTGAAGGCAGGAAGACGCTTTGACCTTCCTGGGCCTAACCGCAGCACCCTGGTGCTAACAACGCACCTGAATAAATCATGTCAAAAGGATTACGGGCTTCTGTGTTGCCAGCGTGGTAGTTAGAGTAAAATCACATTTTCATTTGTAAATGACAGCCTTTGTGGGCCGTCAGATGCAAATATCTTGGCATTGTGCTGGGTGCAAATCTCTTCCCTCGCCCTCTCAGCTTGCAGAGGTGGGAAGACGAACACTCTGCCAACGGTGACGGCTTCATTGCGAGCGTGACATAAAGGCGCACTTGTTGTGAAGAGACAGCTAAAGATCACGCAGGTAAACAGGCAGGAAACGCAGCGTGAGTGGGGGTGTTTGTCAGAGGGGCGTTCTATTTTAGAAACATTTGAGCGTTTGAAATGCAAGAGTGAACTTTTTATTTGGAACAATAGGTCGTGGTGAAGTGGGTAATTGGACCCGCACGACGCCCCGACATGCATTTGCCTTGTAGTGGGAGTGATGAACTCCTGTCACCCCATGATGACTGTGAGCCGTCAGGGAGATTTTCCACACGCAGCAGCAGTGGCCTGGGCTCGATCTTTGTGACTTTTGCACCTCAGCGTGGTCAATAAAGACAAACCCAAACAAATGAATGGTTTCAATATACAGCATATAGATTCCCTGAGTTTCGTTGCACAAACATGCTCGATATAGCAGCACGGGAGCAGAGTGTGTGGAGGTGTGTGAGTGGGCTGGAATGTGTGTAGACTAATCTGCTGCGATCTGTGGCACGGCCATCTCTGATTACAGCCATAATCTACAGAAACACTCCGGGGAGTACCGATCAGCTCAAAACTGACTGATGCTTAAAGTTCATGGGAAAACTCAGATAATTGATCACTGCCAGCCAGGCAGCAACAGCGCGGAGCCATAAAATCAGCAAAACTTCGACAATATTTGATCGCAGACACTTCCAGGACCTCTGAGTGGACAGAAAGCATCTGAAACCACTAATCAGTCTGTCTCCTGTGGTGACTGCTGCTCTTGGTGCCCACCATCGTTGCACCGGTGCGGCACGTGGAGCTCAAGGTGGATTACCATCATCCTGCGGCCTACACAAACAAATCACTTTCACTGGTTTCGGGACCAGCAGTGCCTTTCAAGATCTGGGAGCAGCAAAATAATATCGGGCACGGGTCACGCTGGGAATGCTCTTTTCATCCATTTTAAATGTCGCCTGGCTCATAGAAATGCAGCTATTAGCTCGCAGCTCGGTGTTCCGGGCTGTTTGACCCGAAAACATTTGAACACTGAACCTGGACCATCTGACCTTTGGGGGACGCAGACGAACACAGAACGTTAATTTACAGGTGTTTCAGGTTCAGCAGGGGGTGATTACTCCCCCCAGAGATAATAAACCTGTCAGTCCACCCAGCCGTGGTCGGGGGTGGGGGGGGGGAGCTGAGAGGTCAAACGCTGATCAGAATAATTTTCGCCTTATGGGTTTTTTAACAGCTGGAGCCGTAACGGTCTTCCTCGCTTTACTGTACTCAGGTCACCGAATTTAGATGTTTGTGAGAAGTAATTATAGATTCACACCTCCGCTGTCACTCCTCTGCTGCCCATGAAAGGTTCCTGTCTGTCTAATTGAGAGCGCATTTTCCATCCGCACCGGAAGATGAATCACACGCCTATGACAGAAAACGCTATAGATATCACACAAATCAACAATTCCATAATGATTAGAAATAATTTTTTGATTGTTTTTTTAGTAAAATGACATTTTACGAAGCTTCCAAAGCTTCAAAAAAATCATTTTGATTCTGCACAAATATGATTAAAGCCTAGTCTGACCTTCTGTGGCCGCAACAAAAGACGGCTGAACCGTCATTGTCTGAAATTCCTGTTTTACTCCCACAGTTCCGCTGCTCGGCAGAAGAGTGACAGATTGTTTTGTAACTTTGTAACCGGTTACACAGGAGCAAAACACGTGGAGTACATTTTTGCGAGGTGTGAGTCGCAGATGTGCAAGGGGAGACGTTTACAAGCCAAAGCAGCAATTTGTTATAACACCCAAGAACTCTGAACACAGCAGAACAGCTTCACGTGTAGGCCAGTAATACTTTGACTGCAAGGATATTTTCAGAGAGGAAATTCATTTTTGTTCATTCCTAAAAAATGTAGAGATTGGTTTTAACATTTTTCTTAAATTATCCTCCCATTTGAGTGGCTATGGTGTCAAACTATTTTATATTCACAATTTTCTAATTGGGCGAATTAAAATATTCACTTCACAATCAGCTACATCATTAAAATACTAGCGTGCATACAAGATGAGCATCCTTGATTTTATCAGTCATCAATATTTATCTTCAATTAAAACATCCACTATATGTATTTCTCTCAATTCCTAATTTATTCCAGCATATTTTAGGACCCACTCTGCTCAGGATGAACAGGCTAGAGCTGACAGACACCTTCTGTCTGAGCAAATTTAGTCCCAGAATGACAGTGATGGAATTCATTAATCATTAGCAGCCTGCAGGCATTTGACCCAAACCCAATATGCCTGCTGCTAAATGTGTTATGAGCCTGCTAGCTAACGTCTTCACACCAGTATTATTGGGTTTTACAAACATAGATCTGCCAAAACTAATCATATGGTGCTATCGGCATTTCCATTTTTTCCCACTTCCGTCTCCATCGGGCCCTCGTATGTGACTTCACTGCACCATGATTAACCCTTGCATGTTCCCTGTAGCATATGCTAACAGCACATGTAGTGCCAGTCGATGCAATTTGCACTTTTCACAGCAGCAAAGACGATTTTCAAACGGAGCCGGCTTGCCCTCAAGCAGGCCTCATAATTGAGAATGATAAAGAATGGTTAAATTGGGTGAGTGACACATAATGCATTTCAAATGAGGTCTACTGTGAACGTGGATATCCGGTTTGTGTGGGTTGTGTATTCACACTTCCTTTGGAAAGGAAAGGTGTAAGTAATTGCCCCGTCTTCTGGGTAAGTTGACCTGTTTTCTTGTTTTCTCACCTATTCATTTGATTTTGCTTGGTCAGCGTGTTCGTATGTCCGAGACGCTAAGCGACAATCTAGACATCTGAGTGAAGACTGAGCAGTGCTTCTGGGGTATTGAATCTATAGCTGACGGACAAACTCAGTGGCCTTAAGCTCTGGTGTTTCTGTTACGGTCAATATTTTCTATGTCGCTGAGAGTGGAGTTCCATGTAGGCCCCCTCCGCCAGCATTTTACATTTGTAAACACATGTTGGAATAAGATTTTATCCCCGTTAATACAGGACTCTTCCTGCAGGCCTCGCAGCCAGAGTCAAGGATGAGGTTAAGTGCCTCGTTTGTCATCTGTCTCCACCTATGCGGGCATACATTAAAAGAGACCCACAGACAGAAAAACACTGGTCAAAGCTAGTTAGCATCGCCACAGAGGAGTGGGGGGTGGGGGTGGGGGGGTTGTGAGAACAAAAGGAACAATTAATCTAGAATAATGAAGAGCAGATGGTCGTCAAGCCAACCAGACAGCAATCAATAATGATGGATTCAAATTCATAGTTCTGTATTCATTCTCTGTATTGTCAGTTTTGTGATAATCAGCCCCCTTGAGTAGCTTAAATATCCAATCAGGCATACCCCCCCCCCCAAAAAAGAAAGCTTTGGTCCGTCCAGTCTTTATGGCATCGTTGTCGTGTTTCACTTGTCTGGTCATTTTTCTGTTTGGTGCTTTGACCACTGTTGCAATTTGTGTTGCTGCTCTCTGTTGAGAGTTCTGCTGCTAATAAAGGTCACGCTCCTGTCAAGTTCAGTGTTCAGACAAAACGTCCAGTTATACAGAGCGCCGAATCCGTCGCCGCTTTCACAAAACGGCGCGACGGTGGCGGGTCGGTTCCCTCCGACACCTGCACACATGGCAATGTCTCATCGAACAGTTCAAACTGGAGACGGTAAGAATCGGTCGATCTGGGTCTTGGTCTTGTCAGAGTCAAGGATATGTTTGTGTTATGAGGAGGGAACCAAAGGTCATCAGCGAGCAGCGGTTTGGACCCGATGAGCTCAAGAATAAAGGAGCCCAAGTTCTTGCAGCCCATGAAGAGCTAAAGAATGAAAGCATTCATGGTAGCAGCATCGTGCAGAAAGAAAACCTTTGAGCAACCCACAGATCTTTACAGCAGACGGGCTGTAAAGCTGTAGCCTCGAGCTGGATAAACCTATAGATGTGTGGTTTTCATCAACATTTCAGAACCAAGTAGTAGCTTTTCAGATGTGAATTTGAAACAAGCACAAATTGGACTTTAATAACTATTCTGACATTAAAATGTGTGCAGGCAGTTCTCTTTCAGACTGCTTATTGTCTAAAATGTGTGATGAACAAAGCTGTTCTATCACAACTGTCCATTCGGTTATGTAAAACACCAGGAAACTGCCAACTGGGTCAAATGCATAATTCTCACTGCAGACTTTGCTGCTGAAGTGGGACAAATGATGACAAATCAAAGAATGGGGCCAAAAATTAAAATCCATCCATGTTTCCCAGAGTCTGTTAGCATAAACAAACCAGCAGCAGAAAGTGGCCGGTTGATTTTTCTTAAAAATAAAAAACATTATCTTGGAAAAAATTCACTACATTTTCACTTTAGTCAAGTTGGATTTCAGGCACTTGAATGTGAGTGGGAATGAGATGATGATTGAGGAGGAACCTGAGCGACACCATGGCAGCAGCAGAATTTTGGAGGCGAGCCTTTTAAGAAAGGCCATCAAGCCGATTGTATGGGTGCCACATTCACCGCCGGCGAGCACTTCGCATAAATCCTGAAGGATGGTGACAGCAGTGAGGCCGGTGACATTTCCTCAAATACCAGCATCAGTCCATTCTGCCTTTCCCCATCATTTCTCCTGTTCACACTCATTAGCTATTCTGTGAAGAGGAGTCAGGCAGAAAAGCAGCAAAGAGGCAACAGCCCTAATGAATTTGTCCTGTTTCCACGGAGATTAAAAGAGGAATCACCGGAGGGAAAACGCTGGACAGCAACCGTGTAAGCCCTCCAGCGTAACATCAGCTCCAAATCCAAGCGCCGGTCTTTTCGATGCCGCCCGAGATGATAATCTGTCAGAGGGAGTGCGGCTGTGGTGTAAAATGCTCCACTCGACTGCACAATATGCAGATGAGCTTTACAGGAGAGGGAGTGACAAGATGATGTAGATTGGACACGTGGCGTGGCATCAGCTCAATTAATTCTATTTCCAGCACCCAAAATATGAATTAGCAGTGGAACAAACATCTGTGCGTACGCTGCGACTTCTTCCTCTGCCTGCAGGGTTTGAGCTTCAAGATTTTGGTGGCACGAGGTGAAGGTTTTGGGACGTTCACCAAGCAGGTAGATTTCTGAACTATCTTCCAGATCCAAACGCAGTCCTGGAGGGTTTTCACTCTGTAAAACTGAAGCAGTTTCCATTTATAAACATCAAGATGAACTGATTCTTCCTAACCAGCTAGCGTGGATCAAGAGTTTGTGCTGTTTATTCTATGACTGACACTTCCTGAGAAGCGGCGTGGTGCTACTGAGGTGATGCATTTCTCAGCGTTCAGAGGAGAAGCGGACGACTTGGCAGGAACGAGACGATTGGTGGGGGAAAAAAAACAGGCTGGGTCGTATTTGCAGCCAGTGTCAGAGGCAGGTGAATATCTTTGGTGCTGTCCCTGTCAGAACGTTTCCTCTCACGCGGAGCGCCATCTTCACATTTCATTTCACGGCACTCCAAACTCTGGAGCCGGTTCAGGCGCGAGGAATGAACCCCCCCCCCCCCTGCAGAAAACTGCCAAAATCATTTGCTGTCCAACTGTCAGTCAAACATCAGGGTGCCTACAATGTTTCTAACATTCGCTCCCCACCCCCCTTTTTTCCCCCACATTTACCATCGTTCCTGTCGGCGCTGAAATGAATTAATATATTTGCATTGCATCCTTTTGCAGGATCATTTGCGCAACCTAATTTGACCGCCCCCTCACCTAATATGTGACCCCAGAAGGAACTTTCTAGTGGCGCTAACATCCATGGGCCATCCCAACAAATGTGCATACTTTGGTGAGTAGCAAAAACAACTCCAACATCAAAGGAAACGCAGCGTCTCTCAGAAATTAATGCGGTTGTGGAGGCTTCTAGTATGTTCCTGTTGCTAAACAACGCACCCAGAGTGTTTAGTACAGTATAATAGCTTTTTTCCTACTTCTGTCGAGCAAAATATATTATGTATGGAATTCAGCATTTCTGTAAAATGAGGACATAATGTGATCAGACCCTCTGGCGTCGTGAGCTGTTGATTACTGTAATTACAGAAGTGATGAACAGTCAGTGTGTTTGCGAGGCTGGTCTGATGCAGGCAGCAGGCAGCTCTACAAAGCATGTGATACATTCACAGGCACGCAGCAAAAGCTGCTGGCCGCTGCGCAAAAACTCTCCTCAAAACGCTCCTCTTTGGTTTCATTCATTCACACGCAGGTTTTGCCATCTTTGCGAGGCGGAGTGATCCAACTGCAGACCGCTTCTTGACTGTTGCTTTATTTAAAACCCCAAAACAGAAATGATTCATTCCCAGAGCCGGAGTGCTGCATTTCCACAAAGGTTTCTTCTTTCCTCTGTGGAACCGGCAAAGTCTAATGCTGATGATTTAATTTTTTTTGTCTTGTTTGCAGTTGTTGTTGTCCCACAGTACAGATCAGATTAAAATGTTTCACTTTGGGATTTTGGGACGGGATATGGGGGGCGAGGGGGGGGTAATCACATTAGCTCAACTCATGACAGAGTCCCCACAGTTTGTTTAAAGGGGTTAGAGAATTATGTAGCTTTGTGGCCAAAGCTGGTACTGCAGTCACAATGAAACAGTTGTGGAGCGCACGGTATCCCTCCGCTTCCCCTCCGGAGCAGAGGTCGCCGGTTAGGGGGCCCGATCCAGCAGGAACGTCTACAGTTGACCGAGGTACTGTCTTAATTATGTTTTAGAATTGCCGTGCTAATGTTGGAATGTTTTCCAGAACGTTTTGCAGCATTTTCTCAGAAAAACGGGCTCTCATAATGCTTTGCTAATAATACAATGATGGGTCTTCTCTTTTTATACAGAGTTTATTTTCTTGTCAATTCGATCACACACATCCATTCGTGCTAGTTCATTCGACTATGGTGAATATTTGAAATGTCTTTGTCTACATTAATTAAAATTAAGTTAGGCCAGACTTAGCTGAATCTTACCTGTCCAAGAAAAAAGTAGTTCGCCGTTGGTCTTCAAATTCTTCTCCACTTTCAGCCGTCTCCATCTTTTAAAGGCATCTACTATATAGACCCTTGTTTTGTCATGACGTCAGACACTTGGGACTCGAAATGTTTTTTGTAGAAGCTCATTAAGTGGCAACTCTGATACCTAAATGCTGCTGACTTCATGATTGGGAGATCGGTGGAGGGTGTCAGTAATGTTTAATGTTTGTTGACATATCAGGGCTATTTTAAGATAACTGTAACTACATTTCTTATCTACTTCTCCTTTAATTTACAAACTAGACCAAATATTTCATGCCATTTCTGCTTGTGAGATCTTGCCTATATCTGTAGTGAGAAATCTGACACCTTTCCCCTTAAAAATAGATTTGGGAATGGATCCACTGCACACTGAGCTGCCGTAGCTTTGAAATTCACCTGCAGCTAATAATAATTCATTTACACACACCAAAATCAAGCATTCCAGAGGTATTCAAGGCCAAAACGGACACGCTGTCCATATGAAACATTGTACAGCGCTGATAATTACCGCATGCCCGCGATGGATGCGAGCCTGAAACGGACGTGGCGCGAACAAACCTGCAGTCTTACACAAAATCGCTGCAGTGCAGATGCAATTATGATAGAGGGGAGATCAACACAGACTGTCAAATAAAGACGCGGCTCTAAATTTGAGGTATGCAGGGAAAATCTTGGCTGGTGTGAGCCGAACGCTCCTGAAGGACAAAATAACGTGTGACTGGATGAAAGGATGGTGAAGTGAAGGACAGGCAGAGTCCATTCTGAACAAGAGGAGGAGCAGTTTGAGAGCACTAAAGCTCCTTTAATGTGAACGCTTACACACGTGCCGTGCGCTATGTGCAAACTGAATGGCTCCAAGCGATGCAGTTCACAACAGATGGGGGGGTTTTTTGGGACATTAAATCTGACAAAATCATCAGAAATGGTGCATATTTCAGGTATTGGTGTGCAGTTACTGTAAAGATAGCTTCCACATGTCCCAAAAGCTCAAATTTCACAGCTATCAGGAAGTTTCAATCAGGAATGTAAGATTAAAAACAAATATTTGAGCATTTATTCTTCACAGTGAGCAGCTAGAAGTGTGTGGTTGTTGCAATGGTTCCAGGCAACATAACCACATAAACTGTGCCAAAATATTGTTTGTTTTTTATATAATACAAACCCTCGCGTTTAAGTTGACTCACTGTGTTCCTATTTACTAATTAATGTCGCCTTGTCTTCTGTTTTGAAAAGAAGCAAAGTAATGTGAAGCAAAGCTCGCATCTAATCACTAATTCAGAAGACAAGCTCAGAGTTTTACATGAATCTTCTGCTCAGAGTGTAGAAGAAGCACCTTCCAGCAACACTTTCTTGTCACCTGGGTTACAAGCAGACTAACATTGTGGCTTTTACTTCACTTCAGACCAGAAAGTGTCCAGAGAAAAGGGCTCAAGAGTGTTTGGAATCAGCGCTGAACAATGGCGGTGCTATCTGGCTCTATTTGCTGTTCTAATTTCAACTGTCTGAACACAAATATACAATTCCGAACAGTTGGTTAGCTGAGATACACATGTACCGGTGGGGTGGAGGTAAAAATAGAAGCCCTTCACCCACGAAGATGTGAGCACAAACATTTAATTTCCACTGCCTGACCTTCTCAACTGCGAGTCCAGACGTGTCCAAAAGAAACAGGGGATATTTCCACAAATTGACAGTAACAGAGACTCTGCGAGATGGTTATATAAATGAAAACGTGTGGCCCACCATTACAGACACAAAGTTGCGTTCCTGCCCAGTACTGGCCTGGAAACTGGGACCATCAGAGGATAGTTCCTGTTTAGACAGTTAGACCTTTAAGAGTGAGTTAACCACAGAGCCGAATGTGTCTGCATTATTGATGTTCTCACCATCTATATACAGTCTGGAGACAGGAAAAAGTCATGTAGTGAAAAATAATAAGAGGCTGGATCTTTAATAATTCATGCCCCCTCTTTAGTCCACTTTTCACCTTTACGATCTTGGACTTTTAGCTGCACTGCGTTTAGAGATTTGAAATGTAAGGTTGAGATTTACCTTCCATTTGAAAATCAGCTTCAATTCTCTTGTTGTTTGTGTTGTTCTGGGTATTATAGCACCTTCTGTAGGCTTTAATCCATTTTCCTTAAACAAAAAGCTGTGCAGTGGTTCCGCAGCGAAGAGTCTCAAGGGTGTTGTTGACGGTTTAAAAGAGCCAGACCAAGTCCCGAAACACCAGAAGGATGTTGTAAGTTGTGGTTATTTTTCTTTAATGACTTTTTTTTGCCATAACACATGAATGAGGGCTTGAAAAGTTGCTTCTCGGTTTACATGAGTGTAAACCAGTTTAAAATTTCTTCTTTTCCTTTTCCTTTTTTCACACGTGTGAACTGTCCCTCACCGTCCTAGAAGCTCAGATGAATTCTCTTGGGCGCGTCCATTCCTTACTTATGCTCATTTGCCGTTGCGGTGCCTGGATTTAATAAGTAAAACCTACACAGCAATACTTTCAGGGCATAAATATAGCGCTCTCCATTTGATGCACTCATTAAAAACAAATAAAATGGAGTCTCTCTCGTCGCCGTCCTCCTCCTCTGCTGGTGATAATTCAATCCTAGCACAGTCTGGGATTACTCAAAAACCCTTCTAAAAGCACAGTGGCCTTTAGGTTGGACGTTTTTAAACACATTGTTGGTTTATGGGCAGTATAAAAGGGAGCTGCACATTCAGGCTGGATGGTTAAAATGATTAAAATGAGACTTTCGTCACCGCCGCTGGGATAGTCAGAGATTTTGACAGTATAAGATCAGCCACCCCAGCAGCGATGATCCAATTATATTGATCCAATTAGAACTTTTGTGACTGGTTTCTCGCTCGCTAACCTCTCCCGTCTTGCGGAATAGCCGCAGTTCTCCTCCAGTCCTGGACATTTGACCTGAGCGTGCCGCCATCAAAGCCTCATTCTAAAGCAGAGCCGTCATCGTTCTCTCATCGTCTGGCCTCTTTTACAGGATCGGCGCAGAGACGGGGGATGGCAGCCTGGAGCGAAATGGAAGGATTTTTCTCAGATTCCTCGTTAAAATCTAGTTTTGATGTTATTGAGTGTAATCCTATGAATCTCAGACTGATAGCAGCCCCATTTTAACTGAAAGCTCCTTTGACAGCCATAGAAAAACTTATTTTTTTCCCCTGAAATATTTCAGTGTGATGCATTTCCACCTTCATTGACAGTCAGGAGCTGCCTGCTGGCCCACGCGTATGGGCCTCTGGTCACTGTGTTGCTTCCCACAGCTCCTTGTGCATTGCAGGTGTAGTGTTGTTAACCTCAGCCTGCTCTCATCATTGCCTTCCTGCCCTCCCGTTTGATCATTTTGCCATCGCTGACTGATTACCTGTTGCTGAACTCTGCTTTGAACCTCAAGGTTCCCAGTTAAATCTCTGATTTCTTTCAACCCCTGAGCACATGCTCAGATTTCCGCAGATGCACCCAGCAGACATCTCCTCTGAACAATAGCCACTCTTGCCATCTCCCTGCTGTCTCTCTTCAGGAGAAGCTTGTTTCATGTTTTTATTATGCCCCGCGTCTCTTGTCCTGGTTGTCGTCCTCTGCTCTCTGGATCTTAAACTGCTGCTCGGTTCGCTCTCACCTGTTCCAACTGGGACAAAGCCTGGCATGATAAAGTGCACATCCCAGAGAGCGGAGGATGTGCACAGGGCAACACAATAAAAATACTACGAAGCTGCGAAAAACACCCACCTGCACAAGCTTCAATATCAGTTGGTCCTGATTGTAAGGAGGAAACTGATCAGAAGCCCATAAAATATTTCTCGGTGGTGGAAATGACCTCCACGACGGGATGTTTCAGCCCGAAAGATGAGGTGTTGGTACGCCATGCAAAAGTTTCTACTGAGAGGCCAAGAAGATGTTTTTTTAAACATTTGATTCATTGATTAAAAATAATGCATTTGCACCGTCCCAAGGTGAACACATCCAAGACAAACCTTGCAATAACATCGGTTCTCTCTTTTTAATATACAAGATGCATCATTTGGATCCGATTATTGCTGACTCTAAGTACGAAATATGACGCTCTGATGGCTCTGGATTTGATTTTAACGTTTGCCTGATCGATTTGTCCACTTTGGCCAACGTATCCTCCACACTGCTTCCTTCTGAACTTCCCATCAATGTGATTTAAATGAACAGTTGTTTTTGTTTGTTTGTTTAAATGTCCTCCGCATGATCACACAGCGGGATGCTGATCAGGCTTAATGGTGTTGAATGTTGAATTTGCTAAATCCAAGTCAGGAGTTTATAGCAGAGGGAGATGGATATAAAACATGATAGGAAGAACCCAAAAGAAACCTAAAAATGTGCAGCTCCTGCCCCCCCACCCCCCCACCCCCCATCGTATATGCAAACGAGGCCTCCTGCTGCCAAACGCCCGTACGCAACGTACCTTCCCCTTTCTTCTTATCCAGCATCTCCATGTTTCCCCTTTTTCCCCATGATTGTATTACATTGTATTTCAGAACATGAGGTACAAACTAAAAATAGACCTTGAGGGTTGGAGAAGACAAAAAGGGCAGCGACAACATTCTGTGCTGCACCCATGACATCATTACTGCAGGGTGCCAGTTTCACAGTGGGACTGATCAATAGTGACAGAAGAGAAATTTCTGGGCTTCTTTGGCTGCTTCGCTTCACAGAGATTAAAGAAATGATCGCCAGGGACGGGATCATCATAATGGAATTCTCCAGTGACGCCCATCTGTCCGTCTATCCCTCTGCATCAGCTGTGCACGTCTGATGGGAACCCCGGATTCATACTGAACAGGAGGGAACAAAGAATCAGACCAATTTCATAACAACTTGTCCTGATTGGGAGATCGAGTCTGTCAGGAAATGTCTGCTACTTTTCGGAATTCTTATAAACTGCATTTTTAAGCAGCTCTTATTTAAATCCACGCTTGATGCTGAACGATGGGCCAGACGTACGTGTCTTTAACCAGACTGTACTTCGGCGAGATGAATTAAGCAGTTGTCATCGAGCCTTCCAGTTTTAAAATCAGTTTTTACACCACCGGACCTGCAGCTGCAGAGCTGGTGATGAGACGAGCAGGATTTCTGCGATTAAACGAGTTCCGAACGATCGCAGGCTGGGTCGTTCTCCTCGCAGGCCACCGTGTGTTTGTCATAAGGTGCCATCTCGCAATCCCTCCCAGCTCACAGAAGCTTTCTAGCCCGACATAATTACAACATGACGCTGATGGTAACAGTTGTGAATGGAGGACCAACAGCTGTGAGGTAGCGATGCGGAATGAGAATCAGGTAGCGTGCTGTGCGAATTAAAGGCGACTTTAGGATTCAGCAGTAATTCGGGTCCGCGGCCATTCCTGTTCATGAAACTCCCCCCGGTATTTGTCACAATTTATTAGATTCTTTTTGCAATTATCTTTTCCACAAAAGACCAAGGCTTGGAGGAAAAGCTATGAAGCAATTTCTGGGGATTTTTATCACCTGCATTATCCTGAACATTGTCTTGAGCATTGTCGCACAACCCCCTGAAGACATTCATCACCTTCATCATTATGCACGTGGTGTAGCATAGCATCCTGCCAGCGCCAGCCGTTGTTAGGCTGTGTCAAAGTTCAACCTTTTCTTCTTTTTAGAGATTTCTTGCCTGGTCTGCCACAAAATCACACCAGCAACAATTTGCTTTCACAGCGTCCCTCCACCTCCAGACGCTAGCAGTGGCTGCCCTCCCTGCTGCTCTCCAGACCAGTCCTGGGAGGCTCAGTGGGAGCACAAGCCTTCCCCCGAGGACAAAACAGCAACAATTACACTTACCTCCTGGCAGTTGAGTGACAGGGGAACTGATTCTGAAATAATCCGCCAGAAAGCATAGTGCTGAAAACATATTAGCCTCTGGGGGCTATCATCATGCTAACACAACTAGCGAACACTTGCTAATTTCAAAAGGAGCTGCTCTACTTTGTGTGTTTCAAAAGGCTCCGGGAATGTCATAATCTTCTTGCTGTGAAACACCATGCTGAATAGATGAGACATTGTACCAGTGTGGACGATGGGGTTAGCGCCGCTAAGCTTCCAGCTGTATAAGAGATACAGGCAGGTTTGAGTTCAAGGACAGAGTGTTAAAATAATCCCGTTCGTGTCGGGTGAGCAGCAGGACGGCTCCTCACCCTGCAGTTTGTGGCCGGTGGTGTTCTTCAGTGACGCACACTGCTTACATATTTTCACTCCATTGAAGTGCAATATGTCCTGAAAAGGCTATCTGGCAACCGATAGTCTATGTCTATGTAATGGACTCAATATTGAGAGTTGCTGGACTGCAAGTCCTGTCCTTCGAAAAAATGTTATGCTTGACTTGTCCAAGGATGCTTTTAGTTTATGCCACAAAACAATTCAATTCTACGCCGGACAGCGTTGCAACCTAAGCATGTTGCTCTAAACAGTTTATAACAGAGTTTGTGTTTATTGCGAAAGTTACAGAGCTCATGAAGTTTAACTAAGCAACATTTAAGGAATGTAAATAATGCAAAGCAGTAACACAGCAGGCCAGTTCAGCTAAAATCGTATCGTCGCTGGATCGCTCCGGCAAGAAGGGAGAATAAAAACAGCCCAAATAAAAGACGAAGCGTTAAATATTCACATTGTTGTTACATACATCTCTCTATCTCGAAAGTTACAAGCTTTGGTGTTTGTTACAGCTGCTCCTCCAATTCAGTCACTCTCCCTCGTGTGTGTGTGTGTGTGTGTGTGTGTGTGTGTCTATCTTTATCAGACATTTCCCACCTGCCAACCGGTCCGGCTCCCTCGTGCATTCCCTCGTGCCTCACTTCCTGCGCAGGTGGCGTCCTTTGCTGTGTCAGACGGCCAGCACGTTTGGATGACTATACACGATCTACATTATTCATAACAAACTGCCTCACTTTTAAAAGTCAAAGTGATTGCTAATGTCGGACAAGGCCTCTGTTAGCAGAGGCTTTGTTGTAACGGTTCCCTCCGTTTTCCAAATGTGCAGAAACATGCATGAATTATGACCATTCCCTGAATGGCTATAACTGCTCTTACTTGGACCAATCTGAGTTATTAGTTGCAGTGTGGCAAATAGAAAAAAACAACAACTTCCTTTCATCGAATCTCTTGGCTGAGCTGTGAGCCAGAAAGCTAATTCAAAGGGGAAATGTTGTTTGCTGATGGACTGTAAACATAGCATCTGTGACAGTAAAGACTACCTCTCCAGCATATTTCCCTCAAATCAATATCACGATGTTCTTTTTGACCACTTTTTATTCTTTTTTTCCCACTGATTAGCCTGCAGCATGTTTTATTTAGATGAGGGAACAGTTTTGTTTTCATCGCTCCTGACCCAAAAGTTACTGTAATTTTCATGCCACACATACAGAGGAATGGACATCTTTTATCAGCTATTTCAAATATTAGAGAGGAAACAAATACCTGAAAGTTCCATTTCCTGCTGCGCTATTAGAAAAATAGATGATATTAAGTTAGAAAGCTGTAATAACTAATTTATAATCAAGCCTGGATCTCATCAAAGTTATATAAATAACACTGTTTGAGGTAAATTTGTGTTCCGAACTAGAATTCCATGTCGATTTGACAGCATTCAGCCAAAAACGTCACAAAACCACGAGAGGTTCATGGGAAATATCAGCTAACAAATGTCATAAGATGTTGACTTTAATTGGCACATGACAGGCTTAATGTGAAGGAATTGACATGAAAAGTGACCTTAGAAGTGCTATTCATATACTGTCCCAAGAGATCATGTTGATTAATCGCCATAGCAACCCCAGCTTTGGCAGACTGGCTGATATGAAAGCTCGTCTATCACGGTCGCTTTGTCCGTTGTCGACGTGACAAAGCGACCCCTTTGGCGACCCCTTTGGCAGCTCTAAAGTGGGGGCGTTGCGGCCCTTTTGTGCGTGATTTTTGTTCATAACAACTTCTGTGTGATTTAATGCTCTCATTCCGACCTGCTACCATATGGAAGGTCAGTTGCTTACTTTTATCACTTCACAGGCATTTCTTGTTTACTCCGTCAGAAATGAAGGTTAGTCTCTTGCACACGAGCGCATCTTTGAGTTTTCTGTACATATTTTTTTTGTAATTCAGACCACTTTGTAGCGATGAACACTTAAGCTAACCAAATCCTTCTGTTGTACGTTATGGCTCAGCAATTTAGAAAAAAGCCAAATCTCCCTCGGGCCTCAGAATTGTTCCGTCACACAAACCACATTTCCAGAATGATAATAAAGTATTTCGACTTGAATTCCCCCAACACAATGTTTCTGGGCTGCACAAATACCGGCATTTACCAAGCGGGTTGCTGTATTTACATGTGCACTCGAACTCAGATACCTCACAAAGAATAACGACAGGTCCCAACTGTTTTCCTTCTGTGAGGGCTGCACAACACAACAAAAGCATAAATAAATAACCCGACGGTTTCCTAGTTGGTACAAGAACCGTCTCCGTATCTGTGTCGTGAGAAGTCTTGCAAAGTCAAAAGCATGTGTGCATCCTGAGCAACGTGGCTTGCAAGCAGAACACAGATTTACAGCAAAAATGTGGGGGTTGTACCGCCTCGAGTGCCGCATCCTCGCATCTCTCAGGCTGTCGAGGAGCCTTTGAGGGGGACAGATGTGCTGTGTTTATTCTGGAAGTGCACACTTCGAGACGTGGCTGTGAACAGCCTGAAGTCGCCGATGCACATGTCGGAGATGTTTCTAATTAGGTTATATCGCGAACATCGCAGTGCTGTTCGCATCTTTACACATTTCAGGCCCCGTCTGGATTAACCAGGCCTTTACAAGGTTAGTCAGTGATGCCAGTTTGGTTACAGAACCACAGAGGGATGGCGCCGCGTCCCTCCCTGCTGCGGTAGGCTGCTCAGATATATGGAGCGCTCCGCTATCTGACCTCTCCTGACTAATTTCCACTGGCTCGCCCTGAAACGTAAATAAAATGAGTTTGGAAAGGCTGTCTGAGGGCTGCAGATCTGTCTCAGAAAGAGGTGATTATGGCTGAAATTGCAGTCCTGATTTAAGGCTGCTGCCTTTGTCCACCGTGGCGGCAGCCTTTTTCTCAGATCTTGTATCTCCCGTTCATTATAATAGAACGTGCATTGTTTGCCCTCTTCCATCAAGGAAAGGAAAATCACAACACACTGCCGCTTTGTCAGCCGCAGCTTTCAAAAAGAATCCCCCTCATCTTATACAGATCAGCGCTTAAGATAAAGGAAGGGCTGTTTTGTATGCCCCTGGCAGAGGGAGATGAGATTCTGTATATACGGCAGAGCCGCCATGAATGACACCAGCCTCCCACAGCTTCTTGACTCGCCTTCACTGCTGACATCCAATTCAAGTCACTTCCCCAGAATGCCTGCTGGACAGGAATGACAGTGTCAACTATTCTTTAGTCATGAAAGGAATTAGAAGGAAAGGGGGGATACAACCAACGATGTGCAGTTTGGACTGGAAAAACCCATATCAAAGGTGCTACATGCTCCCTGTTTTAAGGAGAAAAGGTTATTCTTTGTTGACCTCCATCAACCTCAAAGACATCTTTATTAAGGGAAATACAGTCATGTGACATGACAGAGTCATGTGACAGCACAACTCCCCTGTTCTCAGGTGGCATTGAGCCGCTCAGGATTGTTTTTAATATCTACCTGGCAACAGAACCTGTCATCACACACAAGCACACACACAGACACACACACACACTCCTGCTCTATTGAAATCCCAAGAACATATTTGGACGATCTTAACCAAGATTTCGACCTACAGATTCCCTCCGGTGACCTTGACAGGTTCAAAAATAACCATAGAAATAAAGACTTTACAAAGCACACGCCAGGAACCGGGAGCAATTAGCTGTGGAGAACAGCAGGAGTGAAGTCCATACATATGTTTGACCAGTCCGTTCCAAATGTCATGTTGTAAATAAATACCTGACATGGACCACAAAGCAGGTTGCCTGGCAACAACTGGCATTTCCTAGTGCCATGGAATTCACTTCTCTGTAATTAATGTATGTTCTATTAGCTAATGTTAGAGGAGGACAACTCTGAAGCAGCCTTGAAAAGGTCTCGGGTACAAAATAGAAATAATTACCACAGTTGATAACATCTGACCTTGATGGACAGGAACTGATCTGCTTAAGCTGCCCCCTGCCCCCCCACCACCACCACCACCACCCCATAGCATTATTATCAGAACAACCACTGTTGTCATCAAGGTCATGGGTCGTGACCTTGTCATGACCCATCTTGCTGCTCCGCTATTGAATCTCTGACGATCCGTCTTATCTTCGTCAAAGAAATCCTGATTTCTGCCACATCAATTCATGAATCTGTGTCAGTTTGCGGCATGACTGGTGAAGAAGACAGAAACTTTCAGAAGAGACCCGCCTCTGTGTGGGCAGCCATCTGAGAGAGCGGGGAGGGATGGAGGGAGAACTGTGTCATGCAACAGCTCAGAAGGGAACAAAGACACAGGAAATAAGAGTGGGAAAACAGAATGGAAATATAGCTGCACAGCCCAAATTGCTCCATTTTGTAACTTTTATTTTCTCTGCCTCTGAGCGTTGGTAGTGAGACGGAGGAGAACTGCCAGAGATTTCCAGCCAATTACAGTTTCTTCTCAACCTGTCAGTTCAGTGAGGGAAAATGAATGTGTACTTTTCAAACAATTGCTGGGCATCCTCTGCACAGACAAACCCAGCCAGCAACATTTCTTTCTGAGGGGCTACGTTTGGCTTAAACACAACGCGGGCGACACTTTAGTACATGATTGTTTCTAGGAAACCGAACATTTATTCCTGACATGGACGGGATGCGTTTGTGTGTTTGCCTGAGAAATAACTTGGTAAAATTTCTGTATAAAGATACAATCAGAGCTCTGTCTATAAAGCCCTTTTAGGTGCTGTTATTATCCATTGGGGGGACAAATAAAGTGGCTCTAAGAAAGCCAAGCACAATGTTGCTATCCGGTAAGACATATGGCTGAATAGCAGTTGGTGTTATTTGTCCTGTTGCTTAGTTGTGAGGTGACAGAGAAGACACAGTTGCCTACTGGCAGATAAAACTGGCAGATAAAATCCGTCCAGCAATGTGTGTCATTCAGTACCAATGAAAATACCCCTGGACAAAACAAAAGCGATGTTTAGATTCGGGTCTGCAGCCTCTTCATTTGCATACCCCTGTATTTAGCTTTATTCATAGTTTTTAGTGTATTCCAAATATTCACAGTTGTTTAGAAGTGCAGACTGGACCAGGAGCCCATCACTTAATACTTTTTATAGTTGCAATTTTTCTGCCTTTATGGTAACATTTTGTGTGAAACCCAACCCAATTATTGTGGGAGTTAACTGCATTATGACTGAGGTAATCAGCGGCAGATTGCTTTAAAACACTTTAGTGAGACTGCAGAATACTTCACCAGCTGGTGGTTCGCTGCTGCGCATTGCCTAGCGCCCACAGCCCTCCAGGCTCATAAGTATTCTGATACAGGCGGGGTGATATTCATTCAGGACCGAGGCGCACCGCATCAACAGCAACCCAGAGAGCCGTAAAGTTAAATTAAAAAAATACATCTCCGGTGGTCTGGAACATTATTAACAGCAGTCCATGTGCCTGTGCGCCCTGCTGTGCAGCAGAAAGTGAACGCGCCCTGGCGAACATTCGCGCGTTTAAACTATACAGGAAAATAAGTAGAGGGGGAGAAAGTTGGCCAGGCGAGGAGTAGGATAACGGGAAAGCGCAATGTGCGATTCCGTTCCTTCCCAGGGGGGCACGGCGAAGTCCTCACACGGAAAACCACCACTGGATTTGCAGCTGTCGGAAATTGGTCCTGGCGCACCCGACGTGGAGCCGCCGGCGCGCAACGACGGACGCAAAATGCCAGCAGACGCCACCGCCAACAGCGAGGTCCCCCCCGCCTACCTCCACCCGTACTCAGCTCACCCCCGGATGTCTTTTCGGATGTCAGTGTACAGCACCGGGGTCCGACCGGTCCTCACCCGCGCCTACATCCAGGGACGCGTGTACAACTTTCTGGAAAGGCCGTCTGGCTGGAAATGCCTCCTGTATCACTTCACAGTGTGAGTGTTTTTACTTCCATAATCGCCCACATCCGGTGGGTATTCAAGGGCATAATTGCAACTCCACGATCCTAATTAAATCGGGAGTTAATTGTGCATGTAGATTATTGGAAACACTCGGAACAAAGCGCTGTTAATCCTGTGAATTTTCGGAAGATACAGCACAGATATCACAACACAAGCCCCTCAAGGAATATCAAAGGGGAATTTTTTGTCTCAGCCAGCTATTGGAGATTAGAAACACCGTATAATTTCATCACAGAAGAAGCTCAGACAAAACATGTCCTCGCAGGAGTCGCAGGAGGAATATTAGGCACACATGGGAGGCTATTTTCACCCAGAATTTAATTTTCCCTGTTTTTTCCACACAGTGCAACAAAAATAACAAAACAGTCAAACCCATCCAACTTCTTCCTGTCAGGACAGCAGGACAATGTGTGACAGGAGCGATATGTAAACTTTATAGGGTCTCAGGTAACGTAAGAGTGACCGGACATAATCCTGTCACCTGTTTGATCAAGAAATCGTCACACACTAAAAAAAATCTAAAGCTTTATATTTGACAGTGAAGAACATCCATGTTGGACTTCTGAAGCACAAGTATAGGAATGTGAAATAGGCCCGTGATCCTCAGCCTTCTTGCTAGCACTGATAACAGGCAGCTAAACTTGGCTGTGTGTGTGTGTGTGTGAGCTGTTGTAGAAGCGGTCCAGCCTGGCGCTGCCACCCTTTGACCTAACAGTGTTTGAGGGATGGAATGGCTCCACATTTATTTTAGTCAGGTTAGAATTTGGAGAGGGAATCAAATGCACATCCATACGGAGGGTAAAAGGAAAACCAGTGATGGTGAGCCCTGCAGAATCCCAGTAAAACCCAGTCTGCACGAAATTATCCCACATTCAGTCTTAGAGCACAAATGACGTATCTTGATTTGTCGTGTCTCATGACAACATGAGAAACATGCGGTTTTCAGCGTCTTTTGTGTGTTTTCAGGCCGATATTTGCAATCAACTTGATCTTTGAACGCAGCTTCCTCTTTGCACGCTTGGCTGTCTGATTTGGTCCGTTCAGATCATTCAGGAGGAAATAAAAAGTTTAGAGTTCATGAAACAATGGAGGGGGAGGGGGATCCATGGGTCTGATTGTTGTTTCTGACCTTGTTAGGATTCGGGGAGTTTAAATCTTCTCAAATCTCTCTCTCACTTCAGCCCAGTACAGATAAAAACATCACCCAGAATGGGAGGCTGCCTCTGAATTGATCCACAATGGTGGTAACTTCAGTCCACAGCCAGAGTCTGTACAAACAGGGCACGCAAAGTTCAAGGTAACCTTTACCAATGAACCACAAAGAGCTTCAAATCACACTTTCAACTGACATATAGGCAGTGAAAGAGGGACTTGAAGCCAATTGTTGCAAATTCTCTCTGTTGTGGAATCCACGTGAACGATAAAAAAAAAAGAAATTGCTACTTTGAGGTCAGTTCAGTACTTTGTGGGAGAAAAGCAGCATAGAACAAGCGCGGCCTTATCACTGACCCAGAACACCGACGTCAGAGCGGCCCAAGGACTTATCAGAGGTAGCCTTGTGAGTGCATGTTTGCACATCGGCGTGTTTTCTGCTTGTGTGGTTATACAGAACGCTTACAGGGACTGCGGTCAAAACTGGAAAGCACTGCCTGGTTGTCTGGAAGTGAATGCATTTAATAAAGTATGAAGACGGTCTGCAGCACGCAACGGCCAGTCATTAAATTCATTTCAAATCAAAGATGAGGCCGATCAGCGCCCGTTATCCGAAAGCTCCTCGGCTTTCATCGTCACTCTCTCAACATGGGAGGTCGGACTTTTAGTGGAGCACCCGGCCAAGGTCATTTGTTAGTGACCACCTTCCATCTCCAGGCTGTTTACCCTGTAGATGCCACAGTGTGTGCGGTGTAAGAGAGTTCATAACCCGTTTCTGTCTCGCTTCAGTACAATTAAAGCACAACCATCTATCATCTCATGAAATCTATCCCACAGCTCTTTTGTGTTTTGTTTTTTTTTGCTCTGGCACACTGTTCATCGCTGTAGAGGATTTCACGTCGGTGATCCAAATGAGCGTAAATGAGCACCAAACAAGCTGTTTGATGACAGGAGCCAGGAACATTGAAATGAGTGTCGCTCCTGTACTTGTGGACGGTACTTCTGTCCCCCCACCATGTGTCTGCATTCAGCATAGTGCGGGAGAATCGGCCCATCAATAATAGATATGACCACTGCTTTGAGCTTTTGTTTGGATGCCTACGTAGCCGAGCCAATGCATTATTTTGTTTGTTGCAGCTGTCAGCTCACCGGAGCAGCAGGAGGGGGGAACATGATGGTGCAGTTAGTACAAAGGGACTGACGAGTCAGATTGGATCAAAAGTGAAGCAGGAGTGCATGCTCGGTATGCTGAGCGTGCACTCTGCTTCTGAGGAATGGACCGACTCGGACCCCCCTCACGTTTGTCTGCGCTCCTCCTGATTCTCCTTTTCTTTAAAAAAAAACAAACCTTCCTCCGTCAGGCCTGAACTTTTGTGCATTTTGCGCTTCGGCGTCTTGCTCCTCTGATGTGTTCCGTTTCACGCCAGCAGCAGATGGCGGATGTCACTTTGCAGGACTGACAGAAGCAAACTGACGGAGCCACCTCCGCTCTGTTCGCTCCGCTCATTCAGACTGGGAGCTGCTGCTTTGTTGAACCATGACACACCGGTCCGTCTTCCCTGAGCAATTTGCTCTCGTCTGCCTTTTATCTGTGTTGACGTGTGGCAGGCATGTTCAAGAACCCGGGTGTGCTAGCTTGAAAGTGTGTATTTGGATTCCTGGCTGGTTTTCAATAAACCCAGGACGTACCTCGTCCTGATAAAGACCTTCATGGTGCAGAGCCTGACTGGAAACTAGCACTCCCTTATAGGTGCCATTATAGTCAGTTGTTTTTTTGATGAATTCAAATTGTTTTTATGTAACATTATGATTATGGCAACCTTTGATGGTTTCATTTCTTTTTGTGACTTTGTTGAGGACAGTCCTGCGCAAGCTCGTGCACAGGTTATTTTTACACAATACTTGTGGAATGAATCCTTGTGCACATTCACTTGGTGAAAAACCAAACCTTTGTTACTTCATTCATTTTTTGAAGGCCATTACAAAGACAAGGACAGACACCAGAAGCTCGCCTCTGATGGTGGCAGCAGCTCCGTAGTCCTGTTCTGGGATAAATGGCATGAAACAGTGTTAATGGCGTCTAACGTTTACCAGGGTGAGGAAGCATCTTCACCTATACGCCCGTTGGTTCTGCCCTCCTGACTCTCCTCATCCGCCTGATTTAATAGGATTTCTTCTACATGAATCTTCTATTATGAAGAATTAAAACTGTGTGTACGTGTGTGTACATCTAGCACGTTTGTCACTTTATTCCATTTTTATTTCACATTGTGTAACTTGTGATGCAACTGTGTTTTTTTCCCACTGCCAAGGGAGGAGGTTACGTGGCAGCCGGCATTTGTCTGTTAGCAAAATAATTCGAAAAGTTCTTGATTTGATTTTAATGAAATTTTCAGAAAGGTTGCAACTTTTGAATGGCTGATTAAATTTAGGTGATGTTCCGGATGTCATTATGAGCAACGCCACTGGGCTTTGATGGTTTTCTTGCATGACTCCTGGAAAATTCTGCTTTGATTAATCAAGATGAACATTTGCTGCATTTTACCTCCTGCAGGTTTCTCATTGTTCTGGCATGTCTGATCCTCAGCGTTCTGTCCACCATCGACCAGTACCAGTCCCTGTCGCAGACAACGCTCTTCTGGGTGGTGAGTGTTCCATTCACCTGGGATAGGTATTAGTCCATCTAAATCAGGAATTAATGGGGCAGCATACGGGGGTTTTGTGATTTGCTTGTGGAGTTTTCACCTTCTCTCTGTGTTCCTTTGGGTTTTTTCCAGCCTCTCCATACATCCCACAGTCCAAACACATGCTCAGGATGACAAATTGTTCCTTAGTGTGAGTGAGTGGGTCAGTTGTGTGTGTACCCTGCAATGAACTGTCTGTTTTCTAGCCTGCTGCTCAGCTGCTCCAGGGATAGTTTTTTAGTTCCCCCTGTGACCTGGACTGGGAGACAGACCCAGTTAAGGTGGATGATGGAAACCAACAATGTCGCTGAAGTATGAAAAAATCGGGCTGAACACATGATAACTGTTAAATGATTCTGAAAACCCAGTGGTTGCAGGGCATCTTGTCCTTCTCAGTCTGTTCTTTACATGCTTTGGTACCTCATTATAGGAGAGAAGAGCATGCTCAGGAAATAAACAACTGCGTGTCCCTCATTGTCCTCATCACAGTTGAACCATGTAAGATCCCATATTTCCAAAAGCATCGGTTTGTTATCAAACGTTAGACACTTTCTAAACTTCGGATCTATAGACATCATTTAAAATGGAATAAGACCTGAAAACCTACACTATAAATTGTTTACAGTAAAGAAAAGAGCAATACGTATAGTGAATAGTGTTGGCTTTTACAATCATACCCATTTTTTTTTATTTCTAATGTCAAACAAACTTCAATTCCGACACCTGGTGGATCAAAAAACAGCATTAGTCATGTACAAAGCTTGAAATAACCTACATCCTCCCAACATGCAAACTTTGTTTAGAGAAAGAAAGGGGGGGTTATGCCCTCACAGGCAAACTCAGCTGGAAACAACCCAGCTATAACACTCTTATACAAAACAGACTGGAAGTTAGGGAATACACAGCTAGATGAATATGAATATAGCAAGAATGTGTTGACATTTTTAAACATGGTGATAAAACGATGATAGATCAGTGTACACGTGCCTACATAAACACTAGTAAGTGTTTATGTAACAGCTGCTGTTTGTCATACCTTTAGGATAATAAATCCAAATGGTATGAACAGATTTTAATGACATTTTCGGGAAATGTTAATAATGAGCCAGAAAAGAGCTCATTACATTTTGGTGATACTTCTGATTCCAGATGGTCTTTTACCTTTGATTGTCTAAAGATTAAATCCAAGAGAGATCGATCGTATCAAGCGTTATACACACATTTTATATAAGCTAAGGCTTCTGGCCATATTCTTTGATTGTGAGCAAAATTTACAGAATGCCAAATAATTTTTCTTTTCTATTTCCATGTAGAATGTAAATGTAAGTGAGTCTCTTGTATTACAGTAGACATCCTGTTGTGACTGTGTGTCCGAATGTGTGTCTCAAGAAAACATCCTGAAAGGGACAGAGTGCACCAGTCCCATCCAGTGGGCCCATGTATCCATGGCAACAGCAGTAATTAGAGAAAGAGGGCCAGACAGTACTTGAAGCATGACGAAGTAAAACACATGCATCATAATCCTCCATTATTTGTCCTCTGAACTGAATTTACACCAGTGGAGGAACAAAAAAACCACAGTGTTCATAATTATTGGTTGAGATTGTCATAAAATTGATCCTTAATTGTTAAACTAGATACGGGACATGTACAATGACATGTGAAATATACTTTCTAATTGCATAATGATGAGGTCGATAAACAAACATTATTGTTATTCCGAACACACAGTGCAGCAGAGCTGCAACTCTTTTTTCTGAACATTCAGGATCTGCTCTTGTGCCTGGACAGACTCCAGCAGAGCTAAAACATGGCTGACAAGCCCCAGAATCAACTCAGGAAATGTGATTATATTTCTCTGAGTCACTGATTTTGGTCTCATTAACACCTACGGCTTCTGACTCCTCTGTCTTTCTTTTCGGACTCTGAAGCTGCAGCTCAGCAGCCTGATTTAAAGCTGTGTTTACACAGCGAAAGCAGAGGTTGACATAATCGTGAAACCAGCGTAATCTCCGGTCTTTTTAAAAAATATATTATGCTGTATTTCCATTGACATTAAGACTGAACTACACGATTAGGTCGATAATCTTGTGATGCGCAAAGTTTGTTACCATGAGATAACATAGTACTAGTTGATGTGGAGATAAAGGTATAAAAACAGCTGTAATTTGGGTAATCTTTGTTTTGCTACGATACTTGTCTGAATATCTGGTAAAAGGTGCTTGGGATTGAAAAATTGAGAAAAAAAAGTAAGAATTCTGTTGGGGGAGAAAGTTGGCTTTTAGTGATTTCAATAAAAGTTCAGAAAAAGAAGAATAAAATTCACAAAGGGTAACAATTGATGTGAGTCTGCATAGGTCATCTCAACTGATCAAGATTCCCAGTTTAGTTATACATCTGTAAATGGAGAAGTCACGCAAAAACAAGCACAACAATGTAAACAAACAAGTAAAATGAAGATCTCTCATCAGGAAATCCAATATTTCACAAGCAAAATGCACATGTTGTCCTCCAACAGGACTGTCGACACTGCAGTTTGTTTCTGCCTCAGATATCTTCCTCCGGCTAAATTCTCCATTCTGTCTATTTTTGGGTGTCATCAACAAACAGGAGTAACTATGATATCTGAAACAATTGGAGTTGGACTTAAACAGGTTTATTTCAACCTGATCGACACCATATATTAATATTTGTTGGCTTAGAGGTGCTTCTGCGACAATCAAAAGCAAAAAATAAAATCAAGAGCCTGCGCTGGATATTTGAAAACCAATTTCATGCGTTGATTGACCTGAAGGTTTCCTCACAAAAACAGTTTAGTTACACTTGAAAGGGTTTTTTCCCCCCTTCCCCCATTTTTTAACAGACATTTTCAGTGCCATGCAGACCCATGAGGACCAAAGCTCTTCCCTTGGAATCAATAGTAAATGCGGCAAAGTTAACTCCAGAACACTCGCCGCTGAGCACCGGAGCTGTTTGCACAAGGGACAAATCGCTGGGGCTCAAACAAAAGACGCCCAAAGAAAGGATAAAACGTCTCAGGGATTTTCTTTAAGGACGGACAGAAGTGTGTCACGAGTGACCAGGATCAGGAGATGAAGTGGTCGTGGTGTTTCTTGACCCAGAGAATTACCACCCCCGCCCGACAGATTCGTCGAGAGTTAGAGCCATAATTCTGTCAACAGCAGCCGCAACCATAGAATATTTTACAGCAAAAAAAAACATTTTTCAGGCTTCAGTTTGCCCTCTGGCGATGCTTAATCTTTCTATTCTTTTTTTCCCCGACGCAGATAATGAATAATTGCTGTGCCGCTAACCTTATCAAGATCACAAACATCCATCTCTTCTCCTCTGGGTCCCGGCAGCCTGCGTCTGTTCTGCGCTGCCTAGTTTAGATTTGCTCTGACCCTGCTGCCTTTCCAGCCTCTCCTCCCTAACTTGGAAGCATCTTTTTTGTCATATACTTTTTTTCAACTCGCACGTCCAAGGTCAGCAGAGCTGCGTCGGAGAGGCAGCAGTGACCCGCCATGTTTGGGTATTTGGCTGAATGTTTGGCGGTTTGCCCAAAGGATTCACTTTGTCGGCCTGCGTTTTTTTTTTTTGGCGGGGGGGGGGGGTCAGAAGGACTTAAAGGTATTACAGAATAATGTCAGGGAGGCAATGAGAGGCCTAATGTAAAGTTCCTTCCTGGAATGAGAGGATGAAAAAGGCTGAGTGGATATCTGGGGAGGATGCAGAAAGAGGGTGCAAACTGTGGGCAGATCATTTAAAACACTAATGGATCCAGGTCAGAATGTGTTTTAAAGGGAGGATCCTCCAGTGGGGGAGGCGACCGGGTAAATTGCCATGTTTGTACTCTCCCAGTTCTGTTTTCTGAGAGGGTGAGGTGAGAGAAAGGTGATGGTTGTGAGGAGGAGATATGGGAGTCACAGCAGGAAGGCTGGAACAACACTTGTTCTTTGGCAGAGAACGATATTTCTCCACTCTTGAATTTTTAAAATAATTTGTGGCTGTGAGCTGTTTGGGAAACAGTTTTGACTGGAGATCTACTTAGTCACGGACATGCACACTGAATCAAAGTGGATGGTTTGGATTCCAAAAGAGGAAACCCAAAATGAACAAAAGAGAAACACTGTAAAAACTACTAAGACAACAAAAACACCAAAAAGGGCAGTTTTCATGTCTCATTCAGGGGCAAATATCTTAAATCAGGCTCAGATGTGTGTTTTCAGCTGTTGTTGTGGATGCAGGAATGATGCAGGAATGTTTCTTTCCCATGCACCACTACGGGCACTGCTCTTAGCATTTATTACCTTGCTATTATTTACTGTTGATAATAAAACCCACAAAGTCTTTGGGATGTCAGGGTGAGACATTTCTTCTTAAATATATACATTGTTTGCCAATAGAAAATGGTGCTTTGAAATGCTCCAGCATGAAAGAATATCTGGAAAATCCACATCAATGTTTTATTAAAGCTTGTTCTTCAGATCACTTGTTACACCTTGATAATGAAATCCTCACTGAATAAATCAAGACAATCCTGTCAGACCTGAACACAATATTTGTCTTCGCTGTACCAGAGGAACAAATTGTTGATGCTCTGAGTAAATCAAACAAGTTCCTGAAGGAGTAGGAAAATGTAAAATGTGTATTGTACAAAATCAAGGTCCCAATGGACAAAAATGTATTTAAATAAACGATCATATTTAAAAAGTTATTTTAGTTAAGATGTTTATATGCGTATTAAACTGCAATGCAAAGACCCTGATTCCTTTTCAGAGGCTCTACAGACGCAAGTCACTTAACTCAGAGGTTCGTTAAAGAAGTTGCTTAGATGCCAGTTCATCAATGTGCATTCTTTGGTTCAGCTGTTTGCTTGTATTGATTTAAAAAAGCAAAAAACAAAATCAATTTATCCTGAAGGATCACAGGAAGAGACTTCCAACAAATTAGCTGTTAATGAAGGAGGCTTGAGTGGTTTGTTGGCTTCGTGTTGAGCAATAGGCAAGTGCTGATTCTGCCAGTTTTATTAAATTTCGGGCAACCCCCCCCCCCCCAAAAAAAAAGAATAAAAATAAATAAATAACAAAAAATAACAATAAGGAAAAGAGGGAATCCTGATTCTCCGGAAACAGAGGAAAGCGCGAGCAGAAGCAGACACACAAATGTGTCCCAATGACACGACAGGATGATAAACAACAGTTATCCGCATCTTTATGGGCTGTTTTCTTTCATCCTGATGTTAATTTTTTCTGTTGTTTCTCAGCCTCATGTAAATTTTGCAGGCAAAATGAAGAATTACATCGTCATATGGTGCAAATTAAACTGTGATAAATGGCATTTCTGTGGAAATAATCAATACTCCTTAATGTATTGCTGTTGAATTAAAGCGCACTTTGCTGAAGCAGCTGTTCAGGTGCTGGCTGACCCTCTCCAGCATTACACCGGTGAGATTCTTTTCCTCTGGCCCCTCATCTGTCTCCATCTCCTTCTTTCATGTCTTTGGCAGGAGATCGTCCTTGTGGTGTTCTTCGGTATGGAGTATTTTATCCGTCTCTGGTCAGCCGGCTGCCGCAGTAAATATGTCGGCGTCTGGGGTCGGCTGCGCTTTGCCAGGAAGCCGATATCCATTATAGGTGGGGAGACAGTTCCCTCATACCCGCACAAGCAGACGTCTCAGTCACTTCCCACACAGTGTATTTAAACATCGTCTTTAATACGCACTTAGCTGCCACCCAAATGAAATGTCTTCGACAAATTTGCCATGAAATTAAAACTGTCACTGCAATATTTCCCTGGCTACCTTATTATTTTCCTTATTCTTTAAAAGGGAAACATCAAATGTTTTTATATGCAGCAATAAATGTCAGAATGAATATTATCGTCAACCCCTCTAACCTCGGTGGATTTGTACCGTGCGTTTTAATGAAAAATGATCACTTTCAAGTAATGGAAAACCATCCATTTTTGTGGAAGCTCCTTTCTTTGGCATATTCTGAATTTCTAAATGTGGCTATTATTAGCAGTAGAACTGGTATTACTAATATTATTAATACTGTTGTTATTATATTCTAACAACTGATAAGCTCCGAAAATCATCATGCAACCAGATGATATGGATATAATGTTGTATCTATATTGTAATTTTTAGGACAGTTTTCAGCCATTTTGATGTTTTCCGTGTTATTAATATCCCCCTTTGTCAACACAGACCTGATTGTAGTTGTTGCCTCAGTGATTGTGCTCTCAGTGGGCTCCAAAGGCCAGGTCTTCGCTACCTCTGCTGTCAGGTAAGAGCACCTCTTTAATACACAATAATTCTTTCTGTTGTTGTCAGTGACATAGACATATTACCCTGAGGATCTATAAGCCCATTATTCTGGAGGAAAATGTAGCACAGCCATTGAAATCAGAGATCAAAGGTCAAAGGTTCAGGATGAACTGCTTAACAGTCAAGATCACTGGATCAATTTGTGTTTTCATGTTCCCTGATGTGGAAATAATACAAGTTTTTCTCACCTTGGTCCAATTTGGTGTAGGGCGGTCATGCAAAATCATTTTCATTAGCTCTTATTGAGCTTTGGTGGCTGTGGACGACTCCACAGACATGGATGCGTTCCCCAGAGTGACTGAGGCCTCTTAAACTAAAAGTCAAAAGGTTTAAGAGATGCTTTTAGTCAAATTATCTTCCAGTAAATTTCATATCTTTACAACTTTAGAAAGATACGAAGCACATAGTCCCACGGAAAAAATATAATAAAGCCGATATGGCAGGAAGTCTGAAAGCAACTGGTTCAGTGATCTATAAAAAGAGCTGAAGTCAACTCAGCCCAGTGTGAGCCAGGTGACACAAGAGCTGCTGTAATGTTCCGCCAGCTGAGTGGGAACAAAAACACCTGCAGCCCTAAAATGCTTTCTCAAAGGAACTGTCGTAGCCCAATCACTCACACAGTTTACATACCTGCCTACATGCAGGGACAGCGTCAGCCTTTAAACACTGGTATTTTCCAGAGGGATCCGCTTCCTGCAGATCCTGAGAATGCTCCACGTGGACCGGCAGGGTGGGACGTGGCGTCTCCTGGGCTCTGTCGTCTACATCCATCGGCAGGTGAACGCACTTTCCTTTACAACTATATTTAAAATAAAAACACGGCTTGGTGTTATTAGTCCGCTGGATGCTGCCTATAGAGAATTGATGTCCTCAACTTGCTGTTTTGGTTTTTGTTTTTTTACTGAAAGATGCAGAGTTACCACAGGGGAATGTACATAAAAAGAGAAAGAATGTTCATCATTCACCACGTAGCACGTTACAGTGTATTTCCCTCCAGAGCATCATTTGGCAACAAAGATGTCCATGATTACCTTCAGGGGTGATTGCGTGTCTTTGATATCGAAATAAAAACAATAATGAAGGTGACCATCATACAATGGCTGCCGCTCAGCCCCTACTGTGCCTCTTTCGAATTGGCCTCAGCCAAGGATCATATTTCTGGCCCTGAGATTGTTCATCAGCAGCGGGGGGAGTGCAGGCCTTCTTCTAAACAAGGTCGAAAGGGACCCTTGTGCAGCGGTTGCCACGCGTTCCTTGTTTTGCTTGAAGTTTCTTTATCGGAATCATTTTACAAACCAAACCACGTTTTTTTTCTTGTTGTCAGATGCATCATTTATCATCTGAATGACAAAAGAGAAGCTCCCGATAACCCGGGATGTTACAGCCATCTGTCAACTCCCGTTTTTATCGTATAAGGAAAATAGTCAAAATGTGCCATCCGCATCACGTAAAACAGAGGGAGAGGACATCCACAAGGGCCAGAATACGACTGGGATTGTCTGATATAGTCTAACTGGGGTCTCACCAGAAGCAGAGGTGTCTTTATTTGCATTACCCAGTTTGCTGTGAAGTGATGGGATGCCTCTGCGCACCGCTAACAGCCCTGGTGAAATATAGCACACCACCACTGAATAAGTGCTGGAGAAGGTCAAATTGCCATCAGCCAGCTGGATGCTAGTGAGCCATAACTCCCATAATTGTTCCTCGGGGAGTTCCTAACTGGTTAAGTCATCACGTCACATGATATTGCAGCCCTTCTGTGTACCCAGCTGGAGTTTAAAAGTAAATGGAGTTGCCTTCACTTCAATCACCATCCCGGCTATGTGGTACAACAGCGTCTTAGTACACACCAGGTAGCATTTTAGTGCTTTCGGCTTGTAAACACAATTTGCACAGTTATTTTTTTCCGGCTTTCAGAACGAATATATTCTGAATGTTTTCCAGGTCAGAGCAACAACAAAGCATGGAAATCCCTGTAAATCTGTGGAGGAGACAACGGAAAGATGTACCTAAATACATTAAACAACTGTCATTTCCAAGATGCTTTGACTGATAATTTGCATGTATTGCTGGAGGATGAAAGCATCATGGAATCACAGTCCTGGTTTGATGTGTACAAATTTTCCCTCTATTATGAATAAAATGTGTGCTCACCGGCTGCTTTATTAGGTCTACCCATTCAAGCGCTTGTTTACACACAATCAGCCCATCACATGGATGCAACTCAGTGAATTTTGGCATTTAAATGACTTTGAACGTGGCCTGGTTGTTGGTGCCAGACGGGCTGACTGCGATTCGTACAGTCTCAGTAAAACTGAACAACAGGAAGATTGAAAAATCTGAATATTGGCATAAACAACTTGAAAGCTTGGATCTGTCCTGCCTTGTCTCATTGGTTCAAGCTGATGGTCGTGGTGGCGCTGGTGGGAGGGATATTTTTCGGCACACTTTGGGCTCCTTAGTAAATGCCGCAGCCTACCAGAATATTGCTGCTGACCATGTCCGTCCCTTTATGGCCACAACGCACTCATGTTCTGATGGCTACTGCCAGCAGGATAATGCACCATGTCACAGAGCTCCTATCCTCAAACTGGTTTGTGGAACATGACCATGAGTTCCCTGAACTCCATCGGCCTCCACAGACACCAGAGCTCAGTCCAATAGATATCTTTGGGATGTGGTGGAACGGGAGCTGCACATCATAGATGTGCAGCCAACAAATCTGCAGCAACTTGGTGAACCTCTCGTGACAATATGGACCAAAATCTCTGAGGACTGTTTCCAACACCTTTATGAAAGAATGTTATGAAGAATTAAGGCGGTTCTGATGGCAAAAGAGAGTCCAACCGTTTATTGGCAAAGCTGTACCTAATAAAGTGGCCATGGAGTGTAAGATAGCATAATAATATTTCAAGGAAAGCAAAAATTCAGCTAGTTTCTAAATCAATCCTGCAAGTAAATGCTGCCGCTCTCTCTCATCGCCAGGCGTGACATTTTTGTGCCGAGACACGAATAAGAATTTGACTCATTGGGCAGGCAGTCCAGTTTAGTGTAGCTCCAGTGCTCTGAGCGGCTAAACACATTTTAAATCACGTAGTAGGTGAGAGCAAGGAGAACATTCACTTAAAGAGCTCTTCCACAAAGCGGTCGTCCAATTACAGTCAGGGAGGATTAGAGTCAAGCCCAATTAGACCCCCTGAACAAATCACAGGCATTTCCTCGATGAATCTGCAACATGAAGCTTGATTGTTCTTTTAAATAGTACACTGGGAGAGATAAGTAGTTTGGGTTTAAAGCTGAATCAAGGGTCCTGTGCTAATTAGTGATTGTCTTCCTCTTAGATCTCTGGTTTAAGCTCTGCTGGACTTGATTCCTTTTTAACTTCATAAAGAGGGATTTTAGTAGAAGTGGGTGCGGGAATAAAGGGGAATCCAATGGCCAAAAAATATAATTACAAAATGTAAAATTCTCCAGCAGTTTCAGACAATTTAATACAATCAAAGTATTGCAAATCAGCGTGACATGTTTTTCCCACCTGAGCATCAGATTGAGCCAAGTAAAGCCTTATTCACACCCCTTCAGACACCAAGCATCTAATTACTAAAAATAACCAGAACATAAGCATCCTCAGCATTTCAGAACATTGATTAAGAGTTAAGATTTCAACTCAATTAAGCTTGCAGATGTCAGTTTTCAGTGTAAATCGGTCAGAAAATGACAGAGTGCACATTTCAGACTGAAGCAGTGCCAAGACGTTCATTTAGACGAAGTAGCCAGACGCAATTGACTTCATTTTAAACCCCTCAGAAAGCACCGGGGATTAAAATACCCACAGCCTTTTGAGTCACATGTGCGACATCGCGTCGTGTTATCAACCCTTTCGATGTGTGTTTGAGTTCAGCAGCAGCCTCTGCCAGCCTTCCCTTACCTTCACTTCCGCATAATTCTTGCGGTCACAGCCTCTCTCCTTTCACAGCGGTGCTGTATATTTAGAGGGTTGAAACGTCAACCCATTTTCTACGCCCCGCTGTGGAGCTGCTGCAGCCTGCTGCAGGCTCCGGCGCCATTACAGGCCTGCTGCAGGTGCTGCAGCACCACATCAGGAGGAATGCCGGGAAAGACACGTGCGTCAGACGCGTCTTGTCCGTGCCAAAAGGAAATCACAATTTAAAGACTTTTAGGGAGCATGAATATTCAGATGTGAACTGCGTGGTGACTTTTTCGCATTCTCATTTCAGGAGCTGATAACGACATTATACATCGGCTTTCTGAGCCTGATCTTCTCCTCGTACTTTGTGTACCTGGCAGAGACGTATGCCATCAGCGGGGGCTCCACGGAGTTCCGAAACTATGCAGATGCCCTGTGGTGGGGAGTGGTAGGCATATGAGTGTGCGCTTGTTTGCCTAATATTAATTCCATACATGCTTATTAAAAATGCTCGTTTATGGGGAACATTTCTCATACATTCTAATAAGACTAGAGCTGCACAAATGAACATCGACAATACCATTAGAGGCTCTAATTTGATACCAAATTTAATATTCAAAGGCCAGTCAGATCTCCTTGCAGGGTCCGTAGATTGTCGGAGGTTGAAGAGACCGTGAAATGCCTCGACGCTTCGGCTTTAAGTTGAACAATGCCTTTGGGTGGCGCTAACTCTAGTCTATAAACTTCGGCCTATACTCTGGAGGCATCGTGATGGAGTGTCCCGAGCACCTTTGTGGACAAGGAGGTGCAGCATTTCAACTCTGATGCACTGACCCCAACCTGGGCACCTCGTTTGGTTCTTACTGCTTAGCCAAGGTTCATTGTTCCATGAGGCCTTCAGCTGTCTCAAAAGAAGGAAAGAGTTATTGTCATGTAAGGTTATCAAATACATCATCTATAATTGACCAAGTGCAGAGGCTAAAATTTAGCATACCAGCCCAACTAAAAACAAAACATTTACCACTTGAATATGTGATAAATTGCTAATTTATGACATTAAAGGTTTCTTTAGTGCCTTTCATACCAGTGTTATTATTTCATGGTAAATGCTGACTCGTTTTTTTAAGCAGCATTTGGGGGTGAAAGGTCAAATATAGACTGTTTTATCTGTACTACAGTCGTCTTAGTGGGAGTTGTGTGAAAGCCCCAGGGCACATCCAGTGGGCCGCTAATATAACAGAAAAATAACTAGTGTCGAGAATACACGATACAATTTTATTTTCAGACAATAAGTCACCTCCCACTCTGCTGCCTGGAAACTTCAGGGTTTTGATATTAAACAACACACACTCATGTGCACACATACACACACAAGCAACTCATAAAATGTTCAAGGTTTGCTTACTTACTATATTTTCACTGCACATTTTATCAGCCTTGGGACCTCTTTCCCATCCTCACCGTCTCTTAGTGTGTATGACGAGTATCAGAGGGATGGAAATTTAAAATGGAGATAAGATGCTACAGCAAAAGGCTCCAATTAGATTCTGTGCAACTCATCTGAGCCATTCTCTACCATCTTCTTCTCTCTACTCTTCCTTTGCTAGCTGACCCATGGCTCACCTCCTGGTGGGGAGCAGGACACTTTGCATTCCTTTAATTGTTTTCTACACTTTCACTGTTAGCCTTCTATCTATTGTACAGTGACATCTTTGGGAATGAAACCAGAACCCATTATCATATAATCCACATTAAAATTGAGAGAAAATGGTGGGGCTAAACTACATCTGATGGATCTGCATCCAAAAAACAAACATCTCCTCCCAATGGAGAGCGTGTCCAGGGTTTACCATGTTAAACACCCTTTTTTTAAAAACAAATTTGCTGGCATGATTTTCATTCTCATGTTCTTTTCAAAGGTCACAGTGACCACTATTGGGTACGGAGACAAGGTGCCACAGACCTGGATTGGAAAAACCATCGCGTCCTGTTTCTCAGTATTCGCCATCTCCTTCTTTGCTCTGCCTGCTGTAAGTAAAAAAAAAAGATGCTCACGCCGAGTGCGAGCAGCTTCCAGCCCTGGGTGCCTCACGCGTGCGCACGGTGCGACCCACTCTCAGTTTAGATGTTAGGCAAATGGAAACTGCAGATACACCCCGAAAGGAGGCTTCGTCAACACCACTGTAGGGTTAGTTGAATGAAAAGAGCAAATAGAAATGCGTGTGGCTCAGCTGAGTTTGCATTTAAATTGTCGTCAGGGAATATTTCACAGGTGGGAGGCAGAATGACAGAAGGCAGAATGACAGAAAGCCTTTATGTGCCCCATAATGGTCCGACTCTGGGCATCCATCCACATCTCTTCCATTGAATATTGTAGAGTTTAACATGATTTAAAACTTCAAAAACATTCACATTTTCTGAAATGGAGTTTGATGTATGAAGTTGAGACACTATAAAAGCTTTCATTAAAACTGTAGAAGAGCGAGTGGTTCTCATAATGTTATGTCTTAAGTACTGCCAGGACCTTGACAGGACACATAATGGGTTACACTTCACACTGTGGGTCGACTTGTTTATTAGAAGAGAGCATTTCATGGTATAAGTCGGAAACTTTAACATCAGAGAGGTGAGGTTTGATTGTATTTATCGCTCAGTGGGTTCATTTAGTTCAGTGCTATTGTGCATGAAATAAAAAATACTTCAGTGAAATGGAAAATATCTAGGAACCTTTCAAGTTTAATCTGTTGAAAATAAACTCTATATGCAGTATTATGCCTGAGGCACCATAGGTCAAAGAGTCACTATGTGCAACAAACTAATTAGTTGAAGTGATGTAATATTGAACAGCACATAATTCCTTCTTTTTAACTTTGTAGTTATCTAATCTTTTGGCTGTGCATGCTGCTGCCATTAGTGGTGTGTAATGAGCAGTAACTCCTCTTTGCCATTGTTCCTAGGGGATTTTAGGCTCGGGTTTTGCCCTGAAGGTGCAGCAGAAACAGAGGCAGAAGCACTTCAACAGACAGATCCCTGCAGCTGCGGGCCTCATTCAGGTATTTAAAATTCCACCAACACCCTGTGGAAGCCCTGGCGTTGTTATTCAGACCACCTCCTTTCATGTAAGCGTGCTAGCATTAAATGAGTCCTGTCCAGCCAACAAATCTCCATTTTCATGGCCCTCCAGACATCCTGGAGATGCTTCGCAGTGGAGAATTTAGATTCAGCCACGTACAAGATGTTTTTGCGGAAGAGATCCAACATCACTGCCTCCTCTCTGTCCAGCCCCAAGTCCAAGAAATCGGTTAGTGATGAGTTTACTTCGCTCCGGCTGCCTCTTATATTTGGTTTTACAGGATATTCTGCACAAACATGTAAAACCAACAGACCAGAAACCAGATCTGCAGTGTTGCGCCTGTAATTTGAAAAATGAGCATCACAAAGAGGTTTTTTTTTTAAATGTTGCCTTGGACAGACTGTTTCTTTGTGTGTTGTTGTCACATCATCTGTTAAACAAAAGAATAATGAGACAAGGTCAGAATGTAAGTTGTGTCTGCAGAAAATAATAACTGTAATAGCTAAAAATGACAATGTCATTGATTAAAAATAATTAAAGACGTAGTCTTAACATTGACAGCAGCATTAATAGTGAAAGAATTTTATAAATAATACAGTTCACTAAAAGAATTAACAGTGGCCAAAGTTTACAATACATTTAAAAACAATGTCAGCTCACATTTGATTATTTTAGGTCAATTTATACGAAACCATAGTATTAAGGGAAAAAACAACACACACCATGTTTCAATGCAGAAAAACATCATAATACGATATTTATTATTCAGCTCTGACCTAATGTAAAGAAAAGAAGTCAGTACACCGTTGAAGCATTACTTGCATACTTGCCAAGAGCCGTCTCCAGCAAATGTTTGGGATAATGATGAAGGTCATTTACTTTCAGTTCTGTCGTTGCCAGAGGCAGAAATTTCGACGTGAGCGGCAGATTTTCCTCACTCGATTTGTTCACAGAAACATATATATATATATATACTCCGTGTGTGTGTGTGTGTCTGCCTTCCATAACCAGCTTTAAACCTTGTGTGTCCTGTCTGAAAGCTATCGTAAGCGTTCCTACATGTTTGTGTTTCTCTGGCAGGTGAAGATAAAGAGGAAGCCAAAGAGCGCCGACCAGGACAACGGTCCAACTTCTCCCACAGTTCCCAGCATCACCTACGACTCAGTGTTCGACAGTGGGAGGGAGCTGAGCTCAGATGTTTACAGCACCGTGGGCACAGGTACTGTTTGCCTGGCCCGTCTCTGCTGCGTTAACATTCACGTTAATCGGCGTGAAAAAGGTTTTACATTGGGGAGAAAAGCACAGATGGGTGTTGGACATAAAAGGGGTGGTTGGTGTTAATCCTGATCACAAACACATCGGTACAAACAGCGAAATTCAGCGAGGAAACAGTGAAAAAAGATGTTTGGTTTAAGGTTCTCCTGAGTGTTTGTTGCCTCAGGAAGGCAGAAGTCCAAACAGTGCGGTTCTGACACCTCCCACAACACCCCAGCAGCTCTGATAGATCAATAGCTGAGGCCTGAGAATGTTTGAAGACAGCTACTCAAACTAAATATCCAAGTGTTACCTCAAGAGGTGCCGCACATCTCCATGAAGGCATGTTTGAAAATTGTTTCTGGCTTCAAAAGGGAATAAGTGGATTGGTGATCTAGCGGCAGAAAATAGATTCTCTTGACAAATGTTGTTGCCTTCGGTGCCGAGGCGGTTCTACGCCCAGTGAAGCGGTCTGACATGTGGATCCGGCAGGCGGAGCAGGTCACAGCAATCAGCAGCTTACATTGTTAGCGGTTCAAGGCCGAGTTCAGCGGCGAGTAATCAAGGCAATTAACGAAGCTGGCGAGGGGCTGAGGAGGCATTCAAGAGCAAACAAATGAAGCCTTGGATGCTCCAACTGGGTGATACATTAGACAATCTTACCTGTGACTGGGAGGACGGGGAGATAACGAGGGCACAACGAATGGATCCGCTGAGGAGGGAGTGGAAACAGCAGGAACATACTGGGGTAATAGCTGAGATCCCATAGCAGCCGAGAGGAAACAAACAGACTCTCAGATATAATCCACCAACATCCATCAACTGTCTGCAGGAGGCTCCTCCCCCCATATAAGCCCGGTCCTGCTCAAGGTTTCTTCCTGTTAAGACCTGTTAAAATAAAGATGAATTGAACTGAAAGGTACATGTATCAATCTGGTCTGGTACCAGCGCCCCCAGTATTAGGTCTAATACCAGTTTATCGTGCAGATGTGTCATTCAGCTTTGCCATTTTCATCATCTCAACCACTGAGGAATTGTTTCCTTCTGTGTAAGACGAAACAGATACATGTTGATTTCATTTCGGGAGGGTCAGAAATTCCCAGATTCTGTTAGCAGACAACCAAAAAAGGACATGGAGCTTGTTCATCGCACTCCCTGGAAGTATCTTGTGAATGAGGAGAGGAGACGAAGGCAGCCCCTGCCGTGATTTAGCCCAACGGTTTCTGTCACACGCTCTTCATTTACTGTCATTGACTGATGCCACAGCGTCTGTGAGTGGACGATTTTATTCCTTTCCCCACCGCTCGCCGCTCAGAGCGATGATGCAGAAAGTGCCTGTGCGCTCCTGGCTCAGAAAATAATCTGCACCATCACTAAATGTCACACTGTTCGCAAAGGTATCGTTGTAATTCAGCTGTCAAATGGAAGCACGGCTGTAACTACACAAGACTATATTACAGCCTGACTGTGGCCGGCGCTAAAACTTGGAGTCATGCTTTGCTGCTTCTTTAGCGTCGTAATATACGAAATTATACTGGATTGGCATTTTTATTCAAATCTATAATTAAGCGTAACTGGGTGTTTCTCAGCCCACCTTCACCAAATTTCCTTTCTTTTTTTCCTTTTCAACTGTGACATCAGCACACTTTTTGTTCATGGCTGAATTAGGTCTCCCTTGATGATGTCGCAGGCATTCAAACACACTATAGGAAACAGGCTTTTATACCTTTATGTAACTTCTTTTATCCTTGTCCCTGTTTTAAATCAAGGTCTTCACAATCAGAGATTCTTTTCACCAAGTCTGCAGTCATGTTCTTGATGTTCTTGACTTTCTGGTGGAGCCGCAACGTAAGAAAATGTCTTACCACGTGTGTCACCACGTGTGGTTTCGCAGTGTTCACTTAAGTTTAGTGTGGTTGATGAGCCAAAAATGGCCATCTTCTTGCCCCACATCACCCAACATCTCCTGGTTTTTCCTTCCACACCAGACCGCAGGCCGAGAACCCTTGTATTATATGAAATGGCGCAGCAGGTAAATACTGTTGTCAGGACCATTCCCACCCCCCTGTAATCTGTAAACTCAGGCTTTTCCAGCACACCCAGAGGAGCAGCCAAGTTATTAACAAGGCCCAAAACACCACAACACTTTAAATGGATCACATTCATTCAGTGGCCCCTCAGCTTGCATCAGAAGTGGGTAATTTTCTCAAAAAACGGCCAATCTGAGACTGTTAGTCTGAATCTGTGGCTGCAGCTGCCTCCACCTGAACCTGGCAAGAATTCACAGATCGCCCATTCCTAAATGAGGAAAAACAGCTGATATCTTGATGCACAAGGCCTCTGGCGCAGGTGCGGACGCCCGTGCTGAAACAGCGCCAAAAAAAGATAGTCTCTTTGTTTTAGCCCCTCAGGCCTTCCTCACTGTAGAGGTAAATTATGCTACTGGTTTTGCGGTTTCAATTTAGAGGCCAGTGTCACTTTTAATTGGTTCTCTGAAGGCAGCAGACACATTTGTTGATGTGCGGCGTACCAGACAGTCAATCTGTTTCCGGGACCCTGGAGCAGATGGTGGGTTTTAAAACCGGGCCTTGTCTGCGTGGATGGAGGCGATCCATCGGCTGGAGGTGCCGATGCTTACTGTAATTATAGCTGTCACATTGAATAGAGTCAGAGAATTGCAGTAGCTGAATTTGCTATATTGCTGTTTCTGATGTGCAGCTCTTCTTATTGCTGTCAAAGATTAAATGGAAATTAGCCCTCCTTTAGCATTAAACACACCAAGGTCATCACAGCGTAGCAGCGAGCCTTTCAAAGGTTTAGGTGTTGACCGCTGCTATACAGCATGCAGTTTCTACGGAGCCTTGTCACAGAAGCTGTTTAAAATTCTGAAGAATTGGGATCCATCTGTAGCCGCACAGCAGGAAATGCACGTTTTCCATGTTCAGCACGCTCCTGAACTAAGCTGCTGAGTTTGCCCGTCTGTCCTGGGATTTTTTTGTGTGTTTCTCCCGCGGCGCCTGATGACGAATCTCGCGGTTCCTGAAGCTATCAACATATCAACGCGCTGCGGGTTCTGTGCGGAGTGAGCGCGATTGTTCCGTGACTGCGTGGCTTCTCCCCCACGGATAGAGACCCCCAACTGCCTCTAAGTGAGACACACACGCGGTCATTTGTCTCTGTGTGTCGGTTTAGTGATAAACTGGAGAGCATTTCAGAGGGGATCCAAGGTCAGGTGGGGCAGGCAGCTACCAGTAGCCCACGGATGGATGGATGGATGGATGGATGGATGGATGGATGGATGGATGGATGGATGGGTGGGTGGGTGGGTGGATGGATGGATGGATGGGTGGGTGGGTGGGTGGATGGATGGATGGATGGATGGGTGGGTGGATGGGTGGGTGGGTGGATGAATGGGTGGGTGGGTGGATGGATGGATGGGTGGGTGGATGGATGGGTGGGTGGGTGGGTGGATGGATGGATGGATGATGGATGGATGGATGGATGGATGGATGGATGGATGGATGGATGGATGGATGGATGGATGGGTGGATGGATGGTGGGTGGATGGATGGATGGGTGGGTGGGTGGGTGGATGAATGGATGGGTGGGTGGGTGGATGGATGGATGGATGGATGGATGGATGGATGGATGGATGGATGGATGGATGGATGGATGGGTGGGTGGGTGGGTGGATGAATGAATGGATGGGTGGGTGGGTGGATGGATGGATGGATGGATGGATGGATGGGTGGGTGGATGGATGGATGGATGGATGGATGGATGGATGGATGGATGGATGGATGGTGGGTGGATGGATGGATGGATGGATGGGTGGGTGGGTGGGTGGATGAATGGGTGGGTGGGTGGAAGGATGGATGGGTGGGTGGATTGATGGATTCATGGATGGATGGACGGACAGACGGGTGGACGGGCGGGCGGATGGATGGATGGATGGATGGATGGATGGATGGATTCACAGATCTGTGATCAACATGCTGATGTTTGTGCTTGGGTTCATGTGTGCTTCAGATCTCCAGCAGTCGTGGACGTCTTTGAGCTCTCTCCAGTTTAGCTCGTCTCCTCCAGGTAACACCAGGAGTTTAAATCTATCTGCTCACTATGAACATCTGAATATTTGAATGTGACAGACGAATGTCTGATGAACATTAGCCACAAAGCTCAGATAAGTACGACATAATCAGCCCAGACTCCATGTCAGACTGGTGATTATGAAGCAAAAAAGATTAGATGTCATCTAATGTCCTAATCAAGGGCAACCCTAAAGATCTCGTGCATGTATGTGTGCACACAGTGAGGAGGTCTCCTGGTCTCCTGGACGTGCACGGCCACGATCCTCTCCGAAGAAACGCGAGCTTTGCCAATGACACGGAGCTGGAGTCGGAGCATCACAATCACCTGTTTCCTGCTGCCTCCCTCTCACAGTGAGTCCCCCCCCCCCACATACACACACACACACACACCTGTACCGTTTGCATGCCAGCGTCTCCAAACCTGCCCGTCACAGTCGTCGCAGCCCCTCCCACCCCAGAACTCCTTCCTCCTCTGCATTAATGACCCTCCATCAGGGAGGGGCACTTGTGGTTGCCGGGGCACTTTCGCGGCGAGAGGCTGAGATTGATATGAGCAAATGAGTGTTAAGTAACTGCCGTGTAATAGAAGTGCACAGTAAGTGAAACAAATGGAACGACGGCTTTGACCTGTGGGAGTCGGAGCGAGGACGCGGGCGGGGGCTGCGCGCTGGCAGCCGTCGCTTTACGCAGCGCCACATTAAATCCGCTCCTAAATGAAGTCATTATGAGACTCAACTGCTTGTTGCGTCCCCCGCGCGTCCCTATTTTCTATCTGCTGCCGTTGGTGCTGATTCTGGTGATTTCGCAATTTGCTGCATCTGCCTGTGACCGAAAAAATAAATAAATGTTCAAACCAACAAGCACAGCTGTGGGGGGAAAAAACCCCGCAGCAGATGTGCTGCAGGCAGGCGGAAGCTGATCCTCCTAAAAAAAAATTTTTCAACATCTCTAAATTGTTTGTTTCCGTCTCTTTATTCTGGAGAGGAGAAAGAGAAACGGCTGTTGGACTGGACGCTTCTTACTGTATATTTGTCTTCACACGTATTCAGACGAAGCTCAGATCAGAAGCAGAGTCACCTGATGTGTCTCCTGACCTCCAGGTTAACCAGAAATCGGGCTTTTCTTTGCCACTGCTTTGATTCCATAGTCGTTTTGTGACTGTTTGTTTTTGAAATAATTGTAAGTAGATCTGAAGAATACGTTGAGTTCAATCACATCGTCGTGCCACCGCGCGCTAAATTAACCGTCTGTCTTTCAACGTGCTAAAGCACAAATATACTAACTGTAACAGTGACAGAAAGAGAGAGAGAGAGAGAGAGTTCTTTTCAAAGTCCTTTCCTCTCATGTGGGTGTAATCCAGATTGCCAGTTATCATTGCAGAAGTTGGAGGTTCTTTGACAAGCTAACTAGGCTAACAACTGGGAGCTTTGTGTCTGGCAAACAGGCCCCAGTTGTTTTCCCTTCAGTGCCCCCTACCACAGGAAGGATAATTCAGCTTTTGTTTGCACAGTGTTCCACCTGGCTACGCTTCCAACGTGTCCCTGCTGCTTTACCTGACAGGTCACGACCTGTTTATTAAGTCCTGCCCTCGCAACATGCTGGCTGGTATTAGCTGGAGGCTGGACACACTCTGTCCAAAGGCCGCTTCCTAGAAAAATAAGAAAATTAGAAATATCAGCCAAAGTGCAGCGTCCCTGCAGACACGGTACACACAGCAACACACACCTCTAGTGCGGCAAAGATGCCTCAAACCTACTTTTGCATCTGGAAATATATTTAGAATGTGGGTGCAGCCTTACAGGCCCGAGCTTCCGCCGGTCGCGGAAAGGCCTGTTTCTGGTGAGATTCAGTTCCAGCGCATCAGACTTGTGAAGAGCAAAAGAAAAATAAAGTGATGAATCTCACGACACGTTCAGGCGCTTATACTGTATTAGCATGAATATGATGGACTTGTCAGTGAAAAACAAATTGATTTTCTTTTTGTTAAGGATGTTGCGCAAGCACCCCACTCAAGAATCAATATGTGAACTGAACAGAGAAGCACTTTATTGCCAAGTGTTAGATGAGGAGAAGATCAATATCATTCGGATCTGTAATGATTTTTATGACATTACAGCATAAATTTGATTTAAGGGGGAAGGAGATGTTTGTGCCGGAACCGCTTCGTCTCGCCAAATGTCTCTGTAAATGCGTTTGATTTTGTGCGCCTTTTTTCGAAAATGTGATTTTGGTTATAGCACCACCACCTGTGATGGAAATGGAGTTGTGTAATGATTCGCATGAGAACACATTAACATTTCACCATATAGGCTCCCACAGATCCAATTTGACAAAATGTTATGAAAGCTTCATCTGAAAATAAGCCTGTGAAAAGTCCATTATGCGAACCACGCTGACCTTGTTCACCTAACCGGACTTGACAAAGAGCGCACCGCTCCACTCACAGACTAATTCAATGCTTTTCCAGGGTAATGAAGCCGGGCGAATAGCTCTTCAATAATTCCCGCAAAATAACAATGGAGTCTAAATGGACTTACTCTCCCATCGAGCCTTTAATTTATTTATTTATCCGTCACGAAGAGCCTTCTCTAACAATCAGCCGTGTGGTCTTACCGTGGCTCTCCTTTATAGTTCCAGGAGGAGGGAGAAAAAAATCGCATCTGCAAAACGCAAAAGCCGATCACATTTTAACAGTAAATATGTTTTTTTTCCTGTGTTTTTCAGACTGACGGAGTCCCACAGAAAAGCCATCCGGGTGATCCAGAGAATGCGTTACTTGGTGGCCAAGAGGAATTTTCAGGTAAGTCCTGACCTGTCAGGGAAGATATGATGCTCAGTGTTAAAGGCTACATGCTGAGGGGACACGAAACATCGGCCTGACATTAGCGTGTGATCATCTACTAGATTCAAGATTCAAGATGTACTTTATTCATCCCCGTAGGGAAATTGAATTGTAGTAGCAGCCTAACGTGGATTAATATAACTGTAGACTAGGTTTTGTATTTACAAAGTATAGAAACAGAATAAATAAATACAAATAAGATTAGAACGTTATAAGCATATATACAGCATATATACAGCATATATTATAAGATTATATATATAATATATACATATTATAAGCTTTATAAGCATATATATGAATATAGAATGAAATAGAAATAAAATGACAACATAAACATTAGACAATTATTGTTATTGAGTGGGTTTGGATGAATTATAGAGTTTAATGGCGGACGGCAGGAAGGACTTCCTGTCCCGTTCCTTCGAGCAGCGAGGCTGCAGGAGTCTGTTGCTGAAGCTGCTCCTCAGTTTGTCCACTGTGTTGTGGAGGGGGTGGGAGGGATTGTCCATGATTGTCCACAATTTCAACACCATCCTGTCCCTCACCACCTCGTCCAAGTTTGCAAGATTACAGCCAACAACAGACCTGCCTTTTTAATGAGTTTGTTGAGTCTGTTGGCATCCTTAGCTTTAATGCCTGCTCCCCAGCACACTGCAGCAAAGAAGATGGTACTAGCCATGACAGACATGTGGAGCATCCTGCTGCAAATACTGAAGGACCTGAGTCTCCTGAGGAAGTAGAGTCTGCTCATGGCCTTCTTGTAGACAGCATCGGTGTTTGTGGACCACTCCAGTTTATTGTAGATCTGGTAGATTTTCATCGACCTGTTGTGCTGCAGAGTTGGCAGCAGCAACCAAATGCTAACTTCGTTAGCAGCAAAGAGAAAGGCGTTATCCACTTATGGGGAAACAAATCCGGTCCACTCTGAGGATGTCTTCATATGAGCCACACATCTGCTGATATGTGTGCATGCTCCATTTATACCTGGATAAAATGTGCTCTGTGTTGTGTTTTAGCAAGCTCGTAAACCGTACGACGTCCGAGATGTGATAGAGCAATACTCCCAGGGCCACCTCAACCTTATGGTGCGAATTAAGGAACTACAGAGAAGGTAAAGAACATTAAAAGGCTTTTAGGAAAGGTCCTAAATAGAGCTTTTTAATGTTTACTTCAGTTTAGAGTGTGAATGAGCAGGAAACGACAGCGACACTGGGGACCTGTGTATTTGTCCCCTCAGACTGGACCAGTCCTTAGGGAAGATGACTTTGTTCCAAGCAGGCTCAGGTAATTAATCACTTCACCGCTCAGGCAGAATGTAGTCCAGGAACTCTTCAGCAAATCCTCTGCTGTCCGTGTTTGTTTGACTGTGCTCTTCCCCTTCAGAGCGAGCCAAAGACAGAGGCAACAATTCTATTGGATCAAGACTCAACAGGATGGAGGACAAGGTGGGAAAGCTGGGGAAAACACTCCTGTCCGGCTCGTTCGCAGTAATGCTTCCGTGTCTCTTTGCGCGAGAATGTTTTGCAGTTGCTTTAAAACCGAGACGGGTTTTATAATTGTACAAACGCAGGGTTAGATTCACCCGATTGCAACATTGCTGAGCACAAAAACAAACACAATTATCCTTGAATTTTCAAACTACGATCCTGAAATCTCTTCCAAATCCCACTCACACGCCCGCCTGAAAAAATCAACCTTGCTTCAGTTGTTTTTGAAAGGAGAAGGTTTTGCCTACAACGTTTCAATGAAGAGGCATGTGATGATTGACAGCTACTCTTTGGTGAGTGACCGCAAGAATGAGATCAGAGAAGTGTCCAGCCGAGATAATTACCTCCCCTGGATATAAGAACATGTCAGAACATCTGCTGTTGGGTCCCCTGGCCTCGTAAATGTTAGGGGAAAACATTGTCTGGGGATCACAGAGGGAAGATTTCTGCAGGTGCGGCAGTTCTTGTGAATTCTGCCTGTGACCAGAAGGGGGCGGTATTGTATTCAGTTCAACCCTGAATGCAAACAGTTAACACCATGGAAACTGTAGCAAAATACACTGACAGAAATTCCTAATATTCCCTGCTGCTTTATATTGAAGTGAATTATTTGGTAATTTTTTTTATTATTGCTCCAGGCTGCCTCTCTTATTACCTAATATTAAACCGGTAGTAACAATGTGGTCGTCATAGGAAGACACAACCGAATGTTTAACAGTGGCCAGTTTTATTTGTCATTCAGTTATGTCTGCTCCAGCAGCAGCATTGGCCAACACAGATTAAAGCTTAAAAGTCCCCTAAAAGTGTTTGTGACGCGATCATCTAGTGTGATTTATTTATTACCTTATGTTTCTACTAGTTGTTACCCTGCAACCTGGTCGATCAGGGACAGGGCGGGAGTAAACAGGTCACGTCTGAGTCAGTGTTTACTGTTGTGTTCGCCCATCGCTACCAGATATCCCACATGGACCAGACCCTCGGCCGCATCTCAGAGTCCCTCGCCGTGCTTCTGGAGCAGAAGGACTCCGCTGAGGCTGAGGGTGGAGGCAGGCTGGGGCTGGGGCTGCGGCGCAGGCACAACTACGTCCCCGGCTCCGATCCCCTGCCGAGCTACGACCAGCTGTCTTCATCACCTTCCTCCTTCTCCTGAAACTGTCAGTCTGTCTGTCCATCTGACTGTCTGTCTGCCTAAAGTTCTTTGTTTCCTTAAGGATTTGCCTTAAAACATTCGAATCAACAGCAAACTGACTACCTACAGATGATTGAATCCCGTCCGCCTTTTGTACATGTTTAGAAATCTTCTGACGCAATAAAAGATCTCTGTGATCATTAAATGTATTCACGCTACCTTAAGGAGAATATTTGGCTTGAACAAATGAGATCAATTTTCGAGTTTCCCCGAAGGTTTGCGATTTGCGGGGGGGGAAAAAACTCATCTTACATTTTAAAAATTCCATATTTTTTCTTTACCGGTCACCCAGTTGAGCTCGGCTGTGCGTACGTCTGCGGGCGGAGGTGCGTCTGTGGCTGCGAGGGTAATAGTGGGGACGTCGCACCCTGGCTGACCGTAGAAATAGCCGAACATGTGGCTCTTTGCTGAGCTGACCTTTAGGCAGCAGATGGTGACCTTCTCCCTCCTGGCTGTCCCTGGGGTGTCTGAGCATTCCTTCACACAAGAGGACATGTGGACAATGACGACCGAGTGACCATCTGCCTCTGGTGTCCACAACAATGGGCTCTGTCCTCCCAAAGTGTGCTGAGGGTGGACAGCATTTGTGCTGACCACAGCATTGGGTTTAGAATCCCCCCCCCCATCCCCAACACACACACACACACATGCTCCCTTTGCTAAGGTTTAGTGGGAAGTGAGAGGGAAGGGAGCTGCAACATGAACACAGTCCAGGCATTTTAACTCTCTGTGGAGTGAATCTGAAGACTGTCAAGGACCTCCAGCATGCAGCAGGATGTGCTTCAAAACCTTCTTTTACTGGACGCTTCCCTCCAGCAAGGAGCAAGAAAGCTGAATTTTAGTCACTAAAACGCAGCGACGTGGCCCTGAGAGGACCTTACCTGCGGTCCAGGGTACCTAGGAGCCACGTTTTACAGTGTTGAAACGTGTGGCGGCGCTTAGACATCAGAGTTGTTGACTCCCTGAGGGCGGCGCCACGTCAGCGGGGCTTAAACTCTTAGATTCGCAGAGCTTCTAGTTAATTCTCTATCAAAGAGAAGCGACCTCAGTGTTATATGAAGGCCAGTGTGTGAATATATCTGTGAAGTTAAAAGCTCCAGCTGCCTGTTTAACTCATTGTCTCTGTCCTCCAATTAGCTAAATAATATTTGCTGGTTTAGCAAATGTGCAAAAATTGTGCAGATTATATTGTCATAACTGCTGCATCGTTAAACCTTTATTCAGCTTGTAGCTGGCATCATTTGGGCGTCGAGGCCGACGGCCTCCCCAGGAGAGTTTTATTGATTTCCCTGCGATTAAACTGCACCTTCAAACCTTCTGCCGGTGACAGATGAGGCATGGACATGATTTTGGACGTCAGCCCTTTGATTGTTTGGCTCCAATATAGTTTATGCAGAAGGTAAAGTTGGAGGGAGGGGGTGGGGGTCAAAGTGGAAACAGGCCTCTGTAAACTGGGCTGAGCTGGTGTCAAACACAATTGATACTATGACAATGAAGAAGGACAAATGAAAAGAGGGGAACCAGGAGGAGACCTGGGGACGGGGGAGGGGGCTGGTTTGCAGGTGAAATGAACTGCACACTGACTGGGGGCCATTGTTCTTCCCCAAACCCAGATGGCTTATTGGAACTGCAACGTTGTGGGGGTAAACACACTTCCTGGGGGGATTCTTGCCAATTTGGCAGCTACGGCTCATATTAAGGGCTCTAATTTGAGGCCTGACAGCACAGTCCTCACAATTGTACGCTGAAACATCTCATAAAGCCACCAAGAATAAGCAATTACTCTAAAACTGGATGAGTTCTGCCAAATTTCAAACTAGCAACTCAAATTGATTTTACTACAACTCTGGAGGGTCTTTATTATTAGTTTACTCATTTCACTGTCTCAGACGCAGGCAAGAATATCATTTGCTCATAAAGCCTGCATAAAATCCAGTATGCAAAGCTTTCAGTGTTTTTTTACATTGTTTTTTCCACATTCAGCAAAGTATTTTTACTCCAAGAAAATGCCAAATGGGTATCTTTTCCCTCACTCTTTCTGACAAATCTTTCCGTATTTTAAAATATATTTATTACTTTGTCGAAGCATCTGAAAATGCAAATGAAAATATGACTTGGTCCGGTTGGATTTATTCATAAAATGTTTAATAAAATAAAAATATCTGCAAATTGGTTCTGAACGCAAAACAGTACCAGGGACAAACCAGTGTGCTTGTTTTTACATGGGTGGCTCATACAGCTATTATCACAGACTCACAGACATTTAAAAAAAGCCTGAGAGAAGAAATTAAATTAAAATAAATAATATAAATAACACAGGTGGCGGAAAACTGTCCAAATTAATCAAAAATAGATAGAAACAATAACATAAATTAGAGAATACATTAAATGGTTTGCTGCAGTGTGCCGACCTCGTTCCAGTTCGCATAAAATGACATAAAGAGTTCGTTGTGAGATGCAGAATCTCATCTTATTGCTTTGCTCATGGATGGTTCAGTAGAGCCGGTGTGGAAATGATGCAGAGGGACCTTGGTGTCGGACGTCCTCCTCTTCTTTGCGAAAAAATCTGCAGAAAAAAAGAAACATGTTAATTATCTGTTTTTCTGGAGGGGCATCAGCTTCCTTTTCCTGCCTGAAACGTGTTGATTTCTTGTGTTCTCCACCTGTGATTCGTGCGTAATTTCCGAGTTTGGCTGCAGACTTTGAGCGCGTCCTCTTCCTCCGGGCGGGGGTTTCTTCTGTGGGACACTTGCGTGTGTTGGAGATCTTGGGACAGTTCTCCTGATCGGCTTCACGCTCTGTTAGCTGGTCTTCCCCTCCAGTGCTGGGAGCGCGGAGCTCCCTCAGCGGTGTGGAGTAAAGAGCAGCGGCGCAGGCTGTGGGGACCTGCTCCCACTGGAACCTGCCGGACATCGGCGTCTCACTCTGGAAGTCAAAGTTCCAGCGGCGGCGGTCCTGATCCATGATCTCCTTCAGCCTCAGCTTCAGGTCCCTGCGCAGCTGCTCGTGATCCACCGGGCCGAACAAACTCCTACACACGAACCCTTTGCGCCCGACGGGATCCATCCTCTCTCTCTGGTGGCTGTTTCCTGCTCCTCTGCTCCTCCTGCTGCGTGCACGTTTATGAGCTGCAGGGCGCACAATGAGCAGAGACCCCTGATTGGCTGTTTCCTCTGAATTAGTGGAGAGAAGGAGGAGGGGGACTAGGTCGAGGCTGATGTTCAGTTGTTCAAGACCACCGAGACCACGTGGTAGTCCTCTTTAACAAGTAAACCCCGTTTTTTAAATTCTCACTACAAACACAAACTAAAAAAACTGAACAAAAACAGCACAATAACAATTTAAAAAGTTTCATTGTGATCTTTGATACAATCAATTCCTCTTTATTGGATTGATTTTCTCTCTCTCTCTCTCTCTCTCTCTCTCTCTCTCTCTCTCTCTCTCTCACGCACGCACACACACACACTCTATACTGCTATTTTTTGGAGGACTTAATAGACATAATAAATTATCCATCTCCTGGCCCAAACCGTCACAAATAAGTGCCTCACCTTAAGTCTGACCTCAAGTCAACCTCAACACCAAGTCTCAATCCAGTCATCAAAAAGCTAAAATGTCCTCACTTTAATACAGTTAAAACATGTTTTTTCATTTTCAAAAAAATAAATAAAGAATCCCCCCATGCTTCGGAGTCACCTGTCTTCTGTACCTCCCTGTTTATAACCTCCTGGGATCAGGCATTAGTGGCCATCTCGAGTTGTTCTATTGGCACACCAAACAGCCTCTTGCCTAAATGAGATGTTCCAAAATGAAAAGTGGTTCAAGTCAGGAGATGAGATTTAGTTTAAGTTGCATGTAGGTCATGCAGCAGCAGTAATTAATGCTGCTTGCTTTAATTGCTTTTCAATGCACAGAGAGATGACTTCTCCCCGCAGAGAGCGCGAGACGGAAAGGTTCTCATTTTAGGATTTGCTTTGACAACCCAAGTTCCTTTGCTTCAATACGTTGATAACATTTAAACTCGCATCGATTAAATAGAGCTGCACTGTAAATCACTAAGAAGCCTTCACATCAATTCACCAGCACTGAGCGCAAACCCAGAAGGCTAAATGGTGCACATTTGAATTGTGTTTACGAGCTGGCAGATGCGGTCCTGATGAGAGGGACGTCACCTCAGTGACTGAGCAGCATGCGTCGCTCAGGTGGACAGAGACATCTCATTGGCTGGAGGAGGGAGGAGCCCCGCCTTCCCACTACCTGCAAATTGCCCAGGTGATTCACCTGTAGGAAGCGCAGAGAGGACAAAGGGAATGTTGGTTTGAGCCATGCAGGAGACTCAGGATACTGCTCTGGTGAGTGGAAAGAGGTTGTCTCTACTATTAAAATGTGTGTTTTATGAATAGTTTTAAGCACACTTTTGTAGCTGTGTTATGGTCAGACTGGATTTGATTATAGTTTATTAAACCCATTTATATCACTGACAGAGTTAAACTGGAATGCCACTATATTTTGAATTTTTTTCCCCATCATATAACAGTGGAAATATGAAATTATCTGTATACTGACATTGTGTTCACTATAAATGAGCCAAACTTCTCACTTTTACAGCTGTTGTGGTTTGTAGTTGGAAGTGTTTCTAAGAGGTTAGCGAGTGAGGGAAGCTGTACTTTTAAACATGAAATTGCGTTATCATTGCCTTAGCCTTGGTTTTTAAACTTGACAGGTCAGAAATTGGGGATTTTCAGCCTTCTGGAAATGTAACCCGATAATAGATAATGAGACAGTTGTTGAAAACAGATTATTTGAAAAGGCCTTTCATTTTCATAAACTGTGTAGCGCCAATGCTACATCCGCCAGTTTAAAAAACACAAATATAGAATTATACATTCTCAGTTTATTCTGCCTGGGAGAAACTGATGATGACGGACTTTTGACCTAATAGAAAGTGCCACACACAGCTGGTTGGGTTCTACCTTTGCATGCAAAGTGCCCTGTTTGCATGTCAAATAGTCTTTTACCTGATAGCCCCAGACCCACAGTCAAATAAAGGCTCCCACAACAAGCTGCTTGCTTGCATTAAAACAGATGGACTGGCTAGCATAAACCCCTCAAACAGTGTTGGTTAACTAGCAGTGGTGCTGCGTAATGTCAAGTATATAAGCATTCTCACAGATGTTTCTGTTATGAACATCTCTTATGAATAAGAGTCTGTGTTTACTCTAGCAAACTGATAATCTCATCAATTATATATGAGTCCTCCTTCTGATACAGCAGAATCATCTTTAAGAAGAAGCAACCGGCCTCGGCGCTTTACATTATAAATCACTAACATCTAGCAGTTTAAGTCACATGGTCCAAACCCATGCTAGAATCCATACCATAAGATTCTGCACGTGCCCAAAATACAACAATATGGTTTCGCCAAACGCAACAAACATTCACTGTCATTTATCTTTCAGTGAATCATTAAAATGAGCGCCATGTCAATCCTGTGAGTGTTCCCCGACATTCGGGGCTCTCTGATTATCTGTGGCGCTTTGTGAAATGTCTTTTACTGGAAAATGTTTGGACATTCAAGGTCAGATTAGGCGCAAGCGAACCTGCGAACAATCCAGCTTGAAGTATTTAAGTCTGTTTTAATGGCGGGTGACCCATTAAAATGTGTTACCCATTGGCGATTATATAAAAACACATCCACGTATATGGACTGTATTAAATCGGAGTGGATCATTAAATTTCACACACACACATACACACACACAAGGAGAGGTTTTTGCAGTGTATGTGTTGTACATGCAATAGCTCCAGACCTCTTTGTATCATCCTTCTTTTCTGGCTGTTATGACTGACTGTGGTTCATGTCATTCTGGATCAAAGATCATGCAGGAAGCCTTTTGCATATGAAAATCTTGCCCAACTTTGCATCCACCACAAATTTTTGCTCCCGCTGCAAGACAAGTGGCGAGTCAACGATGATGGATTTATGTGGGGGGGGAATAGCCATTAATATTTGTGCATTCATTTGTTTATAGGGGCCACTGTCGCCGCAGAGACGGTGTGTGCGCTGTGGTGACGCGTTGGAGTGGTCTGAAGAACACAGGTGTGTGAGAGCAACCCTGGATCCACAAATAGGACTGTTCCCGCGTGAGACTAAACCAATTCATTTATGATAATTAGCAAAGGCTTTTGCCTTAAATTACAATACTGCTCAGTATTCAGTGCCAGATTAATGTGAAGGAGACATTTGCAAGATTAGATCAGTGGGTTATAACCGAAGGAAGTGCTCCTAGAGGCAAACATTTGCAGTGGGCTAATAATCCTTAACTAATTCCGAGTATAGTTTTCAATTACATTATTCATGAGAGCCGCTTGTAATTTCCAAGATTAAAATGCTTTAGTGTACATCAGTGTGTTGTATTTGTTACATGGAAGGTTATGATCCGAAGCTGGTCAAAGTCATTTCTGTTGCTTCATCACATGCGTGGCGATGCCATGAAAGGTCAGCCACTGTCGGGATGGAGGTCATCATGTGTAGTTTGGTAAAAAGTCACACCATTAGCATCAAACAAAAAGAAAATACCCAAACAGATATTGTGGGATAATGTTTATTGTATAAAAATGTTCAGTTGTTGGTAGATATTCAAATCTGTTGTTTTGAAACGACATTGATGCATAAATGAGGGAAGATATGTGGAATAATGTCCCACTTTAACTGGTTATTTGTCAGCTTGCTACCCTCCCTCCTAAAAAGACTCTTAGTTCTGCATAATTATAAGGAAGGATGAGGATCCGGGACTGAGTGGCACCAAATCCCCACTTCTGCAACTGGGTCACCTGGAAAGTCAACCCTGTAGCAGAATAATCAGTGAAGATCAGAAAAGACAAAAACACAGCTGGTTTCACGCTGTGAAACGACATTTTACCAACAAGGAAAAGTGGAATGATTGACAGGCTTAATGTGCGTATGACTACTGAATGTGTGTTTCTGTCAGCGTCCTGCTGGGCTGCTCTTGCTGCGCTGCAGTGGATAAAACACTGGAGTTTGTAGCCCGAGGTATGGCCAACAGATTAAAGACGGAGAAGAGCCACTGGGCAGCAGGAAGAGTGGGAGACATTGACTTCATCGGCCCCACTAAAACAAAAGGAAAGGTAAGACTGGACATGGAGTACACAGGCAGAAATGCAGAAATATTAGGCATAAATCACAGCGACTGGTGTCTGTACGCCCAGTTTGTCAGGGTGCAGAGCAGCACGGACCCAGTGCTGATCTACCAGATGCTGACAGAGGAGTGGGGCCTGGCTCCGCCACACCTGGTGGTGGCCCTGGTGGGGGGAGACGAGCTGGCGCAGATGAAGCCTTGGCTCAGGGACACTCTGAGAAAAGGACTGGTGAAGGCAGCACAAAGCACAGGTGAGGAGCCGGCCACCAGGAGCGACCTTGGCGTTTCAAATCAGGCTCAGGGAATCGAGTTTCTATCGCTCTCTGGCGGCTGCTTGGGGAATTACAAAATTGGCTTTTTTTTAAAGTTGCAAAATGTATTACTGCCAATTAGAATACTGCTAGCATGGGGAGTGTGGAAGACTGGGATATAAATATACTTTTATTGGTTTCTATTTGGACTTGAACACAAACTTTAAATGGCTCAAACCTCATCATCATCATCTCCCGAGCGCTCTACCCAGACTACAGCACTCCCTTTATTTACATCTTATTTATTTCATTCTTTTTAGTTTATTCACTGATTTGATGTCTGTGGGCTTTCAGAAAGGTACCTTTAAGTGAAATGTATTGTTGTTACCAAGTATACATGAATCAAAAGATACATCCATACATTTAGACATTTGATGAGGGCTTTCTGTAAACGTCACATATGCCAGGCTGATTTCAGTCCTTCCTTCTCCAGGTGCGTGGATTTTGACAAACGGCTTTCGTTTCGGCATCACCAAACACTTGGGCCAGGCTGTCAGAGACCACTCGCTGGCCAGCACCTCCTCTAAAGTTCGTGTGGTTGCCATTGGAATCGCCCCCTGGAACATGATCCACAACCGAGAGGCCCTGCTCTCTGCCAAGGTTTCCCTGCATACGGCCACCAGCGAGTTTTAAAATGATATTTGCATCTTCTTACAATGTCTCTCCGCGTATCAACATCAAGGTGGATGAGCCCGCCTCATACAAGCCTCAGGACCTGCCCCATGGATCAGTCTATTCCCTGGACAGTCATCACTCTCACTTTGTTCTGGTGGAAGAGGATCCTAACAGACTGGGGGCCACCAGTGAGATGAGAGTGAAGCTGCTTAAACACATCTCTCTGCAGCGCACCGCTTATGGAGGTAAAGCTCTTTAGCTCTCTGCTGGCAGCCACCGATAGACTGAAGATCATTTAATTAACCTTTGTCTACAATAACAGCTGGATGTAAACTGGAAGCCCAGTATTACGTTAAACCAAAATAAACCTGTGAGAAAATATTAAAAGTGGGCGGACCCATCCTGAGGAAGGCTGCCTTTCACTGCGTTAAATCATGCTTCACATTTCCTGTGGCTTTTCTCCCAGAGGGGAGGTGTTTATTTAAAACATGGCCCTTTAAAATCAACAGCCCGCTGTAAAATTATAGGCCTCTTAACTGTGCACAAGTGCAGTAAAGCATCAAATGGCTAATTCTCAAAAATCATTGGCCCTGGGGAACTTCCGTGTGAACCGACATGGGCCTTCACATCCAGTTGTTTCCCTGAAATTAATTTTATACATCCTCAGGGTGGAACAAATGTATGAAATAAAGTACATGTCCCGATGTCATAAAATATTCGCAAAGCCGCCTTGTTTGAATAATGTAAATTATCCCTGCAAAATAATATAAATTGTGCCTCATTCACATTTATAGCTGCATTTAATACCCATAACACCACAGGAACCCACAGCCAGAAAACAATTTGGTACGTCCCAGTGCACTATACGTCAAACGCGATACGTCTCAATATGCAAGGCAGCGTTTTTCTCCCCAGCAGCACATGATTCACACGCCACAGAGAGAATGCCAGATGACAGCCACGCTCCAAACAGCATACTTTATCTTTTTTTTATCTCCGCGATCAAACTGCAGACTGTGATAGATGTAAAGCGAATTTTAAGGCGTGACTTTAATCAACAGCATGACCACCACATTTGCGAATCATATTAAAAGTAAGAGGGAAAAGTAGCAGGCTGCTTGCTGGCAGCGACGCGTCTTTGGGTTGGTCGCCATAGTAACCCCACCTCTTTGCTGTGTTTTTCCAGTAAAAACCAAAATATGGCCACTCTAAATCTATAATTGCTCTGCTATTGCCACCACTGCCTTCAAATTGGAAAGATGGGCAAACCTGGGGAAAATGCTCCAAAGCAGAATTGGTCATGGGTTTCATGGTGATAGATCTGAGTGTCCTTGTATAAAGACTATACACTATGTGAAATATTATGTATTATATTATTATATATTATATAACTGTTAAGGTAGATAGTGTAAAACACAGTCTCTAAGAGTCCATAATTATGCATGCATGTGGGATTTCTGCTCGCTTGCAGGCACGGGCAGCTTCGAGATCCCTGTTCTGTGTCTCCTGGTACATGGTGAACCCAGGATTCTTAAAGTAAGCATCACTCTACAATACAAACGTTAAAGGTACGACTGCACATGGATGGTTTAGAAAGGCAAATGCCTGTCTTGTCATACGAATGCACAATAGCTCAGGCTGGAGAATTAGGCTTCAAACCAAAACGTCGTTGAGCCAGCCCGCAAAGCAAATTCGGTCCGTTTTCACAAAACTAATCTCCTTGGCTCCAGAAACTCTCAAAGCCACCAGTCTATTTGCATCGGACCCTTACGAGGATTACGGAATACTGCTAAATCTGAGGATATAATAGGGAACATGAAGTTGTGGAGTTGGTCTCTAATTCCAAATGTGGCGTCCCTCTTTGCAGAGAATGTATAAAGGTATTGGCAACTCCACACCGTGGCTCATCCTGGCTGGCTCGGGAGGCGTGGCTGACATCCTTGTTACGCTGATGAATAGGGGCTGCTGGGATGTGGACAGTGTTCAAGAGCTGCTGCTGGACACCTTTCCAAATGCCCACCACAGCACAGACATCAGTAACTGGGTCAAGCTGGTGAGAGCGCTGTGCACAGCACGCAGGCAGCCACGTACAGAGACACGCAGATCACAGGACGTGAGCCTTGCCAGAAAAATGGGGCACGCTGGGGTAGAATGCAAGGGAAGCTAAGGTGGGATTGTCAACATTATCGTCACAATTGGGATGCAATGACCCACTTGAGGACATTAAGGGAGAGTGAAGGATGCCAGTAACGTAGGAGCTAGTTCGTCTTCAGGCACACAGAGGGGACTTGTACTTTTAGAAATGGCATCAATAATTAATACTGTTCACGCAAATGATGCATTAGTAATAACAGACTCTCCACCTGCCAATCAGATCCAGAAGATTCTCGATCATGGGCATCTGCTCACGGTGCATGATCCTGAGCAGGAGACGTCAGAGCTGGATACAGTCATCCTCAAAGCGCTTGTTAAAGGTGAGGTTATCAGGAAACCTGCAGTGGGCATTGAGGCATGACAGATTTGACATTTTGAGATCTTAAGGATTTTGTGTGTGTGTGCATAAGCATGTAAGAGTCAAAGTCAGGAGGCCCAAGACTTCCTCGATGAGCTGAAGCTGGCAGTGGCGTGGAACAGGGTGGATATCGCCAAGAGTGACATCTTCAATGGAGATGTAGATTGGAAGGTGAAGCGAATATCATCCTAGTTTGTGATCCCTGACCTGACTCAGAAAATGCTAAAAGCTGGGAATGTGGTGTGGAGAAGAGCTGCATTGTTGGGAATGTTCATCTGTGGAAGCAGAAGTAACAGACGCACGGTGTTTCTAGGCTTGTGACCTTGAAGAGGTGATGATGGATGCGCTGATTAATGACAAGCCCGATTTTGTGCGCCTCTTTGTGGACAACGGGGTCAACCTCGGCGAGTTCCTCACCTACGGCCGTCTGCAGAAGCTCTACTGGTCTGTGTCTGAGAAGAGCCTCCTCCACAACCTGCTCCTGAAAAAGTACGAGGAGAAGCAGCTGCTGCTTGGGACCGCGCGTGCCCCCGGCCCTCCTGGACACCACCCCTCTGAACAAGGGGACCGGAAACCTCGATTCACCCTTTTTGAGGTTGCAAAAGTTCTGAAAGACTTTCTTCATGATTCCTGCAAAGGCTTTTACCAAAAAACTCCAACTGTAAGTGCTCCGAAAGTTCCTGAAACCTTTATATTCTTCCATAGTATGCTGGGTCAGACATCCTTTTAGAAGATGAATTGAATTCCACCTGTCATTTCTTCCTGCGGCGCTTTTTATTCCTTTTATCTTGTGACTCTCTTTGGGTGCAATTTCTCTTATGACTAAAGCGAATTTTCCCCTTTTCCTCTGTTAGAGTCACAGTCGTATTAATGAAATTACCCTTATTATTATAACCACAGAATGAAGCAGGGCTACACCAATTTCATTCAGCCTGAGTTCATTTCCAGTATTAAATACCATTACTGAAGTCACTGCTGTTAAATGCTTTTTACGCTTTTATTTTTTCATTGAAAAAATATTCCATTTTCATTGAAATTCAAACAACAGTCAAACATTTGATCATGAACTGCGACTCAGGATAATACCCGTGTCACGTGGAACCTGCGTCACCGTTATTAGAAGACTATATATATCACCTACGTAGAATAGGCCGTAATATTTCATTGGTCCAATGTCTTCCAGGAAAAGCCGGCCAAGGGCCGACTGTTCCACACCCAGAAGAACCTGGCTGAGCTGGAGGAGCGCTGCGAACACCCCTGGAGGGACCTCTTCCTCTGGGCCGTCCTGCAGAATCGCCAACAGATGGCCAACTACTTTTGGGCCATGGTCAGTCTGCTCGACCTCTGGAAGCAAACACGTAAAAATGTTGCTGGTGTGTCAAACCAAAATAATAATGTCAAAATAGAAATAATGATAAAACCCTATTGACAAATCTGAATTGCTTTTAACATCCAGAGTCAACATCGGATACTTTTATTTAATTTATATGAGGGACTTTTAGATACAACTTTACTCTTATTTTGGGCTACGTTTTCGCCAATCCACACGCACTGACGTTTAACGAGATAAATTACGTAGTGGCAGTCCATACTGATATTTGTATTCCAAATCGGTTTGAGAAAAAGTGATGAGGGCCCGCACCATGCGGGGACAGGTCACGTCTGCCACATGAAAATGTCACTCCAGATAAAAGAGGCCGGCAAACGGAATATTTATCAAGACGTGAGGCAAAAAGCAATCTTAGCTGCAAGAACTTTATTCAAATGAAGGTCAGGCGGTGTAAGGGGCAGAATTTTAAAGGAGCAGCGAGTTGAAACAGGCCCCATCGGACGTCCTGATGATATTAATGGCAACATGCGTACCCTGTCGTGCCCTCTAAATAGTTGAAACGACAGCAGTCACTGATAATTGCTCTTTATTTTCAGCATCTTTCATTTCTTCATCACCCTCCGCTGAACTAAGTAAGCCAATTATTGTAATCTCAAAGGTGCTCACCCCAAATGTGCTCCTTCTCTGCATCTTAGTTCAAACATTAACTGGAATGATTGTAATTGCATTCACTCTGGACACGTCCCCCCCACCTCAGACTCCGGCTGGGATATCTGCATTCTTAATTGGATTTTTTGAAGCACACTGGCTAGAATATAAACTTGGGAGATGCCTAGGGTGGCGTTTAATAATAATAATATTTAATCATCTAATAATGAGGTCTAAGGTTAACCACACTGAGCCTGACTCATCGTGTTGCTGTTCATCAACACATTTGGCCTGTTACTCTTCACAATTTCTCCTCAAAACTGCAGACAGGGCCATTAAAGCTGTCGCTTCAAAGAAAAATGATTCCTGTAATGAACACTGTCATAAAACACAGGTCCAACGCTTCCCTGCACTTCCTCCCGCAAACTTCCTTTGTCAGCAGGTTCAGATACGATAACCGCGATGCCCCTTTTTTGTACAGCTGCAGTTTATTTGATTGAGTTTAAATGTGCCTGATCAACTGATTTTTCCCTTTCTACATCATCCATATTTTTCAAAATGCGACAGGAGAGTGATCATATTCATATCTTCATGTTCAGACATATACGAGGACATAGGAATCCAGTGACAAACCCATTTCAAGCCTGAAGGAACTGGATTAAGGACTCAGACCTGAGAGAACTGCATGGGTCTGAGATTTTGTCATCTGTGACCATGTGTTCATACCATTCAATTTGAATCAGAGCATTTCTAAAACTAAACCGTCACGTATGATTTAAGCTTGTAACATCAAGAACATTGATGTTACAACTCTCACCGCTGTCATCGAGTCACTCCTCAGCATAACCTCCCAGTTTACTACTGGTGAACGGGTTTCCCATTTCAATAGTCTCTATAGATCTCAAACCGGTCTAACTGTTCATTACAACATGCATCACCACCACATCCTCCACTATAAGGACTCAATCAATACAGCTAAATCACAGTATCATGCAGGTCTCATCAGTTAACAGGCTAACACTCAGATTCTGTTCTCAGTAATTAACATCTCCCTGCACCCACCGGGCTGTTTTCCCTCACACTTCTCCTCTGTTAACTACTTTTAATGTACTTGTGAAATCCTTCAATGCAAAAACTGACAATATCCACTGTCAACTGGCTTCTCACGTCTCCTTTTCTCCTGTTGCCCTAATTCCCTCCTCTCAGCCACACTTAAATTTCCACCTTCCCTCTGCTGCTGCCATAACTGAACTCATCAGAAAATCTAAATCACCCACCTGTCAACCCGACCCCCTCCCAACGTGTCTCATCCCAGCCCGTCTCCCCCTTCTGTCATCTCTCATCACCGCCATTATCCACCCCTCCCTCACCTCTGGTTCAGTCTCATCACCTCTCAAATCGGCTGCAGTAATGTGGCTCCAGTTGGGCTTCCGTCCCCATCGCAGCGCAGAAACAGCCCAGCTCAAAATAACCAATGACCTTCTGAAGACAACAGACTCTGGACTCTTGTCCATTCTTATCCTCCTCAACCTGACCGCAGCTTTGGCTGCCATCTCGCGTCTCCATCCTTCTTCATAGCCTGGCATGAGCTGGATTATCTGGCACCCCGCCTGTCTGGGTCAAATAATGTCTCTCTAGCAGTATTCTGTTCAACCAGTTAAAAACATTTACATCCCAGCCATTTCCCAGCTCCTCCGGTGTCCACCAGGGTTCGGTCCTCGGTCCGATCTTCTTTATCCTCAATCCCCTCCCCAGCTTTAATAGTTTCCTTAAATGTAATATTCACTTTCATTGCCATGCAGATGACACCCAGCTCTACCTTTGTGCCAACCCCACCTCCTCCCTCCCACCTCTTTGTATCATCATCCTCCATCAGCTTCGCTATCCCACCTGCACGCATGAGCACCATGGGGTCAAGAGCCTTTAATCGCTCTGCCCCCCCTCACTCTGCAGATCCCCCCCTCTTTTTTAGAACTGCTATTTCTTTTTACCTTGTTTTTTCACTGTTTTCATCAGTTTTCTTTTATCTGATCCACTTGTTTCGACGCCTGCAGATAAAAGGTATTAATATAATACAGTTGAAACATTTTATGTCTTTAAAAGTGTAAGAGGGCTGATAAATGCTCTTCAGAAAAATCAGCCACAGCAGTCTTATTGTCTTTGCTTATTTTTAAATCACTTAAATTATTGAACGAATGCACCACTCACTGAAACCCAGAAGTTTCTGCTTTAAATCTGGTTTTAATAACCAAGAAGAGATAGTTGATGGCCGTTTCATTTCAAGGACCATTGGTTAAAAAACAAAAACAGAAGGAAGGCAATTAAACAAAAAGCTAGAAACAGCTTTTCTCTTCCACCTTTTGAGGTCATTTCAAAGTGAAGCTAAATTTTGGGGAAAGAAAAGGAAAGAAAAGAAAAGCCAGCACTCAAAATTAGACAAAAAAAGATTAGAACGGCTGTCAGAAGTTCTAAAATAAAAGATCCATCGCTTTGAGGTATTTCTTGGAGCCAGCTTTCATTTTTTTATTATTATTATTTTTTTTATCTCCTCCAGGGCCCTGAGGCAGTTGCTGCAGCACTGGCAGGTTGTAAGATTCTGAAAGAAATGGCAAGACTGGAATCTGAAGCTGAATCTGCACGGAGCATGAAGGAGGCCAAGTACGAGCAGTTTGCCCTGGGTGAGTAGATAAAAGTGACCACGAGCCACGGCCTGATTAGGAAAGGGTCATGCTAACAGTGAACGGCGTGCTCGCCAACCACAGCTAAACCCCGCGGTGCCAAACCGTGCATGTAAATGTTCCTGCTGCAGATGTCTTTGGAGAGTGCTACTCTAACAGTGAAGACAGGGCGTACGTGTTGCTGGTGAGGAGAACTAAGTGCTGGAGCAAATCGACGGTGCTGAACTTGGCAACGGAGGCGGATGCCAAATCCTTTTTTGCACACGATGGAGTTCAGGTAAAGAAATGAAGCCCGTGCACGTTCGGATTCAGCTGCCTCTTAATAAAGTGTTGATAAATATTGACTTCTGCTGAATTTTTAAAAACAGAATAAAAAAAACTTTTCTTATTGGTTACTTGAAATATATATATATATATATATATGTGGGGTTTTTTTTGTGGTTGTTGCTCTCTGGGTTGTATTCATCCCACCCCCTCATAGGCAACACTGAAAGTCACACATAAAGCAGAATAAATTTTAAATTAAAGACATTATGTAATTGGGTTTTAAGGTTTGTTGCGTGGATAAGGCTGTGGCTAAGCAACAAGACTTGCAGTCCATAGCTTCCTTGGGTTCAGTTACAAGGCTATAAGACGGAATCATTACCAGGTCTTTAGCGCCCCCTTGCGTCGAGCGTCATTCAGAAATTACGAACGTGCCTTGCAGGCTCTTCTCACAAAGATTTGGTGGGGGTCGATGACGACAGACACCGCCATCTCCAAACTTGTGGTGTCCTTCTTCTGGCCGCCACTCATCTGGACCAATCTGATAAAGTTCAGGTGATGAACGTGATGCCGTGTGCCTTCACAACACTTTCAATGAACCTTCCCAATGCTCAGATGCTTGCTCTGCAGAGACGAGGAACTGGACAGCCACAGTGGCCGCGGGCAGTTTGTGGAGCTGGACAGCCTGGATACAGAAAAGGCTTTACTGTTAACCAATGATGACAATGGCGATGACGATGACCCTTTGTGAGTTTGCTGGAAACTAAAGTGTCGCTTCAATCGTGCCAGTCCCTTTATTAAATATACAGTTATTATTCTCAGTGTTTCTTTGTAACCTCTGTTGACTGTGAGCTATTTGGATTAGAAAAACTAAACTACAACTCCAGAAAATGGATCTTCAGATTTTTGAAAGCTCCCTGTTTTGAGGCCTGGCAGCAAATATCTGCAGCTCCATAACTGCTGTTATTGACCACAGAAATGATATTAAACTAGACAGCCAGGAGGAGCCCAGGTGGAGGTGGGTTACAAATCAACTGGCAGAGGAAATGGTACCGGCCAGTCGGCAGCTCGAACAGTTCTGTCTGCCTGAGATTAATGAAGCGTTGGGGAACAGCCAGGTGATAAACATGCGACCTTTACCAGCCTTTTCCTCTTCACCTCCCTATTTTCCAGAGCTTCGGCACCTGGAGGCCCGGCAGCTCCGAGCTGCGCCTCCGTCTGGTGGCGTTTCTTGCTACGCCGGTGGCACCGCTTCTGGAGCGCTCCCGTTACCGTCTTCCTCGGTAACGTCATCATGTACTTTGCCTTCCTCTTCCTCTTCACCTACGTGCTCCTGCTGGACTTCCGTCCGCCGCCGCCCTTCGGGCCCGGAGTGCCGGAGCTCATGCTCTACTTCTGGGTGTTCAGCTTGGTGCTGGAGGAACTCCGACAGGTGATTATCAAAACCTTGGCATACTTTACTCTTACAGTCTGTCCTCTTCTTGTCTTCAATCCACTTCCATCAGCCTTTTGGGTCCATGCAATATAGTAAAGTCATTCCAGTGCACAGGCAGGAGCAGGAGGTGAGGCGAACTGCTGTGATGACCCCAGTCTCTCTGGATTTTAAGGATTCATGAGTTATTCCAGTGAACCAGGTCGGACAAGTGTGAGTCCTTCTCCCTTGGGCACAAAACCCCCCACATGCTACTCTGCTTTTCTCTCTGCTCCTCTCCTAAAGTCGTAAATGATGACGGAGTTTCCAACCTTTAGAACTAAAAGCAGATCATTTTCCTCCCACAATTTCATTCAGAATTTGCCAAAAACTCACTGTGTTCACAAGTAAACACTGGCAGATTATTGCAGACCCTAAATTGCCCCAGAAGGCCACACCACCATCAGTGTGTACATGAATAAACACTCTATTTAATCTTTAGAAAACATAAGGCGCCATTAGCGATGCTACAGATCAGTAACCAAGGAACATAGACTCCCACGCTGCTCCTATTATCGCATTTTGTTGGGGAATATAGATGTAGAAAAAACTACCCAGTATACTCCACTCCAGGGGTAGCTGTGTACAATATGGGATTTGATGTTTATCAGTCCCAGGTCATTTTACTAATGCTTTAGGTCTCACATCAGTGCCTCAGCTGCTTCTCAAAACAAACCGATAACGGCTGAGGGAGCCAGCGCAGGTTTATTTTAGTGCGCTTAGCGGCCCCCCCCGGAGAAAGGATAAATAACGACATGTTAAATAGACCCCTCTTCTTCGCAGGGCTTCTTCACAGATGAAGAGATGAGCATCTCAAAGAAGTTCAAGCTCTATGTCGAGGACAACTGGAACAAATGTGACATGGTCGCCATCTCGCTGTTTGTTGTTGGAGTCGTGTGCAGGCAGGAGAAGTTGTTACGTTTGCTTCTACAGCTCAAGGCTAAACCCCCGCAGGGGGGAGAGTTAACGCCTCTGTTTCTGCAGGATGTTGAAGGACACCTATGAGGCAGGACGTACAGTCCTGGCCATCGACTTCATGGTTTTTACTCTGCGCCTGATCCACATCTTTGCCATCCACAAACAGCTGGGCCCCAAAATAATCATTGTGGAACGAATGGTGACGCGGAGAGTTACACCTAGAATCTGAGTGTTCAGGCATGAAGCTAGACGTGCCTCCTTTTCTGCCCTACAGATGAAGGACGTCTTCTTCTTCCTCTTCTTCCTAAGCGTTTGGCTCATTGCATACGGCGTCGCTACCCAAGCTCTGCTCCATCCCAACGACCCCAGGATTGACTGGGTGTTCCGGAGAGCCTTGTATCGCCCCTACCTGCACATTTTTGGTCAGATCCCCCTGGAGGAAATAGATGGTAATGCAGATTCTCTCCTCTGCATTTGCTGATGCTCTTTGTTCATGTTCCTTTCAGGGTCTGTGATCCTCATTGTGTCTTCTGATCTCATTTTCTTGCTTTTTTTTTCATGAAACGAGCACAGCTGCCCGCATGCCTGAAATTAACTGCACCAATGACTCAGAGGAGATTATCCAGGGTTTACGGCCACCGTGTCCCAACATCTATGCCAACTGGCTCGTTATCCTGTTGTTGGTTATCTTCCTTCTTGTCACCAATGTGCTGCTCTTAAACCTTCTCATCGCTATGTTCAGGTAGGGCCCCGGAATATTCTGGTCTTCAAACAAAATTGTTCAGTTTTGTTGTGTAAAATAAAAATGACACACAATGCGGCGTCTCCCAGTTACACCTTTCAGGTAGTGCAGGGCAACACGGACATCTTCTGGAAGTTTCAGAGGTACAACCTGATTGTGGAGTACTACAGCCGTCCGGCACTCGCTCCGCCCTTCATCATCATCAGCCACCTCTCCCAGCTGCTCCTGAGCCTGGTCAAACACCCCGACTCCAAGCACGAGCATCTTGGTGCGATGTTCATCTGAGCACATTTCAATGCACCTAAATCAGGACATAGTCAATGAAAATGAAACAAAATCTAAAAAAATAAATAAAAAGTGGATACGACACAGCAAGCTTGTCTCTGTCCTTGGCCTGACGGTTTAATGGTCATTGAAATTCTTTGCCTGTGTCTCCTAGAGAAAGAGCTGCCGGTCGGGCTGGACCAGAGACTGATAACCTGGGAGACGGTGCAAAAAGAGAACTACTTGGCCAAGCTGGAGCGCCAGCACTGGGAGAGCAGTGAGGAGAAACTCAAGAGCACATCCTCCAAGTAATTCATATTCCACCAATGTGGCTGTAGACCGTTCTCTAACGCTACACTGCCCCCTAGTGGTTATATCCGTCTATTGCATCGTAGATTATAGATTTCCCCCATTTCTGCTTGTGACTCAGGGTTCAGAGCTTACTGAAAATTGTAAGTGGGTTTAAGGATCAAGAAAAACGACTGTTATCTATGGATGCTCAGGTAAAAACTTAATAGTTATTCAGTGATAAGCTAAACAGGCAATCTCACTATTTCCCAGCATCCTCTAAAAGTGGCCTTTTCCCCTCTCCCTGCCCTAAAGGTCAGATACTGTGGAGAGGTCCTGTCCTGGATGGCTGAGTGCTTCACCCAGAGCACTCTCAAGTGTGGGAAAGATGCTCCAAGAGCTCCAAGTAAGGCCGAAAACCAGAAGTATGACATTTGCGGCAATGAAAGATCTGGTACAATTCTGTTCACACTTGCAAGCCGGTGTGATGTTTCAGTGTCTCTAACAGGGTCAAAGGCGACCAGCAGCAAAGACGCTGCTCAGGGACCAAAAGAGGAGGACCAAGCAGGTCATCCTGGATATGGAGCTAACAAGAACTGTCCCTATATTGATGAATAAATACGGCAGCAGTCAAGAAGGATGATTTTTAGAAGGGTTTAGTGATGAGAATGGAATTAAACGTAAAAGATACAGTTAGCTTGTGCCGGACCTTTTTTATTCGAATATTATTGAATTGTTTTCATTGCTCATTTTACAGATTACAGTCACAGATCAGTGGCACTCTTTTCTTAATTAAATGGCAAGAATGAGACTAAATTGTTCAGTGACATACAGGTCAGCATTAAAATGATCATTTATTGCATCTCTACTATGATTGGACAACCTCTTTTCACTTCAAGGCATCATGTGTCTCGCCGCCGTCCCTCCCCTCGCTGGGAAGTCCGTTCACAGTGCTTCAGGTTTTTGTCGCTCATTTTCATGCTGAAAACTAGACCAGGATCTGCTTTGAATTCATCTCATCGCAGCGGATAATCCTCACAAGAATCAGTTTTCCAATAAGCGGGCTTTCAGCAGGACATGAAATAACACTGTTACATCCGGCTTCACGTTCTGGATATCTGAGGCCGAAGTAATATAACTGACGGCATCGTCACTGCAACAAGCGGAAAATGGAGAAAGTGAAAGAAGTGAATGCACAATGTTGAATACATCGTGGAAGGCTGAACAAACAGCTGTCAAGGTCACGTTTGATCGGTGAAAGGTACTGGTCCAAAGAAACCAGCAAAGGGTCTGTGTCTCTGAAATATCTGTCACAAGACACGACGTCCTGGCGATCAGTGAAGGTTCTTCAGAAAGCCACATATATTACAGCCATCTCTTTTGTTTTGTGACGTGTAAATGAATGATTCCACTGTGACCGTCCTCCAGTGCATACATGTAGATCCTCGAGAATGCATGTTAGGACAGGATCTGCACTACAATGGGGAGGCCTTTAAACACGTTTGCTTCCTTTGACCAGTTCCCAAAGTCTTCCAAGGAATTCTGAACATTCACACCTCCTAAAAGGCCACCAAATCATATCCTTGACATAAGCCATGCTGAGATCCGCGTGAGTCACAGATATATTATCCATCGACGTTGAGCTGTGTGTTGGTGAATCCCTGTAACAATGACACCAAGATGTTCCAGAAGCTGTGCTGAACTTTAGTCCCTCATCATAGAGGCCTCGGGTCCTCTTGGCTGTACAGTTATTCCGTCGCGGTGAAACATGTTATCAAAGCGTGGCGTAACCTCGCACCGGATGAGCAGGATATCATCTTTGACATACGCTCTCTGATTCAGCTGCTGTAGGTGCAGAAATGTCACGTAGCCAAACCCTTTGGGATTACGAATGATGGTTGGCTTCTGGAAGGCCTGCAGGTCTGGTTTAGTCTCCATCACTTCGACGTGGTGCTGACCCTCAGGGCCTTGGTCGAGGATAGCAAGGCGGATGGTGCCCTGGAAGGGCCAGGTCAGCAGCCCATCAAAGGCTCCTTGCATGGTGTGAACAAAGAGGGAGATAAAATTGGAACAGCGCTGGGCATTTGGAGACTGCAGGTGTAATCGCAGGCACAGCTTATAGCCTGGACGGCCTGTGTAGAAAGCTGGGCTGTGCTCCACTACGGGCAGACCGGCTTCTTGGTTCCGCAGCAGGACAGAAAAATCTTTGAGGCGCCAGATAAAGATCCCAGTACAGTGCTGTGACTCCAGCTCCCTCACTGTCTCCTCCAACATGGACACTCTTCTCCCAAGCTCTGCGAGCTGACCAGCCTGTGGAACAGAAAGCAGAATCGGTTCTGATAACAACAACCATCAATGCGTTAACAACGGAGGCTAAGAGTGGAGAGCAACAAGTAGAGATCGGTCAGAAAAATGTTTCCTTATGGAGGATTCATGGAAGTCCCGGCAATATGTGCTCTTATTTTGAAAGTTCGGAGACACCTAACAGTAAGTTCTAATAATATTAAGGTGGTTAATGGCTTCTGATCCCGCAAAGGTATGAGATTGAGATGAAGGATCCCTATCAAACAAGGGAAATCAACAAATCACAGGCAGTGAGTCAGGTGATCTAGGAAACTACTATCCCATTGAGTTTACTTATGCAATTCAAAAAAGAGCTTTCAACTATTCCTGTGTGCTTAATTGATATCCTTTACCTGGGTTTCTTTTAAAATGATGAGCTCACGCAGCTGGTGATCTTGCTTCACCAATCGTCTATCCATCTCCCTCAGTCTCTGCGTCTCCTCATTTGGCTGGCAGGGGGCGCAGTTGCTGCTCGACACTCCTTTGTCACAGGATGACGCTGATGCTCCATGGTCCTCGAAGGAAATAGAATGTCCTATTGCACCAAGGGGTTTGGGTGTTGTGCCATTGAGGTTGAGGCCGCGTAGAAAATCCGCCATGTAGTGCATGTGCATCTGCGTGAAATCCTGCATGTGCCGAGCGAGGTCGTGACGCTGCATCTGTGGAGGCGAGCAGTTCATGTTGTGGTTGTTACCGATGACAAAGGACGGCTGTCATTCCAAGTACTTACCCTTTCCTTACATCCAAACAAGCTAAAAGTACAGGCAATGGGGGCTATAGGGCAATCAGTATCACAGTGAGATTCCATCTGAAAAAAAAAGTCAATGACTTTACTATAATCTTGAGTTTTACAACGATTCTATAATGGTGTAAAACCGAAACATAGCAAACTCCACTGATTTATTGGATACACACTTCTTGTATCACTGACCTGGTCTCTAACGAGATCCATGTCACAGTACGGGCACATCACGCTGGCAAAAGGACACTGCTGTTCATGGCGCTACAGGGAGACAAAAACCATTTTATGAGGAGATTTGTTTGCAGCGAATACAAGCTGAGGGATTTCCCAATTCGAGAGCCAAGACTACCTCTCTCTCTTCGTAGACAAAAGTTTCTATGCAGTCAGGACATGACACAGGTCTCCTTCTGCACTCAGCAGTCATATGTTCCTCCAAAATGGTCTTTCTCACAGACTGTTGGCAGTGTGGACAAGGCACAGTTGCAAACTGACAATGTGCCAAATGATCCTGGGGAAAGAGAAAAGATTCTTAAAAAATTACTTGGTTTTGTACCACGTAATCAGCCATTCATCATGAACACCGGAGGATGCTGACAGTATTTAACTGACAACAATTTATATTTGTTTTTTAAATTATTGTTGATATATGCTTAGAACCCTCACCTCTAAATGCCTGAGCTCCATTTTCCCAGTACAACCAGGGTTGGAGCAGCGAACAGTCAGTGAAAGAATCTCCCGCTTGGCAAAGTTATCAGGAAACAGCTGCTCCTTTGACAGCATTTCATTGTCCACAGGGCATCTTTGTCCCGCATCACTGTATGCAAGAAAACAGAAATGAGTTTCAAGAACATCAGAGCCTACATCATGCACAGTACACGAATGACATTTTGCATTACTAACATGACAACTTGCTCGGTTACAAACATTGTGGTGCTTGTGTGACGATATGTGCGATAGGTTAAGTAGTAATCAGTTCTTTTAAGCATGAAAGCTTACCGGATGGACTTCTCAATGCAGATCTTGCAGAATCGATGACCGCAGGGGGTTTGAATAGCATTCCTTAAAGCCATTAGACAGATAGGGCACTCATATTTGCTTTCTAAGGGTGGATCAAACTCCACGTCGTAGCCTTGCTGGTGAGTGGCATCCTGAAAACTAGATGAGGCACCACTCATATATGTGCTGGGGCTTTCTGATGGGTTAAGAAGAGACTCCCGTTCTTTTTCCGACATAGCCAAAGCACAACCGGAGAGCTTTCCACCAGCAGCCCCATCAAAGCTGTCCTCCAGACTTTCCTTACTGCTGTCAAAGCACGCCATCTGTGGAAAGTAGCGCAAATATGAATTATGATGTATTTATTATGTATATAAATGTTCACCATTTCGCAACAGGGGTATCATTTTTTCCCAGAATAAAACCTGATCAATACCAAGTTCAGAAAGAACTCAACAATCATAAACATTGCAAAGTACTACTAGTTTGTAGCATAGTAATAATAGAGCTCAGAAGAAGAACAAAAATATCTATTTTTTTATGGTTTTCATGTACTTGATGTGAGGTTTTTGAGATAATTTTATATGACGTGACCTCATCAAAGACACCGTCTACCAAACAGATGGAGAAACAATCTTGGCACTTGTTTCTTGTGCATTACCTTAAGCTCCTTACTTAAATTAATGGCTTTTATTATATAGTTTAGTCTCAAAACATGTGATTACTCGTGGCAGATGAAACCGTAAATGTAAGACAGTTCCTGAACGCAGCGAAACTGCGCAGGGATGCTACAACAAAAGAGAAAGCATGTCTTGTAACAGATGGTATAACGTACTGACTTCAGTGTTGCGGTAGCTTTTTGGATCACTTCTAACCTTGGATGCGGAACTTGTTTTGTACTTAGGCGAAATACGTCAATGCCCAAAACGCCAAGGCTTAAATATAAATTCCATCTGCTGTGGCAACAAAGAAAATACAGTTATTACGTCTTAAAAAGTAGATAATGCTCTTAAATTGTACCCACCCTTTCTTTGAAATCTCGCAAACTTCGCTTCTACAGAATTTCCTGGGGTCTTTTTTTAATGCACGTCATCAACGACGGTCTGTGGCTGGTGCGGACGGTAGCGCCACCGTGTGGTCGGAGGCTCGGCGACACTGGTTGCCACAGAGCAGCAAAAATAAATTCAGAAAGAAAAATGGCGGACCTCAGGAGAGACTGTCCAGAGTCAATGCCCTGCCGAGTGAACTACTCACGAAAACCGTCATTTCAGGGGAAGCTTTTTATCATTCTGTGCATACTTATTGTGGATTCTGGAGGAGCGACCACCCACTGGGTTGTCACCGAGGATGGGAAAATTCAACAACAAGTATGATGGTTAACGTTAGTTTGATCACTGACCTGTAAGGTAGCTAACACGTAAAGCTATTTCAGTCAGAACAAACTGTTACATTTCCATACTTGGTTTACTAACATTTTAACGGCGTGTCTAAATTATATATTTAAAATCTGCGTGGGGTGGCAGCGGCTCTGAATGCTACATATATCTTTAAAGCATTTGTTGGACCAAATCTATTAGCTCGGGCTAGCTTAACGTACCCTCAAAGTGACGTTATCGTAAGGTGTTTGTAGTCGACGTGACTCCAGCACATGGAAATGTCAGTGAGTAAACTGCTTATTATGGGCGCTATGAACGTTAGCTTGTGTTACTACACGTTGTCACCAATCTAATCTTTTTGCCTGAAAAGAAAGCCCGATTGCGATCACCATACTCATAAAGGGACTCATAAAGCTTAGGATTGAAGTTTTCGACGTCGTTGCTCGGTGAATGAATCAGTACCACGCTGCGTTGTAATGGCTCTCACACCACTATTTTCTTTTTTTAAATTTTAGGTTCATTCACCGTTGAATCTGAAACATCCGCATGATGTTGTTATCTTCATGAGGCAGGATGGTCGCGTTAACTACCTCAAGAAGCTGGAGGTGTGTTCCATGATGTGTCAACGCTATTTTGGTGTCACCTTTCCCTCCTCATGGCATCGCTGCTGTCTTTGGTTTAACGTTGCTTTCCATGAAGCTGCTATTTCTTATTCACTGGGCTTATTCGTGCATGTGTATCTTTTGTCGAGCAGAAGCAGCTTGTGGCACAAAAGATTCACATCGAGGAGAATGAGGATCGAGACACGGGTCTCGAGCAGAGACATTACAAAGAAGACCCAGACTGCGTCCTGGCCAAAGTTCCCCTCGGTGACCTGGACCTTTATGATGGCACCTATATTTCCTTGGAAAGCAAAGACATCATGTAAGAACTCCGATTTCAAATATATACTTTATTACATAATTTATACGTTTCACATTCTGCAACCAGTGATTGATTCAGGTTATCACCTTTATCAGTCGTGATTGCTTATCCCCTATACCATGATAAAGTTTTCCTTTGATGTCTTGGGATTCCCCCCAGTCCCGGAGACTACCTGGATTCTAGGTCAGCTATGCCTCGAGACCTGGAAAAGCCTGACTGTGCACAAGTCTTTGACCTACCTTACAGTATTCATGCTTTCCAGCATCTCAGGGTGAGTGAAGGACAAATGTGAGAAAATTGTTCTGAACGGAACAACACTCACTCGTGGCAATACCTTCCCTATAAGCTGCTTTAAATACTTTTAATATGAGGTAGATTAAAACACGTTTTGTCGCATCAGTTATTTCCTAATTAACATACTGAGTAACCATTTTTGATGACTTTGCAGATAGCCAAAAATAATATACAGTAATTGACAATATGTAACAATAATATGTATAATATATCATTGCTTTGTTGTTTGTTTGGATAAGGTAAATTTTTTTAAACCAAAATAGTTTGTTGCCATTGGTACATTGAATATGAACTCTGATCAACTCCAGCAGCTGGAAATGATTGTTGATGCAAAATTCTCCTTCAGTTCCAAACCTCTTCCACACAGCTGCAGTTCAAAGGAAAGCCGAGGTTGTTTATGATATTAAAATGTTTCCGCCTTCTGCTGACTCCCCAGGAGTAAAAACATTGGGTTTACTCATTCCTTCAGACATAATGTCGCCTCATTAGCATTCAATGAATCGTTGCTTCCTGGAGAGGGTGCATGTGGGTCTCCTTAGGAAAATGTGCAAATAACAGTTGTCTTAAATTTGGATAGTTTGGGCTGAATATATGTACAGCAGCAGAACTCATACTCCTTTAAAAATAGCTGGATGTGTTAACTAAAACACTTGAATTTTGCATACTTCTTTAACACTGGAGATGTTTTCGTTGGTACCGCTGCTAGTTGAGAACATGAGTTCTTCATTTTCCCTTCAGGGTATCTGACACAGTATCTTCTGTCTGTTCCAGGGAGTGCAGGAGAGGGCAAACCTGACCTCCCCAGTGCTTTCCAAGGAGGATCCCATTTTTAGCTCATTGTCTCATAAGTTAGGGCACAGTGTAGATGAGGTGGGCCATCGCATTCATCAAGCGCTAATGAGGGTAAGAGCTGCTCATAATGTGAATGCTTAGCAGAGAAAATACGTCGTTTCCTTTCATGAATTCACAATTGTCCTGAATTACAAATGGTTGTCCCAAACCATGAAAGAGCTGTCCTGAAACTACACTACAGCAGAACTATGATTTGTTATCATCCCACAAAGGCATTGTGATGGTGAAATAATCTGTTTTGGATATAAAGTCACTCTGGTGTCTCTGGACCTCTGAACTAGCAGCCACCAGCACAAATACTACTACTGTTACTGCGAAGAGTGGGAGAGAAGGATTACGGCTGTGGCTTTTTGGGATTTATACAAAATAAATGCCTAAAAATAATGTCAGAGACTGATATTAGACACAGCTCTTCACACCATTTGATTTGTAATGTGTTCATTTTTCACTTTCATTCCATTGGCAAATTTCATCAGACTATCTGTTTAATTTAGCAAATGGAATTATTTTCACTTTGTGTTGCAGAACTCATCATCCTGGGTGTTGTACAACATGGCCTCATTTTACTGGAGAATGAAAAATGAGCCCCAGAAAGCGGTGGACTGTGTGGTGCGTGCTCTGCATTTCTCTCCAAGGTAAAGTTGGCTTGTTGAGAGCCGCAGCATTAGTGTGTGTGTGTGTGTGTGTGTATACGCTATAGTGTGCGAGGCCCGTCGCAGGTGTCTGCATTCTCATGCTTGGTGGTTTCCCCCCCTCACGCAGAAAGCAGAAGGACGTAGCCCTGGTCAACATGGCCAACATCCTGCACCGTGCCCACTTCTCTGCTGATGCTGCTATTCTTGCCCACGCCGCCCTGGACCTCACCTCAGACCTGTTTACTAGTCACTACACTTTAGGAAACATTTATGCTGTGAGTCGAAAACACTGCAGCTCAGATTTGTGGTCGGATGACAGAAAAAACCCGGGTTAACCCTTAGCTGTGGTGGAGTTTTGTAGTAAAGGATAATTGAGACAGGCTGTGTTTAATCAACTATTTCTGCTTTGCCACTGTCTGACTAGATGCTTGGGGAGTACAACCATTCGGTGCTGTGTTATGAGCAGGCACTGCAGGCCCAGCCAGGCTTTGAGCAGGCACTCAGGAGGAAACATGCTGTGCTGTGTCAGCAAAAACTGGAGCAGCGTCTGGAAGCTCAACACAGGTGGGCAAGCATTCATACATGAGGGAGGGGTAAAAAGACTTTTTTCACATGTTCTCTGGTTTATCACTGTTGTAGCTGAAGGTTGACTGTTGTTGACTTGGCTGCATTTTCATCCTGTTGTTTTCGTCATCCATGTAGGTCTCTGCAGCGGACTCTGAATGAGCTAAAAGAGTACCAGAAGCAGCACGATCACTACCTCCACCAGCAGGAGACCCTGGACAAGTACAAGCTGCTTCAGGAAGAGCAGATACTTCGCAATATTATCCACGAAACCCAGATGGCCAAAGAAGCCCAGCTGGGTAAAGCAGCATTTTACCATTGAGTTGGATTTCAACCCAGCATGAGAAAGTGCATGAGAAACATCCAAAAGAGCATGCATGAGATTCACATAGTGCAGCTTGGAGTGAATTTGCTGCACCTTTTTAGCCTAAAGTGTATATTATTTCTGAAAATCCAGAGTAGTAGTGGAGGTAATTTGTTTCTGTTTTTGGCAGTTTATGGTGTTGCAATGTGTAACTCCTCAGGGAATTTGCAGAAGTGGCATTTTCCTATAATTTTTCGTAGGTTAAAGTTTCATTTTGCATGTGCAACATAGAAAGACACTTTTGTTCTCCTGTTTGCTGCTTTAGGGAACCATCAGATGTGCCTCCTGGGTCAGCAGCAGCGTAGCCTCTACTGCCCCTTTGACCTTCCTGTGCGCTATCACCGTGGTGATCTGTTTGAACAGGTCCACTATGTCCAAGTGAGCATTAAGATACTTTAAGTATGAGACAGGTAATTGACAGCCAGGTTGCAAAACACTCGCTCTACCGCTTTTTGTTCCTGTTTAGATTCTAGTGGAGGTGTTTTGGGCAAATGGGGTGAGCACGTTTGTTTCTTGACTCCCTGTATTTTTTTTGTTCGTAGTTTGGAGAGGATGTGTCTGTGGCACCCAGCGTGGCACTTGTGTCAGAACGAAATGCAAACCAGTCGACACCAAGTCCCCAGGTCCATCCTTCTGTGGCTGGAGACCAAGACCCTGCTGCAGCTCTCTGGGGCAACCAACAATACACAAAGGCAAGATGGGATTCTGTTTTAAATGTTACACTTTTTGCTTTTATAACTGATCCAAAGGTCAAATAATGCCTGTGCTGTGTTATTGCACACTTATCAAATTTCAGGCCAACTCACAATCAAACATTCAAGCACTGTAGAAGCTCTGCTGCATCATTACAAAGTCCTAATCCTACTCGGTGATTAATAGTCCGTACTATTCATTTTGCTCACCCATAATCATGCTTGTGGGCTTTGTAGAACTGTGACTTTTCAGGTTTGTATTTACTGTATTTGCATAGTATTGTACAACAGTAACGGTAATCATGGTAGCTTGACAGCAATGTCAAAGCGGTCGTTAAACAGCAGAATGTGCATTTCTGCTTTAGGAAATCCAGAGGATGCTGTGGCCTCAGAGGAGCGACTGTGCTCTTGAGTATTCGAGCGTTCCTACTGCTCACCTGCTGCCAACCTACTACCTTCCTCCTGAAACACAGGGTCTCAGGTCAATACACAACTCTTGACTGTGTGTGTTCTTTGGGTACATGGTCTCTTTTTGTGGACAGGTTGCACTTGGCATGTTGTAGAAGCAGCATATACCAGCGTGTTGAGACAAAAGCGATGCCTCTGTGAGCATCTGTCTGTTCTAAGATTTGCCAAAGCAGAATCATCTGAGTGGTTTATCTTTGCCTATATTCAGTCCTGTGTCGACTGTCCTGTATGGAGCCAGCAGTCCTCCTCAGACACTAGATGTTCCCGACTGTGGTCCCAACACCCAGACTTATCCAACCCTTCTGCCAGCCTCGCTAGATTGGCCTTTGGAAGAAAAGGAGCTGCCAGATCCCTTCGCCTTCCAGGTATCTGACTTAAATTGTTATGCGACACCGTGAAGAAATTGTGAAAAAAATATTGAATTGAACTGAATTATTGCGACTTTAACTGACACATTTGTCTGTATGTGTGAGCATTGGGGAGAATATCAAATCATTAATGATGGGAAGTCCGTGGAGCTGGTTCAGGCAGACAACTCAAAGCTGCACAAAATCTGACCAGCTGATGCGCCACATGCTCTCCTCCACAGATTAGGATGGCCTATTTAACCCCCCGGTTTTACCTGGTTATTCTTGATTGCTCTGTGTTGCCTTGGAGTTCAATCCCACCACCTCTCCAGAATTCTTCTGTGGGCTCTGTTTCTATGGTCCCCAGTGATGTCTGTTTTTCATTCCCCATATTGTATAAGCAGATCATTCTCAGGAAACAAATACATTGAGCCAGAGCCTGATGCTAAACCTCCTTCAGTGATACTCAATTATTGATGCTGTACCAGTATTGCAAATAATTGTGCTGAATAAAGTTATTAAATCTAATCCAAAGTTGCCTGACTGAACCGTTTCTGTAATTGTAGATCCTGAAGTCGCGTAGCGGAGGATGGTCGCTGGAGCAGGTCGGCTCTAGAATAGCTCAAGCTATGAAACAGGTAAGAAGAGCTTTTACACTAGCGCTGTCAATATAGTTTAGATCTGATGGACGTTGGTTTCTAGAGTCGTATGGACCATGGATCGCTCAGATAGTAGTAGAAATTGTCTGCTGCTTGAATCACTGGTGTTCATTGGAATGAAGAGAGAATCCATGCATAGATAGATTGCAACAGTTGTTGAGCAAATGTTAAAGGTCTTGATTCTATTTTCTTGACTAAAATTGGATCATGTCTCATTGTTACTACTAAGAATTGATTTTAACCAAAGAACATGCATGTGTCTCCAGGCTGCTGTACCACGCTGGCAGGTCCACAATGAGGCTGCTCTTTTCTGGCGGGCCAAAGGCAACGGCAGCCGAGCCCTGCAGTGTCTGCGCCAGGCGCTGAGCTCGTCCCCTCCTTCCAATCGCCACTTGTCTCTTAACAATGCAGCTAACCTGCTGATGCACTACGGCCTGACAGCCCATGCACAAACACTTCTGGAGCAAGCACTGTCCCTAAACGCAACAGAGGTACAGTCACAGTGGTACAGTGGGCTGCGTTACGCTATTAGCAGCAGAAATAGGGTTGGAATCCGGAATCGCCATTTCCAGGTCTGATATGTTTATGTGCTTACCACTTGTTTGTTTCCTTCCATCAGCCCCACACCCTCTTTAGTTTGGTGAGCGTGCACTTGGCTCAAGGCAATGTGACAGGTGCTGTGGCCTTGTTCCGTCACGTCCTGACGACGGCACTTTCCTCTTCCTTTTCTTTCTCATCGCTGGCTGGCTGCGAACAGTGTCGTGCCAGCCTTCCTTTGTTGCGGTGTCTGCAGTTCTACCCCTTCCTTTACAATCTCTCACAGAGACAGCCCTGCCCACGTAAGTGCACAAGCCGTTCACAAACATGATAAACATGATTTTTCATTAGAATTTAACTATTTAAAGTGATATGCTCATAGTGTAGTTGCATTGTTGGCTTATCTTTCAGTTAAAGACAGTGCAGCGTCCTCAGAATTAAGATTTCTTTTTAAAAATACAGCCACCTTTCCTTTTTATGAAAAGCACCAAATTAATATACTTTGAAATGTCACCAAGTAGTTTTGGTGATCATAGTTTGTGCCCCCCTTTGTCTCTTTAAGGAGCAGCAGAGTGAAGCTGTAAAAGTCAGTGTGAGAAAAGACGCTGCCTGTTGTGACTGCAGTCTCTTCTTTATTCTTTCCAGGGGGAATGAAGCGAGAAGTGCTTTGAAGTGGAGAATTTTTGCCATTTAATAATTTAGGCTGCAGAAAATAGCTGATGCCAAATTTAGAACAGTCTATATTTTTACTCTGCAAAGCTAAATATTGCTGCCATAAGAAATGCCGATCACACAAGTTGGGAAAAGCACTTGACAAACACGTGTTCCCTAAACAAAATGCTTCTTTTTGAATGAGCCGTCCTGTGATAGACGTAAAATTCAGGATCTTGGTTGAAATATGGCAGCCCAATATTATATCCATGCTCAATGCCGTGGACTAGCCTCCATACGACAGAGAAAAATAGCAGTAGAACTGTAGAAAGGGACATGGAGGACAGTGGAAACATTTTGGCAGTGCTGTAGGGAATGTTTTTACTGTCCAAATGTATCTGTTGCGCACACATATCTAATGTCACATTGAAACCACAGAGCTTTGCCAAAAGCAAATGAGATGGTGAGTTGAGTCAGCAAAGAGAAGCTGAAAAAAACATGTTTGCTCATTCAAACAGCAAATAAACAGCTCAGAAAAGGTCTGCATGACAGTAGTTTAGTGTTTAAAATGACAGGGTTGTATTTACATTCATTTATTGAACTGTTTCCACGATTGTTTGTGATCCAAAGTTTAAAAAAAGCTCTCCTGTGCTTTATGGTAGTTCTGTGGGATTGTTTTCAGGTTTGCAGTAATAGCAAGGTTCAAATAACACAGATTTGATTTGTATCAATCCAGAGGGTGCTGCTTGTATGGCTGAGGACGAGCTCGGCATTCAGCTGGAGGAATGGGAGGGCAGCGATGACAGGCAGGAGCCACCGTCCATCTCTGCTGTCGAGGACTCGCTGCTCTTTGAGAGTAAGACGACTTTTGCGTCAGTGTTGTGTTGCCGTTCTGGTGTAGCTCCTTTTCTTTCTTGCAAACCTTCAAATTTAGACTTGAGTCCTCTGTTTGGTGATGCACCGGTTGCTGATGCTGTCTGGGATCTCTCTTCTCCACAGAGGTTATCGTGGACAGTAACGGGTCGGGCGAGGCAGGAGGACCGCAGCAGTCCTCTTCTCCTTCCTCAGAGTCAGAAAAGATCGCCAGCAAGTTGGGAGGAGAGGACGACTGGCAACTGAGAGAAGAATTGATGGGGGCTTTTGAGGGAGCACTGGACGCTGGGGGAAAACGAGGCGACCTCCAAGGCATCCGGGTGCTGAAGAACGACCGCGTCATGGGTGCGCGTGCAGGAGGTGGACCCTGCTTTGGAAACTGTGAAGATGATGAAGGAGCTGAATGGGTAAGGAGACCTGCCTCTTCTCAGGAGTTTGTAAAATTTAGCCTGAAGTGAAACAGAGCAAAAGTTCTCTTTGTTGCTGGTTATTAGATCACGTTTCAGGTGAAGCGGGTCAGGAAGGCAAAAGCAGATGGCATTGAGAGTGTGGCCATCTCTGACGACGGCCCGAACAGGGAGCAGATACCTGGAGCTCACTCTATCTTGGAGATAAGTGGGCCGACCATCCCATCACCTGGCCCTTCAGGTACCGCCTGAAGCCTCATTGTGATTTCTTTAGTTACTTTCATGTGTTCGGTCAAAGCAGCGCGAGCGCCGGAACTCAGACGCAGAGTCGATGGACTCTGAGAAGTGAGATGGATGTTTGTGTTCTCCTGTTCCTTTGAGCAGGTCGCTGGAGGGATTACACAAGTCTTGGCTGGCCGGGACCAGAGGAGTGCCAGCGAACGCGAAGGGTAGACCTCACCACTGTGGCCAGCACCTGGCTGGCTGTTTCTGCTAAAAACATTGAGTAAGCACTTTCCAATTTGGCTGTCTTGTTATTTTATCAGAGTAAATCCAGATGTTTACATCCCTTTTGCTCGAAGAGAACCTGTTCAAAATGCCAAAGTGAGCTAAATAGGTGTTTTTTGTCTTTTTAGTATCACAGAGCACATTGATTTCGCCACTCCACTTCAGGAACCGGCTGCAGAACCTTTATGCAACGCCAACCTGGCTGCCAGTATGCACACCCTGGACCACCTGTCAGGAGTGGCCAACCGTGCCGCCATCCACTACACCGGAGAGAGTCAGCTCCGTGAGGTAGAGAAATAATGACTCTCTTTGAAATAGTCTTGTTCTCAACAATGAAGAAACATCATAGCAGTGCTCAATGTCTCTTCCTCCCAGGTTCTGCAGAACCTCGGCAAAGATAAGTTCTCCCCTCAGTCTTTTGAACAGGTCGGCACGCGCATCGCCAAAGTCCTGGAGAAGGTTAGGCTGCTCTCCTCCTCTCCGATCTACTGTCAATGTGGACCTGCAGAATAAAAGTGTTGCTTCCCTTGCTCTCTGTGTCCTCCTTTTTCTGGTCTCTGAACTAGAATCAGACTTCTTGGGTCTTATCCAGCATGGCTGCACTCTACTGGAGGGTCAAAGGTCAAGGAAAGAGAGCCATCGACTGCCTGCGGCAGGCCCTTAACTATGCCCCCCATCGGATGAAGGCGAGTGGCTCAACCGTCGTTACTCTGCTATGTTTGTTAAAACAACATTAATCGTGAGCATTTTTCTTGGTGCCCACAGGATGTGCCCCTCATCAGTCTGGCTAACATCTTCCAGAATGCCCGACTTTGGGAAGATGCTCTCACGGTCGCCCGCATGGCAGTGGAAATTGCACCGCACTTTGTCGTGAACCACTTTACCCTCGCCAACGTCTATGTAACCATGGTAATTCAGCCGTTTTACTCTAGCTTTTGTTCCCATTCCCCGTTTTCGTGGCAGCACATCGTGCCCGTGATACACCAGATTGTGTTTGCGTCTCTGGTCATTAGGAGGAGTTTGAAAAGGCGATGCGCTGGTACGAATCAACCCTGAAGCTGCAGCCAGAGTTTGCACCTGCTAAAGATCGACTGAGAACCATCCAGTGTTACCTGCTCACCAAGAGAGACCGCCGCCAGCCCTAAAGCACCCATCCAGCCGGGCCCCAGGAGTATCCCATAATCATACGCATTAGATAAAGTGTGAAGAGTTTTAGGAGGCCTTTTCAGGCTAAAGGAAAAATGACTCTTCCGCTGTCTCGTCCAAACTCTTCATATAAATGTCAAAGTATAGCTGTAGATAAAGAGCCCAACATCTATTTGTAAACCGTGGGAATTTCCATTGCCTCGCAATTAGGTTAAGAAACTCATATTTTAAAGGGGGTTTGGGGGGGTAATTTAATTGAATACCTAAGGTTTCTATTTAACCCTTTTTATCCTGCAGTATTTTGATTTTGGTTGTTGCTACTTTCATTTCTACATTTAGTATCTTGGTACAGAGACAAGGAGGTCGTGAAGCATGATAAACGGTGGCCAGCAGGTGGCGCCACATGCCAAAAATTGGAATTTTGAGATGTCTTTCCTTTCATATTCCTAAACTGGAAATAACAGAATTAAAATTCAAAAGTACATACATTCACCTCTGCTGCTTGATCATATGGACGAAAACTCTGCACTTTTCTCTGCACTTTCTGTCTCATCCATGTTTATGTGGAAGCTACAGACTGAGCCAACGTCCTTTAGGTTCTAAAGACAAGTCCTATAACGTTTGCTTGTGCTAGGAAGGTGTTGCTGATGAGGCAGGAATTTGTCTTTTGCCACATTTTAGCGACAATAAGGCGGCAGAGATTTAATGCGGTTCTGTAATCGATGTACAGTATTAAAGGCAGTGTGTGGATTTATCACATCAACTCTGTGTCCGCTCTTCATTAACAGGAGAAGGAGACTCATAGGATCAGCCAAAATATCGAATCGTGATTACTTTTATAGCTAAATTGCCATCAAGAGGGCGCTACTCCCCCTGATTAATGTCAAGCTTAAAATATTTTTGGTTACTTTTTAGAAATGATTATGACAAATTTCAGAGGAATTCTTTTTTTCCGAGGTTTTCTTTTTAGGTTTTACACAGATTGGTCAAATATATCTGCTGAGAGCTAGGAACAAACATCGTGGAATGTAGTTCATAACTTAAGATTTCTGATCTGATGCGATGAATTTTGAGACAAAAACCTGTGTCCCCGCCAGAGCTTTACCTTGAGACAGTTTGCATCAAACATTGTGGTTCCACCATTTCTTTGGTTTAAGACGTCACCCTGCCAGCTTGGAACGTCTTGGAACAAACGAAGAACACTGTGTCCATTCACAGGACAGCGTGCATATCCCCATGAAGCCACCACCCTCTGCTCCCCCCACTCCTTTTTTTCCCCCTTTTTTTTAGTTGCAAGAACTAAAAATGGCACATGCACCGAGCAGCCAGCTATTTTTAGAATCCTGTAAAGGAACAAGATGGTTGCAGAGGATCTGAAGTGTATGCAGAGTCCTATAAATACTCGCGCAGGTCTGCAGCAGCCGCAGCAGCAGCTCGCGCGCCGTCCCTTTTCCTCAGGATCAGCAGCAACATCTTTGCATTGTTTAAGAACCTCAGTTGATGTTGGTTCCTTCAGTCTATTCCTGTGCAGCTGAACCTGTTCTCCCCTCTCTCTTTTGTGTGTTTCTCAATGAATAATTGACTGGAGTGGTATTTTTGACCAGCCCCGTCTTGGGTGCAGTGTATTAATAGCTCATGTGCAGCAGAGCGTGCATGGAATCGTCAGGGGCGTTAGGCCTGGGAGTAGGAGCCCTGTTATGTAATAGTCATGTGAGTTGGCACACCACAGAGACACTGCATTGAGAGTGTGTGTGTGTGTGGGGGGGGGGGGGGGCTCTGTACCCATTGAGTATTTCCAGAGTGATAGTACACTCATTGAGATTCCTTTGTTAAGGCTGCTGCAGCTGAGGCAGCGTGGTCCCATTATTGCAGGGATGCGACTTCAACTCCATCTTTAATGCAACTGCACGCCAGCATCCTCGGCCCGCATGCAGGAAATGCATGAATGGAAAGCCAAACGCGCTCGTGCTTTCACTGCCGCGGCTGCACGTTGACAGGGCTGTTGCGTAATGCCTAATCTATGGGCATATCTGAAATGTCACAAGTTGGATTCATTCTTTCCCCCCCCCCCCCCCCCCCCCCCCCCCCTCTCCACCCTTTCTCCACTGTCTGTTTGATGCATGTGAAAAAAAAGAGGACATTTTGGAAGTTACTTGAAGGGTCTCTTCTGTTGCGATGCCAAACTTTTGATGCCCGGATTCACGCTGAACTTTGTTACAGCATCTCGCCGTGTGTGTGCGTGCGTGCATGTGTGGATATATTTGGCTCAGTGCTGTTGAATATAGTAACACTGAATGGATGCTGCTGCAAGATATTACATAATAATAGTGAGTTTCCTACCCTGGCATGAAAAGAGGGAGAAGGGCGGCTGGAGCGGTCGACGCGCGTTGCCGTGTTTTGGTGGTGATGTCAGACTGTTGCGTCGCAGCGAGCGCGAGGCGGGACGTGCGAAATGCGGCGTGATTTCAGCAATCGCAGGAAATGGGGAGAAAGAAAATCCCAGATGTGAGACCTGTCCACTCATTTTTGTGTCTAAATATCAGTTCCCACTTATACAGCAGGAAGCAGAGAGGAGAGGCGCACGCCCTGGTGAAAGAGGTAGACCCAAAATATCCCCAGCAATGACATCACCGCTGACTTTAGGGTATGAGAGCCTGGCAGTGAGGAGCCATTTTCAGTCTTCTGTACTATCTTTGTGCCATTCATAAACTCAGTGTAACCTCAAGAGCGTTTCCATCAGCTGGAGAGGTAGTGGTACCAAGGACAGCTCCATCACACGTCCTCTGAACAGCAGGAGGAAAACCAGCTTTGAATGAAGCCACGTTTGCCCAACTGACAGTGGAATCCAACAAGAATATGCCGAAAGGTGGACGTCAGACAAGCTGGCAGAAAGAGAAAGTCGCATGCGGCAGAGTAACTGGTGTTGCCTCTCTACTCATGGTAAATCAAATGGTTTAAAAGTCCCGAGGCGTCCGTGAAGGACCTGAAGGAACTTGGGGAGAAACATGGCAGCGTTTTCATGAGATTTAGTGGCATAAAGTGACCCAGGGTGTAAATGAGAACAACAGAAGCGTGGCTGATATAGGGACACATGAAGGGGCTAATTCGTCTGAAAACTCCGACAGGTCGCAGCATTAAAACCTCCAGTTGAGGCTCGTTCGAGAACAAAGAGCCGCATTCATCTTAAAACATCCCTGAACCTTAAGAGGGTTGCGTTTCCTCCATCTGCCATCCGCGTTCTGCTCCTGGAAGCTGTGCAGTGGCGTTGTGCCTCTCGTACAGTAGTAGTCAACCCTGAGCAGAGAAACCCGCAGCGCCAGGCATGTTGAGTGTGCGAGTTAAAAATAGCAACATCGGTCGGCCAAGCGGCGCTCCGTTACTACGCGTTTCAGCATTCTGCCCTGTGCAGAGAGAGCGTGCAGGACTGAGACCTGCAGCCTGTAATCAACCCTCTGCTTTCCTCACCGTGTGTGACACTGCACCATCATGCCAGGGGCCACCTGAGGGTCTCCAGGAGGATGACATCCAACCTGGAGCCATTTGAAGCATCCGCCAGGCCCTGTAAGGCCTGGACGTTTGATGTTTACCACCACGGAGAGTGAAGCTCTCCATTTTGTTTCTAGGAAAGTCCCTCATTAACTCTGGGAAACATGAAAAGGGTACCGACTGCGACCAGCCAACAATAGGCTTTTGTTATTGGGGGAAGGGGCTGCACCTTCTGCATTATCCTCGGACATGGCGTGCTTTGTGAGGAGGCTTCAGCAGCTGCCTCCTAAGCCCCAGCGAAGGTAAATGGAGGGTCCTGCATTCCACATTCAGAGCGGGAGATTCTCCACCTGACGTCAATGGTGACTGACGCAACCCCCATGAGCAGGAGGGCTCTTTGTGGTGATGGGGTTTTAAATGCACATGAGGTCATGTGCCATCGGGGCTGCAGGATGACACGCTGGCGTGCACATTTTTAGCCCCTCTCCTCCGATTTGACAGGGTGGAGATTTTGAGCAGATGAATATAGAAGTAAACGGAAGCCAACTGTGTGCAGGATTCGGTTCGGTTACCGTCGTGCGGGATCTTTTTTTTTTTTTTTTGCGAGATGATGGTGCACGCGCGACTGTCGTGCAAGGAGGGGTGGAGGGTGATTGGGGAGTGGGCGGCGGCGGGGGGGGGGGGGGGGGGGGGGGGGGGGGTACAGCGGGAGCTCTCAAACGATGCACGCTCGAAATTCCTCCAAGGAACCTCTGCGAGCTTTTCTTTTTTCATCACGCGCGAGTCTAAAAATAGAAACGGGGTTGGATCGTGATCCAGAAATAGATAGGGGGCATCACTCCTATAAAAGGCACACCATTCAAGAGTACAGTGTGTGCACAGTTTGAAGAGGCGACAAAAGCCAGAGCACATTTTTGATTCCGAAACCAGCTTTTTTGTCCATCTCTTGGTTTTTTTCGTCCTTCCCTGGCAATTTTATTGAAAGGACGCTCCGCGGCTACACACGGGTGAGTAGTGTTTAACTCTCTAGCTGCAAATAGATGTCTGAATGATCAAGATTCTGTATCCGCATGAACATGCGTTTCTTCTTCTTTTTGTTGTTATTTCACACCGGGGTCTGTGCAGACTGGGTTGTTGAGGCTGAATAGGATGAAAGCAACGGGTGTTTTGTGCGGATCTCCGCAGCCTGGTGTTCGCAGGGAATCACCCTCAGTTCTTCTGGAAAGGGTGGCGTGTCTGGTGGGTTCTCCCAATAAAGGAGCTGTTGTTACTGGGATTTAGAGGAGTTGGGGATGGCGCCGGCATGGAGCTGTCCACTGGCGGTGGTGCTGAAGTCTTTTCAATGTCACCATGCCCGTTTCTAAAAACTTTAACGCACCAGCTTTCGACAAAAAAAGACAATCGCCCGGGCTTTTTTCGTGTCATCGTGCTTTTTTAATGTTCATACATTCTAGACGTGTGTTTGCCTTATTTTTGGTTCATTATTAGCTCTGCCGTCGGTCCCGACTCTGTTTGCAGACGTTGTTGTGCTTTTTTCCGCTTTTGTGCGCGAGGCGTCTCGAGTCGTGACTGCTAAAAGTGAGTAAGGCGCGTGCTGCGTCAGTGGCGTCTGGCTCCGGTGCGCTCGAGACAGATGGGGGGAATCGTGACCGGATGGAGAGACGCGTCCACGACTGAAAGGCTGCACGGTCCAATGAAAACGCAGCGAGGGTGGGGCCGCTGCTTCGGCACTTGGAAGAAACCACGTTCAACCGTTTGAAAACACAAGAATCTCGGAGAAACTCGGCGGCACGAGAAGATTAAGAAACTGGAGGTGGCGCGCGCTTCGGAGATGGTGCGTTTACGGCGCACCCGGACGGATGAATGTGGTGGGGATGTGGCGAAACTGTCAGGTGCTTTAACCTCCTGCTTAAGTGCCGTCTTCCTCTGTGCCGCTATTGGCAGACGGAGACTCAGCCCGTCCAATGACCGCGCAGCCATCCCTCTGCTGCGTGTTAAAGTCCGTAACGGCACTGAGATGCCGCCTCTCCTCGCCGCCGCTCTTTTTTAACAACAAGCCTGCGTGCTGCTGCACGGCAATGGCAGTCCAGAGGCGTTCCAGCACCAACAAGTCACACAACATGCGCGCAGCGCGCTCTTAGTGCACATCTCTGTGAGGACGAGGCTGCGGACCGGAGTGGGATGTGGACTGTTGTTGGGGGCAGCTGGAAGTTGTCCGTCACGAATCTTTTTGCGGTCTGGGCTTGCTGTGTATACACGAGTGCGGGAAGCCCTTACCCCAAAAAGCATTTGTGGAGGATGTGAGCATCGATCCTGTTTGCCTGGGGCTGCCACGGGTGCTCAAGTGTGCCTTCAACACGCACGCAAACACACACACACACACACACACACACACACACACACACACACACACACACACACACACACACACACACGGCATGATGTCACACCCTTAAATGAGCTGAAATAGTACTTACCTGCCATTCCAGTTGTGACACATAATGAGCAGCGTCGTCCTGCCTCCCTGAACGCACCAAAGCTGTCCATAATTGTTTGTGCGTGTGTTCTGATCTGAATAAATACGTTTAAAATACGAATAAATGAGGAATGACCTCCCCTCAAAAGCCTATTTGGTTTAAAAATGTTTTGTTTTGGTCCAAGTTAGCAGGTAAAGACGCAGAGAAAGCTGTTGATTCGCAAACTGTTTTGATTCTTGAATTTCTGCTGAGTAAACATCTGGGATCCAGAGGTGAACATTTGACAGGTAGCCACCCATCAGGGAGGAGGCATACCATCACTGGGGGTTTGCTTTGAGGCATTAAAACATTTATCTGCATCATCCACATCATAGTGATACGCACCCAAAATGTGAGCTTTAAAGTCTCACAGGTGGCAAATAGGACTATGAGAAACCCCAGTAAATAACAGCTCCAAACACACCCTTTCTCCGTTTATATACTCTTCTGAATCAACTGAACATGTGTCAGAAATATTTGTTTTCCAGTGAAAGGATTCATTTGTCAGTGCTTGCCCCCCCCCCCCCCCCCCCCCCCCCTCTCGTTTCTATTTTTTGTTTTATTGTTTTTGCATATGCTTTTTTTCCCTCTTTAGATTGCAAACAGAGACAGCAGGAGCGGCCACCCGTACGACGAGGTCAGCCCGTGCAGGCTGCAACTGGGAAAGACAATAAAAGAGAAGTAAACCTTCATTTCATCCCATTGCTCGAATGATGAAAGATCATTTTTGTTGCATCGTATATCTCCTTTTTTTTTAACTTCTTCCTCGCCTGCCTTATTTTCTTTTTTCTTCTTCTGTCGCAATATTGTTTCTCACACCAAATATTTCTATAATGACAACTAAGAGTAGAGGTTCTAAGCAGCACCAACAACAATAACAACAACATGCATCTATTAGGAGGAGCGAAACATGGAGAACTCGGCCTACGTCAGAGCCATGTAGCGGATATCTCTTTCGTGTCATGCTCACCATTAAAACAACGGCATGAGTCATTTGACATTGTGTTGACTATCACAAAGTCAGGTGCTCAGACGAGAGCCTGGTTGAACTGCAGCGCTGACCGCAGCATCGTTTACAGGGGCGACCTTTGAGACCTGAACCACCAGTTGGTGTTTTCTGTTCCACATGAGGTCAAACACACGTTTAAGTGTCAGACATTTAGCTCGGTTTTATTCATTTAAGCCCCCGAGGAAGTGAAACAATGTGTGTAAATATTAACAAGAATTATTCTTCAGGTTTCTTCTGGAAACACACACACACACACACACACACACACACACACACACACACACACACACACACACACACACACACACACACACATTCACAAATTACTTTTTTTTAAATGAAGGTTTGTGTATGTGCTTGAATTTTCTGTTTCAAAATGATCGAAAGGGTTAGAAACAATGTTTCTCGATGTTTTAGTCCAGGTCACATCCTGCCTTTTTGTAATTTTCTGTCAGTCATGTTTTTCTCAGCTGTGACAAGCACACATCACATCTGAGTGACGGCCGTACGGCGTTTCCTTCCACATGCTGCTAATGGGCATCACATTAAGACTGATTGGTGTGGATACATTATTTTAATGTGACATAGTTACATTTTAAGCACAAGGTTGTGGCTTTCAGTTGCTGATGCACTGATGCGTCACACAGATTTGGCCGTCCGTTTAACAATGAGCTTAAATAAACAGGACACAAAAACTACAGGAACCCAGCAGATGCACATGGTGACTGTAAGTTCAGCCACTATACTAAAAACATCACTTTTAAATTGTTTTTACAGCAGATGAAGGCATCACTATTTATCGTCATGTACAGATACAAGGATGTGTCTGTGTGTGTGTGTGTGTGTGTGTGTGTGTTCCATTTACATGTTTTATTTTCATTTATAGTTGATGAACTTTAACATCCCTTTTTAACTTCAGCGCACATCTTGTCTCTAGTCTTCACACCGTCTCATTTTCTGTCTCAATTGTCTTGTTCTGTCTGCGAGATGCAAGAAAATCAGCTTTTCTTCCTCACAGATTCTTTTCCCCAGAAGTCACGAGTGGATTCCCGGTTTAACTTTATAGTTTGAATTCTAAGCATCTCCATTTCAGCAATAATGAGTTTTTTTTAACATTTAATCTGCAGTGTTGAAATAAAGTAAATGGATCCTTTAGAAAAACACTAAAGCATTTGAAGTGTAATTTTTTAAGAATGTGTTTTTATACATTAAAGAGCCTGTAAAGGTGTAGAGGAAATGTTTGCATAAATCAATTCTATTTAAATAATAAAACATGTTTTTGCAAGTGTCTTTTCTGTATCAGCTTGTGTCCTTTTTTTGGATTGTTCTTACTGCACGTGCGCACACACACACACACACACACACACACATACACCCCCCCCCCCCCCCCACACACACACACACGGCAAGGTGTTCAACAAGTTATTACTCCATCATTTGTTTCATCTTTTGAAATCCTTAATAACAGGACCCATGATGTCATGATACAGGCTCGTCCACCAACCTGCTGAATTCACATGACAGATTAGCAGTTTTGTGTTAGCAAAATAAATTTTCAACAGAAATATCAATATAGTATTAATCCATATACTTCAGGCTATATACACACATTTCCTTTTCATTCACACGTTACTTTTACAGTATCTCGTGGTCAAAAAGCAGCCAGTGTTTTTGCTGTCCACTCTTAATCTAAATTTCATTTAGGTTCTTTTAAATTCTTAAAGCCACAAGATTTTAGACTGCTATTTACCATCGCTGCATTTCTATTTTTAGCTGCAATGCTCTTATGTAATGCTCCCGCTCACATTATGGACCACTGCTGTCTGCTCTTCTTGGCTGCATCGTGTGCTACACGTGTCACTTCTATCTGTAGAAGAAATACTGACTCCCATAAAAGTCAAAAGACATTACAAAGACATGCAGAGACACATTTTAGGTTAAACTGTAATCAAGCACAGAGCTGAATTTAAACATTAAATGCTACATTTCTTCATTGGAAATGAAATCATTGTGGATTCTGTATGAAGCTGTGTTGCAGCCTTGATATTAATACAATTACAACATGTTAGTTCCGTGTTCTGACAAAGAGTGTGTTGAGTTCCTATTTCCACACGTGCTGATTTCTAGAATGCACATTAAACTGAAATGATGTACTACACAGGTTATTGCAAACATTTGCCTGAACAAGTATAAAATCCACTAAAACCTGATAAATGGGTAAAATATGACACAGAGCCCCATATTACTATTTAACTTATGAATTCTGTTTTAGGTATTTATTTATTTACTGAAATTAAGGAGTGGTGTTTGGAAAACCATAAGCTATCAACAACATAAATACTTCATTTAGTCAGTAAATTAAACATTTCAAATTGAATTATAGATGCACAAATGAAGCACTGCATAAACATACAAGACGTTCCTAAACAGTGTTGATCAATAGAGATTATATGATTGGTGCAGGGAGAGAACATTTATACATTCTTAACAGTATAACCGAAATAGTTATTTTATTTTATTCTATTTTATTTGTAGATGCATTGCTAACAATGAATTAAATGAGTAATGCGTTTTCCCAGTCCTAATTCCGGACCAGGTTCAGCGCACAACCTAAAACTTTTTAAGAATTAAATAAATGTGTTTTCAGTTAAATACAAAATATGTCGAAAAGAAAGCAGAAACGTAGAAAATACGATGTGTGAAACCAAAACTCGCGCTACGAGGTTTAGGATAGGAAAAAATAAAATGCTAAAAATAAAATGTATGAAATATATTTCCAATTTGAACAAATAAAAGAAAATACTCGAATATATTTTGTGATATTTGTAACACAAAAGTATTAGGGTAAAAAGACTTTAAAAATCTCCATTTTAAATAAAATATATTTCGTTGCAGTACGTAATTTTGCAAAGCAGACGACAGTGAATGTTTTCAGTGCTGTAACACTAGAGGGCAGTAGGTGCGTTTCATACAATTGCGTCTCTAAAAATGGTCAACGAAGAAGAAAGCAGCCAATTAGGGGCTTCCGGGCTGGGAAGCGGAAGTGTCTTACACGGAATCCTTATTAATGCACCCAATTGCACTTTGAGCTCTTTTGCCAGCAATCCAGAGGTTATAACTCTACTCGTCCGTGTTAATACCATGTCCACGGGTGAAGCGCTGTTGCGGGCCGCGGAGGCACCGCTGTTCTGGCTTGGTGCCCTGACGGCGTCCTGGGCGTCTCTGTGTCTCGTTTACCGGCTGCTCTCCGGGTTCAAGGTGTGGGTGCTGGGCAACGGGCGGTTCATGTCCCCCCACAAACTGGGGAAATGGGCAGGTGAGACACAAGTGCAGAACACTTTAGATTTACTTCTGCAAATCTCCAAACCTTTCCGACTGCGTATGTTTATCAGATAATCTGTTAGGGCAATGAACTGGATTTCCTCAAATTTCGTCGAGCAACAATAATTAAGCATTGGACTAAAACATGTCTGAAAGTGTCAGTCAATTAATCAAATCAATAATTAGATGGAAGCCCTTTAAAGCAAGATTTAAAGAAAAAAAAATATTAGAAGATTGGCTGCTTCTGGGATTGGGAGCCATCTTGCATTACTTTGATGGATGGACAAGAGTAGAACTTCCCAAAACATCTGCACTGTCCCTTGCTGGAAAGGTTGCAGCTAACCTCAAAAATGATGTTATATAATGTTATGCAAGCCACAGAAATAACATCAGTCAGACACAATTCCCTCCACACTCATCAAGACAGGTTTTTAGTCTATACTCAACCAGTAAGAAGAAAAACAGTTTCTGTTCCATTTCAAGGTTATCGGTTTAACGCATTGTGCAAGTATACTGTACATTGTAGTCCATCCAGTTTGTGTTGGGACGTGATTGGATTATTGTGGAAGGAGATTATCGACAGAGTGAAGGCCAACCAACTGTCAGGCTCTCTCCCTGAACCTCTCAGTGCTGCCATTCTTTGAGCTTTACAAGTGCGGGGGTAAAAGTTGACATTCTAACAAAAAAGAAATCAGCCACATGCTTTTCTCATATGTGCGTTTTGGGTTGTGTATGCTTGTGCATAGCTTTATCTGGATGCATCTATTGTTCTCAGCCTGCGGCTGTGCACAGTCACCTCAGTCTGCTTGACAAACCCAAGGATGGGCTGAAGTTGCCTTAGATCTTTGTGTGCGGCTAAAATTAGAAATGCTTTGGACGGGTTTAATTTTAGAATACGCTTTCAAAATGATTCAGAATATCCAATGAAGCACAGGAGAACATTGGCCTTGACTGCATCTTTCATTCATAAACTTTGTCTCAGTCAAGTGGGTTTGGGCGAGAGAATGGTCTGATTATGTAACGGGAGCAGAGCCATTCATAAGGGAGACACACCAACCTTGTGATTCTGGTTCACTGGTACCCATCTCTCATTTTTTGTCTGTGGCATTGTGTGAAAGAAAGGTGCTCTGTTGCAGTTTTATGGAGCTCCTTTGTTAGATATGAGACAATACCTCAGTTATCAATGATGTAGCTGCTTTCTTTTATTGTAATGTGACGGCAGCTGATTTGTAAATGAACCTCTGGCATGGATATACAATTTACGTCATATCTCCACATCCTTAATGAATGAAACCTAATTTTAAACAATACTGCAGTGTTTTCCCTGGCGCTTCTGTAGACATTTGACCTGTGAAACCCTCCAAGATGTGCCAGATAAAGTAATCTGCCTCCATTGGAGTTTTAGCAGATGCACCAGAGTCCACCCGCAGCCAACACCCTGCTGCTACATACCGCACCAGCCACCACTTGCCTTTTTATTTCATCAACAATGACGGCTTCAGCTTTCAGAACAGCAGCAAACCTATCCTGATTTTCAAGAGACTTTACTGCAAATCTGATTCCTCTGTGTCATAATGTCATTTTACATCTGTTCAGCCCCCAGTGACATTTCTGTAAATCTGCAGTTGCTGCGATAGATGACAGACGTGTTAAATATTCCATCTACGCCTATATTGTGTGAACAACGTTAACAGACATTGACCCCAAGAATGAAGATCTTCCTCAAGCACACCTCACAAGAAGGAGTAGATCAAGTTAACCATGACGATAACCTGCTCGGAGCAATGTTGAGGTGAACCAATTGCCATGGCAACAAACTTGGAAAAACTAGTTAATCTGGAAGTTCCTCCCAGCAGCACCAGCTCGCCTCACATCCAACCCAGTTTATTTATGATGAATCCTGATCAAAAAATAGCCGTTGTTGGATTTGACCGAGGGGACATGCTTTTAAAGCTTTCCTCCCCTGTTCTGACTGCAAAACATTTCATTCTTAAAACAGCTAAATATAACCCAGCCTGTGTTTCTCTCATCGTCGTGCCTGCAGACTTTCCATCGCTCTCCCCTCCTCTTCCGCACGCTATTTTTAGCTGCCCCCAGGATCCCCCGTGCGCGCGTTTGTCATTTTCTCCCCCCTCTCCACCCCCACTCCCTTCTGTTTGGCTGTGCTGCAGCCCTAGAGGATGCTTGGCACCACGGCATCGTGTGTACTCAGGAAGACGACACAAAGGGGAAATGGGTGCAGCGGAGAGCAGAAAGACGGATGAGTACGAAGAAGGGCCGCGTAGACTCCACAAAACAGACGGGAAAGTGATTAGCAGGATGGTTTAGCACTAGCACGGATGTGCCTTTCAGACAAAGGCAGGCCTGTCACCAGGTGATATTCTACAGATGTCAGCCGACGGCCAGAAAGTTCCACTCTGTGTGAAAACCAGCGAGAGCGCGTTCACCCTCTTAAGAGTCCTGCAATGGTTCATTACCTTTCTGACCCCAGTCTGATGAGACACAAATGGCCCCTTTATTCGTTTTAATCAGACCTTCGTACTCAGAATACTGGCAAATCAGCTGCTAACAGCCGGAGGCTGAGATCAAAAAGAGGTATTTATTTCATCAACTTAAATGTCTGAATGTGAGAATGTGGGTGAGGCATTTATAAATAATAAAGGGCTCGATTAAGGGCTAAAAACGTCATCAAATTAACAAGCACGGCATTCACAAACAGTTGCACGTACAGCACATTAGGGGGCAGTATGCATCCTTTAAATGCAGCGCCATACTCTTACTGGAAAAATAATCGAGTATAAAAATCATTATTAAGAAAGTTGCATTTACTTTAGGCTACATTTAAGATTGTAAAGGATTTAAATGCATCTTCCAGGCCTTTTCAAACCTCAAGGTCAAAGATGACCATTGACTTTGCAGTATTTAAAGTATTTTTCATGCTTTCAGTGGAAAAACCAAATTGATAGGATGTCAAGTCTTTACTGCATTTACAGCACATGGAGTTGATTTTAAGTTGAAATGATATTACAGTGTTTTCCATCTCCTACTTAATGAATGTAAAACCCCTGCAAGGAGACCCTAACAGCTGCGCTGCTCAGTGTTCCCAAACAGCCTCGTTGTTCTTTAAAACATGTGCCAACATTTCCATAATTACTACATTTCACTGTTAAGAAGTGTCAAAATATAATGGGAAGGAAAGTGACACAGACTAAGACTAAAATGACACCGTGTGAGCACAAGGACGAGATGGAAGTGCCTCTCCAACCTGTTGGCTTCCTCTGGAACATATTGTAACGACCCGTCCCCGTAGTTCACTCCCCCGTCCACTTCTGTTATATTTAGCTGGAGGTGTGATGAAGAGGTCCCTCTGAAAAATGGGAGTTTCTAAAAATAGGCCCCTGCTGCTGCTGTCGCCGCTGCTGTTAGGGCCGGGCCGTTCCAGAGCATCCGTTCAGTCCACTTCTACAGATGCCAGACCTAATGGTTGCTTCCTTTGTCCTCCTTGTTCACCTCAGCTGCTGTCCATGTGCAGCACGTCTCCGCAGACCCTTCCCAGATGAGTCGTTGCTTAGATGTCCAGAAAGTGTCTTCTTCTTAAACGAGACAAAGGCGTAGAACTCAATCCAGATCATTTCATTATCATAAAAGGATGGTCACATTTGGAAAGGTTTGATCAATGTCTGAAGCCCAATGTGTTCTTTTTTCCCTGTTTAGTTGTGACCGGAGCCACGGATGGGATCGGAAAAGCTTACGCTGAAGATGTAAGTTTTCCCCAGAATTTCAGCCAACAAATGGGTTTTTAAGTCGATCTTAAATATTTATTTTGTGAGTTCAAATGTCCGTGTTTGTTCTTTGGGACTAATTGATCGACCTGGTGGGTAGCTCGTCTATTACCGTGGCACCTTTACATGTTCAGGCGTGCTCACTGGCCTGTAATAAACTGTTTGCAGCTTGCACGGAGAGGTTTTGCCATCGTGTTAATCAGCCGCTCTCAAGATAAACTGGATGAACTATCCAAGGCCATCGGTGAGTTAGCCACCCACCCTGTCAGTAATTTCCATCTCACATAAAATTGGACTGATTAGAAGAAAAAACAGCTTCCCTGCTAAAACTCTTGAGGGTTAAAGTCAGTGATAATCATTCTAATTTTAAAAAGCAGCAGATGCAGGGTTAAAGGTTTTGGGATTTTGTTTCTCAAAGATGAGGAAAAGATGGTTTCTAGCAGATTTAGCTGTTGAGAAATGGCAGTTCCTCACTGATTAGATGTAAAGAGTTGCATATATGCCTTCGGATGGCTAAAAGTGAATTTGTCCAATTAAGTCAAAGCTTTTATTTAATGGAGAGACATCCACAGAGATGCTGTTGGATGAATTCAGGATGTTTTTCCTCCCTGCTCTTCCATTTCTAAGCGATTTGATAGCAGTGTGGTCATTCACAAATCTCTCAGGCTTTTCTGTCTTTTAATTACATCCGGACTAAAAGCGCTCATACGTATTCTGCTCACAGCGAGTAAATGTGGTGTGGAGACCAAAACCATTGCTGCAGACTTCAGCTGCTTAGACATCTACTCCAAGATTGAAGCAGGACTGGCAGGATTGGAAATTGGAGTTTTGGGTAAGAGAGTTTCACCCTGAATCATACAGACTTGAGTAAATAATCTCAACAGCAGTCTGATAAAAATTTCACCTTGTTATTAAGCTACACGTATCCTGGCTTCTGTAGCCCTTTGCTGCCCTCTAAAGACTGAAACGTGAAATGACACCGAGCTCCCCACTTTCACTGTTGCAATGCTGTTTTCATCCGTTAACAGTTAACAACGTCGGAATATCTTATTCCTATCCCGAGTTCTTCCTTGACGTACCTAACCTGGACACGGTGAGTGAAGTATTTATTGTCATTATGACTGGAATATCAGTGATGATGCCACAGAGGCAGATAGAAGCCAGAGTAAGGTCCCACCAAATGGCAGGTTAAAGCAGCCGTAGCAAAATCAAAAGTGTGAAAGGAGGGTCCAGGATTAAAGCGCGTATAGATTTAATGTTACCAGCCTTAGAGTTATGTATTTATGTTTTTTGAGAGAAAAACAGCAGGAAATCTGCGTATTTTAAAGTTATAAAACCTAAATGGTAAATGCAGTACTCTCTAAGACCCACTGTGTTAGTAAATGGGGACTAAATTCCAAAGACTGGATCCGTGCAAACATATAGACTTGATTGTTGTCACGGCTGTTTGTTCAGAATGGAGTAAAGTCTGTTGTATTTCCTTGTCAATTGTGTAATTTCAATGTGAACAACAGCATTTGGGCAGATGGAACCAGTCGCAGATGAAGTGTTGTGACACAGCGCAAACCATTTCTAAAGTCAAATCTGCAGAATTCTCATTATCTTCTTTGTGTTTCAGTTCGTCGACACCATGGTCAATATTAACATAATGTCGGTGTGCAAGGTGAGTATTCCTCATTTGATTTAACAGCTTTGATTTGAGTCATCCTCCCTTCCTCTGGTTATGCCACTAAAACCTTCCTGGTCTTAGAGTTGTCCAAGTTGTTGTTTTACGTGCTTTCTATGTATTGATTGATCCTGTCAGCAACACAGGACTGTAAAATACAGACTGGCTAACTTCCATCTCTACTTGAGTTGCAGTTCCCACAGCCAAAGCAAAAGTCCACCCACTCTCTTAGCATCTAATTTGCGCCATTCATTCTTTGTTAAATAACCACCTCTGCTGCCTTTACCACGCCCTTTCTCTCTCTTTGTCTTTTCTTTCCAGTAAAATCTCCCCACACATCCCACATGTGTAGGTTTTCTGGAGGGGTGCACACCTCCTCAATTCACACAGATTGATTTTTTTTTTTTCTGATGGCTGTTTTATCTCCAGTATTCACATCCGTCTCCCTCTCTCTCCCTCCCTCTCTCTTCTCTCTCCTCCTCTCCTTTTGCATTGTTTTCAGATGACACATCTTGTTTTACCGGGGATGGTGGAAAGGTAGGTGTTGAGCGGCAACAATACAGCTGATGTCTGAGAATCTTCGTCCTTGTTGTGTTGTGCTTCAGTCTTATCGTTTATTATTATATTTCAATTGTTTTCTGTGAATTCACACTTGATAATCAGTCCCCCGCTCTGATGGGAGTCCTTGGTTTAATCTTATTAATGTGTGTATTTTTTTCCCCACAAAATGTTGGGTTTTCAGTTCTTGCAATCCATATTCCCACCACTAGGCGTCACCAAATCCCACATGCTGCACCTTTAAGTGTAATAAACCACACATACCCTTTGACATTTGTGAAATGTCTTTGGTTAGGTTAAAATTGTGGGTTATTTTAGGTTTAAGTGTGTTGCTTATTGTTTTGTGTGCTTTTTATTAGATTTGCTTTATAAAATAGGTATTTATGAACACTTGTTGGTCTATTACTGTTTACTATCAACCCCAAACTATTACAGACGGATTTTCTTTTGAAATATCACGCTCTTGGTGAATATTGCACGAAAGCAGCGAGGTTCGGAGCAAAGACTCCTCAGACTAAATATTTAGGTGCTCTTCTCACCGCATCTTTGATCTATTTGATTCCAGCTCCACTTTCCAGATCAGGAAGAGCTGTTTTGGTGCAGCCTGCTGACAAACATAGCAGCATTTTCTGTGCTCGTTCAGTGATTCAGTGATCTCCGGTTTGTTTGTTGCCATCTTTAGCTCACGTCTCTCTTCTTTCTGTATGTAGGAAGAGGGGGGCCATCCTCAACATCTCCTCTGCCAGCGGCATGTACCCTGTTCCTCTGCTCACCATCTACTCCGCTTCCAAGGTAATTGCAATACAAAGATCTTGACCTTTCCCTCATTTGTTAAACTGAAGTGTTATCATTAGACACATCCCTCCTGCTTGTCTTCTCCATGCTGCTGTAGAGAGGTCAGTTTCCTATTGGCTTTCCCCACAACTCTGCTCTCAGCAGCCTGCCTTATCTCCCCGCCTCCAGCCAGTCCTCCCAGAATGTGGACATGTGTCCAGTGCACCAGCTCCCAAGGGCAGTGCTTCCAGCATAGTTCCTGCTCTGGTTTGCAGGAGTGATGCTGAAGCATCTTCTGGGTGGTGGGCTGGCCTTCTCACTCTCAGGTGGCAGAAGCTTTCCCACTGGCCCCTGAAGAGTTGTGATTGTCCGATTGGAATCTTGGACCTTAGTCCTCCTCTTCTGTTGTGACATGTTTTTGCTCTGCCTGTTTTCCCCCCATTGAGACAGTCTGGCACAAGGAAATACAAAGCAAGTGAGACAATGAATTAAGAAGAATTAAGCAAGCGACTCTTGATAAGACAAGTCTGTATTAAAAAAAAAAAAAAAAGTTTTAAATGCCTGGCTAAAGCCACATTATTCCTGTCTCAGCACAGAGGTTTAAAAACCACTTTGACATCACCATAAATGATAGATTCTTCTTTTATCATATTTACTGCTTTAATTATTCAACACAAATACATTAAGCCACTGCAACTGAATCTCAAAGCAGTATAATAATTAAAAAAATGTTTATAGGAGACTGTGGTGTCATAATATTCTAGATCTATGTGTGGCCCCTCAGAAACAGCCTGTTTTTAATAGTTTCACTAAATCCTGTTTGTTGCAAGTTTAAAAATCCATCTCTGCTACATTTTTGGTTTATGCCCAATTTAATGGTCAGCTACGTTCATATTTGCTCATATTTTACACACTGCAATGTTGTTCATGTTATATATGGTCTTAATCTCCTTACTGGAGTCAGTTTTATTTTTTATTTACTGTGTTCAGGCGTTTGTGGACTTCTTTTCACGGGGACTGCAAGCGGAGTACAAGAGCCGAGGCATCGTCATCCAGGTCGGCCCACACCAGGAAGCATCATCTCCCTGCTCCATTATTAATCCCGCAGGCTCACAAGCATACATGTTAATCTACGCCCCCTCTCAATTTCCTTGTTTTTTAACTCCTCAGAGTGTTCTGCCATTTTTCGTCGTGACCAAGATGAGTAAAATCAGACGACCAACGCTGACGGCGCCCAGCGCAGAGCACTACGTTTCTGCCGAGCTCAACACGGTTGGGCTGCAGACCCAGACCAACGGCTACCTGCCCCACGCCATAATGGTACGTACAGTATATGCGCTGCAGGAGAAAACCTGATAGAGAGGTCGTTATTATAGAATGGGTCTTTGGTTTAAAACAGATCTGAAATCAGCATTTTTAGTGAACTGGCACCTGAGTAGCTCCAGTCGTTTGTTCTATATCTTCAGACTGTTAACCCCAAACACGCTTTGACTTTTCCGTTTTAGCCTGAAACTGTCTCTGACATTCTGCTGATTGTTGAACAGTCTACACTACAAAAGTGATGACATAATCACTGTTGAGGCTTCAGATTGCTGGTTAACGCCTGTAGTTGGACACGGATCAAGAATCCGCACGTTGGTGTAAACTGACCACGCAGAGTGAGTCAAGAGCTACGAGTGCTCCATCCAGGTGGAAGGAGAAGTCACTCTGCGGGCCTGGATTTGCCCCTACCGTCACATTTAAAAAAGATGCCTGAGCAGCAAAATGTACCGAAGCTATTTGGCAGAGAACAGGAACATGGCTGACGTACCACTGAAGCGGCGTGACGTGGAAGTGGTTGGCATCTCCCATGGCAACACGACCGAACACCAACCGAGGCTGCAGTTTCAGAATTTCCTGCCCCATCCTGTTGACTATATAAATTGTGTATCAGCCTCAATGAAGGAATCGGAAATAAGGTAAATATACTCAGGAATGATGGAGTGGCACAGGAAGTCTCCCTCTATTTGTCCCCGTTCTCCCTGTGGTTTGAACACGGGGCACGGTCCATTTTCTCCTTTCCGTTTCCCTTTGTTGGGAGGATCCCCTCGAAGCGTGTGACCCGAATATCAACGGCAGTATGCATCGATATAAATGACGACGCCATCCATTACCGAAATACAGGTGTTCGATAAATCATACTGGACACAGATGAGCCTTTGTTGATCCTGTGCAGCCAACGGTGTCCGTGCTGCTGAGGTAGAGGCGGCGCTCTGTCCGAATATCGTAGAATGTGTGTCTGCTCGTTAGGTCTTAATCCCCGTCCCTTCAGCTGTGCAGCCCGGCTCGGCTCGGCTCGGCCCGGCTCCCCCTTGATAATCCATTGCACCTGAGCGAGGCCGCCGCCGCCGCAGCCTTTTTCACTGCCATTTCTGTCAACGTCCAGATTACCATTGAGGCTGCTCAGTTCAGAGTCCAACAAATCCCGGGCTGAAATTTAAGTCGCCAATTATTTTAGTTGCTGGGTACATGTGGCGTCATTCGAGCTGTCGTCATTGTTGTTTCTGCGGGGCCTAATTCAGAATGAATGTGGATCAGATATTTGTAAATGCCACCAGCTGAGCAAGTGAATTTTCTGCGCAGGGCTGGGTGACGACCGCTCTGCTCCCCGCCAAGATCTTGACCGGCCACATCATGCGGATGAACTTATCCATGCGCGCTTACAACCTGAAGAAGCAGAAAGAGAAGCAGAAGTAGGCGTAGATGGAGCGGCGGCGGCTGCCCACAGAGGGACCAGCTGTGTTTATGACTTGACTGACCACCACCATCATGGTCCAAGAAGACACACAACCCTGCAACTTCCACTCTTATGATTTACAGCCAGCGGAAACACAGAATCAGACTAAAACTCTGCTTTTTACGGAGTATTTGCCAGTACATTATCTGTTATCAACCCTTGGCTTCTGCTCTCTGCTCCCTATGTGAGGCTTGAACGTGACTGCAGAGGCCTTTGCTGAAGAATAATGGAAATTCTCCTCTTGAAGCTGTCAGCTCTAATGAATGAAACACTAAAAAGAACAAAATTTCAAAGCTAACCCCCCCGCGACTGCCACGAACAAGTAGCGGTAGCCTGCCTTTAAGAGAGAGCTGTTTTCGATGCTTCTCAGGTTTGAATCTTCCGTGTGTAAAAGCAGTCCCTCAACTTGTTCTGGCTAATGTTTCCTGGGGCTTTACAATCTATTTTCCATTGCATAAAGATGGATTTACGCTTGGATGCACCCCAAAGTCCAAATTGAACAAGTGATAAATTGATGTATTTTTCACATGGGTGGTTCTTTTTTTTGTCTTTAGCAAAAGGGCGTGTTGGGTTGCTCCTTCATTTGTGTGTTCCGCATGTTCTGTGCAGTTCATGACTCTGGCTGATAGCACTTGCTTGTAATGATTCTGGAAAATCGCATTTCATTTGGCCTTTTGTCCACCAATAAACGTTTACTGAAGAACCGGCAGACATCTTTTGTTCTTTAAAATCAGAGCTGTGGGATTTGGAACTCGGAGATTGATTTGATTCCCTTTCTGCTCCTAATTTTCATAAAACGTCTCAGAGAGGAGTCGTAATTTTCCCGCCTGTTTGGACTTTCTAATTTGATTTTAATGAGCTGTGGAATTATGTTAAATGTAGAAAGTGAATAATGTTGGTTATTATTGATGACCAAGTGACGTCTGCTAGCTATTAAAACCAAATGTTCACTGTTTAATCCTGCAGATTATTTTTTCGCATTATTTAAATTTTTAAATATATTTTATCACATTTGCCATTACAAATGTCTTAACTGGACTCATTTATTACTAATTATCCTCGTAATTAGTAATACAAGTGTAATACAAGTGTGTTCATTTTTCCTGTTCTTCTGCCACTTCCTTTACAAACACCACCGTCCGGTTCCCATGCCAACCGCTTCAGTGAGATTATTCCGGTGCACTGGTATGGAAGCTACGGAAATGTGTCATCAGTGAGAGTGTAGGAGGAAAGAGGAGTTCTGCAAGTGGAGGGATGCCCAAAGGAAGAAACAAGTGGGTCGCGGAGCTCTATATAAAGAGGAGCTCGCTGGTCCTCACAGTCCAGGCTCGCTTGCACTGGCTTGTGTTTGCTCCGATTTCAAAGGCTGAAGGACCAAAAAGACCAAAACGGGATCTCGACACTCATCAGAGAAACATTCGGAACCCAGCGTTTGGATCAGCCAAGCAAAAATCTCTGACAGAAGAGCAAATTTTCCATCTTTAAAGTCATTAAAAATACAGCCTACCCTTCCCTCTCTGCATCTCATCATCCTCACATTGGTGCCACGGTTCACCATGGCGACCAGCATGGACACGCTGCCTGCCCGTTTGCTGCCTTTGGTGATGGAGGAGTTCCCCCAGTCTCTGGCTACAGCTTGCATCTGCAGGGCCGGGCACCGAGAGCCCCGCCTCCGCTGCGTACAGTGTGGCATCATTGAGGAGGAGGAGGAGGACTGCTCCAGTCTGGAGGAGGACCAGGCCCAGAGGTCGTTCTTGCAGACCGTGGAGAGCCTGAGGAGGAGCACCAGATGAGCCCCTTCATAATCTGAGCACGAGCGTGGTGAATCAGACTTGGCTGCAGCCAGTCTGGGGACCAGCGGACGCCGTCGCTGTCATGGATGCAGACTGATGAAGCTGTTCCAGACAGCAAAAGCTGAGCGCGCGTGGATCTGACTGAAGAAACCATTCATGATTAACGAACCGTGGCCGACTGGTTGAACAGAAAGACGCTGGTTCCATTTATGATATCAGTTTTTGTATTTTGTGTTTTTCTGTCATAGGTAACATTCAGGTTTTTGGTTTCCTTTAACATTTATGCTGCATATGTATAGTTTTGACTCTAACATAAAATGCACTGTTATTAAAATGTCACCTTTAAAAAGGTTTAAACACTGACACTGGTTTCGGTTTATCCTTGTCATGGCATTTCTTCTGGAAGGTGGGAACATGTGACAAAAAACACTGAATCTTTGGCTCTTTAGAAAATCATTAGAGCCTTTCAGGGATTTCCATGTGGTGGCACTATTGATACACTTTAAAAAACAACAAAAAACCCACCCACATTACTATAGCACAAGCTGCACAGCACTCCAGAATAATCCTCCCTCTACCTGCGAGTGAACCAGGGATCTGCAGATTACCCACAATGCTGATATAATTCATGGTTCTGACTGCAGTTCACGACTGAAGCATAGTTCTCGAGTGCAAAATGACATTCATTAGCAGCATGTTTGTGTCCTCTATTTATTCATTCTTTAAAAAACTGTTTTATATCAGTCCTCAAGGCAGTTTTGCTCAATCAGTCTATTTCATGCAGATCTCTGTACTCTGGAAAGTAATAGCTACTTTTGTCAGTCTCAGTGCCAAAAACAACTGTGAAGCAGCTGTAAAAACATTTATGAATGGGTTATTTTTGAGGAAAATTTAAAAAGCACTTCTGAAAAAGCCATTTAGCAGATGTGCCATAAATGTGTTCCAGCGGTGGCATTAATTAACTGGTTGATTTGTGGTTTGTTTAATCAATGCTTTTTAATTTTTTTTGGAAAAAAAATAAAAAAAAATAAAAATATACGTTTAAGCTTGGTAACTTCGACTACCATTATTGCTTTTGGGAGTTGAGCACTGATGCAGAGATTAAAGGTAATTAAAACAATCGCCTGAAGTAACCTGCAGTTTGTCTTTGACACTTTGGGTTTTCCTTTAAATCAAAATTATTGTCTGTATGCTCCTTTGTTTCTGGTTGAGAGCACGAAGCCTTTTTAAGATGCTGAGCTCCAGGCCCGTGTTTGCATTCGTGAAGTGGCCTGTGTCATTGCTACGACTTTCTTTAGTCCTTAGACGTCCCTCAGAATCAGATCCCTCTGCGTGAAGCTGCTGCAGCTCTTATATATCCCTCTGTTATGCAGTTAACATAGAGGCTACTCTAGAATCTCTAAAATATACACCTACATTGGCATCAGGAACAGGATTTTTAAATACTTCCAGGTTTAGTCAAGGCTGACTACTTTATAGATGAAAAAAAATTAAAACAAATGTACGTTTTGTTAAACTACTAACAGGGAGAAAACACATTTAAATTCTTGAGGGAAAATGTTGGCATTTAAATCCACCAGCCTTGTCTCCTCTGCTCTCCTCCGGGGGGAGATACATGTTTTAACGATACACTTCTACTAACTTAAAATAAATTTAAATAATTTGATGCTGTGCTACATCACAGATTATGAGAGAAAATGCTAATTGGACTTTATGAAAAGCATTTACCTACGTGAGAAAATGAGGGATTGGTAATCTGGAATTGGGTTGATTTAAATTTTCCCGCCACCAGGGTAGAGTCCTGGTGCGCTTTTTTCCTCCTCTTGTGTGGTCCGGACGGTGTCCCTGTGGGCGGGGTAGACGTGGCATTGGAGTGGGGCGCAAATGCCCGGGCGGGATGCACCTGAGCGCACCTGAGCGCACTTTACGTAAAGTGATCTGCTAACGTGGAACGCGCACGTAGACGCCGTAACTCGATGGCGGCCTGTCAACGCGCGCATTTTGCACGATGATGAAAAGATGTTTTTCTCACTTACAACTGTAAAAGTGATTGTATTGTCTTGCACCACGAGGAAGATGATCAACGTGTTGAGACGCTGCGTGTTCACACCTAGAGCGCGTCACACTTGCGCAGATAGGTTTGGAGTCAATTGTGGCGGATACTCCCTCTTTTTCCAGCCTTAGCGTTCCCATCACCATCTGAAATTCACCGGTGAGATGTGTTCTCCCAACAAGGTAAGTGTTTCTGTGCTCCTGTTTAATTCTGTCGTACTTGTTTACGTTGTAAAGCCTTAGCTGGGACGCTAACAGGGCAGCAACTGTTGCCGCCCATTGACATTGTTGCACTTTGGGTTGTCTATGAAGAATGCCCATGTCAAGGTGTCTCTGCAAACTTTCTGAATAGACAGGACTGTACTTTGGCTTCAGGCAGATCTTATCTCTAAATGTTGTCCTGGCTACAGCCCATTATCAGAATTAACATTTGCTTTATGGGAATATGAATGCAATTTTATCACAAAGTCATGTTCATAATTCATCCACATGCTTCATACTGTATTCTCTGACCACCCCAGAATTATTTAAATTCACCTAAATGGTTTCTGTGATGAATGGGAGTGCTATCATCATATCATAATTATATCTAAACTGCTGAGCTCATGTTCTACATTATACGCTGCTGCCGCTTAATGCTGCTACTCTCACCCTCAACCTTATATCCACGCAGGCCTGCTGATGGCCATCTTCCTCTGTGTATTTAATATAAGGGCGGTTTCTCCTCCAAGCTTGGACTCCTATGTGTATAATTTTGCTATACATAGTGAGGTGTCTAAACTTCAGTTATGATTGGGATAACCTTACTGGTGTCTGTACTTTGTTCATTGGAGTTTAACCTGACCTCTGACCAACCTATTCACTTTTCTGCTGTGTGGTTGCAAAACGTTGAGACCTCGAAAAAAAAAACAGAGCTGCTCCACCACCCCCTTTCCCCCCCTCACTAATCTTTAATTTTAAAGTTACTGTGAGCTATTTCCTCTGAAAATGTGAATCAATCTGGATGCCTTTGAACAGCCCAAGGACGTAAGTCCTTCCTTTCAGATTGTGTTGAAGCATTTGCAGAAATCAGGTCCAGTGGAGACCTGAAATATCACCAATGCATTTTATTGCCTTATTTGCATTTGTTGAGTGAGAAAAGTCACAAATGTCGGCTCTGTGTTGCTAACTAATGATGTAAAGCTGTCTGCATGCCCTACAGCGCTAGCCTAAATATTTAATCAAAATCAAATCAATTTTTATGGCATTAGTAAAGGTGTTATTTCAAGATGTACTAGCTAAAATACTACATATTGATAAAATAATTAAACGATTTATTTAGTGAAACAGTCTTAGCGATGAAAACCTAAAAAAATGTTGAAGTGTGTTTTTTTTTTCTTAAAGATATAATTAACTTTCCAATTTAGATCAGCAAGACATATCTCCCCAGTCCTTAGGAGGAACATTTGATTTTGTTTTATCTCATTACGTAAGAATGTGAGTTGTTATGTTTCCTGACAGATATGCTGCTACTACAGCGCTTCAGGATGCAAACTTTGCTTCACCATCCAAGTAAATATGGGTTTTTAGCAGTAACACACTGCAGAAAAGTGCTGCTGCCATTAGTGCCCTCTTCACAAACCTTTGTCAACATCTGCTCAGGATTTGGGTATTTTTCAATACATTCACAAACAGAGTTTGAAAGAAAATACAAAATCTTGGAGGAAAAATGGCAACATTTCTTCTGGTTTTTATTTCCTTTGAAAAAGAGTCAATGTGCAAATTTCTTACGTCGAAGACGTCGCCCAGGATGGTATCCTTTAGTGCAGGGGTGGGGAACCCCCGGCCTCCGGGCCGTATACGGCCTACGAGACCATTTCTACCGGCCCGCAACGCAATAAGATTTTTATATTTTATATGTGCACTTATACAGTGGGACCGTTCGCTAAACTCCGCGAGCTGCGAGTAGCAGCGGTAGCGTATTTTTGCCTTTCGTATCCTGAAATTTCTTTCGTAACAAGAGGAAATATTTTCCCGTTTTCTGAGATAAAACAGACGGTTATGTTATGTCCGAGTCAAGGTCAGGGTCAGTGAACACAGCATGTGATGTACGTAGTGGGCTGGACTGATTGACACGGATGAAAAATGCATAGCGAAACACGCTAAACTCGACGAGTTGAAAGGACAGAGCAGTTTGGATAAAATTAACGCTCTTCGCCAGAGTTTGGAGGCTCAACAAGCAGCTTTCACACGACCATGTACCGACAGAGAGAATATTACGCGTGCAAGTTTTGTGGTGAGTGAATTAATAGCCACAAAGCTGAAACCTCACGCCGAAGGAGAGTTTGTGAAGGAGTGCGTCGTAGCCGCCGCTGAGGCGCTCGCGCCGGACAAAGTAAAATTGTTTCAAAGCGTGAATTTTTTTTCGTGAATAACTATTGAACTAAGACAAATATTGTTACGATTCCAGTGGCTAACGGTACGTTTTTATGGTCAAGGAATCTAAATATGTAGTCAAAGTATATGTGGGACTAATATTTATGGTGGAAATCACAATATGCCAGGAATTGTTGCGCTTGGCGGAGGTCTGTGCTCTCCGAGTGCTTTCTAGTTGTTATTATTATTGTCTTTATCTTTCTTTCTTTTCATTTCTTTTCTTGATTATCTTGTTGTATTGCAGTTTTTGTGAGTAGAGGCCTCGAATAGGCCCTTATGGGTCTCTTGCCTCAACTCTGCACCTCTTTTTTTTTTTATTGTTTTGTATGATCATGTAAACATATTTTACTTGTCATTTTATTCTATTTTTTTTTAGTGATTTTATATGCATGTGTGCTAAATAAATAATTCAAACTCAAATGCAGCAATCATGAGACTTAGTAACACAGTGGTTATAGACTTTTTTTTGTCTTTTTTTTGCATCCCTAGGTATGTGTTCATAATAGTATGGCCCTCGAAGGACTTTATAAAAATTGAAATGGCCCTCGATATGAAAAAGGTTCCCCACCCCTGCTTTAGTGATTACATCATCTTACGTGAATCTTATCTCGATTTTCATTTTATAGATAAAGACCAGGGCTGGCCCAATAGAATCGACAGACACTAGTTGCCTGATAGAAAATATGTTCCAATTTACCTCTTTTTTAAAAAAAAAAATGACATCGCACGATGCCTAGCTTCGACACCCAAGCCATTTTTGGGGAAATCTGAATGTTACGTTTCTTAAAAATCTGCTTATTCCCCGCTTGTTTGGGTAAACCTCCTGGATATTCTCTCTAAGTGGTCTCCTTGATACCACTGTATTCTGTTCACCGAGTACATGTACGTACATGATTGGACTTACCCTTCGGTCTCACTTGTCGAACTGCAAGTTGTTGTCACATTGGCAGGTTCACTTCATTTCAGCATGCATGCTATTAGGGGGTTATTTGTATAATTTACCACTTGTAATTCCAAGGCTCAGCCATACTGGCAAGAACGTTCAAAACTAAATTGAGTGTGAAGATTGAGCGGAATTAATGTCTGCTGGACTGAGAACAGGATCCGTGCTGTCAGTGAGCCCTCAGCCACCACAAGGACAAGAGTCTGAGCAGGATTTGTACGTGAAGGTTGACTAAGCAAACCCAATAATTGTGCCGCTCCATGGGAAGTTGTCTGCACTGGAGCAATCAACTAGTCCTTTTTTCTTTTCTTTTGTTGGGCAAAGTAAGACATGGGGGCTGTGTAGGATTGTGCTAGCTAAAGGCTGCTATGGACACTCCCAGATCACGTGCAGGATTGTGTGCTAAATGACAAGTCACATTTTTGAGACGACTACCATATTGATGTTAGTAGCTCCTCAGTTATATTTTCAATTTAGTGGTGCATGAACATGTTCAAGTTATAGCAGTTTTGTAAGAGCCAAAAGAACTAGTTACTTTAATAATATTTTTCTAACATCAGAAAGATAAAAAACCAAAATACCAAATACCAGGTCATTTTCATTAGTTCTGTGCCAGCAGTAATCTACACAAGAGGCTCGTGCAAACCGAGTGACAGTACTTATTTATTCAATGAACCGGATTACTCAATTGTGCATGTTTCCATTATTTCAAGACAGAGCTATCATTGTACACAGTTAGGGGTATTTGCAGGTTACCTCATAAATGGAGTCTGTAATGATGCACGATGCATGGGGTGTCATCTCTGGTCGCTCGAAAGCCTTTGCCTCTACATGGAGGTCAAGACATACAGCCACTGATGACGATACCAGTAGCAGGTTTTCCCCAATTAATTTAGATGAAGAGATAGCACTAGCATGTGGCAAAGCAGTGATACTGAAGTGCAAGTCAGTGGTTCTTGGTAGAGGTGGTGTGTCCTGGGTTGGGCCACCATTACATACAACCCAGAATGGTTGTATGAGCTATATATGAGCAATACCCTGACCTATACCCTATGAGCTGTGAGCTAACTTTCTTTTAACCTCTTTACCTATAGGCTCTAGAAGCTTTAGCCTGAGTCATTAAAGCGCAATTCTCTACTTCCCCCACAGTGATTCTTTATCAGCAAGAATGTTTTACAAAGTCACCTCCCCAAAAAACTAATAGTTTTCCACTCACCAGTTTTTCATAACAGCGTATTGGGGGAGGCTTTTTATTCTTGTAAGTGTTTGTGACAAGGGGCATTTTTCAATCCGCCTTCAAAACAAAAACAGCCCAAGCATGCCTCCATTATATAGAAGATGTTGACTCACAGCCATAGTATTTGTCTTGTTGTATCTGGAATGTCATTAATGGGGCAACGTAGCGAGAGCCGCTATCATTTCCTCTGTGATCTGCAGGCGGTATTAAATAGGTGTACAGTTTGCAACAGAATGAAATAAATGATAACATAAGAACCAATAGATGTTTTTTTTTATAACGTCAGACTTCCCATCGCACAAACTGAGTTTTTCTTTATTCTGTTCAGTCCATCATTTATGTAGCTTTGTTCAAATAAAAAAGCAGCATAGCAACAAATGGCAATCTCATTCTTGGTTGTAGTTGCGTAAAGCTTAGCGGCTCTGGGATGACTCTTGTTTTGAGCCCAAGCAACTGGCTCTCAGAGAAATTGGTCTCAGGTCAGTGGTTGGACAAGAGCCCTCTGATTAGTTCTATCACTGTGGATTAGGACGTAATTCCCTTCGTCTCTTGCCTGTTTGACCTATGAAGAAAATGAAGAAATACATCGGGGCATCTTCCCAATACATCCCTTAGCAGGATGCTAGTTCAGAAAGCTGCCCCAAGTAGTCATAACAGTCATTCATGTCCTTTCTAGCTAAGAACAAAATCCATTATTAAATGCACTATTGAATATTTTGAGACTATATCTTTGAAAAGATATTAAATAAAAGTTAGACAAGTGCTATACACCTCCAAACACCAAAAGTCTTATTATTTTCAATTTTGGATGAACTAACCCTAAAGATGCCTACAGTCGCATATATTAGCAAACCAAAAACATCACCTGTGTAATGATATAGATTTGCATTTGCGGTCTTAAATTGCAAAACATCAATTTGCCAATCAGAAGGAATGCTGCACTATTGGCCTGCATATCCATTATGACTCCACTATAGTCAAGCAAATGGTAGGAATAGCTGGTAATGTGACCATAATAAAGTATTACCGTATTTTCTGGACTATATGTCGCTCTGGAGTTTAAGTTGCACTAGCCAAAAAATGCATAATAAAGAAGAAAAATAGATATATAAGTCGCACTAGACAATAAGTCGCATTTTGGGGGAAAATTTATTTGATAAAATCTGAGACCAAGAACATACATTTCATCTTGAAAGGCAATTAGCAATCCATTAGCATGGATTAGCAATAAGGTTACGGTATGCTAACGTAACAAATTCAGCTACATGACCCACAACGAATTGAGCACGTGTTTGCTTTGTTAACGTAACATATTAACAGTTATTCAGATAACTATAGCATAAAGAACATCCGAGCAAGTTTACCAAACAATCAAGTCTAACTCCATAGACGAAGCACCGCTTCTTCTGCGTCGCTAAAGGAACTCGTTTCTCAGGTACATACGCCTAGAGCGCCCTCTTGTGGTTGTCAGTGTGAAAATAACGAACATGTGAAATTCTGTAATAATGTATTCATATAAGTCACTCCGGAGTACAAGTCGCACCCCCTGACAAACTATGAAAAAAAAGTGCGACTTATAGTCCGGAAAATACGGTAGTTATTTGGAACGATACATAAACATTAAACGCTGCCTGGTAGGCAATTTATTTGTGTACAACTTGAGTTAAACTCCTTCCACCGAAAGAAAGGATCTTTTTTTTTGTCATTGTAGATGTGCAGAATGAGGTTTCACGGGCCAGATAAGGGTTATTTTTGAGCTGCTGGTGCTTCAGCCGCACACCACTGTGGGTGAACCTAACCAGTACACGTTTGATGGAAACTGGAAAGTGCTGTTGTTGCTGGGAGTCAGTACAGCTCCACCACTACACCACTAGGTGACTGTGTGAAAACTGCCTCTTGATTTTAAGGACACTCCCAGGCACCAGGGAGTACCGGTAATCTCACCTAGGGCACCTAATTGGTACAGCTGACCCTGAGACTGCACAGTGAAAGAGGACTGCACAGTTGCCATCAGCAGAGCGTTATGACCACCAATGCTCAACTTATTGCCGATTATAAGCCTCTTGGGAGCAAAATGTTTTTGTTTTTTTTAAATCTAAAATTAATTGGTTACTACATGGTTCCTGACCTTGTAATCGATGTTGTATAGGATCCCTTTCGGGCTTTTCTCATTTAAATAAGATATCATTATGGTCTGTATTGTGAACTTTACTAGGCTTGGCCATTTCACCTTAAAAATTGTCTTCCTAAAAATAAGTTGCAATACTTTATACCTTTGAGAATTTAGGCATCGGACATGGCATGAGGCATACTTTATTTAATAAAGTAGAGTGTTGTATTAAATTGAAAGACCACTTTGAATAATGGCACACTGACATTGTCATTTAGCGTGAATTACAATGAATGAGACGTTGATAAAAGCATCTTTTGTTTTTTATCAAGGGCACTTTTCATGATAGAACTCTGAAGAAAAGGGCCTGAAAAGGTAGAACTGTGTTGTTTCTTCGAGCTAAAACACATTTTTCCAACCTAGGTCACACTGTATTGTCTAGTACCCTTGATGGATCAAGCCAGTGTCAACCTATTCACGCTTGCATTTCATTCACTGGTGGCTTTGCACGGTTCCACCTTTGTTGATTGTGTCAATGGAATCGAGTATATAAAATGTACCTGTGTGAGATTGAGATTGAAAAGAGACAAAGGTGTGAAGAAAAGTCAATAAATAAAGCCAATATATAGTATAAAATCAAGCTGCACAAATATTCATATTCAGGTTGCTGCACATGTTCCTGGAAGCTGTGTGAAGTCGTCTCGTAGAGGTTTGCATATTGAACGCTACATTTTTACTGCTTTCTTTTACTCTAAGACATTTCCCCGGTGTGCATTTCTGAGAAGTTTGGATTTTAAAGCCTTTCTTTGTAACCTTTTACTCTGTTCTTCAGCGATTTGTCTTCTACCCCTTGTTGCTTAAAAAAAACATCTGATCATTAAGGCAAATGGACACCATCCGGCACAATTCATTTTACTTCCGGGCCTTGTTTCAGACTGCATTTATTATGCATTTAGTCAAAGTTATTGTTGCACCATTGAGATAATCTGGCTCGTTGCACAGATCACATAACAAATGAAACTACTAAAATTTAAAGTAGCACTGGGCCACAGACATTTGTAGGCAGGATGATTTTGGGATGATTTCTGTCACTTTATGCCTTTAAAATGCCCATTAAATGCCCCATTTCATAATCAAATACGTAAGAACGCACTGCTAGCACCCCTGCAGGGATACGTGGTGAGTGACATTTCCAACTATAAGAACATATCAACTTTCCTTATACAGGGATGAGTTTGATTTGAGGTGAGGAGGCAGTTGGCTTCTATATAAATACATTTCTAGTAGTTACATTTTCTTTGTTGTGCATTATAATGTCCTTATTTTTACCAGGCAGGATGATAGAATAGAACTAACAGTAAGTGAAGTGCTTCATTCTGAATTAAAGGAAAGGATGACCCTTTCAGCCTGACCTTTTTCGTTCTTCCTGCTCAGTTGGGTTGTGGGTCTGTCTTATAAGAATTAACTGGGGCCTGCCCCTGGTACTCGTGCTTCCCTCTCATGCATTTTCAGAAGACATTGCCACTGTTCATCAAGGGCATGGTCAGTAGTTATCACAAGAGTGATTATTCTCTATTCTCTCCTTCCTGTCTCTCTCATTTGATTTCCATCCGCGGGTCTTGTTCTCTCACTCTCTTTGCCCCCCTTAATTAGCCTCCAAGCAGACACAAAGAGAAAGTTGTGATAATGAAGCAAGGAGAGGAGAGATTCTAATTTGGAATGCAGCTAACCCATGAGAGACGCGCTATTTCATCCCTAATTTGTCCTCCCAAGGCCACACTGGAAGTGTTCAGTTTACCCACCCTCAAAAAGGTTTCAGTAATGTCCTTACTGTCAAACTGTGCAGCTGAAAAATGGATGCGTAGGAAAGCAATCAGGTCATAATTCTGGGGACTTTCAAAAATTAGTGATGCGCGCGTTCATTGTGTGGAATTCTGAGTTACAGCGGCTCATCCCAACCTGGATGGACAGCCATCATTTTTTCAGATTTACTTCAAAACTTGGCCACAGAATTGATCCCTCAGTTCAGTGAAATGACTCTTCAAGGACTTTTCCAGGAGAACGTAGACCAGGACCAGTGCCACAAAATACTTGGTCTCTTCTTTCCCTTCTTGGGCTTCTGACGCTTCTGGAACTGCTGACTCAACAATAATAACACGCTAACATATGAAAAAGATTAAATTATTCTCGACATAATTGTTAAGTCATACCCTCATATCAAACTCAGACTTGAGTGCCTGGTGATTGCAACGATAGGCTGAAGTCTTGAGAAAATATCTAGTCTGTGCTTCTCTAGAAGGCTTTTATTTCTATTCAGGCATTTCCAGTACTTGAAAATATCTCTCATTTAGATTAATCCCTCTCTAAACACTTGGTGTGGATCAGCCAGTGCACTTGCATTCATTTAAAGCACGCCGTGATTGCAATCCCGGAGGGAACAAACTGATAAGCGGATTGATTGACAGATCAGGGGGTCTTGCCACTGCATAATTTATCTCCAAATGTCTGCTATGGAGTTCACATTGAGCGGAGATAATGTCACTTTTGCGCTTAATAAGCTAATGGATCCTAAATCCATTTTTTAGCATGCATATGAGCCGCACGCTATTACCCTAATGGTGATGCGCAGACGGGAGATGGAGAGAATGGCAGTGAATGGTGTTTGAGTTTAAATCCACTAACATGGCGGAGAGAGATTATGACAGAGGACGTGCCAAGAACAGTATTACCTCCTCCGTACATTTGGTCCCAATATTCATCCCCCCCCCCCCCCCCCCCCCCCCCCCACAAATAATCAGATATTTGCTGGAATAGAACAATTAAAAGTGCAATTAATGAAATATTTATTCATATTCTTATTAGAGGTTATTACAGGTTGACCAGGTGATTGTTTATATTTAGTATCATCAGCATTAATATGCGGTGATGGAATTTGGCTGCGATGGTAACAGATGACTGCACAGGCACCATTTGCTCTAAGAATATAATGCATAGCAATAGTTTCCTTTGAGACCTGTTGCACAACATAATACAGAAATAACTGAACTATATGGCAGCATTAGCAGCTGAATATTGGTCATTTCAACAGGACAAAGTCAGAATGTTTAGGGTGCTTTGGATTTAAGCTATTGCTAGCTTCTATACTTGTTTCCAACTAACATCACTTCATTTTTATTTTTTTTTTTGAATATGTCGTGACACAATGTAAGTAACTCCATGACGGAATCTGAATGACCAAATTTGCCATTCAGGTCCTCCACACCCCCCTACTCCAAAAACCAAAAACTGATTGTTATCGGACAGATGCTGTTTCTCAATAAGCACACTTGTCCGTGCTTCTGTAATGCCCTCTTATTTTCTTCTTCTCTTTAAAAGTGTTTAAAGGCAAAGCAGCTACCAACGAAAAATGCTTTTAAGGTTGGGAATGATTTCGAGTAGTGAAATGTGACATTCTGGTTTTCAAAGTTATGCTAATCCTTTGATATTGTTATTTAATCCTACTTCCTAGGAATGTAATGCTGTCATTCCAGTGTTTTGAGATTACCGTCTCCACAGGGAAGCACCGCTGTGCCGCAGTCACTTAATAGCAACGTTTGATTCAACTGCGGGCCTTTCTGTGCGGTATTGTATATCCCTGTGCTTTTGCTGGTTTTCTCTGGGTACAGTAGCATCTGTGACGTTCCCATTTCCCTGCTTCTTTTCCAGTGACCACTCTGAAGCATTTCACCATCTTATGCTTCCACACAGCACATAAACAATAAAGTTCATTCTAATCTAATAATTGCTTGATTCAGGTGTTTTCATCTGTCGTGGTGACACGCATTTCTCACAAAAGCAATTAGCTAACGTAGAAATCATTCCTTTAGGCCATATTATATGGCTGGAATTAATTTGTTATGTTGTGTTTGTATTGGTAGAACATGTCGTAGTAGTGCTTATTTGTTGGCATAATGGAGATTTTAAATCATCTTCTATTAAAACAATCTAGCCATTATGATTCAGTGAGGTTTTATGCTGCTGCCACTAAACAAACATGGCATTTCTCAAAACTCCTGACGTTTTCCTGTGCACACGTGCCTCCACTGCCTCTGAGAGCAACCACTATTAAGCCCACAAAGGTAGCACAGATACCGTAAAATGTGTGTATTAATCAGAAGCAATTTTTTAAAATGACTTAAAAAATCACTGGAACCCCCAATTGAACATTTAACCGGGGCAAGTTGTTTCCAACAAGTTAATTCTGCAATTAGTGACCTTATTTTATTTACCAGCCTCAGATTTGACAGCCACGTGTCTGCGGCCTTACATCAATAGTAAAAATGAATTTAGAGCCTTGTGAAGATTCTCATCGGCGGGTTTGTGTTCACGCTTAGCCTTCAGTCACATGAAACGAAGTCGGTGGAAGCCCAATCAATCAGGAAAGGTTAGGTAAGGCTCGGTAAGTGAGTTTCGACAAAGTTGTGCCTGACGGTGCAATTATGGCGCCGTGGAGAAATGCACCGGGAGCAGTTTATTACTGAGCTGCAGGGTTGAGTTTTTTTATTTGACAAGGACCTCGTGCACACATGTCAACAGCCCAGATATTATCATGAAAAACCTACGGAGAGAAACGTCACAACAGCTACGCTGAAAGTAGTGAAATGTCCCGACTTTATGTTGCAGTTGATCACCCTGGGACTTGGCCTGGTAATGGATTCACCTTAACTTTTTAGATAAAAGGCGTGACCAGAAAGAAAGATCGACCAGGTAAAGGAAATCAGTAACGTGATCAGCAGAGAGGAAACAGATCGCATTACACAGCAGGCAGGGTCCCGCAGCCCCCATCTCCCGGGTGATGAGGTTAGAGTGAATAATGTCTGAGGAAGTTTGGGCGAGTTGGAGGATCATCAAGTGCAAGTTCGGCTGTGATAACTTTCCTCACAAGGTGCCTTAAGTCCTAAAAATGTACTCATGGGTAATAGATATATATTGAGCGTGCTAATAAGAAATGTGCAATCATCGGTATAATCTATGACACCAAAGTCTGGGACTCGGCTTTATGATCATCCTGTCAGCAGACGCGAAGGCGTCAATGGTTTGTTTATGATTTAAGGTTCAACCAAATTGGACGAGAATGTTTGAGGGCGATTCTGCATGAATTTTATGATGGAGGGCTAGAAACATGCAACATGCTGTTGCTGACAGAACCTTCCATCCATCTGGGCTTCTCAATAGTGACAACTGCCAAGGGGTCAGCTAGAGTTATCGAAAGAAAGAATTTACAAATAAGAGCGGCAGTATTCTTAGCTACACTTCCTAAAATGCAGGCACACTACACTTTGTAGTCACTAGCCTAATTTTAAGGCTAACCAGGCTAAAGAACAACCAAACACATGTTCACAGCGGCAGGAAGTTGAATGTTATCAAATAATTTCAAACAGGTGCTTATGAAGGATCCCTTTTCTGGCCAGAAAATGCAAACAAACCTGTCTTAGAACCTAGCATAGAACCGAGAAAGGCCACAGTGTAATCTACTGAAGCATGCTGTTGCCCTCCAAACTGGTTTGATTCGCTAATATGACCGCTGATCTCCTTGTGGAAACAGCGACTTCTTGCCATGGTGACCTACATGCAACGCAAGTCTTCTGCAAGCTCTGGAATAAAACTGGCACCATTGACTTGAGGCTAATTTGAGATTAAGTTCATCTCTATTGAAAAGTGGAGGAGAGCAGGAGCAAATGGACTGAAACGTCTGATATTTGATCAGTGCTGTGCATTGTTGTCAACAGTGCAACCTCTGATTATTAGAGGAGATTTCAGTCCTTTAAAACCAGGACTTCATTACGGTTTTTGGTCACGTATTTCTTTATTGCCTGTGGTCCCACTACGGCTTCAGTTATTATTGTGCATTTAATAACACAGCCCTTGTCTTCAACAGGAAATCACAGAAACTCCCAGATCCTGCTTTATCTGATTAGGATTTAATCAAGTGTGATTTAATTCCATCACTTTTGCAATCCCTAGTTGTGGACAACAAATTCTCTCACTTCCTGTTTCCTGTAGATTGTGTTGGTGGATCATGTGTGTTGGGTTCACTAAATACTGAAAGGCTAATATTTGGCTAATTCTTTTGCATATTCACCTGCTTTGAGGTTACGCAAGCACATTAAGCGCGTTTATCGCTATTTTATTTTTATCGATTACTCATTTCACCATTTATCGTGTGGCTTCAGCGTAGCTTCTCACCCTCTGCTTTATCCTCCGTCTGTTCAGTATGTGTGAAATGTTCAGCCGACCTCCTTTGCTGCCAGGGATAGGTGTGAGAAGTGTCATTTATTTATGCCTCTGGGGATGAGGCTCAGCGTGGTTTCACACCTTCATGACTGTCTGGAGCCGCGCCAGTTAGCTGGGACAAGGCAGCCCAAGCAGCAACCGAGCGGGCTGCCGGCCAAGATGGCTCGTTGGCGGTTCATACAAACGTGGCCCAAACCAAAGGCCACCAACTGCACCCTGTTGCTAACCGACTGTGGTCATTGGCAACACTCTTCGGTGCTACGTGAAGCTGACCCCAGAAACCACCGTTAGGTGAATTGCCGGAGCCAGAGTGGGAGACCTGGACTGTTAAACATTACATCTCTTTTGCCAAAATCCCTGTTACGAAATACTTTGACTGTCGGCCACCAGGTTTATCTTTTTTTCTTTTTTTTTTTTGGTGAGACCTGGAGGAGGAGTGTGTTGGCTTAAACCTGGACCTGGTGGTAGAGGGGCAGTGATCAATGGATCCACTTTGTTAATGAACCTCAATCCCAAACCTTCATTAGAATTTCTGGCGTCAGAACTGGAGGATACAAAAGTGTCAAGGTGTGTTTGCAGTCGCCTATTGGCCCCCTTGCTGGGGAGAATAGTGCTTTGAACAGATGGAATCCTTACGTAGATGACTTAAATATTCTCGTAGGTGCTAAAAATGCGATGTTTACGTTTTGTGGAATTACCGGAGTCAACAGATAAACCAGCCGACTCTCAGTCGCCTCTTTCCCGGTTCTTATTAGTCAGCGTCCCCTCAGATCTCGCTCCTGTCAGACTGTTGTTGGGCACAATTTGAATTTTTGACTACAGATTCTTCCTCTCAGAACACAGCAGATATCTGTCGGATAATGCTGTAGCTAAGTTAAAGGAAGAGTCCCCTAAACAGCGGGAGCAGCGTGTGCGTCTACAGGGGGCAGTAATTACAATCTTAGTCCTGCTGGGATTGACTCTCTTAAAATTTGCTTCCATGGTGTAATTACAGATCAGGAATTATTCAGGCCTCAAGATTTAAGCCAGCTAATAACTTTTATTCTTACTGTGCCGTGTTGATGTTGATCATAGTGAATTGAAAATATGATTATGCTGCTTTTTTTTTACTTTAGTTTCTAACTTAGTTTCATATTTTGGTTAAATCTCTTACATTTAAGGTCAGAGGGTTCAGTTCCCTCCCACTCATTATCATTTATAAAATACCACATCCATAGCATTGGTGTATAAATGCTGAGCGAAAACAATGAATTCATTGTTTAGTTGGCGTGGAACATTTATTTGCAAATCAATACATCTCTGATGAAAATGGTGGCCTTGACAAAACCCCACTCAATGCCACAAAGGGCTCCATTGTTGCTTATTTAATTCCTATTTTAACATCTGTATAACGATGACATTTTCGGAACTTAGAATAAATTGGCCATCAAAGTGCGGACGGTTCAGTTTGAAGTCATAACTGCCTGATAATCAAATTTACTTCTCTGTGTTGATCATTCCTGTAAATTGCAACATGTATGTATTTTTAAATTGTGATCCACAGTGCCTGACAAAAGCCAGAGAGATTGACCTTCATGAAGATTAGGATTTTCTTTATTGCTGCAGCTGCAACAGTTTTGCTGCTCCCGTGCACTCAGCCAATTAAATGTGTATGAGTATGAATAAATGTGTGTTTTTAAGGGCACAGACTAACCTCAGTTGAAGACGTTTCTCCGGGCCTATTTTGAAAAGATCCATAAATGGTAAAATGGAAGGAAAAAATCAGATGAATCATGGCGGCTCCAGTCTGAACTGGGAGGGTGCGGCCTGCCATCATCATGCTTGTTTCATGATGGTCGCTGCCTTCAGGTCACGACAGATTTGTCACACTGTCATTCACACAGCTAATTTTATATTTAGCGTCATCGGAGCTGTTCACACAAGCTGGTGCTTTCAGGCAACGCTGCTGGAGCGAGGTAGGTGCTCCGAGCGCCTTCAGATAAATCATGCACGTGAAGGAGTGAGACGTGGGCCTGTATGATTGGCTCGTCCGATCAGTGGGCGACACCTATTTTTTTTCCTAATCGCATGAAAAAATTCTAAATTCATCGGTGTATCTCACGCATAGAACATATAATATATTGCATGTTTTGCCTGCTTTCATCCATTTGACGCATTGGCCAGATTTAAAGACCAATATATACGTATTTAATCTCACCTGTAACTGCGTTGGTTGGTTCTTTGCTAATGCTTCATCTCCCATTATAAATAAATAACTGCAGCTTTGCATGTTGGGCGATGTAAAACCTCAGGCTGTTTCTAAAGGTCGAGCTTAAATCCGCCGGTACGTGCACCACATTTCGTTTTCTGCTCCCGCTTTTTCTCCATCCGCCAACATCTGCCGAGACTTTTTTTTAACAAACATTTCTTTTATCGATCCGTTGCTTCTCTGCCATGTCTGCTGTTTCTCACCAGTTAACAGGAGGAATTCAGGTGAAATCTTCATTTGTCAAGCTGATTATACGGTCTGATTTGACCAGAATGTTGTCCTAAAATGAGGAATGTGGGAATATCAGGAGAAATAATTACTGCGTTATAATGTGTTATAAGCTGATTATGGACACATTTTTGAATTTGAAGAGGAAACAGTTTTTTCACTCTATAATCAGAATTCTCTTGTTTTGCTGTTTCCGTCTTCTCCGGGGGGGCTTGCGCAGATCAAATCTATTGTTGGCTTTGTTATTTTGCTGTCATTTCCTTCACAACAATATCTCCCAGTAGGGGTGCTGATTAATCCATTAGCGAAGCTGCAATTACCATTGTCCCTGCGGCTCTTTTCCTGTAAAAGCAGAAATGATCCACTCTGACAGAAATCATCATTGGAGATGACTTCATTTAGCATAATTCAGGACTTATTTTGCCAGTTGAAGTTGATTTAGATTGTTTATTTGATTTTGTGGTATTCCCACTTCACCTCCCTCTCATGAATGTTGACTGTGCAGTGATTTGCGCTGTTCACAGAGAAGAGAGCATAAATACAGGCGTTGACCTTTGATCGGAGCCAGACTGGTTATTAAAACACCAGCGGTGGCGCTGTCAGGGGAGATTCTGATTTCGGTGCCTCTCCATTTGTGTATTTTTGCAAAATGGCGTCTACGCAGAGAAAACTCAGGATTCTGCTTCTTTGCTGCATCATTAACTATTTCTCTGTATGTTTCCTTTCTCCTTCATTACATTTCGATTGCGCCATATAAGGGTGAACTCGTGAGCATGTACAGCCTGTACATTTACTCACACTTTCATTAAGCTGTTGAGGCTTTAAGAGGCACTCAACAAGGTCTGCATGTACATGCAAACTGCTGTACCTGCAGAAAACTCAGCTCAGTTTGCTTTGTGAGATGTGTTGGAGCGTCAAATTAAATGTTATTTTGGTGCGGATATTGCTAGTTTTATTGGCATTTATTTATTTTCTTCCCCACCTCTGCATCCCAAAGAGCCGGGATTGCTTCATCCTTTGGGCAGCCACTGGATAATTAGAGAAACATGGATAGTTCTCCACTTCCTTGTTGAGAACGTGGGAATGTAAACTCACCGGAATGTCTTACAGGTGTCACCTTCACCTTTTAAAATACATTTGAATTAACTGAAAAGCACTTGAATCCACCATGGTTCACTGGTCACAGTGCTCCTTCACAATACAGCACACCTAAAAAACCCCACTTATTTCAGATTCCTGCCATTTACAATTGTTATACTTAATTATCTCTGCTTCCTGTTGACATGGTTGTATGCCATATTTTGCCTCTTTGTCTGTCTGGGCTGGATGCACCTAAGTGGTAATTATGACTATTAGCATTATGATTATGTCTGCACCATCACAAAGTCAGACCACCTCTGTCAGTGTTTGTGCGATTCTAAATACTTGGCTGGAAACTGCTGTCGAGCTTCCAGCGCCGAGGACGTCAGCGCTTAATACAAAACTGATGGTGCAACTAATGAAAAACATCTGGCTAATGAAAAATACCCCAAGTGATGCCTCTTGTCTCTAATAGACTCAGTAAGTAATTCGGTCTTGGCGCTCTGCTCTCTTCGAGGGCTTGCTGGTTGGCGGTTGGATTCGAGAGTATTTAACCGTAAAATAATCAGATTCTTGGGAAACTGATGAGAAATGAATTGCGGAATTTTGTTAATTCTGTTGTAATTTCTGGGGGGGGGGTGTTGGATGAAGGTCGGATGGATATAGTGCTCCGCCTCTTTGTTCGGCTCTTCATCATCAAACTCACGACTATGGTATGGTGGATTTCCGGTTTCCAAGAATGGGCGGTAAATGTGGACACTCCCTAAAAGTCATGGCGCTGTCGTTCTGATGAGGCAGCAGTCGTGGAACAAAACCCTCGGGCAAATTAGAAATAATTCTGTATTGCTCCTATAATAGTCTCACAGATGGTTCCTGTTATTGTGGAAAGTTCTCTCTGCAGCCCAGTAGTTTCATCCATTAGTCCTCATTAAATGTCCCACTTGTGACGAGAATGATTGAACAATCGGAAAAATTCAAAGATCCATCGATTTTACCTTATTCACATTGATATGGTTGGTTCTGTATAAATATTATTTTGAAAACTTTCTTTTAACTCGCCAGGTAGATCTTTGTACAGGATGGCAGACTTTTAACGGAACCTGGTGACACTGTCACTGATAACGGCCTCATCTGCTTAACCGTTATAGCTGGGAAATGCATCCTGCTAAACACAATAAATGTTATTGGCTCGGGTCAATTGAGGACTCAGACGCAGCCGTTTTGTCGTTTGGTGCAGAAAAAGAGAGAAGTCGATATAAAATGTTCCCTGGAGAAAATACCGAGAGGCCAGCCTGGTCTGAACCTGCCAGGGCAGGCCAGGCTGCACTCAGGGAGCAAATCAAATGCTCTGCAAGGGTAAAAACAGACTTGTGAAGTTTAAAGACTGAAAATCTGCGAAAAGTGAATCAATAAAAAATGCCACAAAAGGCTTTGAGCACAAGTGTTGCAGCGAAGCGGCTCGCTGGCTCAGAGGAAAACGCTGAGACAGTGTGGAGAAGCCACTGGGCGAACATGTCTTCCCTGCATTTTAAATGCTTCAGTTGAAGTTTCCCTGCTCGCCGTGATTATGCAGTCAGCTTTCCATGAGAGGGAGGCATCCCAGTTTTTTAGGAGCAGAATATAAGCTTTTAAAATCCTGGCCAAATAAAAAGACAGGAAAGCGAACCAAAATGTGGTCAGTTTAGGCCAAAAAGACCTTTTGATGTGTTCTTTTCTTCCACAGACCTCTGTGTCTATGATGATGCCCTGTCCTCTGCATCCTCTTCTCTCACGCCAGCTAACTCCATCCCACCTTTAAGAACATCCGTAAATCTCCTCTTTGGTCTTCCTCTAACGCGTTGACAGGCTCCCGTATGTTTTGGCAGGAGGTGTGCCTGAATTTCCCCCGTTGCCATGTTTTCAGGGTCTTCAGCACCAAACCTTGAAATGCTCCATCAGTTTAATTTAATGTGTTTAAATTTGTTGTTGGTGAGCAGCAAATTATATCATATGATGGGTGTGTATTTGAAATAAATCTGTGAGGCGTTTGATGACACAAAACTGAACTAAACCCCTTCCCGGTTAACCTGTCTCCTTCTCCTTTTACACTTAGATTTCAGTCTCTCATCAAATGTGTCTAAAGCCTCCTGTTATCGCGTTCGTTCCTGCACTGCATGTTGTTATTAACCTGACATCAGTTCAATTCGAAACTCGTAACAGCCTGTAAATGAAGCGTGTATATTCACACCAAGATGGACTGAAGCACCATAACTAATTCTGCCGTATTAAAAATCATAGAAATTTGTGTGCCCTTCACACAGGCCTGTGTCCCCCAGCGTTGCAAGTGGCTCTTGTCTCACGGAGGACTGGAGTATGTAAATAACGGATGTATGATTCCAGATGTAGGTTGTGGACGGAACAGCTGGGGCTGGACCTTGTTTGCTGCTCTAAATCAGCTGTTTTCTGTGTAGAAACCACCGACAAACCAACAGGATTTTGCGACAGATGGACAAAGCTAGCTAATAGCTGATGAGCATTTGGCAGCTGAAGAGCCTCTGGACATGTTGGAGAGCAAAACGGAGCCAAAAAGAGAGAATATTTGATTAGAAATCTTTTGATAGCACAGCACCCAGCCCTAAATAAACTGCTACTTATCAGTAACAAATCTGTAATTTACGTTGAGTAGTTTGCAACCTCACCTTTAGGAGCGAATGTCAATAATGTACCTGTTCCTGTAAAGGTTAATAAAAAAGAAGAGCTGATGTGTGTTTGCAAGGCCTGAGTGGCCTGAAATTCAGATTGTCCAAGAAAGGCCTGCATTGAATTATCGAGGGATCATCATTTGCATGTAGCTGCAAATATGTTTAAATAGTCCCGAGAAGTTCCTACTTTTATTGAGGAAATGAGGAGCATCAAATCTGAGATATGAAACATAAGCCAATTAGCTCTGTCTGCCATTTCCACAAAAATCTCTAATACAAATAGGATTTAATGAAATTAATGAAAATTACGGAAAGCGACAGTCCTGGAGAGGCAGAATGTTGTGAAAAATGGATGTAGCCTGTGTGGTTATCTCTTTGTATAACCATCATTGCTCCTTGTTATGTGATTTCAGGGGTTGTCGTAATTTGTGTCTGCTTTTTTTCCCTTCTGCATATCCTAATTATGTGGGATCTCCATTTTTTTTTTAAGTGAAATGGAACCAATGAACAGGTGACTGTCCAAAACCTAGCGGGCATACGCAGATGCTAATTTCACACATTGCTTTGAAACAAAACAAAGACGTTCTGTACAATTGTGCATGCCACCGTGCTCAAATGAAATTGTATCTCAGTGCCACACGCATTGATTGATGAGTTACACCAGCGTTTGCCTGAAGAAAAGCCACAACATTTCAGGGAAACGGTGCGGAGCCGCAGCATCCGCCTCGCTCGGCTTTGATGGACTCGACATTGTCAACAGCCAGTTTGATTTCACTCTGAATGCTCTTATCAATTGTCACTGATGACATTGTGCCTTTGCTATGAGTGTAAATTCTCAATTGGAGAGGAGTAAATAGAAAGGCACAAACTGTAAACATGCAGAACCAATCAAAGCTGTATTGTTAGAACCCGAGCTCAACTACTTTTCTCCTTATTTCAGTTATCAGACGCGATCATTTCACATGAAGGACACGTGCCCCCATGATGGACCGATTGGAGAATAAAAGAAAAATCTGGATAAGGGGAGAATTCAGCATATTATATAATAATATTGTCCCAACAAATGCAACCGGAGATGCATTTATGCTGCATTTTGAGCTACTGAGCTCTTTGGAACTGCTTTTATCTTGTGCTAGCATAAATCTGCATCAACACATTCCCCCCACATCCTCTTCATCACTTCTGACCGGAACTCGCTTCTCTGTTCATAAAGTAGTTGAACTTTCTTTTCAAGTTAGACATTTTATTCCCGAACCTTCCACCATTCCCTCAGCTGGTTGCATATGTTTATACCGTCGCCCTCCCCCTTGTTAGATTATGGATCCACTTTCTGTTTGTTCATTTACAAATGAAGACAGGCAGAAAAGTCGAATGTCATTGTGGGTTGTTTTCATTTAGAAGAAGAAATGGAAAATGTAAAGAGAGAACAGACGCAGGTGTGTGCTTAAATCCAGATGCCAAACTCTTAAAACACACGAAGCTCTTCTGACACGATTTTCTAAAAACAAATGCTTGTTAGAGGTTCTTGTTAGCACTGACCCAAGGTCGGACTGCAGTGTCGGCGCCTCAGCATGTCTCCCAGAGACTTTTAGACCTCTTTCTCTTCGCTGTGGATGATGTAATGTGGTTTAATACCTCTCATACTTGTCATTTCCCACCATTTGTGCTTCTTTTTGTGCTATATACTTTAACTTAAACGACCTTTAGTGAGTTAAATACAGGGATAAAGAATAGGACGAGAGCTGGCGTACCCTGAAGGAACAGCAGTGAGGCTCCTGCCTTTCCTCTCCTTTGAAACGTCTTCCTTTTACAGTAAAAAATATTTGGATTCTCCTCTCTATGTGTGTCCAAAAGACAGTTCCTGTCTCATGTCCAAGCACAGGCTTACTAAATGCCCTGTAAACCAGACATGTCATGCTGCTATGTGGATATGCAAATGCTGCTGCCAGTTTGACTCAGTTTTACAATTATGAGCAATTTGCATAACTGGTTACTGGGCATGCTCATCCTTTAAACAAGTACAAGCATTCCCCTCATGCTGTGTGTCACACTTGGGGATCATACAAATTAGGCTCCTCCACAAACGCCCTCCATTTTACTGAGGCTGCAGACACGTCAAATCGGGAAACTCTGTGTTTGATTTCACGAAACGTGATCAGAAAGCAACGGCGCAGATACATTTATCGTCCCGTAATGCATCCGCAATACTTCTTTCCCGCTGAAATCCGCGTTTCAACTAAGCGCGTGTTCGAGGTGAATGAAGGAGAGCGAGACAAGGTGAGAGACAGAATGTAGGGTATCCCCGGGGACGGCGCCTGCTCCCGCAGGAGCGACCTGTCTTAAATAAATCATTCAATTTTCATGCCCAGCTTCCCTATCTGCCTTTAATCCAGTGTGGGAGTGAGTAAAGAGAGATAGAGGAGTAAGCTGTTTGCCTTCCTCCTCTGCCTGTGTGTCGCTTTAAGCCTTTGCTAACTTGAGTTCCCAAACTTTTTTTTTTTTTTTCCCCTGACCTACTTAAATGAAACCATAAATCCACCCGGTGGATGCTGTACAGTAATGGGAGGCAATTCGAATGAATCTCGTGTAAATAAAATTGGTTGAACTCCTGCATGGGGTTTATGTTGCATAAACAGAGCGGGACATTTCAGACTCAGCACCTTCTCTAAAAAAGGACTTATTTTGTGCATCCAGGAGTGATGCACGCAAAGATATATGGGGCCAGAGCTGAGCAACAGCATTCATATCTATGGCTGTCTGATACCGTGTAAAGGCTCGTTTAATTTGTAAAGAGGCTGATAGCAGTAGGTCACAAGATGGCTTTGGCAGCAAGCAAGAAAAGGTAACTGGTGTTGCTAGTTAATGTTAGCCTTGTTATTGCATTTGAAGTGCGTGCTAATATCACAATATTGTTTGCTTTGGTGGCATGTTTGACAGAGAGGGGCTGGAGGCAGCTTCTCCATCAGTTCAACGGTGGAACTTTGCGGTGCAGCGAGTCGGTAACGCGGATTAGAAAATCAGGGACTGATGGTCGTATCTCACACCCAGGTGATGCATGGGGTGATGGGCGTGGTTAGGCCTTGATTAGATGGGCTGTTCGAAGCGCCATTCTGTATTGTCTGGTGGATGCGGAATAAAGACGTTTAAACCATCTGCTCAGTCTGAGTCTTTCCTCGGTCCTGCCACAACATCTTCTGTCCAACTAAAACATAACAAATTTCATGAATTTTAAATGTCTGAGGTGAGAAAAGAGGTTAGCTATTAAATATCAAGATCCCAGAAATGTCTGCCTGTGGAAAAAATCATACGTAGATATGCTCGACTGTAAACTTTAAACCATTTTATTCACCCAGACCCACTTGTTTGTTTTTCTATTCCTTAGGTATTAACATCCACCTACTTCTGTTTGTTTTCAGTATGTACTGAACATATTCTGTACGAAGCCCCACAGGGACACCGAATGAGATCTGAAGGTCGTTGCTATTTTTGCAAACGGCATCGCTGTTCTTAAACTACCCTTGGCACATCCTGTGGGTCTGCCTGAAAAGTGCGCATACTGCATAACAGATCAGTTGACCCTGTCAGCTGCGCCTCACCGTGATTGACACTGCGCTCGTGGAGAGCTGCAGACTTTTACTTGTGCTGACAAGACAAGCTTCTCCCCTCGCACGAGTTCCTACACCTCGCCGAGTCTGGAGACTCTTTAGTCTTTCATGTTGGGTTCAAGTGCAGCAAGTTACAGGCGATGGAAGTTTTCCATTCCTTTGTGAGCAGCAGGTTTAAAAAAACAAAACAAAAACAAAACCCAAATATCGCTCAGAGCATCTCAGAGCAGGTGAACATGAAAACCTGCTCAGCTCCTTTCAGCAATGGACATGTACTGTCATAGTGGCAGTAATACCGATGCAGAGGCTATGTGTAATAACAGATAGTGTGTAATAGTATGTGATAGTGCAGGTGGTCGGTCTCAGGAATCCATCTGTACCATATATCTGTGTTGCCACAGCCATTCATGCGTGCAGGTAAGTATAGGGTAGGGCAGGGCAGGATAGTATACGTGTGCGTCTACACGTCTTAGAAAGTCCTCAGCAAGTCCCAGAACCACTAAAGACAAACACCTGCATGCTAAATCGTGTATCTTGGCGCATCCGTGCACACCAGTGACTAGTATTCAGATTTTAAGCCTCCTATATGGGATCTATTCATCATGACTTCACCGTATGCCTGCGCACAAGTCCCAAAACCGCTTCGACTTCGCAGCAGAGACCACGCAAGAATATAAATGAGAGGCACGGGTATTTATTCGAGATGATGAATATTAACAGTAAATGCTTTCCATTTTCGACGTTATGTTTGCGGGCGCCTGGACACTATAAAATTCAACAGACAAGTAACAACGTGCATCACCTTCCCCCAACAAGCTTCTATCATCTGTTTGTTTTGCTAACTCTGCCGACATCCGGCTTCATTCCTCTTTTCTCTTAGCTACAGGATGTGAGCGTGCCTGAGCTGCAAATATAGAAATAAATAAAAGTGCTCTTTTCAGTTAAAAACAAACTTGATTTGTAAAGAATTTTACACATCTGCTTTCCAAAGTCGAAGCTCTTCCGCCCCCCCCCCCCGAAGGATTTTAATGTCATGCACTTTTCCTGTTTGGCTGACTGTCGCCGGAGTGCAGTTGTATGAAGCAGTTTTGTGAGCGAATGGCTGCCCAAGTTTCACACTCACCCATTAAATCACATCTTTTCTGGCTTGGAGCTTACTTCACTCATCTCCTGGAAGTCGGCCATTTCCGACATTATATCCTTATCTTCATGGAGCCCACCAAGAAAAGCTCAGCCTGGCTGTTTCAGACTGCAGCGACTTCCGCAGTCGGAAGCAAAGTCCTCCTTTACAGAGTAAAGCTGTGAATACAACAGTTTTCTCATTTGTGATTGTTTAAAAAAAAAAAAAGAACGTGTTTTTCCCATTTGACTTTTGTGCCCCTGATAAGCTGAGGGGACAGTTTCAGTTTTTCTTTTGTGTTTTTGACATAATGCCAAAAATGTCTCTCTGTATATGTTGTTTTACCACACTTGGAGATGTGACTTTAAACATTATCACATTTGTTACTGAATATTCTCAAGATGGATATTTTCTCCTCAAAAAGTCTTTATAAGAATATTTTCGACCACATTTCATATCATTTGACAGTTTTTTTTGCCTTTGGAGAAAAAAGGGATGACTTATTACAGGTGAAATCAGTCTGCTGCTCATTATTTATAGATATGTAGATCGCTGCGTAGGGTTTTGCACCAAAAACCTTCGAAAACCATCACCATAGTGGTGTTCATATGTTCATATTGCACAGATCAATGGATACAGGAGGAGGGAGTGGTGGTGGTGTGTGTGTGTGCATGTGTGTGTGTGTGTGTGTGTGTGTTGGAGGAGGAGTATTTCTTCTGCAAGTCTGATAGAAACAAACTGCTCTTTAATTCAATCGTAAAGAAGCGAGGCGCTCAGAGAGGTAAATGGGGAAGAGTATGAGCACGAAAAAACCATAAAGGGACCCCCCCCCCCCCCATCAGTCTCTTTCTAAATTGAAATTTGAGTTCAACCAACCAACCAAGCACCACCTCCTAAAGAAAAACAGTGTTAGTGCAAACCTTGGTATTTACCAGTAAAATGGCCCAACCCATCCAGACCAGTAATAACAGCAATGTACATGTATTGATTTAGCTTTACATAGATGTACAGTGAGTGCTTTTACATTTTCATTCATTTAGTGACTAAACGAAGCACTGAGTCAATCTTTCATTCCAGTCGTTAAGTTAACTGGAGTCTAGTTTCATTGATTTCAGGAGAAAAATGGGTTATTTTCTTGGAAAAAAAAAATCTGAACTGTGCATTTTACAATGCTTTATATTTTTATTGATATTCATTAAATATAGGCTGAGTAGTCTGCGCAGTTTATACCTTTATTGTCGCAGCCTTGTTTGCTGGTTGCACTACATACATAAACATGATGACATAAACAGCAGGATGTGTGATTTTGTTTTTGTATCCTTCATTTTAAATTCCCTCAAACATACAATCGTAAATTGTAAATAAAAAAAAGTTGCTTAAGGAGCAAATCTTTATGGCCAGACTCATATTGGAGTTTTTATTTCTTACACAGGCAGTAAAATATTAGATTCTGTGCAGTTCGGTCTAATGACAGTTTGTGAATTGGTTGTGTTGTACTGGATGTGTGTAAGAACACCACCAGAGGTGTCCTGAAGAGGACAGGCTTCGGTTTGCAGAGGAAAAATGCCGAATATCTCTTGCAAAATCTCCCCACAGATTAAGATTTTTTCCCCACTCAGTGAAAAGTGATGGAGGTTGCAGCAGTCAGTGACTTTGTAACATTTGGAATCGATTTGCATGCAACAAACTGACAACTGCAATAAAACGAGGCATCCATTAAGTCTCCAGTGTGTCCTTGTTTGACCTCTGCTGAACCGTCCTACTTACTGCACAACAGCGTTAAACAGGTTGTTCCCTAAACTTTAATTGTCTAAGGAATACATGAGGAGAATAACTGCAGCTGGCTTGTTTGTGACCTGACAATAAAATGTTAGCCTGAAACACTGCAAAATGCATTTATTTATTTGCTTTAATTTGGAAAGATTAGAAGTGGGGAATAATTTAGGACATTGTCTTCAGGAGCTATTTTGGGGTTCAGCGTCTTGCTCAGGGACACAAATGATACATTTCCATTGCCACTACCTCTCCTCTCCTCTCCTCTCCTCTCCTCTCCTCTCCTCACAATTTCAGCTGGCTCATGCGTACCACTGACTACCTCTTCCGTGAGATTGTTTGGCCGACAACAGCATCACCACCCTAAAATGAGCAATGCTGACAAAGCCTCTGGTATCCCAAATAATTGGGAGGGGAAAACTGTTCTTGTTTTGTCCGCTGTCACAGGCAATTTTGTGACTGCGCACCTGACTGGTCAACATTTTGCCCCTGGCCACACTACTCTACACTACTCTACCCTATCCTGCCCTTTCCTACCCTACTCTACCCTATCCTGCCCTTTCCTACCCTACTCTACCCTATCCTGCCCTACTCTACCTCTACCTACTCTACTTGTTTCGGTACCTCTCGGTTTTCCCAAACATTTACTAAATAATGACATATCAGGCCACTGATTGGTCAGAGATTGTCATCATCATTGTCATCATCATTGTCATCATCATTGTCATCATCATTGTCATCATCGTCATCGTCAAGTCGTCATCAAGCTGAATTGGCACCTAAACACATGGTGGCGATTTTTAAACTAATATTTTTTGCTGTTAAGTTAGGTCCAACAAGGCCAAGAATTTATACCATGGCGCTTTGGTGGTGCAAACCTTTCTCACCGTGTTGGTGGATGAAAACATCCAGAGTCAGCTGGACTGGTTAACAAGAAACGAGTGGGTTTACCTGCAGCTTTTAAAGCAAAGGGAGCAATGTGGCACAACACTGAGAAAATTTTTAAAAAATTAAAAAAGAGAAATTAAAAAAGCTGAAAAGCGACAACCATGTCATTAAAGATCACAATGGTTGGAGGGGGCAAAGCAGAGGAAAGAGTGGAAGCACATCAAATTAACTGACCGGGTTAACACAAACCGGCAAACAATGGCAAGAATTTGCATGTTCATTCTATTTATGTATATTGTTTATTTGCCCATTTATTGATTAAACTTTTACTTCAAACATCCATTTATTCATGTTCGTGCTATGAAGACCAGATATGTTGATCTGAATGAAGTGGAGAATAGAAACCTGCTATAACGTCTATTGTGTATAGCTGTTTATACTTTATGCCACTTTTGAGTGCAAAGATACACAATAAAAGTCAATGTAGAATTGTTGAACAGAAATCTGCCACATGAAGGGAACTACAGGGATTGTAATATTTGACCTTGAGGGATTGTTTTGGGCTGCAGCATCAACCGGAATGCTTCACAGCCCAGAACCTTTTCCTTCATCAAGCATTGAATGCTGTCTTGTGCTGCATAGATCAGAACTGTGCTTTGTTTTATTTTATCTTAATTGTCAGTCATTGCACTTTTAAGCTGCACTGATGGGGCTTTTATTACAAGAGCTAAGGTATGTGAAGAGCAACTTTTGCAACCATCCCTGTCAGTGTCACAGATGCTGATGATGTTTCTCATTTATCTTTGGTGAAACTGGTCCCGTTGATGGGTTCGCCATGTCGAATGTCACCAAATTCTTTCTTTTTAGGCAAGTAATTAACAAAACCAGAGCATACTTGTCTCCAGGACGTACTCAGATTATTTGCTTTGAGTCTGTGCCCCCACCGACAGCGTTATCTGTCAGGAACAGCGACATCACGTTCTGTGAATCCTCAAGAGGAGTTGTGTATGATCGTTTTTTCCTCTGTAATCATGCATTGTGCGTGATAACCGTTCTTTTTTTCGAAGGTGAGGAAAATGTACAACTGCATTTCATTATTATAAGAACAGGTCGTTTCCACGTTATGACACAACCTGAAACAGCCATTGCTAATCAAAAGCTTTTCCTTTTAATTCTGTCTCTTTTTCTAAAGCTTTATTCTTCATGCTCAGGAAGCGACGGATCCTGAAAATCCTCATGCTTGCCTGATATCCCCTGATTCATAACACTTCTTTGAACAATTAATGGCTGATGATCGGCCACCTAATGAGTAACAAAACGAGCATTTTGTACCAGCAGAAATGAACCAAGCACCATTTAATTATGATTCCTCGTCCTCCCACACCATGTACCGTCACATTTGTTTATCAAGTAAAACTACTTTAAAATGTTTTTAGGCTTTTTTCTTTTGAGCCCACTTGCTCATGCCATTATATATTTCCTTGAATGTACGGTTATTATTGTGCTTAAATGAGTATGCCTATTTAAGTTGTAGTGATCATATAACTTATGACATATATAAACTTTGTCCCATTTCTGTTGAAAATTGTATTTTCAACAATTGTATTTTGATTTAATTGTTGGTAATCTTTATAGTTGGAAATTCTCGATTAAGCTGTGGCAGAGTGGGCCAGTTCGTGATGTGGTGAAGGTGCATCGCCACACAGGAACATGAGTGTCTTCATCTTATCTGATAGAGGGAAGTTTGTATGGAGGAAGGCTCAGTACCTCTGTTACTGAGACCCTAGAAAGGACCAAGTTTGTTGTCAACATTGGCAGCCCCGCACCACCACCGCCTGTTTGGCATCCACTCCATCGATGTCTACCCTGTCCTCCTCCTTCCTTCCCTGTCTGTCCTTCCCTGTCTGTCCTTCCCTGTGTGTCCTTCCCTGTCTTTACCTTTTGGAACTTTGCCACCTCGAGCATCTTGGCATCTTACGGTCACTGAGCCCCACAGCTAAAAGAAAAAGCCTCAATGGAAGCTAAGGATCTTTTCTAACCATCCTTTGACCATCCTTCTTTTCTTCCTCCTACTCTGGATTTTCTCTTATTCTGAATGCTTTTAACAAAACTTTTATGGTTTGACGGTCATGCTTAGTTTCTTGCACAAGGTCAAAGGTGAAGAGGAATAATTTGGTCTGCCATAAAGATCAAAAAGCACTGTGGCTTCGAACAGAACTGTTTTTTGTTAAAGCACAAGACCTTAAATGCGTCATACTGAATCAGTATTATATTCTTTTTCTGAACAGCAGCCGACCAGATATTCAGGAAAATATCACCTGCATATTAATTTGGCACACAGCGTAGAATTGAATGTCAGCTGTAGAACACATCAGATGTATTTCTGGTCACAAACTGTCCAGGGAATACAAATCCATTTTTGTTGCAACCCTACAAGTCTCTGTTCACACAGTCTTACTTTTGTCACTCAGCTGAAACATTCAAACATTTCCATTATCAGAAGTATGCTGCATCTCCAAAAATCAACCCAAAAAACCCAACCAAAATAAAGCAACAGAAATGTGGTGCAGAGAGCCAAACATGTTTAAAACAGACATTGATTTTTTGCTCTTTATGTAAAATAATAAAAAAAGAAAAGAAAATTGTAAAAGAAACCAATCGGAAAAGAGCATCTGTTTTCTCTGTCCGCGCAGTGTCCATCACATTGAGAGGCATTCAAAATCCAATTACTCTGGGCCGAGTATGGTTTATAAAGCCTTCTCCTGCGACTCTTTCCAGTTGCTGAATTATTGACTGCATACAAAGCTGTGTTGTGTTCAGCGTGGAGGATGTGCCGCCCAAATTAAAGTTATTTGACATCAGCAACTGTAGTCCGTAATGATATGTTTGTGTGATTGTGGCATTTGTAAGTGCGAGCACGGATTTTCAAGGACTGTTGGAAAAGCCAAGCAGCTTGCGAAACATGTGGGTGAGAGTGCACTTTTAAACGACGCAAACGCTGGTTCTGAAAAGCTTTCTGATTGCAGCTGCCCTGCATCTTAATAAAACAGTTTTTATATATTTTAAATGGAGCCTCACAGCTTTTAGCGAGACTCTGCAGGCTTGTGTAGATCCTTACAAAGAAGGTACAGACGTGTTCTTATGGGAAGCATACAAAGATGGCGTGTGTCAAGTTTTTGGTCAAGGTGATTGTGCCGACGCTCACGCCTGCATGAGCACGCGTCAAGAAAAAAAGAAAACAAAGAACGAGTGAGGAAGTAAAAGTCAGACGAATTTGAAGGTATACAAATGTCAAAATGTCGAGGCTTGTAATCCTTTCAAGGGGTGACAAGGAATTTGGGTCGCTTGGCACGATTCCTGCTGTTAACACAGGAGGAGTGCTTACTCTGACTTCAGGAGGTAAACACGAAGGTCTGATCTTACTACTTTTTCTCTCCCTCTCTGGCACGACCGCTCTCCTGCACTCCTTCTGGCTTTAAAGGGATTATTTTGGTGAGAGTACTTATGGATTTACAATGGTGCTGTACAGGGGATGCTGACTGGCCAATTCACATCAATGCCACCCTTGCATAGCATCTTTTATAATTATACGCAGGTTCTGATATTTAGTTATCAGCGATGATGCCGCCTTCTCGCATCTCAACTGGATCACTCACACAAAATGTTTTTGAAAATCCCAGTTTTGTGTAATTATTTCCCTTATGTGGTACATTGGTTGAAAACCCCCCCCCACATATTTTCCAACAATTTTTTTTTAGATGATCCAACATCTGTCTTCCAACCATCCTTCCATCTTCCTCTGCTTAAAGCAGCTGTTGCTAGGCAACAGCTCAGGGCTGCATTTGAATATTGATATTAATATAAAAGCAATATCCATCAATCACTGGCTGGGCATTAGATACACCTTTTTCAGCAGTGCCGTTTTGTTGACTTTTATTGTGCGGGACAGGGAAGGACACGGGTTCATTGCCTTTGTGATTTATGAGTAGTTCTGTAAGGTGCTTTTGCGGGAAATGTGTGACAACAGTTACTTTGTCATTAGCGACATGTTAGTATATTAGACTAAACACGCCCTGAATGTGGAAATAATTCATGCAGCGAGGTGCAGAATTTCAAATTGTGTTAAACCAATGGTAATTAATCTATCAGTTCCCCAAATTCTGCCATTTTAGGTCCCTAATTATGTACTAAGTGCTGCTGTTTTGGTATCACTAAGGAATATAACATGATAATAATGACACAGAGGAGGAAATGAGAATAAAAGAACCCCCCCGCAAAAAAAGGCTTGATTATTTCAGTGGGATTGTACACATTCTGGGTGTAATTATCTTTTCTCTCTCTTACCGTGACTCATGAGGCTAGTCTAAGCACCAGCACCATGTTTGGCCACCATTTATCTGAACACCAGCTTTTTATGGTTGTGCTGGATTTTTCCAGGTTTTTGCTTTCTTATCAAGGGCTGTTTCCCAACTTTTTGATTGACTTTTAAGGAAGGATGTTTCAGCTTCCCAGACCGAGCCCACCTGGACATTTAAAATTCCTGGCATGATCCTACATCCAGTTTGCAGCAATACATCTATAGAACTTGGAACCCACTTAGAAAACCCTATTCCCCTGCATACTATGAATAGTCTATCCTGGGCGACTGCATGTGCAACTGTAAGCTGAGAGAGCTCCTCAGGGAGAATTCAGTCTTACTCTCTCATGCTGCTTACCCAACACATGACCTATTGGGATACAGTTAGCTGAACCAATAGAATGGCAGTTATGAAGTATGTAAGAGCAGGAGTGTTGATCGATAATTCATTTGGGCTTCACCATCATAACGACATAAACAATGGGGAGGATCTGGTGGTGGCTGTTAGGTCTGGCCCCTTAAATCAGATCTGCCAGAGGAAAGCGGCAGCCTGTCATTCGGACAGCCGAATGGCCGGGCAGCCCGCAGCAGCTCATCAAAGATGAGGAAAGGGCAGAGAGTAGCATTGCGACTGTCTGTGCAGGTAACCACCTGTTTATTATGAGACACCTGAGGTCCGTCTGAGCTCACCGAAGCTGCCAGCGCAGTGGCCATACCACTATCAAGATAAATGTGCTCCTAAGCCTGAAGAAAGGTTTTGATAAAGCTGTTCTAAGGTGTTGTCACACAGTAATTATGTGTCATTGCCTAAAGTAATGAACTGTAATTGATTACACACACACACACACGACACACATAATTTTCCTGCTTCCGCGGGCCATGTAGAAGGGTCCATTATCAATATACTAACATGCAGTACTGAGCACCAGCATCCCTGCAACCAGAAACATTGACTTGCACTGTCAGCAGCGGGTGTGTGTGTGTTTGTTGTTTTTCAGCCTTGTCATGATGACGCCAGTGTTTGTGGCCAAACACTGGCAAAGAAATAATGCATGATAGCTTGTCCGTTAGCATGCTGGTGTAAGCGTACACTGTTAAAACCCGGGAAGCTTGACCCAGAGGATTTTCTGAGATTTTCAGGCTCATCAGTTCTACACCTGTACAGCTTTTGTTATGTTTGCTTTTTGCTGCAGCTTTATGGGCCACCCAGGAGTCACAGAAGACTTTGACAGAAGTTCTGACAAATGTACCATTGCTGGGACCTGGGGCCTTGACACACAAACACACGATAACAAGGCTGCAGGTTGTGTCCGCTCTCATCACACATTTTCCCGCTGCTGACTTTGATGCTGAGTCACTGAGCTGATGGTAGCTGTGTTTGGAGTTCAGACAGTCAACCGTTGCCTTGTTGTGTAATGCGACTGAGCGCCGCGAGATTTGATGTGCGGTAAGAGTGCTTGATGCTTGCTCGGCGGTCTGATTTTTCTGCAGTACTGTATATTTAAGTCCTGTAAACAAATCTATCCCCTTTTTTCAAAGTGCAAAACCGAAATAAAGACGCAAATATTTTTAATGTACCGTATTTTCGCGACCATAAGGCACACCGTATTAAAAGGCGCAGTCTCAGTTACAGGTGCTATTTCTGTATTTACCACATGCATAAGGCGCACCGCATTATAAGGCGCCCCATCCATTTCGGAGAAAATGTAAGACTTTTAAGTGCACTTTATGGTCGCGTGAAAATACGGTATGCATAGGAAATCAAACAACATGTGTATAATGTAACACATGTTATTTGACGAGATACCAGTGGAGCCCCTGCAGGCATAAGGTGAGAATTCCAGCTGATTGAGGACAGTGTACCCCCAGCCCACCACAGCACTGCAAAACCAAGATCCACACACTCCCCTGAGAAGGGGCCTGCCGCTCACCAGAGAGCCCTGAGCATGCACACACCTACCCTGAAAATCCCAGTCACGACATCCTCTGCGTGCACTGTGGGAAGACTGGCAGGAGTAGAAGGCCCCTGTCGCGCGCGCACACACACACACACCAACACACACACACACACACCAACAACCCACCCACCACTTGTACCCCCAAAGCTCTAAATATCTAAAGTGCACTTAAAACTGAGGTGCATGCAGCCATGCAGTAAGACGGAAGGAAGGGCTGCCTTGAATCCCACAAAGACGTGTAACAGAAATGTGTGACAGTTGCACAATTGTTTTTTTATTGGGGGGGGGGGTGCAACAAAAACTGGAACATTCTTTGATTCTTTTAAATAGGAGTCACGCATGGTAGCCCGTTGACTGAGATACACCTTAGAATTGTGGGACTGTTTTTGGGATGTAGGTTTTGAATTCAGTTTGTGTTAATCATTGTAAATAGTGTAACGCTAATTTTAATAAGTTCATGCTAATTTTGTGGGAGTTTGCCTGGTATTGGTGTTTATTTTTGTACAACCACGAAACCTGTCACAGTTTATGAAAAGCAGATGCCCAAAGGGCAGCATGTCGCTCCGTTTCTGTCTCTCTGTCTCTCTGGGACCTCATTTGCGGAATTGCAACGCTTAAGTTCTTTTTTTTTTTTCTTTTTTTGATTTCCCGCCCACATATTTCTACCAGGCACACTGGTGGTGCACCAGGTTGAAGCCAGATTGGTTCCCTCTGTTGCAGCACTGGTTGGCTGTGTGAGGCAGCTTGCTGGCTTTTATTTTCTTCATCGTTTTCATCACATTTTTAAAACATTGCCTCAATATTGAGCTTTAATTTTCTCTTCCGTTACTCAGCAGTATTTGTGCAGAACAAGTCTTGGCGAGACATAAACATTTACACACGGAACGCTGTGTAGAATCTGTGCTTCTCTCTGATATGATAATTAATTATACATTAACTTGTCACATTAATATTGATGAGCCAGATCAAAAGCCTCAAAATCTTTAACACAAATGCATACACTACACTTGCAAAAGATTAACACTGATCTTTTGGATGTTTCACTGACATAAACTAAAATGTTATCAGTTCTCTCTGCACACCTTTCACAGCACGTCTAAGAGGTTTTAATAAGGTGCTTGAAACCAGCAGTCAAGAGGGAAACCATCTGCATCGCAACTCGCCAGATATGTCGGTATTTAACCCCACTTGCTTCCCCAGACTACCTAATGGGTTTTTTCTCAAAGGGGTCTTTAACAATTAATACAACCTAACAATATGGGAGTACAGGTGGATGTGTTTTGGAAGGTATGAGTATGTATGATGGTGTCATGTGTTGGCATGGAAATGCCAGCTATTAGAATTGATGTCCAAAGGCAGCGAAGCATAAGCACCTCTTTCCAAAGTAATAACATCGACTACATTTTAGAGAAGGTGGTGAGGCACAATCTATTCACCCTTGAAGCATGAAACGAGTCCTTTGAGAGCCTTGAAATGGGCCTGCAGGCTTGAGCTTTATTTTCAACGTGGGGGGGAGGCAGTATAAATGGCCTGGTGCCATGGCGTTCAGATCCTGATCATGGATCTTGATTTCGCTAATGCCCTTGCTATTCTTTCTACCACTCACACACCTACAAGAGAAGACTGACAGATCGGTCTGAACGTGAACACCTCCAAAACCCAAGTGATGCGCATGAACTTGACACCACATGCACCGATCACTGCGGAAGGTAACCCTCTCAATTATGTTGAGGAGGACACGTATCTGGTAAGTCTCTTCAGTGAGGACAATTCATGTAGTGGAGATATCAGTATCACATTTTCAAGCCCTCATACCAGCTGGAATTCCAATCAGTACAGCATCAAACCCAAGATGCAGGTGCAGCAGAGCTATCTTAAAGTCCTGCTGAATGTCTCGGAATGCTGACAATCCTTGAGAGCCACATGGGAAAGATCGACAGTTGGCAGTTTTGGCAAGAAAAGATCTTCGATGGAGACCTGTACAAAAAGACAAACTGTCGGAATGTGGTGCTGGAAATTAAACAGATGGCTTGGACTTGTCTTCTGAATGGACCAAGACTGCATTCCCAAAGTAGAATGGAGATAGACCCCACCTGAGAAGAGGACACAATGGAGGCCATAAACAAACTGGCAGAGAACTGAAGACGCCAAACCTATGGTGGGGCAAGACAGAGCAAGTTGCACAGGAGAGATCCCGATGGAAGCAGATAGTGGCAGCCTTATGTTCCCCTGGGAATCTTTATATTACTACTATGATCATTAGTAGGTCCTTGAATATCCTTGGGGGTTTGTCAGATCCTGTCCATAAATCCTATTAGTATACACATTCATGATAGATGCTGATGCAGACTTGAAGCTTTGAAACCGTCATCCAGTAACTGAATCCCGCTGTACCTTCAAATAAATGCATTTCTTTACCTGATTTTTGAGATTGAAAGAAGCAGTGACGCTCTCGCTCTTGGGATGTTGGAACAAAATACATTTTATGTTCTTTACAATAAAAACTTTTATCTCCTAAAAAGGCCAACTGGCTCCAAGATGGCTGTGTATGTTTGTATTATCATAGATTATCATCACATTACCACAAATGACTAAACAGTCAATGATAAATGTCGTTTTGAGATCGCATGAAAAGAATCAATTTGCATTTGAATCAAATAATCCCATTCTTGAACAAATCCCACCGTCTAAAACTTACCCGGTATACGAAGGAATCGCACATCAACCGATTCCTGACATCTCGCTGGGCAGCCATCGGTTATTTTCCGAATAAAAAAGAACGATCCTGCCGGCGGTTGCGACTGTAAGCCGCTTTTTCCTATAGGATAGTTCGGCTGTTGGAATAAATAGTCCCTATTTCGTTGCGTTGGTGTAATTTCTGTGAAAATCAAACTCAATTCTTTCCAGATGATAGTCCGCTTAATTGATTCAATCTTAAACACATATTTGCCACTGAGGGAAGGAAAAACTTCTACACTTTTTCCCTCCTTGCTCTCCTGACTATAACGATGTTCTCCAAGGTTTTGTGAGCTTCTTTGTTCCTCATATCGAGTCAGCGGATGGAGCAGCGTGCCTATTGTGCTCTTGGATATGACATTCTTAGATTTAACTCCATGAATCAAATCATTCTGTCAGAAGTGATTTAAATTGGATAAAAGAATCCAACTTCCCATGAATTATCGAGAAAGATCACTCCCTTTTTCTCTTTTCCTCTCTTTCCACTTCCTGCTCAGAACTCGTTAAAAAAAAGCGGCATTGCGTTTCTTCTGAGCTCAGCAGTGGGAGCTACTTAATAATCCTTTTTATTTCTATTTCTATAGATGTGCTCATGTGCAAATAGGACAAAGATGATGGATAGTGGTGATGTTTGTGAATAATTCTGTCTCTAAAATATAATGGAAAAGAAATTGCAATTTTATTTGTATTCATGTACAGTAGGAACTACAATCTCAAGTATCAATAATTGAACATCATCCGTGGAGAAATTTGTCTGACTTCTTACAAGCAAAGTCTTTTGAAATCCTTTTTTTCCCTTTTTTGTTCTTGTTTTTGTTATGCTTTTATCTTTTTTTAACAACTGAAGCACATGTAAAATTATGGTCTGATATATATATATTTTTTTCCTGTTTTTTAAAATATTTTTGTAGAAACTGAATGATCTGATGACCATTCTCTCAAAAAAAAGAGAGAATATTCCCACATACAATAATTCCCATACATAGACAGTTGGCAGAGTAACACACGAGAATTTGATCACCTTGGCTTCGGGTTTTGCACAAAATCAGGCTCATTCTGCTGGTATTCCAAACTTCTTAATTTCATCCTGGCATCCAAAGATCCCCCCCAAGTAAATCTTGCTCTTGTAAATACCAATATTTTAACGTCCATTCCTCCTGAATAACTCATAACCCTTGTGTTCATATATATATATATATATATATATATATATATATATATATATATATATATATATATATATATATATATATATATATATATATATATCACACACACACACACACAAATTGAAACCTTTTTTACTGTAGCCAGCATCAACATTGAATCATTAAGCCACCAAAAGCATTGAATAGGAAATGAGCATTTAAAAAGAAAACAATGAGAAGAGAAAGAATGGTTTGCCTCCGACTTTAGTATTCAGAAATTCAAAATGCTCCACGGATAGATATTAAAAGGTTTACCTCCACATTTCCAGCCCTTGTCCATCATTCCACGATGAATGTGGGGAGGTTGCACGTTGCCATAGTGCTCTCGAGAGGTGAAAATCATCATGTGAATTGTTCTGGAAAGCTGAGATGAACTGTGATAAGATCAACTTTTACCTTAAATCTATTCCTTTAAACTGCGTTATCCTTGTTTTGTTGCAAATTAAAATTGTTTGTTGCACCAAGACCAATGTGAGGCATGTCTTCCTCGTCTTGCTATGCGCAGAAGGTCACTCTGTTTCCATGGCGACAGTCTGATGGCTAGCTTTGCCTCCTTATTCTTCACCCCCCCCCCCCCCCCCCCCCCCCCCCCCCAATCCCTTCATATCTGCAATATCTGTTTGAAGCCTCCTCATGACCATTGTGCCTCATGGCTCCCCTCTTTCCTCACCGACTCTTTACTTTTCATCCCTCACTCTCTCTTCCATAAGCCTTCCTCTTTGAAAGACGAAATGAGAAATGAGTGTAAACAGAGTACCAGAGATATGAGGTTCTGATGGTCCATAAACGATGCAGCATCAAAGTGTGTGCATGTTTCTCTTGGACAAAAATGAATCCAAGCAGGGGTCGCTTTAATATCAAAAGCCTCTGTCCCGCGTTAGTTGGACGCCGGGGGAGTGAAGACTCATGCTGTTTTGTTATCAGCTTTCCTCTGTTACTCTGCAAATGAACTGCTGATACAGATTAATGAGCTCTAACCCGTCTCCCCTTGTTTTGCTGCCAGTTTCTGGCTGCTCCGCTGACTATTTTAGCCTCTTTTCGTATTTGTCTGACGGGGTCGCACTACATTACAAAGCAGCCTCATTTGCAGCCTTATCTGTATAACAGATGGAATAACAGTGCCTGAGCTTGTGTGACCCTGGGGTGATGGCAAGGTAATGCGACACTGGGTGAACGTAGATCATTACTGGGTCAAGAGCGAGGCTGCACACAGCAGCCTTATGCTCCCCTTCATTTTCTCAGGCAGCATCCTGCCATCATGTGGCATGTGCTGTGTATAAGACAAGACAAACGAGCATTAACAGGGCTGTGGAACAGCATATGACTGAGCTATGCGACAGGCAATGGAAGCTTAAAGAGGACAAAAAGAAAGTAGGTGATGCCCATACATGATGAAGCATTTAAAGGCAGTAGATGCAAGAAGGTGAAGAGCTGAAACAAAAAAGGTAAGAGGAAGGAAATGCAGAAGGAGGAATAAAATAAGCATTTCATCTTAATTAAAGTGACGGATGTATGGCTGTTGTGTGGGAGCCACAGGGGAAATGCACATTTACTCATTTAGCTGCTTTGCTTCTCAGTCATGCCGGCTTTGCTGTGATTTCATCTCAGCCGAGTCATTAACAGATTTCATTTTGCGTTGAGTGACGGCCAGAATATGATAGTAATAAGAAAAATGACCCTATTTTTGCTCTCTGCCATTAAACCTCCAGCAGATAAATGTTTATAAATAGAGAAGCAATGCCCTCCATGCCCTCATCGCACCAAACAAAATCGAAGTTTAGCTGTGTTGGTTTCGCGCGAGCCTCTTGATATTCTGCTCACCTTTGGCAAACCATTCTTTACCTTACGCAGTTTTACACACAGAGAGAAAAAATGAGCTAAAAGCTATCACATTTTTTCTTCTTTTAACCACTAGACATACTTTTAATAAATAATCTTTGTTTTTTTTTGTTTTTTTTAAGACACTTGCTAAAGTATCGTGCCATCCCTTTGCCGATTGCTCGTTATATCCCCATTATCCACATACTCCTTTTAAGTCCTTTAGATTTCTTCAATTTTTATCTTTTAGTCCATGGTATTCCCAAGTATGAAACAGTTAATGATATTAGTTTAAGTTCCAGATCAGATCTGGGTCTCTTGTACATTGTCTTTTGAGCAGGCCTGAATCAGTAAAGGTTCCTGCTTTGCTGAACTGTGTATTGTACTGAGCATAGGCGTGTGATGGTAAGTGCTCTTGTAGGTGTTGTAGTGGTTGTAGTGCTCCAGGGGGGGCAGTGATAGGTGTCTCTCCATGGCAGCGACACCCGCAAGCTCTTCTTCAACAGTGATGACCTCCATGGATGAGGCAGGGCCATCGGGGTCTTGCTGGTTATGTTGCTTTCTCATTTTGTAGAAGATGACCAGCAGAACAGCAGCCATAAGGGTGATGGCCACAAAGCAGCCAATGATAATTTTAGTGGTTTTCATCACCTCATCCAGGCCATTGAGAACTCCCTCTCCATCCGCATTGAGAACTGGAATGGTGTAAGTCCTCTCTGTGGTCCTTGTAGAGACGGGAGTACTTTTCGTTGTTGAGGATGACACCCAGCCAAATGGTGGTAGGGGGGTTTGGCTGTCATCCCCGAGGCTTTCAATGGTCTCCACTGTGACTGTAGTGAAATAGGTCACTCCGCTGTTTTCCACGGAAGTGACATTAAGTACCGCAGAGGCCGAAATGTTGCCCGCCGTGTTGCTAACCATACAGGTGTAAGTCCCTGTGTCCTGCATTGTGACACTGGTGAAGTTCAGACTTCCGTCATTAAGTACAGACAAACGCACTTTATAAGCCCCGTGTGTCACCAACGAGCCATTAGGTGTGAGCCAGCTGATAGATGTCAGTGAGCTTGTCCGACACTTGAGCTCTGCGCCCATGCCTTCTGTCACATTTAAGTCACTGGGCGGCTCCAGGATGACCGGAACATCGCACTGGAAGTAGCTGTGATCCAGTTCACCAATGTAGCGACCTTTAAAGGCTGTGGGAGAATGACAGCGGGCACAGCAGCTGGTATTGGCAGGCACAGCCTCCTTCAGCCACCAACTTAGCCATAAGATGTCACAGTTGCAGTTCCAAGGGTTGTGATGGAGGTGGACTCGCTCGAGACGATGCAGCGGCGTGAAGAGGTCATGTGGGAGGAAGGTAAGGTTGTTGTGAGCCAGGTTGAGCTCCACCAGTGATTGAAGGTCATCAAAAGAATTCCTCTCAATAGTTTGGATCTGAGCATGCATCATCCACAGCTTCTGGAGATTCACCAGTCCTGTGAATGAGCTGGGTTTGATGACAGAGATCTGATTTCCTGACATTTCTAGCTCTTCAAGCTTAATTAAAGGAAGGATATTAGGGATCTCCTTAAGGTTGCACATTCCAAGGTTCAGGTAGCGGAGGTTGCTCAAGTCCTTGAAGGCTCTGTCAGAAATGTAGGAGAGGCGTTTGAGCTCCCCTAAATCCAGCCTTCGAAGGGAGGGAACCCGGTTGAAGGCATAAGACGGTATACTTTCAATGGGGTTGTTCCGTAGCCACAATTCCTTTAACTTTGACAAGTACTCAAATGCTCCATTAGGGATTGTCGTGAGCCGATTATCAAAGAGTTCCAAAGTGTTGAGACTGGCCAGCCCATTGAAAGCTCCAATTTCAATGTTGCGGATATGGTTTTTGCTGAGTTGCAGTATCTCCAGGTGGCGCAGATGTTTGAAACTGTCTACCTTGATGACCTGGATGAGGTTGTCTTGGAGATTCAAGTAGCGGGTGTTGGTGGAAATGCCGTCCGGAACATCGCGCAGACTGCGGCGGGTACATATGACCTTGCTGAACTGGTTACTGCACGAGCAGACAGAAGGACAGGTTTGAGCACGAACCAGCCCGGCCACCACCAGGATCTGCAGGGCCAAAAGCAGCGCAAGGAGGGGGTTGGACAGCGCCCCCTTCAGCCTACGACCTCTCATTGTCTGCCGCTCGAGGGAAGAGATCATCGTGATCAGCAATCATAGTTCATGGGCTGTTTACTTTCTCTGTGAATAAAAAGAGAGAAAATAATTAATTACACAAGAAATGACATATTTACTGGTGTTTGGCAGGTTTCAGTGCTCTAATCCGTCAAGATTTTCAGGTTAAGAGACTGAAGTAAATGTCATTCCTGCCCCGAAATCGAAAAACAAAATTAGACGTGCTGCGAGAGGACTGGAACTGGTGGCACACAAGCTAAATGGTTTTTAGAAAAGCAATCACCAGATTAGTTAATAGTGAAAAATAAATACTGAATGAAATTAATCATAGCATGCAGCCCTAATCTATTTATACATTGATGTGTGCAAAAAATGAGAAAACACGAGCAAAACAAATTAACAGCTGTCGTTGATTGACAGAAGTGTCCATCTGTGGAACTGTCACAGATGTCCCGCCTTCACACAAACTGCTTCATCCATGTTAAAAAGAAAAAAAAAGTCTATCTATTCATATGCATCAACTGCCTTACTTGTAAAGGCTGAGGGTGATTGTCTAGTCTGCTGAATCCACATTATTAGAATTGCAATACTACAAAGTAATCAAATGCTGTCTCTCTTCTTGGGGCAACTTCTGTGTGTATTCTGATTGATGTTTCTTTCTAAGTGTTTTTTTTTTTTTAACATGTCAAGCTTTTTATTTTGTTTAAGTAGAACTTGTGTCTTCCTGCCCAGTTTGCCGTCACATCATTAGAGCCAGAAGGCTGCATTGATGCCATCTGCCAGGTAAGCTTTTAGGACTGAGAGATTCTGCCAATATATCAGGTGTGTTGTTTGTTTGGAGGGCATCTTTGGCCTTTATTGACTTACTTTACTGGACTGTCTCCAAAGACAGAGTGATGGCCACTGCTCAGATAGCAGCTGAGGGGCTGCTGGTTTCAGGGAAAATACAGTGTTTATATATATTATTGCTGTCAAGCGATTAAAAATTTTATTCAGATTCATCACAGGGTTGCTGTGGATAAATTTTGATGAATCATGATTAAATATCATTCACTTTTAATCTATAATAATTTGCATTTTATTTTGAGTCCCTGGCTAACTAATGCTCCGCGTTACTATGAGATTTCTTTCTTCGGTGGAAAGAAAACTCCTTCCTGCAAAGTCTGCATTATACTTTGTGTCGGTTGACTATGTAAGCCTCAAAATTCCACCTCTGCCTTATCCTTTGAGTTTTCCCTTATTCCACAGCCCTCCCCTCTGGGGGCATAGGGCTGGATCTGCTCTTTTATGAATGGAGATGCATTAGGAGCTCTAGAAAAGAACCTCCAGCAGAATATGTGAATGAAGATAGCGCCTAGGCCCGGGATCCACAATGCTCACCAGAATTAGCAGCATTGGCTTCCTGTTCTCTTCACAGATGAAAGCAGCTTCACAATGAGGACATCTGGCACGTGTGGGAGACCATGTAGAGGCCATAAAATTGGGTTATGGGTTTATATAAATGCACCCATGATGGTGGCATGATGGCCAAAGGTGCACAGTGGGTATTGACTGGCATTTGTGCGAGGGAACCATTTTGCGAGAAGTACCAGTATTGGTCCTCTTTTCATCGTTAAGGGTGAGTTCACACTGAGGGTAGCCACACCTGGTTTAGCGGCATGCAGTGCCTCATGCTCGCAGTGGCTACATTGGAGGAGGGAGTAACTGTCTTTCGTATGGTATTTAATTGAGTGATCACCATCACACAAAACAGCTGCAAATTTAAAATGTGTAAATAGATCACTAATGTCCCATCCAATCATTTGTGAGAAACAATCGCCTGTGTTGGATTCAATTAAATCAGATTAGATTTCTGCAAACACACATTTCCAAGCGTGTTCAAGCTAAATCTGCTGCACTCTACTTCCAATTTTCATCATCGGCTGCCCCCTAAAATAAAAAAAATCAACAAACGAATACTGTTTTTAACAGTTATTAGCATCCTCATAGCCAACCTCTGACCCCACTGGCCTGCTCATCTCTTATAATGATAGCTTGTTGTAATTAATGTATTTGCACGATTCATCTTGTATGGAAGCAACATGTCAGTCCTGTCAGTCCACTGTCAGTTCTTTGCAGTGAAAGGACTGACAGTGCTGGGTCAACCTTTACTTCTACCTAGTGCACACGCAGTACACTTTCAATTGATCTCTTTTCATGTCTTTCAACTCATCTGCTAATCAACTTTTCCATCAATTCCAATCTTATAAAAACAACGACATCCTTTTAGTGTTTTCTAAACTGTAGAAATTGCTAAGTGGGCTAAATTTGTTTCGCGGTGGGTTGTGACAAGGGGAAATAATCAGCAGGAATTAAAACTACACGTGGTTCCATTTCTGCACCAGCACGGGTGCTGTGCCAGCTGTGGTGGGAACAGGTTGGGGTGAGAAGAGCCTTTGCTATCAGAACCCGCCTGAATGAGGCGTCCCACTGGCAGGAGCCAATTTCCTTCCTTGGGGGTTAAAAAAAAACATTTAAAAAAATCCTGCATACTATCAAAAAGCAGAAAATGGGAAACACGACAAAAACAGCTGTGGATATAATCTGTCAGTAGGTTTCCATCAGAATGTTTAATCAGCAGTGGGTACGTTGAGGTTCTATTCTTAGAATCAGTCCATATTTGGTGCCAGCATTTATAATGTTATCCGAGTATGTGCAAGCACACTGCGTCACTGCATAAAGGCATGTTACATTGCAGAAGAAAAAAATCAAAAATGGCTTCAAACGTCATTTGTCCTATTGTTCATCCAACACTGTGGATTCTTTCCATCCAGGCACACTCACCACACATTCATATCCACTGAAAGCAGTAGCTGCTTACATCTTAAATCCTGCCAGCAACATAAAAAACACGCCCACCCTTATTTTTCTGCTTCGGCACCCGCAGCCATGCCATTATATTCCTCGCTGGTGCGACTTGTGTAATTCATCTGTGATACAAATGTGGCTGGAGGAATGCTGAGTTCCTCAATCAGGGTGGGCAGGAAATAGATTACAACCCAAAATACACATTTTTTTTTGATGATTTTAAAAAACAAAATCAGATGATGTCATTGTGGGCTGCTGCAAGCTATCATGTCCACAGAAAACAGTCTATCATACTACTGAGGAATCCTGTCTCATTTCTTCATACTTTGTTCATACATTTTCAGTTCAGACAGGAAGTCACATCTCTTCAGATGTTCACACACAAACTTGGTGTAATACTAATAAAATACATTCAATGGCCACTTTATTAGGCAATAGCTTGCCAATAAAAGGTTGGACCCCAATTTGACTTCAGAACCGCCTTAATTCTTCATAACATTCTTTCATCAAGGTGTTGGAAACATTTCTCAGAGATTTTGGTCCTTATTGACATGAGAGCTTCACACAGTTGCTGCAGATTTGTGTGTTATGTGTGCAGATCTCCCGTTCCACCACATCCCAAAGATATCTATTGGACTGAGCTCTGGTGACTGTGGAGGCCGATGGAGTTCAGGGAACTCATGGTCATGTTCCACAAACCACTTTGATGATAGGAGCTCTGTGACATGGTGCATTATCCTGCTGGCAGTAGCCATCAGAACATGGGTCCATTGTGACCATAAAGGGACGGACATGGTCAGCAGCAATATTCCGCGTGACTGCAGCATTTAAATGATGGTCATTTTGTCCTAAGGAGTTCAAAGTGTGCCAAGAAAAAAAAATCCCCCACTCATTACACCATCAGCAGCCTGTACTGATGATTCTAGGCAGGATGGATCCAAGCTTTTATGTTTTTTGATGCTACCATTTGAGTGTCGCAGCTGAAATCGAGATTTGCCAGACCAGGCAATGTTTTTTCAATCTTCTATTGTCCAATTTTGCTGAGCCTGTAGGAATCGTCGCCTCTTTCCTGTCCTTAGCTGACAGCTGAGTTACTGTTGCCCTTTGTATCATCTGGAACCAGTCCGCCCGTTCTCCTCTTGCCTCTCACATCAACAAGGCATTTTCGTCCACACAACTGCCGCTCGCTGTGTTTTCGGACCATTTTCTGTAAATCTTCGAGATGCTTGTGTGGAACTTCCCAGTAGATCTACAGTTTCTGAACTACTCAGAGCAGCCCGCCTGGCACCAGCAACCATGCTGTGTTTAAATTTCAGCTAGTTGTCTCGACCACATCTACAGGCCCAAATCCACGTGATTTGCTGGTTAGCGAGGTGTGTTAACAAGCCATTGAACTGACCTACAGTAATTAAGTGACCAATAGGCGTAGTACCAGGCATCGTTCAGTCACTGCTTGTGTATTTCCTGAGGTTGTGCTGCATCTGTTAAAAGTTTGTTTATTTTTTAATGCACTCTGATGCGTCAGAGTGGGGATTTAGTAGCAGTTGATCTCGTGATTGGGACACTGATTGTATAAAATATGGAGTGAAGTGAAATCTGGCAAGTCTTCTGAATGGATGCATGAGTGCTGCCTGATGAACTGTCATCTCGCTAATTCATTCAGCACATTACCGATTAGCAGCATTTGCATACGTTTGTCGTATTTTTAGCTTCGTTTCTGCTGAGTTTCGACGCCTCGCGGGCCATCTGGGGTCTTACGAGCCTCGTCTACAGACGCTGCGCCAGAGACACGAATGGAAAGAAAAGTGGTTTTGTGTTGTGAACTTTCTGCCACTGAAGAAGTAATTTCTATAGCTTTAAACGATGTTGCTTCTGTTGTGGCTGCACGTGAACAGGCGCTCTGTGGCACCAACACACCGCCTGTTCTAACCTAGAACAGCTTGTCTGAATCACATTTCTTGGAGAATAAATGGAAAAGGTAATTGTACAAAGTGATGAGTGTGACACATGTGAGGAAATCCTCAGGTGTTGCAGTACACACACACACACACACAAACAAATAAACACACAAACAAATAAACACACAAACAAATGAACACACAAACATGCAAAGCCACCATATGTCATGTGAGGAAGATGAAAAACATGATTAACAATGGCTGCGGCTCATTAACTTTCAGGAAATATTTCCTTTATGATCCAATAAAACATCACTTATCTCAGCACTTCATGACTTCACACCCAATCGACACGTATTTTTAGGACCCAGCTGGTTAAATGCGAGGATTTACTCCCATCTAAACGCAACAGCTCGGGCTGCGTCCTGGGAAATGCAAATACTGTAATACATTTAGAAAACCAAGTGTCTCATCGATATGTTGATGCAGGACAAACGTGTTAAAGGTTAAAACGATCACGGTGATCAGATCGTAGTTCTGAACATATGAAGGTGGACCTGGACTTATAAATCCTGAGCTTTGCAGAAGCATGTGTGTGTTTTCCAGGTTTGTTGCAGGGTCGTGTGCACCTCCTGGGCTACGAGCTGCAATTTTAAAACCCTGTCCAGGGTCCATCGTGAGCACAGGCCTCCAGCGCTGTCTCATTCTGACATGAAGGCTGAGAGTGCTTCACTCTCCGCCTCTGCTCCACCCGGGGAGGAAAAAACAATTCCCTGTCTCGACCTCGGCACACAGAGCGCTGGTGTTGGGGAAATAAATCATGGAGATTGTTGCCTGACTTATCAGCCAAATTCTTTTCCTCTTACAGGAGGGAGTAAATGGTCATTCCTTGATCCTCTCGGAATAACAAAGTATTTCCTAAGACATGACGTTAACCATATATTTCTCCGCCTGCAGCAATCTAATGCATTAACACAGCGTATATAATCTGCCTGGGCTTTTTTATTTCTCATTTCCCTTCAACGTTTTGCTCGATAAAAAGCTTTGAGGGGAAAATAAGAGAAAGAGGATGGAACCATTCAACCCATAGGAGCTCATAGGGTTGCTACTTTTATTTATGCCATAGGTACAAGATTAATCCTTCAAACATGATGAGCATCTTTGAGTGCAACTAATGGTCACTTCACAGGACACCCAAAATAAAGCCTCTCACTGCTGTTTTCTGGACTTAAATATTGCTTATATACTCAAAAGTAGATGCATTTATACGTGTGCACACACTATATGACAGGGACAGAATAGAATTCAATTTTCTATCATCAAATTAGTGTGTGTTTTTCTATAAATGTAGTGTTTTTTAATTATTGAAGTACAAAATTTATTCAAAAACTTGTTAATGAAGTTTGTGTTTGATTAAAACATGAATTTTCATAAATAGCATTAACTCGGATAAAAAAAAACTGTTTAATTGAGATGTATTTTGGTTTTTGATTAATAGTTTCATTATATTTGTCAGTTAATAATTATTTTAAACGTGTATTGCTTTAATTTCTCTGGTTCTTTGAGGGCCCCTGACCTTCAGACAGTCTGAAGCAGAGGCAACAAAACAGTTATTTTAGTTACTGGTGGCATCTGAACATGCACCCGGTCATGTTTACGTTTATTGTACATATCTGTCATGTTAATATCCACCATGGATGGATGGAACATTTAGATTTTCTTAATGCCCTAGTTGTTTTCAACATTGTTCAAGGTTGGAATATATTTTATATTTCATATTCCGAGAGCAGAGAAGGGCATCAATGATTGTTAAGAACATTTCAACCATTTTTCCCCTCTGGGAACAGTTCCGAGAAATTTTTCACAAGAATTCACAATTCTTATAAATAAATAAAGATAACAATGTGCTTTGCCTCAAGCTGCTTCCTGACATCATCAAACTGTCTTTAGTTATTGGAGTGAGAGGCAGAAATGAAACCCAGAGCATTTTACAAGGTTTGTTGCTAGAAAAGTCTCAGAATTACAGACAACACAATGTGGCTCAAGTTAGGAGTTGCAAGGCTGAAGGTCAGTTGAAAAATCTGTGCCTTTAAATGAGTCGTGTACGGTCAGACCTCACCACAGGTGGTCTACTCGGGCTTGATCAACAGTAACTCTAGCACAGTTAAATTCTTTATTATTTTGTTTTGACCAGCTCAGATTGTTCCTTTTGTCATCTCAATAAAGTCACTTTTTGCTGCAAAGTGACTTTAGGGGCACAAAAACACTGAATCGAGCTGAGTGATCTACAGCCTAATCCTCACATGCTGCTTAGTAACCTCTAAACAATCATTTTTGTGGAACAGCAGAATCGGCTGTCGTGGCTAATTATTTGTAAGCGGCCCCGTCTTAGCCAAGCTCGTTTGATTTAACACTAATGTAGGGGAAAAATTGATTAACCTTTAGGATAAAATAAGGGGTTTGTGCTAATAAATGGATCAACTCAAAGCATCCCACAGCTGTAGGATGAAAAATATTCTATGCTAATAAAATCAATTTTTTCCCTCCTGCTGCTTGATGTGTGCACAAGGGGTTTACGTGCACCCACCTCAGCTTGTATAGCGACAGGAAAAATCTCCTTGTTCTTTAATGTGAGCAAGGACTCATTAAATCACAAGAAAACTAATTATTGCTGTCAAAATAAGAGTGCATACAATACAATACAATATCCCGTCCCCTCCTCATGAAATGGGAATAACAAGGAGGCGAGGTCGACCTTCGACCCGAGTTTAACCTCCAGGTTCCCTTGAGGCGGCCGTTCGCCACGATGGCAAGATCATATTATTGAAAATCATCACTAATTCTAGCTGACGAGGCTCATTGTTCCCAGTGTGTGATGGGATGATATTAAAAGAGTGGCAGAAGAGAGGGCAAGCAACCTGCCGCCTGGAATTACGATCAGACGGACAGATGTGAGCAGACTAGGCTTTCTTTGTCCTGAGAACAGTGCAATACATATTTCAAAAGCGGAAAGAAAATCTAATGGACCTTTCACTACCCCATCATCAATGTGCTGAAGGTTGCTTGTTGCAGCAGTGGGGAGGTAGGCAGAGAGAGAGAGACACCTTTAAAGTGATAATTTAATTCCTCTTCATGCATTACCTTATGCTGCCTCCATTATGATAATTGCATGGGCTAAATAGTCTGCAGTGTCGGGGACTTCCCAGAGCAAATGCACTCTGCCGAGGCCTTGTCTGGTCTCTGCCAACGGATTAAGACAAGATGCCCTGGGTGGCAGGGCCACTGAATGCTAGGGCGCTCTTAGTATTCATATCACTTCAGTCTCCTCCCGTGACTGCATTTCTCAAAACAAACGCAGTATTGAACAGTGGCTGCGCGCGGGCCGACAGCGAAAAACAGCCGCGGCGTCGCTCCCTTCGCCCGTCGTGGCGGCGGGGAGGTGTTGGTAATTGGTTGCACAGATGTAGACTGACTGCTGCTGTCACCGCCAACCGTTTGGGTGATCAGAAAGCTGAACTGCGGCCATCATCTCTGTGAGCGGGACAACAAAAGCAGGTAGCATCTGGCGGTTTAGGTGGGTGAATACACACAGCCAGCAGCGGCAGCTGAATAATGAGCTGCACACACTCCCATAAGCTGCCTTCTGTGAGCAGTTAAACACAGCTCTGCTTTAGCAGAGGATTTGTGTGACCCCTCAAGCACGGGGTGAAAAAGGGGAGGAAAAAAAAAAAGCAACTTTCTGACATATTGTTTAAGAGATTCCACGTCGCAGCGAAGCCAGTGTTCCATTTTAGCCTCCATTGCAGCTTTTCTGTTAAAAACAGTAATTAACACACAGTCAAGGCCACATGTTTCAGAAAAGGCACCAGGAGTCACGTTGTAATGACAAAAAAAACGCCAATGTTCATTTTGACAGTGACAGGGTCGGTGGTGTGTTAAAAGTGCCACAGTAGCAATGTAGCTTCAGCGGCTAATCTTGGCGAGTTGCTCTTTCCCTGTGAAAAGCAGAGTGCTCGAAGGGATTAGTTCACTGGTCTGTCCCCTGTTCAGTCATTTTTCTTTTCTCTTTTTATTTTTGCCAGGAAATTTTGGCCACTGTAGTTTGCAAACTGGCTGAACAAAAGTTGAAGACAGATTCCTCCGCAGCGTTCCCATTAACATCGGGGTGACAGGATACTGACAACACGCCACAAAACGCGGTCTTTTGTTCCTTTGTTGACGACTGCTGCCTACAAATGTGTCACCCGTTCTTATCGCAAATCCTTGTCTGCCATTTACTGTGAGCGTATGGGAGGTGATTTTGCTTAAAATAAATATATGTAGGCGCTAATACGCTGCAAATATGTTTGTGTTTGCTCAGTCTCATGAAATCAGAAGGGGAGTCTTTTTTATGGCTTAGAGTTTGATTGGCGCTGGTTGTGTTCTCTCTGTAATGTGTCAAGCCAACCAAAGCTGCCCCCGCTGCTGACGCAGCCACCTCAGGGTGGCACATAATCAGTGGAGAACCGGCACAGGTGAGCAGCGCTGCTGTGTTTTCCTGTGTGTTCACCTGAGACATCAGAAGGTGAGATGTGTTTAAACTACTGTTCCACAGATGCAGAACAGATCCGTTTCCTCCTCCTCCTCCTCCCACCATCGAGACGCCCTGCGTCGCTCCACTTTCGTGCTTTCGCACCACAGACAAACCTCACCGGTGTTCACTTTGAAACGAGCGGCTTGTTTGAAGCACTTTGAGTGAACACCAAAAGAAGCAGAATTTTTTTATTTTTTTTAAAAAGGTGGACAAACCAGTCACGTTGCTTGGATGCAACAGGGATTAATTACGTGGCCAAGAATAAGTTGAGGCCCCAGTTTATTGGGATGAAGAGCTGCAGCTTGGTGTGTGCTCTTGAGATTAAAAATAAACTTACATGAGTACCACCGGAAAGCATGAAAGGAGCCTGCAACAGTGTTGAAAATGCCATTATGGTTTAACCGTGACGGTGTGCAGGAGCTAAATAAAACTGTATAGTCTTCTTTATTCTAAATATACTTAAATTCACCTCCAGGTGACATTAAATCCATCAGGAACAACGGAATTATAATGCTTGCCTCCTTCACAGTGAGTCAAAGCCAAGACAAAAGTGGATGCAAAGTAACTCTTAAAGCCCAACTGGCTTTCTTAAAGTCATAATGACATGCTGCTCCCATTGATCCCGTCAGAGAGACCATGTCTTCTCCCCCCCTTCCTCCTGGGAGGTTGGAGTCATCTTCACTCAGTGCCCCCCTCAGAGCTGTGCAGTGAGCTGCTGGGGGAATAGCTGCTGAAGGACACGACAAGCTCTGCATGTACGTTACATGCTCCTTCCTGTCTGGTTGGCAGAGTTAAATCCTCCTCAGAAAGAAATTCCCACTATGAGACACAAAGCTTCTTGAAGCAGGGGAGAGATTCCTATTTGAACTGATTAGCAAAGAGCCATTAGGTTGTCCTACTTAGAAGCCGATCTATTCAGCCTGTCCTGTAAGAACAGAGGGAACAATGGCTGCTTCTCCTCGAGGTTCCTTAAAGTATATCCTTGCCACTTACTCTAAAGCCTCTGACACTAATTAATATCTCCATTTTTAAAAAAAAGAACTTGTCCTAAGCATGTTTCCATTTTATATAACGTCACCATCTAACTTCCAGAATTATGGGTCTGCTCATCGTGGACGTCGTCCATACTGCTCAAGAGATCCACAGCCAGGAAATAAAATTCCCTTCAACCAGATTACTATAATTATCCACCTCGCAATGAAGGGTGAGCAGGGATTAAGGTCTGTTTAAAAATAACCACCATCAAATATATTTGGGCTCTAAAGGAAAGCTGTGACGCAGACATTATTATTCAATGTTCTGATCGCCCCCGTTCCTCTTTTCTTTTCTCCCTGCTAATCTGGCCTGATAATCGCGCCTCGAACGCGTGACGCACAGTGGGAGGCCGTCTCAAAGTCAGTCGAAAATCAAAGCTGGAGAACACAATGGTCCGTATGCTAGTTAGCTAAAGATGTGCGCAGGATCTCACGAACTGTAGCGATCGGATCGCCTCTTACTACTGCCAGGCTGCTTCTCTGAGGTCACGAGAGGCCTTGAAATTGTTGCAACACGAGCTCTGTCGCTAGTTTCACTTGCAAGATGATGCCCGGTACTGCAGGTTTCAATGGAGGTTAAGGCAGTGTTTTCAGGTTTTAGCATCGGCCGACCTACTAAAGTGGTACGCCCTGTGGCGGATTTGGAGGGGAGGCTGCTTCTCGCTGCTGATGCAGCTGATTATGCGTGGCTGTTGTTGACTGCGACCAGTAGGCAGTCCATCTTGTTTTTCTTTCATTACTTGTTCATGGACTCATCTCTGGCATGCTAATAAGCTGTTAAAGATTGTTGCTGTTTTATCCTTTCTTTGTTCCTTCTTTGTTTTTTATGTATTCTTTTGTATTTGACATGCAAAAAAAAGACATCTAAAGAACCTGATGTATACAGTATGATCAAATGCTAATGTTATCAATATCTGTATACATGTATGCATGTGTCTGGTCCTCAGGTATTTACTTATAACTTACATGACGTGCAACTTTTGCATGTTTTCACAGCCTCAGAGTTATTTGTGTTATTTACAAGTTGTATTCAATGTTGGTTAACTTGGGCTGAAAGTGCCGCAGAACCGCTAATTCTGTATTGTAGCTCATCTTTTTAAAAATCGTTTAGCCTGCTTGTGTCACGCGGACAGATAGTGCACGCTTCTTTGTATTCCACGTTGAGGGAATCAATGTTAAGGATGATTGACAGCTGAAACCAGCATACGATTAGATATGTGGAACACAGTGCTGAATAAAGTGCTCAAAAAAATGAGTTTTACCTAATGCACTGTAGATTAGCAAAAAAATAATTAAAAAATGTGCAGCGTGAAGCTGCTCTGTAGGGAACTGACGCTCTGCTATCACCGTATTTGACTATCACAGTCTGTCTGGAATTCATTAATAGCGTTTTCTAGACCCCACATGAGCACAATGTCCACTGTTCTCCAATTTTGTCCTGATTGTGTTCTTTAGCTGTTTAACAATGTTCATCAGCTGGTTGCTGACTATCTGCCATTTGGTGCTGGGCAGGTGGTGAACAGTGGGTATTTGGAGCAACTTTGCTGAAAAAGCAGCTTCTGGCTGTGGTTAAAAATGGCATCCAATAGAGGACTTTCAATTCAGCAGAATCCATCAAACGATGGGAGATAGCACGGTTCAATAATGCAAAAACTCAGTGTACATGTCTGGAGGTTAACCGTTTGCAGTGGCCAGCGGGATAAACAACGCCATAAATCTGCAGTCTACTGTACATTAAATATACACTTAATAATTTAGTAGCAGATGCATGTTCCTGTTTGCAGATGCATATTTCTACACCGGCAGCGTGGAATATTCAATTGTGCACACTGAGCACAGAGAGTTCATTGTCTGTGTCTCACTCTGCATGTTTGCATCTCCACAGCACCTAAATCCTCCAGCTTTTTCACTCCATTTCCTCGAAGCACCTTCCTCCTCCCCGGAGAACCGCTATCTGTCTCCCTCCATCCTGCCGCCGCTCTTTCTCCCTCATACCGATTCTCTGCTCTTGTCACTAAATAATTCCTCACAGAGGGAAATCTAATCAAATCTCAGTGAGTAAGAAAAGCAGAGGTGGGAAGCGACTGTGTGTGTCAATCGGAGATGGAGTGGGGCTGAAAAAATAAGGGGGGATAAGAAAGAAACCCTTGCAGTGTTTGAGGGGGGCTGGAGGACTGCAAGTGCATTAGCAGTCAGAGCACTTATTGGGAGGAATCCATTCATTATTCATTAGCTAATTCACCATGTATAGTAATTAAAATCAGGGCCTGCTCCAAGATGGAAAGAGCAATAATAGACTGGTTTTCCGTGTGCAATATTTAAGAGGGCTGTTTTTCAGCACTTATTCCCCAGGGGGTTTCTAAATCATGTTTATGTGTTTAAAGCAGGCAACTGGCTGTCAGGGCCCCCCCTGCTGAGGAAGAACTTGAACCTGTGATCTTTCTGGTGTGTGATGGAATCTCAAATATAACTCTGCAACTGTGGACCTTTAGACATTTAGAAAGCTAATTGCATCAAAATGGACATCAAATGCAGCACAAATCAGACCTGGAATAGAGCCAGTGGAAGGACTTAGTAGTATTCATGCAAGGAGAATTTCAAAAGCTTAATAGCGAAGAGACAATGAGTGTGCTTGGAAATGTGGATGCAGCGATGCAGTGTCCATTAAAGCTGTGCTCAAGCTTAGTACAAAAATATTAAACTAGAGAAAGATCTTGGATTACTTAGGACAGCTTATGATGGTGTTTTATCCCAGGTTCTGATGACCAGCGGCTCAATCGTGGAATAATGGCAATATACATGCTCATAAAAATGGGAATTTCATAAGTTTACAGGAGATTCAACAAAATAGAAATGAAGTAATCAGGATCTTAAGACTTGCAAGCAAGGGGCTTTTTTGACAAAGAATCTAACCTAGAGTTAGAGAGCATAAATACACATCTGCACTGCAGCTGTGAATCCTGGGAGTTCATTGATTTATCCACTCGGGGAGATTCAAGTGCGCAAAATGGCAACAGTTAAAAACAAATTAAGTTAAATATAAAAAGAGCCATGTCCATACATTAAAGAGTCAAGTCCGTCTGCAGTCTTCTGATTTAAGAAAACGTGCAGGAGGTGCGTTTCGCTAACAGATAGGGCTTAGCCCAGCCTCTCCATTACATCCCGTCTCCGTTGTGTAACCTGATGGCTGTCGGCATGAATGACTGGCGAAAGTCTCCTCATGCTCATAATTTCATTGTGCAGGGAAATGTCCGTAGCTTTGCCCCTGCTTCGAGGCTGTCGAAGGTGGCTCCAACCACACAGCGTGTTTCTTTGACTTATTCAGCCTGCCTGAATCTCCTGCATTGATGTTGCCTTCCCTTTCTCTTTTCCTTCGCCGTTTAGGCCTATATTAGTTGTTTAAATAAAAAAAGAAACAGAAAATGGGGATCAAAAAGCTGTGCTATCCCACACCTACAAATGCTTGGATACAGCCCTGCTAATGAGCTAGCAACTCATCCAGGGGTGTACCCTCCCTTCGCTCATATGCAGCTGGGATGAGCTCCAACACGCTCGCCGTGACCCCGCAAGGGACACAGTGGTCCCAAAAAAGGAAACAGAGGAGATTAAACAAAATGCAACCTTTATCCTGCATTGTTCTGAGTCAAGCCGCTAAGGAACGTCAACCATCAACACTGCCGGCGTCGGGATCTGCGCCACAGAAATGAATCATAAATATCTGCAGGAGTCCGGAAAATAAAGGTCAACCTACTCGGCCGTATCAGTTATTCTGGCTCAACACCTCAAACAGGAAGTGAATGAGAGCCTTACAGAGTGCCGACGACACCGTTTGGGTGTTTGATTTCAAACAAATTAAGAGATCAATGGGAGGCAAACTGTAACGGGGCTTGCGGATCATCCCGCGGTGCCGTCTGCTGGGGGAAATAATGTGCTTGTTTTAGCTTTATTTGCTGCTTGCTTTGGCCTTGATGTGGCAGGAGTGGTAAAGTTTGGCGAACAAAAGCCTGGGTGCATGTGCGTGTTTGTGATGAGGCCACTCGCTCCAGCCAGACTAATTATCCCTCTGTCAGGTGGCTCAAATCAATGGCTATTATCATCGCAACATCCAAGTCTGGGTCTGAATTGTGGAGCGTTGCGCCTTCGGCCTCGATCCAAAAATGCTCTTTTGCTCGTTAACACAACCCGCTCCAGTGGGCGGAGCCTAAGGCCTTTTAATTGATCTGAAAATGTGCCAGTAAAAGGGTTGGAAGTAAAGTGCTTTAATGCTTTGAACAGTAATAACTATTAACCATTAGTCCTACGAGTATTTTGCGCTGCGTAAAGAGGGACGCTTAAATCATTACAACAATTAGCACCCATGTATGTAAATATGTACACTAACCCCTTAATAAATAACAAATCCATAGTAAAAGGACCACATAGAGATAGGTAAACTGTTCATTAGCCACTTATGTCTGCCCCTTTGTCCTCTATTTACATTGACAGTAAAAACCAGGGATTCAACGAGGTCTTTTTATTATGTGGATCCAAATTAGCAAATGTGCTTCGATTCTAAAAAACCTGATCTATTCAGGAATTCTATTCTTGTCTTGGATTGAAACAGGTGGGGACGGTTTCATCAGTTCTCTGCCCCCTCAGAGACACAGCGCTGATGAAATCTAGGACAGATGTGATAATACTGCTGCTTTAAATGCTGATAACTCATTTTTTAGAAGTTAAGTAAAGCTGGCCCCGATTCGCCACTTCGCTGGGATGAAACACGAGTTAAAGCTACATGCACACTCTCACGCCATTTCTTTTGCATATGTGACAATATTTGTATGGGAAAAGACTGAAAAGGGGAAAAGGTTTGGGAAAGGTTGGAAGGTATTTGCTTTGTTTACCTACAGTTTAAGGATTTAAGGTTGTAGCCCTTTAATGGGATTCCTGACCTGCGAAATTTAGCTTTAATTATGTAATTTTAATCAATGATACTAATTAAAATGATGAGTGAAAGTGTAAATTCGTCACACTGGGCCATGTAACAGGGTTCACTGCATGTAAAATGGGAATGTAATTTAATCGAATTGCCTTCGCAGGCAGTAGTTTTGTCACATTTCATGTTCCATGTTCATGAAAGCATTTATCCCTCATATTCAGTCTAGAGATGGAGTTGTTCCTTCAATTAAAATATCCGGGCCCCTGTCACTGGTTTAAGTGGATGAAAGCAAATTGTGGCTGAGTGAGTGGAAGATAGAGGGAAAGTGACAGATGTTGACTGAAGTCGCGGTGACTCGGCTCTCTCTCTGCACCCGTGTGAAAGTGGGGGTCCGTCCCTTGAATACAGATGGCGGCCCAGAAGCACTCGTCTAAACGAGCGCTAACACGCGGCTGTCTGGAACGGCCTGCATCTACCTGTGCAAGCCAAATGCTTTTCGGTTCATGTCATAGCCAGGAGCATTTGTTCACAGCGTGCTTCAGAGGAATCTTTCATGGAATCTTGGGCCCCCACCCGGCACAGTTTTCCAGTAAATGTGTTACACGAGCTTTTCTATTCCCTCAGATGTCATTGAGACGTGAGGAGCAACGTTCAAACAACAAATACCCTGCATTTCACGCTACTTTTCTACCTGACAACACCGCGCGGCTCCCAAATCAATGCTCGTAGAACATGTGGCTTTAATGCGCAATCATGGTGATCAAATTGAAATTTGGCGGGGGTCTACCGTCTTCATGCCTCGGTGGTATAGCGGCCTGATTGGACGAGAATTAACCTTGAACGCTGCGGGGAAAGACAAAGGAGACCACATGGTTTTCCAGTAATCAAATTATCCGTCCGCCTGCACGTTGACAAGCACACACTGATCCAGCGTCTGACGGATCATCCCTTTGAGATGCAAATCTCCATTTATCTTATCTAATATCACAATTCAGGCCGCGTCTGTGGAGCCAGTCGCGTATGAATACAAAGGCTGACCTGTCATAAATCTGAATATCTGATGGCTCTTTTTTTGTCATATTTTTGACTTTTGTGTATTCACACATGAATAATCCGAACAAATGGTTTAGCCTATCCTGCACTTTTTTCTTAGTTCACTTTTTCAGATCTTTACAATTCTGAAGACTCCCAAGAGTCTTTTTTGTTAAATTGTTGGACACAGAGCCCCCACACTGGCCTCACGATTGGCCCCGACACTGGCCCCAACTGGAGCAACACTGATCCCGACACTGGCCCCAACTGAAGCAACACTGATCCCGACACTGGCCCCAACTGGAGCAACACTGATCCCGACACTGGCCCCAACTGGAGCAACACTGATCCCGACACTGGCCCCAACTGAAGCAACACTGATCCCGACACTGGCCCCAACTGAAGCAACACTGATCCCGACACTGGCCCCAACTGGAGCAACACTGATCCCGACACTGGCCCCAACTGAAGCAACACTGATCCCGACACTGGCCCCAACTGGAGCAACACTGATCCCGACACTGGCCCCAACTGAAGCAACACTGATCCCGACACTGGCCCCAACTGGAGCAACACTGACCCCGACACTGACCCCAACACTGGCCCCAACTGGAGCAACACTGACCCCGACACTGACCCCAACACTGGCCCCAACTGGAGCAACACTGACCCCAACACTGGCCCCAACTGGAGCAACACTGACCCCAACACTGGCCCCAACTGGTGCAACACTGACCCTGACACTGACCCCGACACTGGCCCCAACTGGAGCAACACTGACCCCAACACTGACCCCAACTGGTTCAACACTGACCCTGACACTGACCCCAACTGGTGCAACACTGACCCCAACACTGGCCCTTACACTGGCCCCAACTGGTGCAACACTGACCCCAACACTGGCCCCAACTGGTGAAACACTGACCCCAACACTGACCCTGACACTGACCCCAACTGGTGCAACACTGACCCCAACACTGGCCCCAACTGGTGCAACACTGACCCCAACACTGGCCCCAACACTGGCCAAACTGAACCAACACAGCCTCCACAATATCCAGTAGTGCTGCAAAGTTTTGTCAACCTTGCATCATTAGTATTCTATAAATCTCTATTAACATTGAACCCAACTGAGACTGAATCTCAAAACCAATAAATCAGGCAATTAGGCACTGACTCAACAGAATACATTTAGAGTGGGAACACTGGGTTAGCATATTGGGTTTGGGTTGATTAAGATTCGTATCTCTTACTAAAGAGGTTTTCCTTCTCTGGCTTTATCATGAAGAAAGATACTCTCCAAAATAATAAATGTGACATATTATGCAGCAGAGTCATGAACTAATAAAGCTAAACACAGTCTGTTGACTGGTTAATGTGTCTCAGCAGCACTACAATAGGTGAACCAAATACTAAATATACTGGCTCCTGAGGTCTGACTTTCATTCATTACCCAGAGAGACTTTGACTCGCTGCTCGGAGAGGTCAGGGATCAAACCTCCACAATCCAGGGATCCGCCCTATCAATGAACAACCACGGTAGCCCCCGAGCCACGGCCGCACCCTGACAAACATTAAACCTGTCGCTCTCGATGAAGTCATACGGCATCGTTTTTAACATGACATCAGCCTTCAGTGAATGTGGCGGATTGATTATAAATCAGTGGCTTGCAGTTAAGCCCATTGTGTTTCTCCTCTCTTTAAGCTGGAAACCGTGTTAGAACAAAATTAAAGGTCTTTTCAGAGTTCTTCGCTCTACTGTTGGAGCTAACTGAATGCAGGGTGCATGTGCGCCCATTACTGCTATAAACTGCTGGTCAAGGCTTGATTTCTAAAATTGTACTTGGGGACAATCCGGCTTTAATTTATCCTAATTATGTAAAATCAATGGCCAGGCAGGAACAGCAGGAGAAAAGCAGGTTCATTTCCTTTTTTAATCGTCATTCAAGGCCATTTTAAAGATGTAGCTTTGACGCCAATAAACACCCGACCAGCTACATCTTTAAAATGGCCCTGAATGATGATTAAAAAAGGAAATGAACCTGCTTTCAGTCAACGGCAAATCCAGTAGCTGATATTTAGGACATTGCTCAGTCAGGTGTATAAAGGATTCATGTGGATTTGCGCGTGAGAAGCTGCCTATCATTCACTGCACAACATTCTTGACAAAACACTTGTCACAAGCTAATGACTATTGATCAGCACGAGCGCAGCAGAATTGCAGGCCATGCTGGCACAGATCCACGGCAGGAAAACAAACTCCAGCACATCAAAACGGAGAACTGACGAGGCGGGCCCGTTTATAGGCTGCATCCAGCGGGTTTGTGGAGGTAATCCCATTGTAGTCTCACTGCTCTGTGCAGCTTGTTTTACAGTTGTAAAGGACAGTTCTGAAGATCTTCTCCTTTATTCAAATTACAATGCAACATTGGAGATTCGATGGAAAAATCAGCGCACAGACACTGAATTCCGACCTTTGATTCAGGAATTGGCTGCAGAACAGATCAGACTTGCTGCTGCAGGACGCTTCCGTCACCTGATGGTGATGTAAATCGGCACCATTTCGTTAATTGAGCGACGCGGCTTCGGATCCTCATTTGCTTGATTTGAATGCAGCTTAATTTTAGCGTCCGTCAAAGCTAAACCTTAACAGACTGTTGTTATTAAGGCTTAGCTTGACAAGGCTGTGTGTATCTTCTTTCCCTCTTTGACCTCATCAGACATTCTTGCTCATTAATGATGTAACCGCCTGTTTACATTCTGCACCCCCTTTTATCTGCACTCAGAACACGATTCATTTTCATTGCCATGTCTCCAGCCGCGTCCACGGCCGAGGTCTAAAGGTTAACAAGGTTTTCCTTCATCCTACTCAGTGTTTACACACACGCGCACGCGTGCAGAGGTGTCTCTCGGGGCCTCCACGCAGCGCTGTACTTGATTCTGGTTATGCTCAAGCAGAATACACAGGCCTGAGGGCCTGGAGGGGGGCCAGACTCGTCACCTCAATTTTGGATCATAAATGTGGCCTCTACACAAGGCCCGTGGGGCCTTTTTAAAAACAGGGCTCAGCTTGGTTGGACACACTTCTTTTGCTCTGTCCTGACTGCTGGTAAGCCAGCTGATCAGGGAAGCAGAACAAAGCTGGTCTCTTACAAGCACTCGGCTCTCAACCTCTTGTATGGTATACAGGATATATTCCTTTTTCTTGCTGAAAAAGAACTGGATTCCGCTTCACTTCTGCTTCCGAGAGACCTCGATTGCTCTCAGGACACCAAAACTCACAGAACTCTATGAAGCGTCTCATTTCCACACTGGGGTCATTGACATAAAGACAACTTAATTGAGTGAATAAAAACAAAATCTTGTCTAGATTTTAAAGTGTTGACTTAATTTTTAAAAATTTTTTTTGCATCGCTCCGCATCCTGCGCAGCGCAGAGCAGCGCCTCGTTCACGCTGGTGTTTTTGAACGTCTAATTTGTTCATGAATAATCCAGCACCGACCATTTGGCTCATGAATATGAAATAGATGGAACCACAGGCTCACCCTATAATCAACAGTCGACACACACAGGCCGTCGTCAGCGCTCTGCAGCCGCAGTTCCTCTGGTGTATTTAACCAATCGCAGCCGATCATGGCTTCAGCAGAATGTTAGTGTTGGTACAAACTGTCCCCGAATAATGTGTGAATACATCATCGCTCGTCGCCAAGGATATTTTAATAGATCACAAACGTTCTCCCTGTCCATCTGTCTCGCTCTCGTCTTGTACAGACAAATACTATTTACGCCGCAGTAGTTCCCTGAAACACAGACTTCCTCCAGCATGGAGGGAACGAAAATGGGATTGGAATGTTTTATTTACTGTTGCTGGATAAACAGGGAGCGCATTTTAGGAACGATACACAGCAGGACAGCTAATGCACCACCAATGTCCTGCCCATCTATTTAAGCTGCGTGGCTCTGCTCCAACATGGCCATATGCCCTTTAGCCAGGCAGCTCTTCCCTATATTAAATGAATCACAGTTTACATATCACCACTACCCAGCAATAGACCAGTGCACGAGGTAATGAAAAGGGATGCTGATGTTTGTCTGGCTCCAAAAAAGGAAGGCATGTTCCGAACACTTAGATAAAAGCCCATATAAAAACACAAAAACGGGCAGCCATTTTAGCTTCTAACGTGGCTGATTCCTCATGGCAAATCGGTGTTTGCACCAGAGCACGAGTCTGTGGGTCATATGGAGGAGGAGTTGAAGGTGAAGCGGTTCAAGACTTGTCTCTTGGACCTGTTGGATGTGCAGAAGTCCACATCTCTTATGTAACAAATGGGGATTAGTGTTATATCTTCTGCAGGCTAGAGCTATAAACGAGAGTGCTTAAATCTTTCAGTAGTAAGAAAACACTGTCACTGAAAACAAACTTGGTGTTTGGTTATGACAACGGTTAATTTGTCTTTGTTTTTGATCAACGACTACAAAATAAGAGCCTTCTGCCTAGTACAAAAGTTCAAAATGTCGTATTACTGGCACTGTGGTGAACCTGTATTCTGCTTAAGTGCTAAAACGAAGTGTAGTTTTTCCTTGATGTGACAGTAATTTCTCATTATCCAATCAGATCGCAGGACTTGCCAGTTAAATTCCCAGCTCTACAGGTGATGGGTGCATTAGTGGAGCGGCGCCGCTGCGCCTAATGTTATTAACTGGCCTATTTGTACGTGTTTTTTATCACCAAAGTGTGAATGGTAGTAAGACTCGGGACTCCCCCTCTGTTCGTGTATGTATTCCCTGCCTGGATAATTAGGTCCGAGCAGCAGGTGCTAGTTAGAGGAGCTCGCAAAATTTAGCTTCAGCTGCACATTGTTCAACGATGCGGCAAGAAAATGCATTTCGGTTTGAGATATAACATTCATTTCTTTTTTTACCTTTTAAGACTCTCGTTAATCTGATTACCGTCTCTGTCAATAACCATATTATTTGAATATGTCGTTTCAAACTAGCTCAGCTTTTTGGCTTGTAGAGCTCTGTATGCAATTTTGGTTGTAAAGTCAGTTTTCATCTGTTAGTGATAAAACTGTCTCATTCTTTTATGTTTCCTAATTGCTCAATTAGTCTAGGAAGAGCAGTTATTGGGCTGATTGGTTTATTTTAGCACTTGAGCAATATTGATTTGCGGTCCTAAAAAATGATGACCACCCCTCCCTTCAAATGCTCCACTTGGATTAATATTCTATTCTAAATCTAATCTATTCTCTAATGAATATTCTATTCTTCAACTCTTAATGTTGTGTTTGTCTGGGATCCACCTTTGCTACTTAGCCCAAAATTGACTTAGAAACAAGAATTTTAGAGGTTTTGGCAGATGGGCCTTGTTGAAATGGCATCCACTAATAATGAGCGGAGGGCCGCTAAAGATCAGCAGGTCCTCGTTCTAGGCCTTCACTCATGCATCAATAAACAACACAGCAGCGTTTTACCCAGCAGTCGTCAGATGCAGCTTCATGCTGTCATGCCTGTCTCGTCGCCATGTTCGCCTACTGTCATCAAAGACGCGAGCTAAATGAACTGGCAGGAGATAAAATGTAGATTAATATGTTGGGAATTAAACAGGTGTGTGTGTGTGGGGGGGGGGGGCATGGGGGTGTGGAGAAGCCAGAGAAAGGAGAGACGGAGCCTCATCATGGCAGTCATCACTTTCGCTATTATCCCTAATTCACGGAGGGAATACCTTGGTAAGGTGGAGTAAATTTGAGGCTGATAAGCTGACAATGAGATTTGCCCAGGCTTTGAGGCAAAACCCCTTCTGAGGCCCGCTGTTACTTACACTAGTCTGAACTCAGATCATCAAACGGCAGAGCGTCTCACATGGCTCAGCCATACAGGTTTCTTTTAAGCCCAAACACAAGTGCTGATGCAGCTTACAATATGAATTTTCCACGTCCCACATTTATATATATGTATGCCTGTGGTCTTTGTAAGGTTCAGACTTGAATCTTTTCTTCGCCCGAGTCTCTAATTAGTACTCAATTTGAAAGGGGGAGCTGAACTTCTCACATAGACATCCTCCAGAAAATTCCTCGTGGGCCGTAAGTCTTGGCTGGGAGAGCTGCGGAGAATGTTGTCGCACGGCGAAGCGTTCCAAGTAATTAAGCACAGGCAGTATCATTTCGAACCAACCCTAGCGGGATCCCTCCAGGGACGCTAATGTATTTTGGTCAGTCTGTTACTTAAAACTGTTTGTGCAGATACGTTTCACAACAAACAAACTAATGGCTGAAATTATCTCCATACAGTTGGGGTCTAGGTGGGGTGTGGGTGTTCTTGTAGGTCATGTTTAGGGTAGGTGAGTGTAAAATTAACATCTGCTCTTCTTGCAGCCACCAGCAGCCGTTGGGCTAGAGAATGTCCATCACTGACTGGTGTAAATCATTACAGTTGACATGAGGGGGGCGTTTCCACCAGCCTCAGCTGGAGGTTGTGGATTATGGTAATTGGTCAATTCTGCCTGATGACGAGTTAGGGATGACCTCCTAAACATTCCCGTTAATTAACTCTGGAAGCACTGGGGCATTTCCAACCTTCTCTCGCTCCCAAGTTATCAAATAATGAGGTTGGGGGGAAAAATAGGAAGGAAGAAAAGGCAACGCCAGGTCATGTACGTGTTTGCTCTGAGAAGAAGCAGCTTCTCTTGGCTCTTCCCTTCCATTTTCCTGTACGGAGCCAGGACTGCCAGGAGCGGAGGAGATCCCTGGGTAAATGACCACCTGTGCCCTCAGGCAAGGCTGCAAACACACGCTTAAGGCAAGTGGATGCAGGACAAGCTTCATGTTCCTCTGAGTATATTGAAAGACACTCAAGCTAATTACAAGAAGCCTGTGAAAGTGGCTGACTCACTGTGTGTGTCCGACATTACTGCAAAAAGCCATAATTATTATTATTATTATGTCATAAAGCCTTCCAACACTGGTCGGAATGTTGCTTCAGCTACGCTCTGTGACCAAACCCTGCATGATTTCATTAATAGACTGGCAAATATCAGCGGGTTCACAATATTCGTAAAGCCCTGCTGATGGGGGGGGGGGGGGGGGGGGGTCTGAAGCAGTTTCTCTGTGATTACTGCAGCAACAGAAACCAACCGACCAGTCGACCAGTGTTCGGCAGACTTCTGGCCTGACTTTTATCAGCAGCTGCTGGAGCCCAGGGTGTGTCCTGGCTGCTGCTCTGCTGGGTCGATGCTTTAACCCCTCTGACATGCACGTCGGTGGGTCATTTCACTCCTCATCTTTTATTTCAAACCTGCTTTTCTTGTTTGACAACTCTGAAGTTTGACAGACGGGTCAGATTGGTTTAATTGGCTAAGGTTAATCCTTTCCTCGCTCGCGGCGATCTTGAGGAGGCTGTTCGTGCTTTCCTAAGCTCTCTGTTCAATGACTAAAGCTGTGTGTGTCACACTTATGGAGCCTGTTGTGTTATTCCTCCAACTGGTTTAACATGTTAATGTGTGGCTGCTCATTAAAAACAAGATCACGTGACACCCTTTCTTTATTCCCTCTGCTGGCTCCCATTGCAGTTCAAAAAAGATTTTACTGTCTCTTGCCTTATCTGTCTAATCTGACATGTCTGGTGTTTACAGTGTGGAGGCCTTTAAAGCTGCACACATATAGTGTGTGGCTCGAGGGGGTTGCAGTATTTATTGTTTGCAGGCTCTTTATTCATGCTAACGCCGAGTGGTTCTACCTTAGAATGGAAGAAAAGAAGCCTGCAGATTACAGAGCGGCGGTTTTGTAAAGCAGGGAATTAAACATGTAAACTATTAATCAAAACGCTTGAAACACAACGTTGAGATGCTCCAGCGCGTCAATACTATTCTTACGCTCCCGGGGTATCATTTAAAAACTTAATGTGGCCGATGTTTGATACTCGTCATGGGAGGGATGGAAGCATTTATTTGCGTAAAATAAACCAAAGCCTGTGAAATATTTGAAAGGATTTTGGTTCATACAAACAAAATAAATGCAGTTGAGTATTTCATAGCAAGCAGGATCTTACATTTTATCTGCACCTGTTCATATGTTGGCATCGCTTGTGATGTCATACCTAGAAATGATGCTGAAATCAGGAAGTCTAAACCCTTGAGCCGCCCATCCTCTGGCCTCTAATCATAAATCCTAGTTTGAAATAATTGTGATTCAAAGCTGGTCTCATCATAAAATAATTACAGCCGCCATTAAAGCCCCCACTTTGAGCGTAATCATATGTTGTGCGATTTCATCCAGCTAATGGTTGACAATAATGCACCATAACTGGCACATTTGTGGTCTGAACATCTCAAATCACACATTAGCCTTGACAGGAGCCTTTGACTCTCTTATTCTATTTGTTTCATGTTAGACGCGGTGAGTACTTATCCTCACAAGGGCTCTTTTTAAACCAAACAACATAGTCTGGAATTATAATGTCATTCAGTTGGCAGTATAACACTTATACAATCCATGTGGGAAAACTACAGTTCTTTTTCAGTGTTTAGATATTTCTGTCAACGGGTGGTATAGAATATGAAACCTTAAACAATTAGAACATGAAATAAACACCTACGAGCCATATCTGTCAGGGCGACTACTGAGCATTTGTAATTTCGTTATTCCAGCTCCAGTGTAAACCATCATTAAAGGCCCTTCAACAAGTCTAGCTAATCCTCAAATGTGTTTTTGTTGATCCTTTTTTTTATCTTTTTTAATATTTCACAACTAAACAAAGTCTGAGCAGCCCTGTTTTCTCTTATGCCATAAAGGAGGGACTGAAGTGATGATTGTTTTCAGTGGTTTTATGAAACCAAAAGTGAAACAGGAGAAAAATCAAGTTGTTGGCCTTCAGAAACAATGCGGCTCGCAATCCAAAGAATAGCCCGAATTTGCAGCAATCTGCACATTTATTAGTTTCAAATGCAGTGTTATGTCTTTATTTTAGCTACTGGTGAAAGAAACAGTAAACAACAAGAGAATAAACTCCAGAGTAAAGGCCATAATTACCTTACTGGGATTATGCATTATTGGAAACAGCGGGAGGTCCTCAGTTGTGCTTCACATTACATGAGAGGCGTGAAATCCTGCAAAATAATGTCGGTTTCAACAGGCCTAAACTGTCTGTGTGCAGGTTATTGAAACCCAGCCGAAAAATCTATAAAGGGCATTATGGCATTTGCAGCAAGTGGCAGATTCCTGCTACTGGTGCCTGAGCGCAGAGCTGTCAGAGAGTCTCGCTGGAGATGATGGCTGGTCTCTGCCAGAGGCTACTGCAGACACATGGTACACAGCACAGATGGGAAAATAAGACACCAATGGCAGAAAACAGAGAATGTGTCACAATGACATGTGTGCCATAAGTTACGGTTTCTACCACTGAGTAATGAAGAGTAGCGACTCACTCACACCACGTTAATATTTGTTGATTTCAATGCAGACTTGTGAATGACACCGAGCAGGATTCACTGAATAATCCCTTTTTTTGGTGCACAAAGGCATAACTTAAGCTGCCGCTCTGAATGCTAAATCTCTCCAGCCTGGCACGCATCGGACTGTTTCACACCCGGGCGGCTCGGCTGCTTCAGATGGGCCCGTCTCTTGACTCGACACGAACACGTGTTTCACGGAGGTACCACTGGAAAGATACAGAGTGCTATCTATCAAAATAGAGCTGTCTGGCAGTGGCTGTAATCTTAAACTGCCCTGCTGGCTTATTTATATCACACAGACACATATTGGACATATACATAGAGAACTGCACTGCGTTAAGATTGAAAAAGGCGCCAGTGTGGAGGGCCTGTTTTTCACTTCATCCAGATAGAAAGTCAGCCAGGATTTATCACCACTTCACACACAAATCCTCGCGTCGCAGGGGAAGTATGAAGGAAGGCCGAGACGCCATCATATAAATTGATAGAACAACAACACTGCAGCCCCGTGGAGGAGCGCAGCCCTCTGAAACCATCACCATCAATCGCTTAAATGCAATGAAGAGAACAGCTGTATGGAAATGAATCAGCACTTATCGCTGATGACAGCTCCAAAGCCAGGGCTTTCAAAAGTGGGCCCCAGTCTGGCCCCGGGCACCATTTCCGCTAAGTTCTGGTGCAGTTTATCGAACTGCGTAGATAAACGAAGACGAGTCTGGGCTTGTATTCCTAAAGGTAATCACAAATGTGGCGTTTGCTGGCTGTGTTTTCCGACCTTCTTTCCGTGACACCCAGTGTTTCTGCGCCACCGTGGGGGGAACAAATCTGTGCCAAAGCAGCAGTTATACAGGAAATAACAAAGTACCTGAGCAATTAATGCAAATCATGAGCCAAAGACAGGCGCGTGCGTATTTATTTACATTTGAGGTCATTTGGAGTCTGTCCTCTGCTGCAGCAGTGGTGTTATTAAGTAAGCTTCAGGCTACTGTCGCTGTTTTTTAATTAAATATCTTATCAGTAGGTGAGCTTTGCAGAACTGTCCGCCGACGTCCGAAATAAAACCAATAACTTGCCATCAGTAACTGAAGCCACGAGCCTCCAGAAATCCCTAATCAATCAAACGCATGAATTTAAGCTTAGCCTGTTGCCTTGCTGCTAAACGCTAATAAAAATGAACACACAAAAAATTAGCACATGCTATTTAGCGTCAGATACCATTTTAACAAACAGCTTCTCATAAACTGTGACTCATCCCTCCTGATGGAGCTGGTGTAGCGCAGGCCTGGCTGTTCCCACGCATGTTTTCAGCTTTTCTTTGGGGTTGAGGTCAGGCTCTTTTTGACAGCCACTCGGATACTTTGACATTGTTGTCTCAAACAATTCTGCCACCGTTTTTGGAAGAATGCTTGGGGTCGCTGTCCGTGTCCAGGACTCGGCTGGCTGATTTCTTGAGATGGAGCTTCAGGATTTCCACATTTTACTCAAATTCGGAACCACACCGCTCGGTCTTGCAGCAAAACACGCCCAGAACGTGACTGCAACCCTGCTGGTTTACAGCTGGAGTCACGTTCTCGCCAATGGTGGCGGAAACATTTGGATTTTCTTATTTTACCAGGGGTTTGTGACTTAATCCTAAACTCTGTGAGGAACACCCATACATTGATCCTGGCATCCCATAAGGATGCAGCCGAGCCAGTGAAGATCGGCGCCGGTGATAAGCGCACACTATGTCACGATGGCAACAAACAAACAAACGTCTTCCTTGATTTTAAGAATCTTCTTAAAAGGTCGTGAGGACGCATGAGCCATTTTTAATGCCCGTATGAGCAGCAGGTTTTAAAATAACATCAGCGTTTGAGTGAGTAAATTTAAAGAAAATGGTTGGGTGGTGAGTCATCGTCATCATCATCATCCTACAGACAACCAGTACTCGGATGTGTGCGCCACACATGAAAAAGCTGTCAGTTCGCCCCCGGTGGAGGTTTGAGTCACAACTGCGGTGTTGAGTCGATCCCGGTGTAGCTTCCACTCATTTTGCGGTTGTTAGGGAGCCAGGTAATGGATCCGAGCGCACGTCTGTGACAATTCCCACCCAATGACCGAGAAACCGACGCCAGAAACCAGGTCTGTTCCTGAGCGCTGAAGTCAAGTGGGTCAGCCTGGCGGCAGCCGTCACCCGTGTCAACCACGCGCCGCACAACAGAGGACGACGTTTCTGACGAGGAACTGCTCCGCGCTCTGCGTTTTATGTAATACGTGGAAGCTCCGTGCTGCAGCTCAGGTGTTCGCGGTGACCTAATGCCCTATTGAGACTCTCGCTGGCGTGTGGCCTTTACTGCAGAGGCCCTCGGGTCGACAGGTTATAGCTCTGAGTTTCATTTTTAGTTGGTTTCAGTAATCATGTGTTGCCCAAGCAGGCACGTGGCTTCCACCATCCTGACTATTGAATTTACAGACTGGCCGCAGCGGAGAGTGGCGCATTTGAGGAACCAAATGGGTCAGGTCTGGAGCGGAGCGGCCTCTGCTCCCGCAAGCGGCAGTTTTGTAACGCCGATGCCCGCTCGGAATGCGGATGGCTCTTCCCACTCCAGCCAACACGCGGGTATTTTCAGCATCAGACCATTTTTAGCACCTCCCTCTGACGGACAGCTCCCAGTCACATTTCCAGCGGAGGTGCTGCCAAAGCAACGAGCTCAGAAGTTGACATTTTTAAACGCAGCCCACCTTCCCCACCGACCTGCTCGGGCTGGTGGTGTGGAGATGACCCCCCCACTCCCACCCCCGCCGCCATCTTTCCCCCAGGTGTAACTCCGTTGTAGTTTCGCTGAGGTTGTGCAGAGGGTCACCGCACGCCAGCGAGACAGACAGAGGAGGCGACGCGTGTGTTTCTGCGCGAGCGATTGTTCGAAAAATAAAAGCCAATCTGGACGCCAGGCTTTTGTTTGCACAGATTGCAACTCTGAGAGCCTTCCCTGGGGACCAGGCTGCTCACCTGGCCAATCCGCTGCTCTCTGTGCTGCAAACGTGTATGCTGAGAATACCTGAACTGAATTTGAATTACCATATGACGTAGGCCCTTTATCGGCCGTAGCGTCCTGGTGGCAACGGACAACCACAGACAGTCTGTTCCTCAGCTCACATACACAATTTGTTGCACCAGATAGCCCCCCTACACACACGTATTTCTTTAACTCCCTCCCTGCGCCCGTCCAAATATTTCACACGTTCAGACGCACGCCAAATCACGCACGCACAGCCACCATCCACTAGGACTATAAAAGCAACGCGTCAGAAAGTACATTTTAGATACATTGAAGGCAGCGAGGCGACCTCAAATGGCAGATTGGCCAGAGATGATTTATTCTGAGTGGGGACATGCAGCAGCCGCCGCCAAAATGAGCAGGAATAAATGATGGGGGGGGGGGGGGGGCGGACACATACTTACGCATTTTCTCGACTAAATGAAACCGGGGTTGAAAGCAGTGTGGGAAAAATCAGCAGGGCCCCGGTCCCCGGTCTCAACATTTGCAGCGCGACCGAGGAAACAAATCTCCATTAGAATCAGGTTCGGAGGCTGCTGCAGTCCGCGTCTCTGTCCATCACAAGTCAACATGCGAAAAATGCCGAGCGCTCAGGAGTTGCGTGGATCTGCGCTGCGGCTTCGGGGTTTTTCTTTTAAAGGGAAAAAAACAAACAAAACAAAAACCCTTCAGAGGAGCTGCTGTAAACCCCCCCTCGACCCGAAGATATTCCCCTGGACCGAGGAGGAGGAAATCCTGCAGAGTTTTTGACGAGGGGGAGAATCAAGTCTGCTCCAGGGCCTCGTTTCACTCCGAAGCGGTCCGACTCAGACGGACTTAAGAGCCAAATGAATTCAAAAGGAACAAAGTAAAAATGGGGGTAAAAAAAAAAATCTCAAGTGCCGTCAGATCGCATGTCCCACAGAACTGCAAGGTTTGATGGTTAAAACCGGCCCAGTTCAAACATTATTCAGAGGGGAAAAGGCGTCCTTAAAAAGCACCAGTGCGCCTATTGGAGAACATGAAGGATATCCGTCCCACTGCAACCATCACACGCGTCGCATCGGGACAAATGCTTTGCCACCGGCTGCTCCGGTATCACTGGGCATGCAGCAGACTGTAAGAAAAAGCGATCCGCGTTATTGATTATATAAGCGCGGCTTTTAGTCATAATTCCGCCTGTCAAGGAGAGACTGTCCGGTGGTGAAGCGGCGCCGCCGTCGTCGTCATCCGTGTGCTGCAAATAAAGCAGGTTCCTCGCCACCGGCTCCTAACGGTTCCCCCCTCTCGCTGCAGTCCAAGACTGGAATAACGAGCACGCTGAAATCGCGGTCCCCGCGCACGGATCCGGAAGGGGAGGTGGGGGGCGCGTGTACGCCAGCCACGCGTGTAAGCGTCTCGGAGCGCGCGTGCGTGTGTAGGCGTGAGCGCGTTCCTGCATCGCCCAGGGAGCACTTTAACTTTGACCACTTTGGCTGCGCGTCCGTGCGCCCGTTTAAATCACACAGCAGCCGTTAATTATCAGGGATCAATAGCATTAACGCGTAAAGCCCCGATCCGGTGTCAGCGCGCGTTTTTGTGTGTGTGTGTGTGTGTGTGTGTGTGTGTGCGCGCGCGCGCGCCGTTCCATTGTTGATGAGGTATGGTTGCCATCTACAGGCGTTAGTCTGTGCCGTAAACGCACCATTTCCACCCGCAGGTCTTATCAAGGCTCCATCTTAACTGTGCATCATCTGATCTTTAACTGTGGAAGCGTGCGCGTGCGTGCGTGCGCGCCAGCATTGTGGAGAAATAAGACCGTGGAACATATTTTCACTTATAGCGACCGTTCCTGAACAGATATTTACACTTAGTCTGTAGTAGAGAAAGGAGGGAAACTTCTGGGGCTGTGTGGTTGTTGTGTAAAGAGCTTTGGTGACACCAGGACCCGCAGACAGACAAGTGAGGCTGCATTAATACCATCTGAGGAGAACACGATGTCTCATTAGATGCCATAATGGACCACATGTGGGCTACGTGACAGAGTGCCTCCCGGTCAGAGAGGCCAAGCTACTTTATGAGACTGAGAGGACTTCCATGAATATTAATCATGACATTTCGTGTTGTTTTGTTCGCAAAAAGAGGGGGGGGGGGATCAAATGAGGACTGATTGAGAACTTATGACCTCTATAAAGTCAGTCATTACGGCATGTGGCCGTTCAGAATATGGGAAGAGATACATTTATTAGAGACAAATGTAATCACTTTGGAGAGAAAAACGATCTAATGCGTACAGGAATGATCTGATTTGTCCCCAGAATCAGTCGAATAAATCAGAGTATTTATAGATAAGCGGGGTTTAACACAAGACCTCCCAAATTTAATATCGGTAAATGTTTCTCAAAATGATGACTTAATTGCTGTACAACAGCTTATTTTTTTAAGCAGGAGACTCGTTATAAATAAGGACAAATGCTGTCACTGTTTGCTCAGCGAACGTTCCTTTGGCTTAAAAAGAGTTCACAGAGCATTGGTCCTTCTTTTTCCTCTCTTTGAAAGTCAGAACTTTCCCCCGCATGCATAAGAAAATGGGATCTGTTCAAAACACGAGCCAATTTCACACAGATTAGAGGTAATCCCATGCTAAGTGGCAGCGGGAATCTCATCAAAGAATTTTCATCATATCTGCAGATGATGTCACTTTCAGGTGCATCAAACTGGACCTTTGGGTTGATCGCGTCTATTTTTATAGGCAGCAGGAGGAAAAATAACCTACAAGAGACTTTAACGGTCTTTTCTGACAAAACTTCGTTTCTTGACTTTTAATTCCTGAATATTTCCACATATATAAAAAAGGAACTGGGATTAAAGGGGTAGGACACCTCAGCAACCCTACACCGTCAAATTGGCCAGTGTGCCCAGTGTTTTTCACATAAGAATATAAATACTCTCTGTCTTATTTAGCCCCGCGCAGCGGTATCGCTCACATTTTCAGCCCACAATTGACGTCTGGGTGGCAAGTCGACTCCGGCGTCAAGCGCAGATGACAGTTTGACAGCTTATATTACTTCCGTTTTTCATGCAAATCATCTGAGAAACGGCGTAGAGCAGAGCTCTGCCTCTGCATTCGGCGCTGTTTTGGATGTTGACTGATTTATTTAACCCTGATTTATTATTAATGATCTCAACAAGATGGCTATTTATGAAAATATTTATCTTTTGTGAACTCGGATGACAAATAAAGCCGGATGACTTTGAATATCTAATCAAACCACACAGAACAAAAGAGTCTGTGTGGATCTAAATGGCTGATTAAAAAAAAAAGAAATTGCTTTATCTCTGCAGAAGAATCTATTTGTGCATTCGAGCTGCAAGTCCAAAGTTCGTCGATCCAACAGAGGTGGTGTCTCATTTCAGCGCTGGTCTGTGAGCGCTCGGCGTCCCACTGCAGGACCTCAGGCCCTCATTCGATCACCGTGATGTCTGTTTCTGGCGCATTTGACAGGAATCTGCTCACCGAGAGTCTCATGCGGGACCCTGGCAGTGCTCCCGCGCGCGCATGGAAGCAGATGCCGGTGCTGATGCCGGATTGACGCCCTTCCCTGGCGTTCCCTGACCTTCTGCTGCCTTGGGATGGTTTTGGAAATCTTTTGACCACCTGTACGGTTGTAGTTTTCTCTTGTGTGACAATAATGGAAGTTGTAACTTCTGCTCCTTTGAAAGAATGAACGGCAGTCAGGGACTTATTTAGACAACTTGGTTTTAAAGTCTGTCAAACAAATTGGAGGCTACATTTGGGGAAAACTTAGTGTTTAACAAATTTATGGGCAGAGATGGGTTTAGTTGACTCTTTCTATCCTTAATTTAGCTCCACGGCTGCTTTTGCTGTCATAATAGATAGATATGGATTCTCTATTTCGGTCCCACCGTGGGACATCCCTTTTCCTTCATTTCCATCTTTTTCCATTAGCCTGTCGGGACCACTGGATTGGCTGCTCTGCTCTCAGGTCCCAGACTGCTTTCTGGGACAAACTTCAAGAAGCATGGCTAAAAAAAAAAGGAATTATGGAGTGATGAGAGAGAGGATCCTGTAGCGCTACAGAGTCTCCTCAATTATTCAGATGGACGCTGTCCCTCTGCACTTGTTCTCTCTGCTTGGTTTGAATATTAAAATGGACTCCCAAAGAAGCAGATGATGATCATGATCCAGAAGATGAAGCCCACGCAGAGAGCAAAGGCTGACTGTGCTTGACTCATTGCATCTCCACCACAGCAACTGCTGAACCAGAGACTATAGCTGTACAACTGACTGCAGGCAGGGGGAAGTATTCCTGTCACGTTTGGCCTAAATTCCATGAAAGACAGGCTGAGGGAATCTTTTTAGCACCAAATATGTCACCTTCAAAAGATGTAAAATGACCTTTCTCCTCACAATTAGAGTATGGAGAGACTGAACTCTGGGTTCTCTGTTCGCATACCTTTAAGTGGATTTTGGCAACTTTGTTCTGGATTTTGCCAAAGTGCTCGATTCAACATTATCAACGTGTCACTAAACTAATTCTAACACCGCCAGTTACAAGTAGAATGTATTGTTATATCATTTAAGTGGTGGTGTAGACTAAATATTTCTTGTCTATTTCCAGTGATCAAATGGTAACTGACATTGAATCGGCCCCTCACACACTCCATCTTTTAACTTCAATGTATCCTTGTTAGCTAGTGCTTATGTTACTGGTGTTGAAGAAATGGGTAAATGAATACAGGTGTGGCAGAAATAATAGTAGAAAAAGAATGTATGGAGCTGATCTCAGCATCAGCTTTCTAACTTTGGGTTTTTTAAAAGAAATACAAGATATTATCGTTATGTAATCAGACGCATCCCCAAAGCAAAAGATCAGAGAGCCTGATTATTTCATGTACAGTTTGGTTAATCTTTGATTGAGCTGGTTTATTTTTGGATGTCTTAAACAGTTAATAACTGATAACTGCCGCTAAATGGTAACAGTTAAGACAGTTAAGTAGTAAAAAAGACTGAAATCTGCTTGTCTTGAGTTTTCTTTATTCTTTTGAATGTTTAAAAGGGTTTCTTTTTTCTGTCTCTCTTCAAGGTCAGAAAAGGACGTGAGGAAAAAAGGTGTTATGTTACAATTTAAGTGCAACTTTGCGCAGCACTGATAAGCTGCATATTTATATAGACTCATCATAACAAGTAGTGTCTCTCATCCATGCTCCCCAGAAAGAATGATCGGCTTCGGGGTGATTAACGTTGCTGCTGTGCATGCTGAAGGCTGCTGCAGCCTATGCTCTGCCACCACTGCCGCTGTGCTGCATTCGTGTTCCTGTTAAACCCCTGATGTGTGTTTGTGTAATGCCTTTGCGAGTTTGCTAATTTCACCTGTCCCTGAATTAATTCCACCTCTCTGTGTCTCTTTTGAATAAAACTACAAGCATGATGATCAATATTTACCTTTAATTTGTTAATGATGGCATCTCTACATAACCTAACCCAAGGTGGGAATATAGCCTGAAGCGGGTTTGTTTTACTTTATTTGAGATGCGTTATTATTATTATTTTACTTAATTCGAATTCAGTCATCACCGTACATACTAGTGTGGGAGGATGAATGTTAATGGACCCTGTTTTCTCTCATTACAGCAGTTCCAGATAATTGAAGTGGCATTTCCAATGTATGCATATTACACTAAAGCCCCTTTGTGGATTAGGGGAAAGGAAAAAAAAAGTTGGTGAAATGGCATCGAAGGCAGCAAATGTTTCTCTGCACTCTGTCAGGAATGGAGAGGTGCCAGCCGAAGATGCTGCTCAGGGGCTGGAAAATAATTTTCTGTTTGAACATTGGGGGGAAAAAAGCTAAACCTGAGAGAGATGTTTAAAAGTTTCGGGGGAAATCTTTTTGGTAATATTTCCATTTCTGTTTTTTGGTTTTGGAGGAAGCCGACTTGGAGGCTTTCAAAACAACTGCTTCTCAGCCACAGATTTGCCTACTGAGTTTAAATCTAATAGAAAGAAAAATCTGAACTGGAATAAGAATCTGCTATCAACTCCTTCGGCGTTCGAAATGGTGAGAAACATGGTATCACACTTGTTTTTCTGTCAGCAAACACAGCGGAGTGCTGGTGGTTGCTGCACCAGTTTGAATCATTCGGAGTACTGGGATGGATTTAGGTAACAAAGACTGCAGGACCTTATGTAAGGCGGGATGAATGAACGGTAGCCGAGCTTCTTTTTCCTGTCCTCCCTGGACAGAAACCCTCGTCTCCTGGATCAGCTTTTGCTGGTGTGTTGCTACCTCCCACAATGTTTTCTAACTGGAGACCTTCCTGCTGCTCCGAGCATTTGAACGCCTCTGCTCATGTGTCTTAAAATGGCTGTGAAATACCTAAAGATCTAAAAGTCTTCAGGCCGAGGTGCTGAGATCAGACCGAACTGTGATCCTATTATTGTCAATTTAAGCAATTTTCTCCAACTTCAGAGAAAGTTATCAGCTATTCATAGACTGGAGTCCAAGCAACATATGTGGATAGATAAGCATTGAGACATGAGATGTGCTCCATTGAGGTCATTACTGTCACGACAGGAGGGGGCACTAAATGCTTCTCCGGTGGGGAGGTTCTCACTCGCTCTCTCATTGAGGAAACCCTGGACAATCTGTGATTTCAGTGACCCGTTGAGCTAGTGAAAGTCTGAATTTATGAAGTAAAGATGTTGTTTTACTGCATTCGTGGGTAGGTTTTAGGGAAGAGTGAGCTGAAGCTACGTCTCCCTCCTTGTTGCTGTCATTGTTGATCACTGGGGTCCGGCAGGGCCTCACCTTCAGACTGCATAATTTTGATGAATTGCATCAATTCTCAGTTGAATTTAAATGACCTCCAAAAGATTGCACCAAGTCCTGGTCGTTCTAATAAGTGTCACAATACAGCTCAACAGCATGAAGATTAAGGCAGAAGTAGGCTTCAGGCTGGCCACGAGGTCTTAGAAGTCCAACGTTCCTGAGAGATACACCACGTGCATCTTTAGTTTATTTCTAATTTCCGGTTTCCAAAATTGTGACTGCTCATTTCACCAGAGTGTAGAAGGGAGGTAATCCCTTCCCTCATCGGTTAAAGGCTGACCACACGTGCATTTATCAGCGTAATGGTAGAGCTGCAGCTTAAGATACTGGTGTTTCTCCCTCCTTGGCAGTCCAGTGTCTTTCTTAATCCGAATTGACAGCGTGTGTCATAAAAGTCTAAAGTAGTGACCTTCCATTTTGTAGATTGCTTCTTACACCCTGAGCCATTCTTCTGCAACACTGAACTTTAAGGGCGGACTTATGAATCCACTAATCTGTCAGAAAGTCTAATAAGACCATCTTCTCGCTGTGAAATCCTTTAAAATGGCTGATGGACTGCAGATATGAGACTGTACGAATCAATATGCAGGATCTGATGTTTTGTGCCATGAGGGAGCCTGATTCAGATGTCAGAAGAAGGACATACTTTCCAAAGAATGGTGACTGTGGCATAAATCTGGGTGACTATCAGACAGGTGGCACAATTCATTATGAAACCAGCTGATATAACGGCTCTATTCTGCAGCCAACTAATTTGATTAATAGAGGTTATGGCTCCTGGGTAACTCAATTTCTTCTAAATCAGTATTTTCCTGTGATGGCGAGTAGGTGAGGCTTGTGAGATGACTGAAGACCACCTGGAGGCCTCTTCACAAATCAATACCAACCTCATGGCCGACGTTATCTCCTAAGGAGGGGAGTAAAGATTGATTGTTGTTAAGCACTTTACAGGATGGAAAGAGGATGAGGACGGATCATAAAACGCCCACGCACCACCTACCCATCCCTCCCAACTGCAACAGAGTGTAGCCAATCGATTAGAGCAGGATCAGCAAGACATAAATAAATAAATAATAAATATGGGAATAAAGAGCGAAGTAATGGTGAATTAAAGAAGAAATTTAAAGGTAGACGCGCAGTATTTCTCTGGCCCGCTGACGGCAGCAACAATAGAACCACTTGTTTTAAATTTGGCTGCTGTCAGTCGCAACTGACCCCCGAATGCAACGTGACTTGTTTTTGGGTCAAGCAAAGCTGGAAGTGTGAACTTCAACCACATCCCATTTGTGTTACGCAATGGCAGACCTCCTCTTGTACACGTGTGGCTTGCACTAACCGCACGTCATCACTTTAGAGGCCCGTCGCTTTAACGAAGCAGAAATTATCCAGAAGTGTAAACGAGGGTTTTGTTCAAACTGCACGGCTCACTTTGAAGAAAGAACCAATGAGTCAACGTTACGCAACGGCAGCACCTTTCGCTCCACGCAGCACATTGCGCACTGCTCGCATCCCCACTGAACATTTCTGGAATATTTGTTTCAACGCTGCAGTCGTCCCTCGGTGGAACTCAGCCCAGTATTCACAAGTGTTGGCCTGGAAATGAGTTTGAACGCATGCTCATCTTGTATTAAAACGGCACATTCTGGAGCCGCAGATCCGATTTCTTCAGATTTGCAGAGGCCCGATTTCACGAAAACGTACTTCCAGTTCGCCGCAACCGGTCCAACAGGAGCAGCAAATGAATCAAGCGCACAGGAGGAAATGGACAACGTGGGCCTGCTGGGAAAAGTGACTGAAGATAACGCCTCCTCCAGCTGATGATGTGCGTAAATTAGGTCTTGTCAAAAAGTCTTTGACGCTCAGACTCTGGGGGGAGATTTGGTGATTAAGGTGGCGTTTTGCAGCGTGTGAGATAAATCCAGCCATGGCGTCCAGACTGTGGCAGCGGCGGCGAGATGGAGGGCCTGCTGACGCTGATGAATCCGTGAGGTCTCGGCAGTGACGGGCGGGTGGGGCATGAGAGCAGCACGAATGAATGAAAGCAGAGACAAAAGCCTGGCAGTGGGAACACGTTCGGTTCCCAATGAAGGTGCGTCTTTGTGCGTTCGGACAGGCGAGAGCAGCTGATGAGAGGAGCCGATAGCTGATGGCTCCAGACAATGACGGCAGGAAATTAGGAGTGTGCGACAAATAAATGAAAGGACGCTGTAAGAAAATAAACCCTTACTTCTTCACTTCTACCTAGGAAGATGGTCCCTGAGATCATTTATTTCCACAACAGGAGGAGTGACCTGTTGTTGCAGTACTGCTTCATAAATGGAGAAGACTCTGTTTCTTCCACAACTGACCAGCAGGTGGGCTTTCCAAAGAGAAAATTAATAAACTCTATTTTCTTAATCAATTAAAATACAAATGGTTTCAGGTGGATGAAGTGATGTAATATGGATGGAAATTTCCAATATAGACGTCGGCAGGCAGCAGCTAACCTGTTCACACAAATTATTATAGTTGTTTTGGGGATGTTTGGGGAAATTATGCATACTCCCAGTAGCTGTACAAAAGTTGATCATTTAGTTAAGTGCATTCCATTGCTCCCATGAAACTCATGAGGTTGGTGCAGTCTGCAAGGACATAAGGTTTGAATGCTGTCCTCCATCCATCCATCCATCCATCCATCCCATCCACCCACCGCTTATCCGGGGTCAGGTCGTGGGGGCAGCAGCCTAAGAAGAGAAGCCCAGACTTCCCTCTCCCCAGCTACTTCTTCCAGCTCATCCGGAGGGATCCCCAGGCGTTCCCAGACCAGTTGAGAGACATAGTCTCTCCAACGTGTCCTGGGTCTTCCCAGGGGTTCTCCTACCGGAGGGACATGCCCTAATCACCTCACCAGGGAGGAGTCCAGGGGGCATCCTGACTAGATGCCCAAGCCACCCCATCTGGCTCCTCTCAACGCGGAGGAGCAGCGGCTCAACTCCGAGCTCCTCCCAGATGGCAGAGCTTCTCACCCTATCTCTAAGGGAGAGCCCAGCCACCCTACGGAGGAAGCTCATTTCAGCCGCTTGTACCCGTGATCTTGTTCTTTCGGTCATTACCCAAAGCTCATGACCATAGGTGAGGGTAGGAACGAAGATCGACCGGTAAATTTAGAGTTTCGCCTTTCGGCTCAGCTCTCTCTTCACCACTGCGGACGCCGCACCGATCCGCCTGTCGTCCTCCTGCTCCAGTCCTACAGCCCTCTGTAAACGCATCCAAAATAGCATTGATGGTCACATCGGATTTTGTTGCGCTGCACTCAGAACCATCATAAATTCGATGAATTGGAGTCACGTTTTTATTCATATGTACATTGGAAACCGGCGCGCTAACTCGACCGGCAGCGCTGACATTCTGATCCGGGAATGAAAATGGCGCCGCCGGTGCCCTACATCTGTCTGCATTGGTTCGCGAAAGTGCTCAGTCTCGGCTCCACCAACCAGCCGGCGCTCGCTGCTAATGTTGTAGGTGTAAATGGAGTCACGCTCTGTTGAAAGTGGCTTGTGTTCGCGCTCCCTTCATCCATCATATTTGAGGGTACGCCTGTCTGTCTGTGTGGGCAGAGAGCGACCGAGGATGCTCTCCAGCCGGGCCCAGGAGATGGTCTGAAGGGAGCAAGACAGATGACGGATGAGGTGCCGTCATGGCTCCGTAAGAGCTCAGTGAGACCTGTCTTCTGGCGGCACGTCTAAATTATTACTCTCAGCTTTGCAGCGTTTGTAAAGCTCGCCACGGTGGGGTGTTATCCCAGCGAGGCTGCTGCACCTCTGCAGCTTCAGGATTTTGTTTCTTTTGTGGGACACGAGATCCTCGACTGTCTCGATGAGATATTTGAGGATGATGTCATGTTGGAGTATTCGGAACGTCTGTCCCGCTTTCAGGGGAAAGAAACAAAACAGCTGACCTGCTTTTAGATTTTAGGCGCTACATTTTAAAGAGCTTTTGGCAACACGTGTGACCTTAGCATGTCAGGAACGACCGCCTTCAACGCAACTCTTTTCTGCTTCGATTGCAAATTCCCAGAACAGCTGCTGTGACTCCAGCAAGGCCTAATGCTGGATCCTCTAATTAGAAAATAAAAACATGTGTAGAGTGTGATCCGCTCCTTCTGCGGGGTCCAGATCACGCCGCGGACCCGTCTCTGAGCCGGAACGGCGAGGGCCCCCCTCCGTCCCAGTGTGCTCACCAGTGTGCAGACCCAGAAAGCATCACCGATGAGGAGGAAAGTGTGAGTGGGAGACGTGCCTCTGCCAGAGACTGTGGCTGCTTGTGCATGCCAAATTTCCATGGAAGAAAGTAGGTCGAACAATGCAACCCAAAATATAGCCATAGCAGCCGTTTCCTGAATAGCAGATATTACTGTGCACGTGAAATGTCTATGTGTATGAAACAGGTTCAGTATTTGTCAGTAAGAATCCTGTTTTTTATTTTTTTAAACCTACAAGTATCGGTTTTGAATGTGAGTGTGTGATGTGATAAACAATATTAACCCAGTATGTGCTCATGACCCACAGAGCTATTTTGCTGATAACTCTTGTACACGTGTAATAAATAAGCGAATTTCCTTCATTAGGAATCTCAGTTTAAAGGGGGAAAATGGTGGTGTTGTTGGTGCGGTTGTATCGTGGCATGCAGCCTAGGTGGAAGTGTGTTTTTGCAGTGTTTTCTCAGCCCTCCTCACACAAACGTCAAATGTGTTATTTACTGGGAAAGCAAATGGTAAAATCTGACATCCTTATTATATTCCAGACTTTCATAAATGTTTTTAACTGGCTGTTGCCTAGCTACACCAGCCGGAGAAATGGATGTGTTCATGCCAACCCTCATGCTAATTCGCATCATCGCTATATTCATTCATCGATTTATTTCCAAATGAGCCCGCGTAAAATACAGAATTGGCGAGTGAGAGGGGCGTCGGGAAACCCTCAGGATTCCATCCAGCTGTTTGTCGAGTCGCCTCCAGCGGCTGCATTTAACAGTGATCCAGAGCAACAGGAAAAAGCCAAAAGCTGTGGAGGAGCCACACGCTCTGAAGCTGCGCGTGACATCTGGGCAAGGCTAACATATTGCTTTAATGTTGTGCTGCAGAACAGCGGGGGAGCTGTCAGCTCAGCCGGTTGAGGTCGCGAAGAGACTGGACAGAACCGGCTGCCTCGGAAAGGTCCAACATCAGAAGCAGTCACAGTCCAATGTGTGTGTGTGTGTGTGTGTGTGTGTGTCGGGGGGGGGGGGGGTCAAAAAGCGCAGTCATGGACCCGTTTCACCACAGAAAACAAGCTCCCTTCCTTTAATGTAGTTAATAACGACACCCAACCCCCCTCATCTGTTTGGTTTTTAATCCAGATGTGGAAGTAACCAGATTATATCCAGGCCTGCCAAATCTTCACGCGGTGGATCCAATCGCGTTATGTATGAAACATTCCAGCTCAGATCGGAGCGATGTCTAATACAGGAACCTCCTCTTGTTACTGGCTGCTCCTGGAAGCTGGGACGTGGGCCAGGAAGGAACCAAGTCCTTTTACGAATCCATTCACCAGAAACGGTTGTCATCCCTCCAATCCATTCAAATTTGATTTGGCAAAAGAGTACTTTGCATGACGGAACCCTTCTCCTCTGATTGGGGGAGGGATCGAGGGGGCGTTGAATAACGCACATGACCGGGAAACTAAATGAGTCAGGAGGTGGAATCCCGAGGCCTGTGCAGCAGTCGCTTAATAAATCTAATATCTCATTTTGAAACGGCACTTTAGCCAGTGAGGCTAAATCCAAATAGATTTACTCTGCAGCGAGCAGCAGATACATTATTAGCGTCTCGCTGTAAGACCTTCAAACCTTATTTAGTCTCCTGTGTGGACGGAGATTTGCCCCACTGAAGCCCCGTTTCTTGACGGCAGTCCGCTTAATTTGCCAGCCTGGAGCTGAGGGGGGGGGGGGGGAGGCCTCTGAGGGATGAACTCTACCATAAAGGTGTGATACAAGAGGTCCTTGAACAGTCCTGAGTCCTGTCACTCCACAGGCTGAGTCCTTCCAGCATGTTCTCAGCCGCTGGATGTGGACATTTTGACACCTTCTCTGAACGGTTTTCGCACCCATCAGCTATTATTTTATTATTATCGCTAGAAAAAGGAATCAGGGGGAATGTTTGGCAAAACGAGGAGTTCCACTTCCCTTGAAAATATGGCGCAGGAGGTTTATTTTTGTTTGTTTGTGATCCTTACAATGTGACATAAACTGAGGTGAAACAAACCGCGCATCTTTTACAAACCCTGTCTACGTCTACCCGTCGTGCAACAGAACCTTGTTCGTTCTGTGCATTAGAATGCAGCCCAGTCCTATTTTAGAAAGATTCTGCCTTGCATTAAAGCCTGACCTGCATGTCAGCTACGCTGAGACGGTGATTGTCATGCACGCTTCTGAGTCATTCTGCCGCCATATAAGAATATTTCTTTCTTCGTGGGGGACTGACTCAGTCATAACGCCCAGCCATCGATGTAGTTTCTATTACAAAAAGCTTGAACCTGGAAGTTTGGTGCCATGGCAACGATTCCACTCAACCTTTTCTGTGAGAAAAGTCCATTTTCAACATTTTTTTTTTTCAGAATTGAATGTATTCCAGCCTGCCTGTGACGGATGCCACAGTACAGAGATAATCAATATTATTCACTTCACTTCTTACGTGGTCACGTAAAGGCTGATGGCGCATAATGACATAAAACGAGGAAGCAGATCGTTTGTGCAGCAGGAAGGCAAAGTGCAAAACATTTTCTCAATAATTAGGGCTATTTCATAGGCGATTTAGGTTGCGCCTGGAATCACTGTAGGTCACACAGTACGCTATCTCCGTCACTGCTGCTGCACTTGGTGGCCGAGGTGAAATGCATTGTGGGACATCTCCCGGGAAACTCGGCGAGTACTCGGTGAGTGATGGCGTTTCACAAGAATGTGAGGACCAAACAAGTACGCCTACTGAGAAATGGCCTTAATGTCAAAACATTTAAGCACCTATAAGTGACCAGAATCGGCAGGTTTTATGTCTACGGATGAATTAAATGACCCGATGTGAGGCCTTTCTTCCTAGTATTAACTGACATTTAACCAACTTTTACAAGATTTGTGGGGCACAAGCCTGCTGTTTGATTTTATAAGCTACGGCCAGCACAAAGAAAAGAGGAAATAGAGCTAGTTAGCAAGGAGCGATCGTATTCTTTGATTTAATTACAGAATAAACTTATTCTATTAACTGGCGAGCAAGCGCGATGCTTGACTTGTAGTAGGTGAATAATGCAATATTGATTTACAGGGAAAATTTTAGTGCTTGAGTACAACACCGGGTTATCTATCGAGTCAGAGCCACGCAGGGTTATTATAATTAATGCTAATGAATGTTCAGGTTGCATCAAGCAGCTTGTTTCTATTCATCTCTGGACCCCGTTATGGCTCAGCATCTTCCTACGGGAGCCTTGAATGGACAAAAAGCCTGAACAAATATTCATCACCTATAAATGATCACTTTAATACAGTAAAAGTCACATTTCAGATGGGTGCATTACATTAATTTATGACCTTGGTCCATTACATCTGCCATGTCAGGCACTTTTTTCCACTGTAGCTCCGCACTTTTATGGACAATTCAGCATTTCTAACTTTGCCTGTGTGGACTCGGCATAAAGTGGCTGAAATATAGTTTAAGTTTAAGCAATTTACCGTCCAGCCAGGTTTATATTACGAAGGCCAGTTTTTTTTCTTCTTTATTTCACGTCAAAACATTTCACACATTTCAGCATTGATTTGTTTCCGAACACCTTCCCTCAGTGCAAAGTGACATTTCTTTGTCGGGGGAGGGGGGGGGGGGGGGCATCGCAAACTTGATATTCTGTTTGGAGCTCAGACGGAAATTCATTTCCTGTTCTGAAGTCGGCACGATCAACATAATTTATGACTTTGGGTCGTGAGGGGCCTTTTTGTCACTTGGAAATTAGGATTTAGTGGAATTATTATCAATCACTGATTATGAGCCTGGCTCATGATCTCTGTGGCACATCCTCAAATGAATCTTTTATTTGAGCTTTAATAAACATTTGGTGCGTACGTAAATGTAAAGGTGGATGTTGGCTGTGCATTAGCACATTGAAGGCTGTGTAGAATTACAAATTTTTACTGGAGATCTATCTTGTCCGTTCATCTGAAGATCTGCTGAGAGCCGTGGGGCGAGGGGAGGGGGAGGCCTCTGCTAAAGGAGCTAGCCTCAAAGCCAAACTTCTATTGAACGCAGCATGTTTGAAGTCAGCCGTGCACACATCAAGGGTAGCTAAACTCAAATATATGGAACACTACTGTAAAAGCAGTCACATGTGGCATTCATAAAAAGCTACTCCAACAGGGTACAGCGATCGGCACATCAAATTACCAGGGCTCTTTCCTTTTTACAAGAATCAAAGGGGTTTCTTTGAATAATAACAACTTTTATTCACTTACACCGCAACACAACGTCTAGTCTGAGCAGCAGCTATAGCAGAATTTCTTAATTAATATATATTTAGCTTGCATACGCTAAACAACAGAGGAATGTACGTCTATACTGTATACAAGTCCAAGAGGATTTATGCTATTTTCTCTCCCTGAGCAAAGATAATAAATATTGAGTTTTTAAGTTAGCGGTTTTCTAAGGAGGGCTTTCCAGGAGCTCACTGGTGAGTTTTGGTTACTTTCCTTTCTTATCTTAAGTTGGGTTTTTTTCTGCTTTAATAAGAAAATTGCTTTTGATTTTTTGAAATTCTGGTCTGGGTGTTGCATTGGAGGTGATCCAGAGAGTCCCTAACTGACCCGGCCATTAGAGAGAGATGATTCATCTTCAAGAACCTTCAGGAAGAAGCTTCCCTCAAATTGACACTGGCGGCGGCGTCCTGGGTGAGTTTGATATAGTGTTGAGAAGAACCATTAATTGTCTCTTCTCAGCCTCAGTTTGGAGACTGATTAATGAGGCTTTAATGGAGCTGCTCATTACCGACACATGCAGGTTTTTTTCCCAGGTTTTAAAGCCGGTTTAATTTATATCGGAGGAGATAAACATCTGACATATACGTATTTGTCTCAGCACACCCTCCTTGATAGGATTTCCTGACCAAACATTTTGTTCTGTTGGTGAGGAACATGCACCGACAGCCACCCTGTTGGGTTTAATTAAGCCGAAGACAACAAATATAGTGGATGAGGACGTATTTCAGTTCAACTTGACTTAATTTTCCATTTCATATTTAGAACAACGGTTCGAGGTTCAGAAACAGGGTCACCTGATCACATGGTTTCTGCCCCCCCTTCCCTCCCCTGTCGGTCGGTGATGATGTCATTGACACATTTTCTTATGTAGCGACTGACCCGCCGACCTCTGACCCCACTGACCCAATCAACTTTAGCTTTGATTTGATAGAGTGTAATTAATGTACTCGTATGTATGATGTATGCCTATTCTGTCCTCTATCTGTCCTCCCCCTTCTTCACCTTTGCCCAGACAATATTTGATTGTGAGAGACACTATATGAAAAAAGACGTATTGAATTCTTTCAATTTTTGATTAGATTGCATTAAAATCCGCCATATTATGGAATCATTAACATCCCTCTGATGTCGATGTGGTGATAAATTCCAGTGTTCAGTTTGGGAAACACTTCCACATCAATCTTTTGTTGACTATAGATAAAAATGGGGAGGGAGGGGTTCCTATAGCAGACATATGACGAATAAGACCAGATGCTGGCCCCCACTTCTACCCATGCAAACAAACAGGAGCTGTCAAGACAACACTACACTTCATTGAATTACACGATGATAAAATAATTTCCATGAGGAATTAAATTATATATTTGTTAATTGAATAAACTGATTATATGATTTCATTATATTAGTCAGAGAATACAGTGCACAGTTTAGGCCAGGTCCTCATTTCCTGCGCACAAATCAGTGGCTGTGACATTTGCAACTCATTAGATTGGATGCATAGCTTAATATAGGTCACATTTGTTTCATCTGTGCTATAAGCAGGGCTAAATATTTGCTTATAATTAAGTTCAACATTTCTGTAAATGACTTTGTTTGTTCAGAAGCAGCTGCAGATGCAGTAATGAGCCGACCTACGGTTGGAACCAGGCGACCGTGTCCACACAGCAGGGAAATCTGATATTTGAGCCTTAGAGCCGAAACAAAAAAGCTAGAGCTTCTAAATATACAACTTTGGGAGTAAAAGACTCCTTTAAAGTGTTCTTTAGGAAGCCTCATGTAATATTCATGGAGTTTAAAAATGAACCACACACGAGGCACTCCGGCTTGTTTTGACCGCTGACTTGAAACTGCATATATCTCCACATCAGACGGAAGAACTCGGGGAAGCATGTGGAGGGTTTCTACCTCTGTCAGCAAAGTCAGGGAAACAAAGTGAGGCCTGGGTGAAAGGATTAAGGGGGGACGAGGGCCCTGAGCAAAGCGCTGCTGCTCGGCTGATAAAGCTTGCCGAGGAGGCCGATTCACATTAAAATCTAGCAGACGTGGAGCCATTATTGCTCTCGGAGGACACATCTGTGGTTGTCAGGTTGCGTTCATGTGGCCTGGGGCAGAGTCGAGTTCCGACACTCTTCTGCTGCAGCCACGTTCCATTTCCGACTCCTTCCTCACATCAGCTCTGTGCAGGACGTCGACAGAATTGAATATGTGTAGTAGTTGTCTTTTATAATTAATGGCTGTAGACTTGTTATAATGCGCTTCATTTCAAGGCTTGAATGTTGCAGGCGTCAAACTTTTTAACTCCTTGTATGATGATTGGTGACCCCTGACCCATTCTGTGTAATGGAGGGTTGGGTTATTGATTTCCCCCTATTAACTGGATCTGTAGATCAAGTTGCGTGGCAAATGAGACGCCGGCTGATAATCATGCTGGGTTTACTGGTGAGGCTTGAAGTTTGATGTGGTTTTACCGCTACGGTTGACACCATTTTATTTCCTGTGCTCCGTATTCCAACGTTGAGTCTGTGAATTCGGGTTCTCTCACAAGCACAGACTCTCCTGAGATTTCCCAGATTTCAGTGAGAGCTGTACAGCTACAGACGGATGACGGGAGCGCTCCCCCAAATTGGGGTTAAAACAGCTCATTTCCACGCTGATGGCAGGCTGCCGTCGGCCCGACTGAAGTGTCCACTTGATAGAGAGCTACGAGTCCGAGGATATGAACTCCGATGGTCTGCAGACTTCTGCTGACGCTGCTCAGCTGGTGCGCCGGGCTACAGTGGTGGTGCTGTTGTTCCACTGCAATCACTTTGCCTCCTATTGTCCAACTGGAGTTTGCAGTTTTATCCTAGTTCCTTTGGGACAATAGATTTTGTTTTCTGTGTCAACTCCTGACTTCCACCGCTCAGTTTGTGCGTAACTAAGTTCGGCTCAAACACATCAGAGTACCTGCATGTCACTGCTAATAAAATATACCGTTGGTTGGCTCACCACATGGCTCCTAGCAAAGCCAAAAATCCAAAATGCATTTACACTTTATCCAATATCCAACAGAAATATGGTACAATGAGTGCCTCTGACACTGGTGCCTAATATTTTGATGGGTTTCAGAAGCATCGCTACAGAATTGGAGCCCATATACTGATTGAAAAGGGAGATGGGGAAGCATCGTAGTGTGATGCTCTTCTTAGTGCCGATAATGTGGTCCTAAAGAGGAAAGAGGCCCGCTAATAGCTGCAGTGATGAAGGAAGAGAGGATCAAAAGTGTTTTTTGTATTATTATCAGTAGTAGTATACACAGCATGCTGCCTAAATAGAACAGAAGTTTGAGAGGAAAAATAAAATCAGATTTTTTTTTTTTTGATGAAGCGCAAATGGAAAATAAAAAACACGAGAAAGGGGCTTGAGCATCTTCTGATGCAACAGGGCTTTTAACAAGGGGATACAGTATGTGTTGGGAATCTATGGCAGAGCTGCACCCTGTGACTAGTCATATTTTCACAACCTGGATGGTTGCACTCCCTATTCACACCCTCCTCAGTTATCACCCCCCCCCCAACCACCACAATCCCCACCTTTTTTTTTTTTAACAGAGCACATGCAGAACACTTTATTAATGTGTCTCATTACAACGCTAAAGTGTCGGAAGTGTTGCTCCATAATTAACTATGTGATTCAGGTGGGAAATGTGCCTCCAGATGAAGCGAGTAAACGCGAGCTCCTCTGAGCCACCGCAGCTTTGGCAATGCGCTGGCATCGCCGTAGTTCACGATTGTGGAAGTTAGAGGCCTCGTGACAGACTTTGCAGAATGTCTGCCTGCTGAGAAATTCGGTCTAAAAAGGGGAGAAACTGCAAGCGTGGAAAGTCCACACTTCATATTTAATTCTGAATGCTGCTTATCTAGCTGGCAGGTTATAAATATTAATAAAATTTTTCCAAGGCAGGGAAATTGGATTAAATACCTTGAGCCTAATATCCTTTGACTGTTATGGTGGTAGTAGTGTTAGATTTCTTTAGCAAGCCAGTTAACAGGAAAACCTCATTAATCATAACAAAGAAGATCTTGGCAGTGTTAGTGCAGCATGGAAAAAATATCTTTCTCTTTTTACGCTGGCCTGCAGCGTATTTGACAGTGCTCCCTCATGAAACAGCGGTGGAGGCAGCAGAGTTTGTCTAAAGGAAAATAACAAAACAAACTTGTGCGTTCGTGAGAAACGAGCACGTTGAAAATGATGCGTTGGAAGGATGACTGGGGATGGCGGCGGAGGTCCTCAAGCATCTTGACAGAAGCTCATCTTGGTATTGACCAGATGACCATGGCATTTACATTTAGCCGTAAAGATAAACACCAAAAGAGATTCAAGCTCACGCTGTTATAAACTTTATTCCAACTTGGTAGAAGACATTTAAATCCATTTATCCTGCAAATCATTTAAATTCCACTTGTAAATCCATGTTATTGATCGAAAGGCAGAGTTAAAGGTCAAGTGAAATACACAGTGTGCTCATGTGTAACTTCACAAAGGCCCTGATTTCACTGCACTCAAACATCGAATCAGAAAAGCTTTTGAAACCCAGGACCATGATCCGACAGCTGCTCACTCTCGAGCTGTCCCATAATGCTTTGCTTCCAGATCACAGGCATTCAATCTCCTTTAACATCAAATCGACCCTCACCGTCATCATTCGACAAATCTGGAGCAGAACGGACTGAAAGGGAAATAATTACAATTTGCTCTGCTGATTGAACTCCACTGACCTTTCTGCAATAAAGGTCTCTTAAGAAAGCAGCAGTGAGTGAATGTCAAACAATTCCCTTTTCTTCTGTTGGGAGGGCTGAAGGGTCCAGTCCACACTGCTTCATCTGGACAGCGATGTCGAAGAGGTAGTCGTAGCACTCGCACCTGCAAATTGGAGAAATGGCCAAAAATAAATTGAATCTATTGCTTTTCTAAGTAATTCTGGGAATATGAAAAGGTTAATTCTGGCAGACACAAAGTGCTCACATTGTCTTAGCTTTTTCCCATGACTCCCCCCAGACGTAGACGCCGTGGCGACGGACCAGGACAGCACATGAATCTGGATATTCCTCCATTGCCCGAGCCATCCGGTCCTTTAAGTCCTTCTCCTCAGGGGTATTTTCAATAATGGGCACAACAAGAGTGTCGTCGTAACTGGAAAAACACAAGAGAGCAGGTTAGCTACTGACATCAGAGCTGTCAGCGGGACGCACAGACAGACACAGACAGATCTCCTGTTTCTGTACAACCGCTGAGGCCAAATCAAATATCTCAACATCACGCCCTTTTCTGACATTTGGAGAGGAAAAGATTAATTCCTAAATAATGGAAGATGATGATTCGTTACAGCCTCCACCACGGTTCTGATCAGAAGAGATTCAAACCGCTGCCAAGATTCTCACCTGTTTTCTTCTGCCTGATGAGTAATGAGCACATGGTCAAAGATCTGAGCTGTTAAAGTTGCCATCTGGCTTTTGCTGTGGATGCTAAATATGAATTTTACAAATCAAAGGAGCGCATCATTCATACACCTCAGATCAAACCAAAGAAGCTGTCTTTGATACTGAAACAATCCAAAGAATAAAATCCATATTGAGGTAAAATAACAGGTTCTGATCTTTGAAAATGATGGATTTAGTCGGATATGCGGTTTTGTTGGGGTCGGGCTTGATGGCGCCACGGATTTGTCTGCCTGAGCGAATGCCAGACTTTTCCATAACCACACCTACGGGCTCTTGGACCTCGCTAATCCTCACTGCTTGATTACATACCGATAGTTGATGCCTGAGGAGCCCTTACGAATCCCCTTGATCATCTCCTGGTGCGTTATTCTGAATTCCTTGCCAGGATACAGCAGAGTTGCCATGACAGCAGCCTTGGAGTGGGTGTGTATAACCGCCTGTGCCCCTACATTTTAACAAAGATTACGTTCAGATATCACTAACCGATCTGCTTTTAGATGCAGAACAAGGGGAAAAAGTAGGGAGGGGGCATTGATTTACTCATCATTCCATCGAATGATGCACGTATAATTTCAATGCATTCAGTCAGTAAATTCATATTCAGCCACCACATCTTTTTTTTTTTTTTTTTTTTAAAGGAAAGACTTTAGATTTAATAGATTTAACAATTTAGTTTCCATAGAAACAGCCTCATGCATGTGAGTGCAACATTCAGGCATCTGCAGCCTTTTGTTCCCCCCAATTTCATCCGACCTTTCAATTACTCTTTTTTTGTTACAAACATTTCTCCTTATTTTCTTCTTTGGGCGGAGCGCTGAGAGACCCCAGACAACAGAAAATGAGCACATCACTGACTTCTTTAAAAACATAATTGGTGGTGTGCATCTGAATGCCTTAAAATAACTCACCCCTCATTGTGTAGGCATTCATAAAGAGCGGCGTGCACTGGCTCTTCTTTAACTTCTTCCAGGCAGGTGGACAGCTGATGTCTCTCTCATCCACATCGCACACAAACATGTCTTCTGGCTGATGAATGCAAACAATAGAACAGAAGAAACTAGATAATGCGTTAGAAAACATTCATTTTCAGCTGCTTTGGATCGGATGACTGACCTGTATTCTCTCTTTCTGGACACCTGATGGTGCAATATAGATCTGCTCCCTGAGGTTCACAGAAAATAGAAGTCTCTTAGAATATACAATGACAGGGAAGTAGTTGATAAAATGATTTAAAGGAGGTACTTTGTCATACTTAAATGGAGAGCACAGCTTTCCTCGGGGCCACACCTTTAATTACCCACAACTATATGAAAACTGCAATAATGCAGAGATGCTCTAAAGAAAAATGTGTTCCACAGTTGTGAGAAAGCGTGTTTATCTTTTCAATAAAAACAAACTACATAAAAAGAAGAATAACCCTTTGTACTAAATTTGGTGTAAGTAATTGCCCAAAAGAAACAGAATCGTCCTAAATGGCCACTTCAGTTTAACGCGACGCAAATTTCCTGTTGTATTTAAATACTGAGGAGCCTCTGGGCATCCCCAAATAATCTTTGCGATCATCACGTTATTGTGACAATAGGGAATCTTAACGTTTCCCTGACGAATGCGCCTGATAAAGATGTTGTGTTTATCTGCAAACAGCAGATAAAAGGGGAGGCTATTGATTATTCTGGTGTACGGTTTGGTCCGACTGCCTAAGGCTCTGAGTCATTCCATAGCAACTGAACTGTGGGAGGGAGGGGAAAAAAAACCTTCAAGACTTAAAATTCAGAGATTTGCAGCTATACTGAAAACAAAAACACGCTCAAACACCTTTATCTTCAGCAGATGTGTAGTCAACTAGCAACACAAACACCCACGACGTTAAAACGTTTAACACATCTTAAAATTGTTAATCTCATACTGAATAAATTGTGCAGGTTTTGTTTAGACAGAGTTGCTTTTTTTCTCCCTCTTTTTGCGAGATGAACATTTAATCGATACTTTGTCCGTGGGCTAGAAAATGGATGAATTTGAACAGCTTTAATTGATTAAACTATGATGTGGCCACAGAGTGTGACTGCAATTGGCCTCCATTTTTTTCCCGCTTTTATACAGTGTGAAAATAGTCATTATTCTGTCAAATACCACAGGACCACTGTGAAAAGTAATAGACTGCATGACTGGGGTTTCGAACTGCCTATTTTCTATGTGAATGTGCTGGAATAATTTAACAAGATGAAAGGGAATTTTCTTTTCAAATGTCTTAGAGGTGCAATTTTTATTCAAAATGAAATGGCGAGGTCAGTGCAGCTGTAATCGACAGGGTTTAATCTGAAGTTTCATCACCATTTTCATGCTGTCTGAAAAACTGTTCAATTCCGCATCTCAAATGTTCTCTAATGATCAAAGATATTCAGTGAAAAAGCAATAAAAGCCAACGGTCTCATGTCTGTTCTGGCAAAACTGTCGGCATTTGACAGCATCTGTGCTTAAACAAAAATGAAGTTCTGATTGACTCGGAGTATCAGAATCTCAATCTAAGAACAGCAGTTTGTGGTTTATCTGCCTTTAGGTTGGGATATTTTTAAGTAGCATCTTCCCTCACAGCATTCTGATTCACACACTAACCCTCGTCTCAGACTGATTCCTCCTCCAGTCCCTGTCACCCATCCCAGCTGGTAGAAGAGTCGGCATAATTCTGGGATGAGAACCCGAGGATGCTCCTTCTCCTATTGGAAAAACAGAACATGATAATCCAATTAGATTTGCCCGACTCTAGGAGAGAGTTGATCATGTTGCTGTGCCATATTGTCCCGCTTCCCTCCCCGTTTATTGTTCCCAGTTCAGCTTCCACTCGATCAAATGCAGTTCCTGCAGTTTATCCCTCTTACCTTATTCTCTGTCACCTCTTGATTTGCATCTTGGCAACCATTGCTGCTACCGCACATCGCTGACATCTGTGGGAAAAAATAATGGATCAGGTTGAAGGACAATTCCCAGCTCCAAGACGCCGTCTGGGGAACCGTTGATCCGCCATCGATTTAGATGTCCTAGCAGATGTGCTTATTCCAGAGAAATCTGTCAGCATTTTACTTCCCTGTTTTGAAATACTGGTAACACAAAAAAAATAAAGGTGGACTGATTTATTGTTCCTGCTAATTCCCATCCTTCCCTGGCACACTGATCGTTTCTTTAGTTTAGATGGACGGGCAGATGTGCAACTCTCACAGGTGACTACTGATGCAAGTGCAAATAATAGCAATATTCATATGGTGGAAAGAAATTAGAAAAGAGGTAAAAATATATCTGTATTTTGATAATCTGGAAAACAGGACAAGTAGAGAGTAGTTTAAAGATACCAAACAGACCTTAACTGTTTTAAATTATTGCAGGAACAAATGTCGCCCAGGTTTTATCCTGCTTCCTTCATTGCATCACTAACGCTGCAACAGAAACAGCCCTAAGCCACCAACAATCAATGGTTCCTTTGTTTTTCGCAGCAAAAAGCCAACAATGATCTTAGTTTTAACCAGGAAGTGATTAATCTAATTCATTAGTTGGATTGTCTCTCAGAACAACAAATCCACCCCATGACTCGTTTTCGAACAGGCAAGATATTTTTTTCCATGATGGCGCCAAGGCAAAGACGAATACAAAAAGATCATGGAATTGATAGAGGACGTGGAGTTTCATAGGCTGATCTAGCACATTGGGCCCGTTACATTGTGCTGAGTAGACAAATGTTCGCAGATGCTGATTATACATTAAGTGAGGGATTAAGTTATGTCACATATTTTCAATTTCATTCTATAATGTGCATTGCTGGAATGTCAATGCTAAATAAATATTTTCCTGATTTTGTAATTGATTTATTCTTTGGTGTCATTTCAGATACCTGGGTTTGACCTGTGCCACTGTGTGTCGCAATAATATTTTGCAACTGCTTACCTGGCACTCAACCTATGCCTGCATGTGAGCTATTCTGTCAAAGATCAATATTTTTACACCGTCTTTCAATTCTACGTGGCTCAAACAATAATTGTTCGCAATAATATGTCAAAAAGATATATGGAAATGTATCAGACAAAGTTAGTCTTACCCATGCGAACAGTATAACTAAATGCAAACTTTAGCTTTTGACGTCAGATACCATAACACGACAGCTTAAGTTTTACGCATTACGCTTCTATAATACTGAAAAAAATGATCGAATAAATCGTGAGTACATGCGTCAGTCACCATGATGCATCGAGCTATGACGCAAGGCCACACATAGAAAACCATAAATGCTCACCGTCTTCAAATGTTGTCAAGTTACGAAATGCAGCGCTTCGCTCCGCTTTCAGTCGCACGATCTACGTCATCAGCGCGCGACAAACATGCGCCGTTCATAAAATACACAAAATACAAGATTGTCGTTTACTGTTGTGAAAATCAACAGTATAAGATTGTTTGTTTGTTTGTTTGTTTGTTTTTTACGCTTCAGACTCCATCGTTAATAGTCCGCCGACTTGCGTGCGTCATTCGGGGCACCTGGCCAAGGTGTGACGTAAATGCGGGTTGGGCTGGCTGATTGTCTCATGAATAAAGGGTTGAATACGTGCTGAACTGGCTGGGGTGGGGAGGAACTTCACTCCTACATAATAAGTGTTTGGCAGTACATCTTATACCATTGCTTCTTTTTACTGGTGGTTGTTCCTGTTTTCTTTTCAAATAGCTTCTTCAAACCACATTATTTCTGTGCAAATTGTGGCTGTTTGTATACTAAAAATGGGTTCCCTCTTAAATTTCACAGGTACAATCATTTGTACCTAGTTTATCCAACTTTTGAAAATTGCCAAAAAGGCTCTGCAAAGCTTTACATTTGGCTGTAAGGTAAGTTCTGCCGCTAAAAACGCTCCCAAAGCCAAAGAAGAGCCACACTAATGTACAAATTTAATATTTCTTGTTCTTCATTGACCTAAAAGATACATTTTTTAAAACCAAATATTGCACATAATTTATTCTAAAAATCTGAAGTTTATAAGCACTTTGTTATTTAGTTATTATCAATATATTTTTATTACCTGCTTAATGCAAGTCAAACAGCAGAATCATCTGAAGCCATTCGGCTTTTAAAAGGCAATTTTTAAAAAAGTGCACCTTCCTGTCACCCTAATTATACTCTCCTTATATGGGATTCTAATTTAATTTTCAAATTCATTCTAAATTTCTTGAATTGACCTTTGGAGCCTTACATGATCTAGCACCTGAGTATATGAAGAGCCCTCTCCATTTACATCCATCAAGGCTCTCAGGTCATCCAATCCTTGGAGCATTGTAGTACTTGTTCTTTATGTAATTGTGTTGCCCTTTTTACTACTTTTTTGTTAAAATAGTATATTTTTACAGCGCAGAATTAATGCGGGATAATTCTGAGTAAAATTGTATAAAAGATATGAAAAACACAAGCATTAATGAATTTGGCTCATGTATCTGCTTATTAAGAATAAGAATAATTATTTACATTTGCATTTGCATCTCTAACATAATGAATACTTGAATGGAACATTGTGAGCTGTTGAATTATATCCATCAATGTGAATTTGTACACACTAAAAGTAGATTTGTACTGTTAATATCTAAACAATGACATGGGATCCGCAACACCTGAATGGTTCTGAAGGACAGTTTGAAGATGTTAACCAGAAACTTTAGTAGCAATTCAACAATAAATGTAGGCAGATGTTGTTAATCATGTTTTGATAGGAGAATTTGTCCTATTTTGCAACTCCATTCTTGCTAAAGCTATCATGATGCCACCATGGGCGGTGCGGAACTGTCTGAAAATGAATGAAAAGTCATATTTCTCTGTCAATAGAAGATTAATCTTGTGAGGTGAAACAAGGAGTGCTCTGGCAGCCCACTCAGCAACTATTTTCTGTTAATCGGATACAGGAATGTGCCTACTAGAAGTGAGTCACAGAGAGCCTTTTGAGAGTATAAAAGGTCCAAAATTTGTGAACATAAAGTGTGTCAGATATCTAAATAAATAGATAGTTTATTGGTTCAATCACTGGAGTCCACAGAACTCACATATTTAGGGAACACTGTTCCCTTGATGCTTCATTACTTGTTTTTTCAGTGTTTCTGGTCAGATGATCCAAGTGACCTACTTCTGATAAAAATATTGAGCGAACCAGACGTTTACAGCAGAGCTCCGTCTGCGACAGAGAACCTCAAGATGAGCCCTGAACTTAATGTAAAGCCACTGTAAATATTGGATCAGATCAGTGTTTGTGGTCCATTCAAGCACCAACCGTCTAGCAGCAGCATGATTGGTTGTTTGTAGGCGGCTCTGCTTGTGAAGCTAAAAGCATTAACAATAATCGCGACAAGCTCGCCACAAAATGACAGTTTGCCCATCATTGAGAAACAATTGCAGGATGATGAAACACAGTTTCAAGGCGACCCGCCTTTTAACCCCAACAGCAGCTTTTTACCCCTCAATTAAATCTGACATTTCAACACAGAGAATACTTAATATTTCATAGATCCTAACAACACTTGAATTAAGAACAATCACGGTGGCACTAAAAATGATGCAGGTTGATATCGTCGTATAAAAAACAGATATAAAATCTGAGGCTTTCTGATTTAAATATGTTTTAATAATGGACTTTACTGAGTTGGTTGGCCTGGGTTTCTCCATCAGACTGCTGTGGAGCCTCAGGGACATGATGTAAATCCCCCATCTTCATGAGTTCTCAGCTGGACTACTGCAACAATCCACAGATCCCTGCTCCAACCTTCATGGGTTCATGTGATAACTTTTCTAATTCACAACCACCCCCTTACCGTCAAGCAACCTAATCATGAAATTAGAAATTAGTTTATTGGGTTCCTTTAACTGCTGGACCTTGAACACAACTGACGCATTCGGAGTTTTAAATAATTTCTTTTTGATTTTGCTCATGCTGTGTCTTGTCTTAACTTCAATATTATTTCAGAAAAAGAAAATATTGATATAATATAAGAAAAAGAATAATATAAGAAAATTTGGGTCCACTTTTGTTTGATGTCTTTTTTTCCCCCCATCAAATGTACTTGAGAAATTGTACAATAAGATTCTAGAGAGCTTCAAATGTGACACTTTCCTGGGTGTATCCTGCAAGACTAGACACATGCACTCCCACACAGTAACTACAATATCCAAAACTCACCGTCGCACATATTTGAGAGCAGGTTAACGTCTGGAGAGTCCCAACAGCCAGTCTGGGTCATTTCAGCCTGAGAGACAGAAATTATGAGGAAGTTATATAAACAGAGATTTGTTTCATTGACAAGGAAGTGATTTAGTTTGTCTCTTCCCGCTCCTCTAGGTGTTTCCCCAGCTTTTTTTTATTGTTTCATATCAAGTCCTATGGAATGAAATGTTCAAAGTTAACACATCTTCTCTTTTGTTGGGTGATATTTCAGCAAAAATCAAAATTACTACAATCAGCATTCAACAGGTCATTCATTAATTTGACAGACAAGGAGGAGACTGCTGTGTTCATGAATTTACAGCAACAAGCTTTCAGTACAGCGCAGATATTTCTGAGGATACAAAATTTAAACATTTAACCACATTAACGTTAAAAAAAACCCTAAAAAAGCAGTCAGTTATTTCTGAAAAAAGGCTTGGGTTTTTTGGTATTCTTTAACTGAATCTGAGAAAGGATAGTGAAGAAATTCGTGAGAAAGCATGTGAGGCAGAAGGTGTGTTCACAGGTGTGCCAGCCCTCTTGTGTGTGTGTGGGTGTGTGTGTGTCACCTGCCATTGTTGGCGAGATGAACCTGCAGCGGAGTATAAAAGGCATGTTGTGATTCACCCACGTCAGTTTGTCAGTTAACTGCCAGTTTGCGTCTACACCTATGGCTCCATCACAGATTTCTCCTCCAAAAGTGGGGACTTTTCCCTTTTGGGCAATCGTCGGGCTTCTTGCGGTCGTCCACTCAGCATATTCTAACAGTAAGTGAAAATCTATTGACCTTAATTAACTGGTTTTCCACAGTAGATTTCCCCCAATCCAATCGGCTTTAAACTGAATCCAAATACAATTTTGTTTTTTTTCTTCTGCTCATGCCAGATATTCACAGGTCATTGAAATTCATTTTTAGGGTGCCCAGGAGGTCAAAGTCAGCAGTTTTTCACCCTGACATATGCAGTAATTCCTTTTTACAAACCCCAAAAAAGTGTAATGATTCTCTCGGTGTCCTTTTACTTACCCCTTGAGTCAGCACTTACCTAAGATGCTCTTTATGTTCCCAGCTTAACTATTTCTGCAAGAATACCAGAGTAGTATTTCATTACCAGGACACAGGTTTCACCTCCAGATTACACAGAGATCTTTGTAAAATGTCCTAGCTGCTTCAGGAGGAACCTTAATGTGAATTTCTTGTGTAAAGTGAAACCAAAAAGCTGTTACACAAGACCAAAGAACAACAGGGCTCAACGTGACTGGGCAGAATTGGAAAGTGAAGATGTGTAATTTGATTCGTGGGCTTATCAATGCTCCTTTTAATTTTTTTTCTCTTTAAATGTGAGGCCGTAAAAGGATGAGAGAGGTTTTTCATTATCATTGAACCAGGGGTGTTGAGACAGGTGGCACACACCAAAAGCCTCTATAATACTGTTGTAAATTAGGATTTGAACCAGTTAGAGTTAAGGAATCAACCATGAATTGGTAGTTGACCCCAGCATTTAACCAGCACCTGAGACTATTTCATGTTGAGTACAGGATAGAGGCATAAGAGAAAATAAAGGCCCTCGTGTCTGGTCACCCAGAGGCCGCAGAGTTAACTTTGTGTCTGTATCAATACACTTTTTATATGTCACTGCTGCTTTGCTTCCTTGTCCCAAACAAGAGGAAGAAGAAATATCTGCTTATATCCTGTTACAGCAGCGCACATTCATGTGCGTGAACCTATGAGCGGGAACTTGATTCCCTCTTTTTCCGCCATCAAACATCCCGATACGCTCCCTTTTTATAAGCTACCTCATCATCTATCTAATTGACCTAAGACTTTGGGGATCAATACTGCATCCAACCAAAAGAGGACTCCTCGTGTCATCCATCTTTTCACGTGTTATTTAGTCTAAACATGCACAGCTTTGATGAGGAAAATATTTGTTCCGAGTACCAGGACAGCAGAGAAACAATTTTGGTTGTAGCATGACCTGATTTGGTTCTTTTTTATTTCCTCTGTTGTAACGACGCAAAAACAAACGGTGGCTTCCACCCAGGGAAACTGCCCAAATAAGTCATTCTTCATTCTGTGTTACTGGGTGTGTCACAATGGGTTCAGCGCTTGTTGAAACTGTTGCTTTGATGAGGCAGCGCCATTGTTATTGGGCCACTCACAGATGATTACTCATCCAGGTTAATCATTATTGTTGCATCATCGTACTAAACCACAATTCAAGTTTGTACAAGATTTTAGGGTCATGTGTACATAGGCCTGTGTGAGGGAAAGAGGGAGAAGGAGGTGCACTCCTTTGTTCTCATGCAAGGGCTGCAAAGTAAACACTCTGAGGTGACCTGTCGGATTTTTCCATCTCTCTTTGTCCCAGTTGTGGTGCAGGAGGAAGTTTACCGAGAGGCCGTGACAGACGGATACATTATTGATAATGTCTATCTTAATTCGTTCACAACTGAGTCCTCTAAGATACCCGATGCGGTTCATGCATCCCAGTCACCGACCCCAGAAGAAACTGATGTAACTGAGGCAAGCGGGGACACCAGTGATGAGGCTGAGATATCTGTTGTCCTCCAGTACGGAGGCAAGTCCACAAACGCATCCCTGAGTGCCTGGAGTACACAGCAGCCGTCCTTAGAGTCCAAGGAAAGCGACTTGATGGAGGGATCTGGAGACACCACCAACACGTCCATCTTCCTCCAGCATGGACGTAAACCCCATCTATCCACAACTACCAGTGTTTCGCCTGCCCGGAGTACGCAAGAGTCCAAAGAAAACGACCTATTGGAGGGAAGTGGGGACATGACCGATGTCTTCAACTTCCTCCAGAATGGAAGTGAACCTGATGTTTCCGCAACTACGAGTGTTGCGCCTGCCTGGAGTACACAAGAGTCCAAAGAAAACAACCTATTGGAGGGAAGCGGGGACATGACCGATGTCTTGAACTTCCTCCAGAATGGAAGTGAACCTGATGTTTCCGCAACTACGAGTGTTGCACCTGCCTGGAGTACACAAGAGCCAGAGTCCAAAGAAAGTGACTCATCAGAGGGAAGTGCAGACACCACGGATTCCTCCATCTTTTCCCAGCATGGACATAGACATGATGTATCCACAACTGTGAGCATCACCCACACTCAGAGCCCCTCTGCAGCTGTGTTGCCAGGAGACACCGATTACTCTAGCTCGGGAGATACGTGGTCTAGTGATGGTGAGATAATTCATGCTACTACAAGCTCCCGTATGAGTGGCTCCTACACAGAAGAGAACGCAGCCTCCTCAACCCACAGGCCTGCTCTAAACGGAGAAATAGTTCAACCACAGATGAACCGGAATGCAAATCATAGGAGTGTACATGCAGGTAAACCAAAATGAACCCAATCATGACGACAACTACTCCTTTTCTTTTGTCCTTATTTAGTATGGTTTTTGTTTCCAGTTAAAGAACATCAGAAAGATGGGACCGCATCCCTGCCCAATGTGGGAAACTCAACACCAGGTTTGTGCAGGAAATGAATACATTTCTTAATGAATGAGCTCTCATTTAAGACCTAATTTGGACTCCCTTTTTCTCATTTTTGCAGGCTGGATCATCATCCTCGCTTTTATTGTTGGTGTTGCTGCACTATTAATGGTCTGCATTGCCATCGCTACCCGAGACAAGTGAGATCTAAATATCATTAATGTACAATACTATTGCTTATTGCATTTGTAAGTATATAAATAAAATTCTCACATTATCCTCCACTGCATAGGTGGAATGCTCCAAGCAAAGCCTTCAGTCCCGACTCAGAGAGCAAAATGAAGTCCATAAATCAGCAGAGGGATGTAGAGATGGAGACCTTCCTGCACAAAGACCAGCCGAGGGAAAATGGGCGGGTGACGGAGTACACAGTCATTCCCCTTGATGAGCTCCCAGAGAAATATTCATCAGACTGAGGATTGGAATCAGACCCAGAGAGGACTGCCAGTTGTTACAAGGACAAACAGCCTTAGTGGACTTTTGCACTCCGTAATGCTTCTTTTTCCACTTTGTTTCCTACATTACCTATTTTTGTAATCTTCACACTAACAATGGTCAGTGTATTTATTGTTTCAACAGTACTTATTAACTGTAGCCACGAGACAAAATCCAAAAAAATGTCATCAATTTCATAGCAGTAAAAGAAAACTGTAATATTGTATTTCCTCTTTTACCATTGTAAATAATGACAGTTTATTACATTAGTGAGTGTAGTGTGATAGAATTAATTTCAAATGTCTTTTTATAAAGTTGGTTCGGAAGACTGTGTTTTGAAATGTAACTTATATTAAGCCGTTCCGTTTCCCACACATTCACCGCGGAAACTGCGAGATGTGCGCCGCTCAGCCCACCACTCATTAGCGTCTCCCTCTGCAACCTACACAGCACTTAAGTTGCTAAACACGCACTTATTCAATGTTTAACACCACATCACCTCGACCTGTCTTGGAGAAATAAACACAACAGCAGCATCGCCATAAATGTTTATTCATGTCATTTTGTATACACACACAAGTATTAAAACCTTTACACACTTTCAGTCTGTTTCCTGACAAATCATTTTGCACTCGTCTTTGAAGCACAAGTGAAGCCAATCCTGCTTATTTTGCCTCACAGTTTGTGTCCAACATTGTGAAAATTACACATTTCCAGACTGATATACATACAGAATCCAAAATAATGATAGAAAATAGTTTTTTTTTAATTATCTAAAGATTAAACGGTTTCACATAAAAAATCCTTGCTACACTCGGGCAACTATAGATGCATTCCTATATAATCAAGGCTCAGTAACAACTGCAATATGGGAAAGTGATGGGAAGTGATTTTTCACAGAAATCGTTGGTATGGTGGTAATTGCAGAGGAAGGAAGTCTCCTCTAGTGCTGGCACAGCCGGACACTAGATGTCAAGACATCAAGGGCTTGAGCCAAAACATGTTTTGCTGAGAACAACTTTACACACACAGCAGCTGCCAGCTCTGATGTTCAGCGCATAGAATTTAGGGAGAGGAGGGGGGGGGGGGGGTTAATAACAGTCCTCCTAAATGAGCTATAACCAGTCAATAACCATCTAACAATTGTAGAACGTGTCCACAAATGAGGGATGTTATATTTCAAGTTGCTGCATCTGGAGTCTTGGCGTAAAGATGTTCTCGCACATACCCAGGAAGAAAAAAACAAACAAAAAACAAACACATTATTTTCTTTTTAACAAGGAGGCTGTTGCTTAATCCCAGTAGCCTTCATTTCAGATTGCTTCTCAAATACAGTCTGTAATTAATGTTCCTAAATTCACAATAAACTGAAACAGCTAATCATTAATGTTGGATCTAAATATATATATATATACTGTATATATATATATATATATATATATATATATATATATATATATACATATATATATACTGTATGTATATATATATATATATACAGTATATATATATATACAGTATATGATTCATTCTGAGCTAAAAATTATATATATACAAAGTGCAAGGAGGCACTTTAAACATGAACATGCTGTTGCTTCTTTCCAACAGAGTTTTAAAATAAATAAACAATCCAGCCAACATCCAATAATCTTGTTGCTATGGTTTCACATTAATGCTAGGGCAGGTAGCAGAATTAAGCATGCACTTGAAAAACAGATGTGAACACAGTCCATCGATTCCAAGTGTGATTACAGGAGAGCCCAGCTGTCCTCTCTCTCTCTTTTTTTAGAGATGTTTACTAAGATGTCATCCACTATTCTGGTAAAGTGAATAATGGTAACTTCGTCCAGAAGGTTGTGAGTTGTCACACCTCCTGCACCCTGTATTTGACGTATTCAAGGCAAGATTATCACAAAAAGAAATAAACATCAATGCACTGGCTTTTTGAGGGTTGGAGACATCGTTTTTTCTCATCTTTTTGTTCTGATCCTTTGCTAAACCTTCCTCTCCTCCCTCTCAGAAGCGTTAAAAAAGAAAACAGAACACAGGCGTATTTTTTTTGTTTTTACTACAAACAAAATCAGTGCTTTGATCAAAAGGAACATATAAACAAAACTGAATATTTGGAAGGGCAACCTTCACTTGCAGTATTATCCGCAACACATTTAGTACTGTTTGCTGCCACATTTAGAGGCCACATGTGTTCCTCTTATGTTCTAAATCCTAAGCTTTGCTTCTTAGCCGAGGTGACATCATCAGTGTGTAATCCTTTAAGTCAAAAAGTCAAAGGTAACGCAGTGATCCAGCATTTTTGGCAATCAAACGGAGCATAAAGACATGCTCCGTTCCATTGCCAGGTTGTCGTTTCACTTTTCTTTCAGAGTGTGTGTCAGTAATCACAGCTACACGGTATGGTAAGAAGTAAATAAATAAACCATTAACAGTGGCTATCAATTAACAATACTTCCAGGAACTTGATATTGTCTGTTTGCTTAGTGCTCCTTCAATCACTTCATCTCACTAATCTGATCTAACACAAGGAAAAAAAATGAAGATGTTGCCCAAGGTAGAAGAACTCTCTGGTTGACCAAACAAGAAGCTTGCAGCACCAGGTAAGGCCCTGAGTGTTGTTAACAGATGAGTCAATCATCTGTTGTCAAGTTGCACGAAATGCACCGATTTTTTGTTGCGGGTGTCCAGGTGTGATCTGCTCCAGCAGCTGAAGGACTGTACAACTGTGGGTCATTGCATTTCAGTTGACTTGGCTGAATGTTGCTTTTCTCTTCTCATATTCAGTGTTGCTGTCTATTAAAGTTTCCTGGACGAAGTTTAACGTGTTGGTAAGGTGCAGCGTCCAGATCTGCTTTACTCGCATTTCCATGGCTCTTCCTCAACAAGAGAGAAATCTGCAGTCTTGCCGTTTTTGCCCATCGTACCCACCTGCAAGTAGTGAGTAACAACATCTAACTTTGGCACCGTATTTTACAAAGCATCAGTGATTGGGAGCAGAGAAGCCATTGTTTCTTTACGATGAGACGTTTCATTGCGGGAGAGGAGATAATGTGTGACTTCCTCACATTAGATGCAACAGCAAACCAATCATCTTTTTTTATTTCAGTTACAATTTAGCGAAAAAACAAGGATAATTGTCATTGTGTTGGCCATGTATTTAATGGATTCTCTGCCCAACTGAATTACAAAATGAAGCTAGTATGCAACTTTGGCATCAGACCCAAAGTTGTATTAAAGAGACAACACTCTGGGAGTAACAGGATCAAACTATTTAACAAGCTATTCTGTTTATTTGTTAAAGGGAAAGGACCTTTCAAAAGCCAGTGAAACAGCAGTCTTTATGTATACCACTTGATGGAAAAAAAAGAGCTGCAATTTGGTCAGGGCTGCCACAAAATACATGTCCAATTACGGAGACGAAAATGGATACAAAGAAAACATGCCACAGGAAAATAAAAATCATATATAAGTGGGTACAACATTGTGGAATTCTGATAAAGTATAAAATAAAATAAAATATGAAACAACAGCTGACTGAGCTCGGTATCACAAAAACTGCTTTTTCATAAGATCAAGAGTAAATACATATAAAAATATGTATCCTTCCCATCACTGTTAGTAAAAAAAAATCCCAAAATAAAATATGTTTTGAAGGTGAAAATATGACATTTGCTAGACACAAAGACACCAGTAAAAGAAGTGACAGAAAAGGAACACAAACACAGAACAAAGCACAGAGCTGGAGGGGGTGGGCGATTTTCTACATGCACGTCTCTATGTCCGTTAATGTGAAATGTACCTTGCAGTCGTCTATCAAGATTGAGTTGTGGTGAGCGTATACGTTCTGGTTGGTGCGGTTTTCAAAGAACGACTGATTCTTTGCAATCTCAAAGTCCTCCATCCGGGTCTGTTGGTTATCAAAGGAGTCCAGCTCGTGTTTCGAAAGGTGGTACACGATGCCCGCCCCGTACGAATCCCCAACGACATTGACTGACGTGCGGAAACGATCTCTGCGCCGCAAGGACAGGCAAAAAAATGCACTCGTAAATTACTCTCAGCATTGGTATCACTGTCATATATAACACAATGCAGATGGGCTTACAGCAACCAGTCGACAGCGACCAGGAGGCTGATGTCCTGGGTGGGTAGCCCGACCGCAGTGAGGATCAGAACCATGGTCACCAGTCCTGCGCTGGGAATACTGGCAGCACCGACACTGGCCATTGTGGCTGTCATACTGCAAGGAAAACAAGGGTCACCTGTTACAAAGCCATGTGTCAGTAATAGTCAGTGATGCCATATTCTTCAGTGTCTCATTGGCTATCTGTCCTCATCACTGCAGCCCTGCAGCTGAAGCCTCACCTGACTGTAACAATCTGGCCCCAATCAAGCGAAATGCCGTTCATCTGAGCGATGAAGATGGCTGCCACGGCCTCATACAGTGCAGTCCCATCCATGTTGATGGTGGCGCCCACTGGGAGCACGAAACGCGTCACTCTCTTGTCGATGCCCAGGTTCTCCTCCAAGCATCGAAACGTGACAGGCAAAGTACCGGCACTGAGGAAAGAAAATTCATTATTCATTCATTATTCAACGACAACCTAACCCCAAAGGGTAGAACTTTTGTGACATTTTACAAAAATACAAACAAAACTTGATCTCTAGCATCTGTATTGCCTGAAGTCATAAGTGAAACGAATAATAAAGAAGCGTTTCACAAGGGTGATGAGACAGTCAGCAGGCCAGAGCATGAACCATCATGATAGGAAGGAGGAAGTATGAGACAATAACGCAGGCCCACAAAAAGGAATGTTTGGAACAGTATTTCACAACTTATCATTTAAAGGAAATCATGCAAGGAAGCCAGAATCAGGAATAAATCCAGTCTTTCGTAATACCTGGATGCTGTCCCTAGCGCTGTGACCCAAGCCTGGAAGACCCCCATGAAGAACTTGAAGGGATTTTGCCTAACTATTACAAAATATATGGTTGGGAGGAAGATTCCGCCATGGATGAGGAGTCCCACAATCACGGTGATCATATACATCCCAAGCTGCTTTGCAACCACCTCCAAGTCAGCAATGGAGATGATCTTTCCACAGATAAGGCAGGCGATACCAAAAGGCGAGTACCTGAGGGTGGACACGGGGTGTTATTGTAACAAGAACAGCTACAGATTAGTCTATTGGATCTACCATCTATCTGTTTGGAATCATTCTGGAGGGAGTGTTCTGGGGCCATATAGTGCTGATGGAGCTTTGAAATACATCATACCGGATTCACGTAGGGTGAAGAAGGGCCTGCGAATGTAAAGGGAAATGTGCAATGTTGCACTTACCACATAATGGCGCTAACGAGCCTCATGACGATGTCATTCAAGACGTTGAAAAAATCCAACATCAGTTTGGCCTTTTCTCCCATTTTCCCCATGATAACGCCAAAAGCCACAAAGAATCCGATCAAACCTGAGAGAAAAGGAACCATATCACCAATGGTTTGTTTTTTTCAGGTTGCAGCAAATGATTGGCTATTGTGTGAAGTGGACAAATAAAAAGATCTTTAATTTGTGGTGTTCTTGGTTTTTCACAAGGATGTAGATTCCAATGCTACTTACCCAAGACATTCATCCCGCCCTTGAACTGAAGTGACCGTTTCACTGTGAATTGTGGAGGTCCCTTTGTTCGATTGGTGGGCACTGGTACTTTGGTGGTAACTGTCTGGATCTGGATGAAAAAAGAAAAGAAAAAAAGGATCGTCGGAAAAGGACATGAATGCAAAGTCTTAATCCCAAGTGAAACCCGCCCCCCTACCTGTTGAAAGCAGGCCTGCACCAAATTTTCTGGGAAAAGGTTTCGGACGAGATCTAAGAAAGCGTCCACGCTGGACACATCTTCGTTCTTCTTTCCTTGTCCCAGGTTGGCCTTCAGCTTAGGGTTCCCTGGATGGATCAGCAGCACTAGGACCACTCCCAGAACAGCAGCGATCACTGTCGTGGTCATATAATACACCATGGCCCGGGTGCCCAGACGCCCGCTGGATTTTGCATCTAAACCAGCAAGTCCTGTTGCCACAGGAGAGAAAAGTAAGTACTCACACACAGTTTAGCTGGACTGTGTTTGCCTAAGATATCTTTTGGGTCTTGAAATAATTTAAACAGAAAATAACTGGATTAGGGTCATAACTTCCTCTAACCAAATTGTTTCTAATGTCCTCACAGCTACTAATTTCATTGCAGAATTTGATCTGGAGCCTCCACAAACAGAAGGCCACCTCATTTAGATAAGAGACGATGCTGGCGTCGTGATTGCGGTTGTTTTCGCCTAGGCGGTTGTGCTGTGCACAAACACAGATTCTGTACCCAAGAATTCCCTCTAAATTGATCCCAATGTGGGTAGACTCAGTCACAAACTTAATTATATATTTGCACATAGCTAGGTAATTGGAAGTAGCTTTCGAATTCTGGGTTTCAGTTATGTGGTGTGACAGACAGTGACAAACACTGAGTCGTGGAGGGGCGAGATGTCTCCACACAAAGCAAACGACGGCCTTCTCTGACATTACAATGCTTGGCTGAGGGTAATTGGCTTTGGTAATGAAGGCTTGATCGAAGTCATGTGCCCTCTCAGTGCTGTGGAGGAGCGGTAATGTTAATGTGCCTGCATGCTCGAACAGCAGGCCAGGACACAGCGACCGCAGAGGCGGCGCTGCTGCAAACATTGAGACTGTTACATATGAAAGTGATAATCATTCTTTCACCTGGAGATCTGGTTTCCTATCAATTAATCCATCTGATCTCAGATTAAAATTATAAAATAACCACATTAATATGACTGGATGCTGTAGAAATAGCATCCTGCTTTGGTCATTTTTACTTGCAATTTCATTTCTTGTAGAGTCTAACTTATAGGTGTTAAATACTGGAGTGACTTTCTTTGGCCCAAATAAACAATGTTCATTATCAACTTCCTTTTTCATATCAGCCTGTTTGGCTTTCTTTCACTGACATTACATCATTACATCCAGACCCTTCCGAGTCAACCAGACGTCACCTCGACAGCCTTTGTTGCCCATTTAAAAGTAAAGAGAAAACAACATCACATCACACACATCTGCTGAATATACATGGAATCACATAGCCACAATAAAGATGTGGAGGTTGTGATTTGAATACTGTGGTGGATTAAATCTGCTTTACCTGCACGGCATTGCTTCCATATCATGATATGTAGTTGGAAAATTGAATATAAAGCAGCATCATTTCCAAATGTCTATTTCACCCTTATTCCATGAAAAATTAAGTGGATTAAAGGTCTGGAGTTGATTCCAAATGTTAAATTTGTATTTGGAAGCTGTTCAATGCAGCTTGATGTAGTGACAGAGGCTTAAAATCCAAAATAAGCAAAGCGATAGGTGACACAGAGCTTCCAAGTCAACAGTTCAATGTATATTTTATAAAAGAAGAAAATAACTGGTGGGTTCAAAATCACAAAATATATGGAAGATAAATCAAGAGATGCCTTTTTTGTGCAGTTTATAGAACTATGTGATTAATGTTGATATCAAAGAAATAAAACCCAACCCTGCGCTCATCCAGAATCAAACCCTTTGGATGGATGAATAAAGATCAGTTTAGAAAATAATGATTAAGTTTACTTTCATAGAAATGTTCTTCAGTGGGCAATCCAACCATGTGATCTCATTGTCAGTAGAGCTGCTTTTCAACTATGAAAGACTGAAACGGGAAAGCTCTGCAAAACTAGGCCGCAGTAAGAACAAACATCGCAATCGCCCTCTAGTGGCTGGCAGCAGTAAAGCGATAAGCCCACCCAGCACTGCCATCAGTTTAGCTGTGAGGTGGACAGCGGAGTCACCAATGCTCGAAACCTCAATAGCCTAAATAGAGAAAGGAGCCGGTCCTGTCAGAGTCCTGTCACAAGCCTCACTGTGCTGTCGCAATTTGTAACAGGTGTTTTCAGCAGCACATAAAGGAGCTAATATACCTCACCCACCTGTGACCAGGCTGGAAACAACAAGAGGCAAAACAAGCATCTTCAGCATCCTCATTAGGATCTCTCCCGGGAAGGCGATGATCATAATAACTTCAGCAGGCAGAGGCGATATGTGCCGCAGCAGCATTCCAGCAATAGAACCCAGAAAAACACCTAAAAGGGGGCAAAATAAGGAGTGATTCACAAAGGCAGGTGACTCAGTGCCGCAAAATGCAAATACGTCAATGCCCTAGCTAAACCGAAGGGCTTGTAAATGGCACAGTGTCACCTGTAGTGACGGCAGAGATTGAGCGTCAAAGTCAGCATCTAATGTTTCCCTTCAGTTTATTTCAGCTTCCCTTTGCATGAGAAACGAAAGACTTAGCTATCTCAGCTATCAACAGAGCAAATGGAATCAACTGTATTAAAAAAAAAAATTTATCCGTGGAAATTTATATAAATCTATGCTACACATGCTAAGGGCTATATAGGCTTCACTTTAGTCACAGTGTAATTTTAAAGAATTGTAAACGCCTCCGTGTTCTCTCTGGGATTCTTGCTATTTAAAGCATCCAGGGAAACACTTCAGTCACCATCCCATTTGTTTCTCACCGAGAACTTTTTGTATTTGCATGCGCAGTGACATTTGTATGTTCTTCCTCACAACAGGGGGGGTTTCACCCTGTGGTTCCTGTTGCTCCCGTTTTCCATTTCCAAAAAAACACGCAGTTAAGGTTAATCATCCGCAGGTGTGTTTGTCCACCCTTCTGTAGGAGCTTCATGAGCAATAATCCCTGTTTCCCTTTTTAAATGCATGCTGGCACTGAGTACCCCCCCCAATCCCCACGTGGCTGAGACCAATATAAACAGACGTATAACTGGTGGATTATAAGTGGAGGCACCATGGCAGTGCCCAGAGTACTTACCCAGGATCGTGAGAGTGAGAACCATGTTCTTCATGATTTTATCGCAGACCATGCTACACGTGCTCTCCGGAGCATCCACTTTGGCTTCCAGGTGGCTCTCGTCCATCCTGACCTCCACTTGCTTTATTTGCTGCATTTTGTTGGCACTGGAATTATTGAAAAGGGGCTGATATCAATTATTGACCATCACTCTCTCTCTACCACATTATTCTGGATTGAAATAATAACATCCGTTATCCAGTTAAGTTCATTTCATTGATAAATGGGAAATTAATCTCAAGTTTGTTTTTTTGATATCTCAGATCATGTGGGAGATTTTTAAACTTGACAAACAGCTCACCAAAGTCCATATAACAATGGGAACATGGCAATCCAATAATATACTAGATGACTAATGAGGGTTCGAAAGGTTTTCTTTTTTTTCTTCTTCAAATGAGTCACTGTGTCAATAAGTAATTAATGGGGGGACAGGCACATGAGATTAAACCCAATTAATTCTGCATGCATTTTTAATGCATGAAGATTTCTAGTAAGTTTGCAGATGCCCTTTCATGATTAGCAGCTGACATTCTCCACCCATTAGCACAGAATTAATCTGCATTTCCTTTTTACACAAATAATTCCACCCTTGATATGTTTGAATTAATGCAGGGAGGTTGATGCTAGTCCTACTGCTGCTCCTACTCAAATCTATCTATCTATTTATCTGTCTGTCTGTCTGTCTGTCTGTCTGTCTGTCTGTCTGTCTGTCTGTCTGTCTGTCTGTCTGTCTGTCTGTCTGTCTGTCTGTCTGTCTGTCTGTCTGTCTGTCTGTCTGTCTGTCTGTCTGTCCAGATGTGGATGCTTTGACTTGTAGTCAGCATGATGCTGTTGCTTGAATGTAACTCTTACGTAGATGCTGTTCCTTCATGTCACAGCTTTGCCACTTAAGTGTCATGACAACCAGGGTTGTTGTGGCGTGGCACAAAGCTACTTTGACTTAAAGATCAGCTCTCCCCTGTGTAGCCTTTAAATCCTCTGCAGAGCACAGACGTGCACGGTTATGTAACAGCAAATGCCCAAGTCAACTGGACCATCGTGTCCTTCAAACTCTCACAGGCCAGATAAGTGAAGCCACAACAGGTGCTTTTCCCAATACAAAAGTGCTTATTCTGCAGTGGTTAGCAAGTAGACGAAGAAGTGTTTCTGAGCTAAAAAGAAAAAAAGACAAAACCGGAAAAATAAGTTTAATCTTTGGTGCTGTAGCATCCATTCCTCTTCCTTAATTTAATAACCTTCCTGACAACACGGCTGCATTAAATTGGGTTTTTCTTAAGTTCACATGATATAGAAAGCAGGAGGGAACATACAAGGTGAAGACAGAGCTGTCCAGACAGTCACGACAGTCTGATAAACTTTGCTCTCCTTAACGAGACGTAAGCCTTTTACAGAGGATAAAAATGGGCTCCTACAGTGCACAAGTAATCGAGTTATGCAACAGAAAACGGGCTTCCAAGGTAAAGTCAAGGAGCCAATGTCAGTGCGTTTGCCACTCCGATGCAGGGGATCATTAACCCTTGCCTCAAACTTTCACTGAAATTGATGGTGTTTATCAGGAAAAGCGACAGCAGCGGAAAGATTCATTGAAAATTCCATATCAGAATCACAACAAAGGAATTGTGATTATAGGAGCCAGGAGCCGCAGTTGTCTGCAGGAACCTAGAAACCTTCCAAAAGTTCTCTATTTCTGCTGCATCCTAAAGCTGTCAAATACCTACTCGACATCACCTTGTTGACTCATCCTCACCAAGCAATCCCACATCACTACATGCTACAAATGATACTTACCAGTTACTTTTTGTCTGAAACCGTGGAGAGTTACTACAAAGCCATTGGCACCAGTGGAGAAAACAGTGACAAATTCATGCCTTTTGCACTGAAAAATCCAGAAAGAACTTGTAGGGTCCTTTAGTCCTCAGTGACAATGACCTGCCCAGCTCTTGAGAAGCCGTCCTTCCTCAGTGTCTGCCAACAACCAGTGGAGGCCAGTTCATTCAGAGTGGTGTGCACGGGTAAAATGATTTAACACAAGGTCCTACTGGCGTGGAAGGCGGAGTCAGGTTACTTAAATTAGCTAAAGAGTGAAAGTCCCTCTCGCTCTTTTCCTCTGGTTGTGTGTATACAGTCAGACGGCCATCTAGAAAAGATGTCCCAGAAGAATGCCCTGAACGTCACCCAAAAGACAAATGAGAGCCAATAATGCACATTTATCTGAAGAGTATCGTGGCTGCTCAGATCAGCTGGACGAATAGAACAGATTTTACTCAGCCTTTACTCAGTTTTTATTGATTCCCCCTTAGTCTTTTTTCCTCCATCTCAGACAAACACTGGCCACAACTGACCTCAAACATCAGGCGGGGGGGATTGGGGGGTGAAAGGGGGGCTGTGTCAACAGCTTGGTCACCTTTAGTCAAAAAAACCCATTTTGGATCACTTGCTCAAGAAATCTTTTACATCTAGATAGATTTTGTTCTCCGGAGTGGTGAGAGCTGCAGCCGTCACTACACACAGAGCGGAATTTGGGGCGTGAGCTGTGTCCTGAGTGGACAATGTCAAGTTAGGAGTGTTGCAGGTGAGATTTCTCTGGTAGCTGTTAATCATCGGGGCCTTCTCAGACAATGCAGAACGGATATTAAACGGATAGTCTGGGCTTATGTAAATCCTTTTTTATCAGAGCTTGAGTGTGTTGCACATACAATTTATTTATGTTGTGTTGAGGTTCTAGTTAGAGGAAGCAGAACAATGCATGTAAATGTCACAGTCTTGATTATTGCTATGCTGCAGTCCCAGACACTTGCTAATTAAGCTGCACAACACTTCGAGGAGATGTCAATTAGCACAACAACAGTTGATTAAGAGCACAAACCAAGCAACACTGATTGCAGCTCAGCCCTGGACACATTGTGAGCATTTAATCAGGTCTGAATGCTACTTTTTTGGATTCCTTTCCTTATTTAAACAGATATTTTTGGTTTAGAAATCACAAGTTGATTTCAACAAATGAAAGATTGGGTTATTTCTATAATGCATGAGGGAGAAGGGAGAGGATGGCCACCTCTGAAGGACATTTGAGTTCTGCGACTCAAAATATTGGAAGTGAAATTCTCACTTGTCGCTACTAAGTGATTTATAACTGCACCTGTGTGGAGCGCACGTCTGCAAAATGAGCGAGAAAAAGTGGGGAAAAGCTTCCACTGTGTACTCTGCGCGACTGTAATATGTGGTCAGTGTTGTTAGCACATAATATCTTAATGTAATCCAGTGTAACCTAGCGTGGAGTGTGTCGGCTGTCCTTACCAGAGATTATTCTGAAACAAAACAAGTATTTTAGCTTTATCTCATGTACGTGTGCGTGCACGTGTGAGGAGTCCCATTACTGAGCTCTCTGAGCAGAAAGACAAGCTGGCACATGGCAGAGCACTCGTCCATGCACATCCGCGCCAGGGCTCCGCCTTTTCTGCCCTCAGCACCAGGCCGACCTCATGCTGCAACACCTGACCACACACACACAGCGCGCTTAGACAGCAGGTGTCTATAATTATCTAATCTGTTCTAAGCCACGCTAATCCTGCACACATACACACTGAGAACCAGTCCAAAGTGCTGTCTTTCTCCGACCAGTTTCCTCAGACCACTAAAGCATGCACATCGTGTTGATGGTGATCCCTGGTTAGAGAGTTTATCAGTCAAGATATAATACGAATCCCCCCACCACAACCATCACCATCCTCCTTTAACGCATTTCAATCTTTCATTTCTGCAGGTGGACTAGAAGAAGTGTTTCTCTCTGTTTATACTGGAATAATAAACTGATCCAGAAGCTCTGAGACAATGAACGGCCGTCTATTCTCATACAAACTGCAGAGCAATCAAGAATTTGTACCATCACCCAGACCAGGTGAGCCCATTTCCAGACTGGGAGATGCTGTAGAAACCAGTGATCAGTTCTAAACTGAGCCGTCCAAATATCCTGCTTTCAGGATATGGAAATCAAATATTTACTTATCACTGAAGGCAAAAACAGCCACTGGGAACTGAATGAAAAGAGCATAAACAATCAAATTCACCGACAATTTAAATATCAATATCCACGTGACATCGCCGGGAAGGGAGTCTATGATTATACCAATGAATTCAACCAAAGCAGAACAAATAATTCACAGTCCCATTAAACAAAATCTTAATTTTAAACGATTAATAAATCCAATCAGACCAAAAACAGACTACAAGAGTCCCTTTGGCGCAGTAACAGGAAACTTATGGTGTTAGCCTGAAGGTGAGCTTTGTGAGCATTGTGCAACCGAGGCAGTCACTTTGCATTCCTGAGCAACAGCCATCAGCCAGAAATGAGTTTAGTGCCATTTTTAATGTCTAATTGTAGCATTGAAGAGCAGAAGCTGCAGGTGAAAAACGAAACCAGCGCCTCCGTAACTAGTTTCCCGCTCCTGCTAGCCTTCTCCTGGCTGAGGTGATGGCCAACAAATTTGGCTTCTCTTTAAATTCACTCGGTCTAAAACTATTATTTGATTAAAATTCCGCTCTTCCGTCCAGCAATTGTGAAGCAGATGGTCCTTTATTTTCTCATTTTTGGACCATTTTTGATTTCTCAATTTTACGGAGGACAAACAAAGCAAAATATTGTTTTCCTTGCACCTTACAGGTCTTTACAACTTTTCCCAACTGTTCATCCAAGGGTAGCGCCGCTCGTGGGTCAGCCAGTCAGTCACATACTGATGATCCATCCAGAAATGATAAGAACTAATAGGCTCTTTTTGTTGATTTTCTGTGCCAAACTTCCAGTCCTTTAAGGATTTGCAAGCCTTCAGATCAGTGAAACGCTTCACAGCCAGTTAAAAAATCTCCATCTGCTTTGCGGGATTTCAAAGCTCGATAAAAATATGATCTCTGGAGACCGAAAATATAAACAGACTTTGCTGTCCGTTCATGCAATTGTGGAAGTTGTCATTTATGTTTAGTTTCAATCAGAATTTTAATTAATCCTCTGTGATTTGCACAAAAATTGGATTTTGAACCAAAGCTTTGAGGGTAAGTATCTTTATCGTGGCAGCCACCCAGTGCTGCCCACACACAGAGGCCTTTCTCTGGGGAGGGTCATGCTGGGGGACTCATAAAGCCATGAACAGAAGTCAAATTAGAACTGATTTATCTGACCTTATCTTAGAAGATGGTATTTTTTTTGAGGGATTGACTGATGTGTGCTGCTTCTTTCAACATCAATATTTGAACTCTTATAAAAAAAATAAAAGTGCTCGACAGAGTTGCTGCTTTTGTTTTCCAGGAGCCATTTGGTCATTAAGTGTTACAGAATGAGCTGGAAATGCTGTACTCCGATTCATCTATTTGGCACTTCCAACGGCATTATGATCAGTTCCTGTGAAGCTTTTCGTTTAAAGACCAAAAAAAGCAATGCTCTTAAAAATGACAACACTTAAATCACAAATCCCAAATGTCAGTTAATTAAATATTCCTGCTAAAAATCTTTTTTGGTACCATGAAAATCTTGTAAAATGTGAGTAGAAGTAGTAACCTCAATGGTTCTAAAATCACTGCCATTACTGACAGAATTTGAGTTTTACTCTTCTTAAAGGATAAACAAGGACATTATTGTTCATCATTGTTCAACGAGGGATCTACCAACTATACAGAAGTTCCACAGGGCTCTGAGCATGAACCAGTGCTTTTTACACTATGCTCTGAGCAACAACTTCCTGTGGATCTGACTCCCAGTATGGCCTCAGGGGCAAATGCCATCTTCGTTTTAAAGGTCAGGCTTCAATCTTTCATTTTCAATAAAGCTTTTACATAGAGCTGGCTCCGGTCCGGCCCTGGACCATCTCTCAGCTGTTGTTTAGGCTGCTGAAGGACGTCCCACTGGTTGGCTTGGGATTCTCATCTAGTTGTATTACTTTTTATGTATTCACAGTCACATGCAGTGCTGCCAGCTCAGTGTTGAGGCTCTTACTTCTGTAAAACATCTTCAAGTGTTGTGTAATTGATGCTTCATAAATAAAATAGAACGACTTGTCCCAAGGTTCACTTGCATTGAACAACATACTGAGACTGGTTTGACACTTGATAGTGCTGTTTCTTTGACCCCAGTCACCGCAATGTGACACTTTTAGCCTGTTCAAACCAGAAACCGGATAAAATGCAAATCCAGCATATCCCAGCAGAGAAACTGTGACATGTGAGTAATAACAAAGAGAACTGGACAATATTATTCTTGACTACAGTCCAAAATGGACACTCTCTCTCTCTCTCTCTCTCTCTCTCTCTCTCTCTCTCTCTCTCTCTCTCTCTCTCTCTCTCTCTATCTGTCTGTCTGTCTGTCTGTCTCCCCTCTTGAAGAATTGATCTTCCCTGACAGAAACAGGCTCAGTCCTCAGATCTCATCGATTCCAGTGTTGCTGCTCTACCCTGCAGTCGAGACCTGATCTCTGGCTGTCCTGTCAGTCTTGTCTGACATGAATGCTCATGATGAGAAACCGTCTGTAAAACACAGAGAGGTCCTCAGCAAAATGAGGACAAACCCCACCGACACCTTTTCTTCTCGATGCAGCGTCCACGGCTCATGGAGGGGAAAGTGATCATTTGCATAACGTCACGATGAAAGCTGCCATTTCTGCAGAGAACAATGTCACATGTGAATGCAACAGTGCATTGAGCATCAGCATTCAAATTTTCTATGAGGCAAATCGTAATGTGAGGGAAACCATCGGCTGGAATGGATGAGCAGACAGATCGCTGAAAGCCCGAAGAAGCTTAAACAGGTCTTAAATTACTTTAATCGATCAAATCAAACAACAAAAGCTCTGCAGGCGTAAAAAAAAGGGCTGTGGTGTTCAGCAGAGAGGGCAAATCGCGTCTGAAACCGAATAAACAGAGAATTATTGTATTTTAGTAGCGTGTTCCATCTGGAGGAAAAAGACTACAAGCAAAGGTTTTTGCACCAACGTGGTTCTGGACTGCCAATGAAAGTGTGACTTTGAATATGTTAGCATTAGAAAACAAAACACATCCCTGCAGGCGTAGAAATCAAGCCGGCGTGGCGGCGCTTTACATCACGGGCTGATGCAAGGTGGAGGATACACGGTTTCACTGATTTTAATTACATCCACTTGTGCTGCGCTTGGGAGCGGCGTTTCTGCCGGATCGGAGCCGGAGCCAAGCACCGGCCCTGAAGGATGAGAGAGGAATGCTCTCACATGCCAAAGACGTGCAATTAAAACCTTTCAGATAGGGGCAGAAGTACCTGTTGATTTGTTCTGCATCAGCCCCTCCACTTGAGAAGGAAGCTCAAAATAAAAGCCTTACTGAATTGTGTACACAGAGTTTTAATGATCACCTGTATCTCTTCTGCTACTCTCCTTTATTTGAACTCAAATTTAGTTCTGTTCAGTTTTATACTGTATTAATAACTATTGTCTGTCTCAAGGCCAGAACCTAGAGTCAGGAATTAGAATTTTAAAAGCTGTTTTTACACCCGTAAAGGCAAAATCACTTGAAGATAAGCTGCAGCCTGATTTTATTGTCTTATTGTCTATTTTCCAACCATGTTTGTGTTTGTCTTCTTTTATTGAACACTAGTTGCCTTTTCAAAACCCACGTGAAGTGCAACCCCTCTGGTTGCAGTAATGGGCAATACAAGCCTTCGAGGCAGCTCATTTGAGCTTCAAACCCTCGAGCAGGCTTCTTTCAAGCTGCAGCGGGAGCAAATTTCAAAGAAATCGGAGCCTCTAATGATGCACATTTGGCCCAGAGCCAGCAGTTTTGCATTACACGAGTCGACTTTTTCCCTGTGATAAAAACCCCAAAAACTGTTTTTTTGCTATGTATTTGCTGAGAATTCAGCATGACTCATCCAGGTCAGCAATGCGTCTTTATTTCAGCGGGAGGTATTTTTTTTTGCGATTTGTTGTCAATTAACCCACAATTAGCCATTTACAGGAGAGTGGAAGTACAAATGCAGCCCATGCGATTTCAAGGTATGCTTTACAGTGAATAACCTAGCTACCACCTCGACACTCAGCAACATAACGAAGATGAAGCCTCATGTAGGGGGAAACAGATCACTGGCAGAACAGATCCCCCTTACATTTTGAGTTCCACTAAGTGTTCTGTAGGATGGCTACAGGAATCATCCACCTCCAGCATCTTCGCTCTTACCTTCTTTGTTGAGTGCTTTTCCCGACAGAGCGACTTGTTTTTCTTCACGAGCGCATAGAATCGAGGTGGCAGAGATGTTTGTCGAGCTCACAGAGAGAAAGAAGGAGACGGTCATACAGGTGTTGCTGCAGGTTCCTCCTCTGTTCACACCTCCCACACACAGCCTAGACATGCACCCTGCTGCACAGGTAGGGGTGGGGTGGATTTGGGATGAGAGGTCAATAACTGTTCTGCTCTCAGGTGAGGGTGGGGTGTTCTCTCAGTTAAAGAGTAGTAGATTAGCAGACTTTCGCGGCAGTTTTTAGCATCGTGACATCACTCGGTAAGTAACAGACCTCTGCTAGTGCAGAACGTGAGGTCACAGGGCTGCCACAGGCACAGAACATACAGACTATACTTGCATGTATTTGGGCAGACAGCGCGATACTTTCATTTGCATGTGTTTCTGATTGGATTTTCCACTTGAATCACACGCATGTTGTCTGTTGCCAGCTATCATTTAATGCATTTTCCACAAATTCTCTCTTAAAAATAATAAGGTTAGTTTTTGGGTTTTCTTCATGGTGCAGTCTTGCTGGTTGTAGAGGCATTCCGCTAAGTATCTCGTTGTTTAATCGCCTGGGTTTTAGAGGTGTCCTGCACAAAGCCTGGACGAGCACAGAGGGTGTCGGCGTCTCAGGAGTAAGTGCTAAGTTTAGTAAATCCTCTCAGTGTGTTTCTCAATGACAGCACATGTTGGAGAGTCTGCAGGGGAAATCACGAATGCATAAGCACACATGCAAGTGGACACACAAACGTTTGTCGGTACATCCCAGAACACATGATCCTGCAGCATTCAGAACAGAGATATATCGGCCTTTGAAACGCACTTTCGTCTGTAGTTCTCTATAGAATAGGTGGATTTATTTTAAAAAGGAAGGAAACTGGACATTAAATTTAAAATATAAATAGCCAAAAACCAGCTTAGGGAGAAATCTCTCTATATTTTCCTACATATCAGTCTTCCTTTACTGATGGCGTGTTTATCCCTGTGAAAGTGACAGGCTGGAATCATGGAGCTGGCAGATATTGACTGACTTAGCCAAGGACACCTCAGCAGGGTGGAGATTTACAGAATGCAGACAGGAAGTTGGCTCTAACACCCTGTGTAGGTTTCTTTTGGAAATCTTGGAAGCAAGATCTTACTTTTCTAAAATATGCTGCGGAAGATTCCGCTGATTGATAGTTAGTCCATTTTTGCTTCAAGCTCCACAGAGCATCGACTGAGCCTGACATTTAGTGTAAAGGTTTATTCTCTTTATTTTTTAATTTGCAGATCACTTCTGTGCTTCTGGTTTCTAAATGTTAGACTCAGGTCATAGGTAAGCAGACTCCCTGCTACATACACATTTCCATATCATCTTTATATGCACACTTGCCATGTGAATGCCAGACCTGATTTTCCTCAAGTTGTGTATAAAACAGACAGAATGGCAAAAAAGAAAAATAGAAAACCACAAAATATAAGGGCAAATAGCGTCTGACACAAACAGAAGAATCTATGAAAACTGTGTCTCCAAATCAAAAATCTTAAATCATTTATTTGCTTTAAAGGAACTTGTTATCCTTAAAAACATCCAATATTTCAGACATGGTTAGTTACCATCTTAAAGGATTTTTTTTTTTTTTTACTGTAACTTTTCAAAACACAAAACCTTAGTTCACAAAATAGAAGCTCAAGGTCAACACCACCTTCAACTGAAACAAAACCACATAAAAGCTTAAAAAGATCACTGTTTATTTCATGTTTTTCACTATCCAGTCTCGAATGTTGGCAATTTGTGTCGGAACCACATAGATCTGGTTGCAGTTGCCTCCCTGATAGCTAAAAGCCTCCAATCGAAGAAGCTGCCAGAGCGCGCCAGAAATTTCTTGCTCGTCGTGACCCGACGAGACATCACTTCTGGATGAGGACCGAACTGGCACCGCTGCAAATCCCGGCGCCAAACTGGGGCAAAGCTTTTGAAGTCCTGATGGCGGGCTAATGCCGCACAGCGTATTGTTACTAATCGCCGTGTTTTGTTCTCCCCCTTGAGCATTTTGCCCTTCGCATTGTGAAACCATGCCTACTTGAACACGTTCGGTGTGGCTGGTAGGAATGCTGCGGCTCAGGTTGCCGTGACGGTGCGGTGGAATCCACCTCACGCTGTACGCCTCCCGCACCGCGGCCTCTCCTGCTGGCCCTTTGGGCAGACACACTGGCAGCACGCTCTGGCTTATCTTGGCCTTGTCCCTCAGCTTTAGCACAGCTACACTAGAGGCTGCACCCAAATCAACATCTGGATGCACTAAAATGTCTGAAACCTGTTGGGGAGGAAGATGAGAAAGGAATCAAAAATGCACACCTGCTAAGTTTTGTTATGTTTGGCTTGTTTGTCGAAACCGGATAAATAAACCTGCAATTATGTATCCAGTTGGGGCTCTGTGAGCTCCTAAGAGCACAGGGAAGTTCCAAAGACAACTTCTTGGATCATTTACAAATGCAGATATATCCGGAAGATTTTCTGTTTTTATTTTTAGATATTCCACCAGTGGAATATTCAGTGGTGAGAAATGTTCTTTAAATGACCTTCAATATCAAATCTAGTGGCTTCTTTCTGTAAATATTATATAGACTACATGTTTCCTTCATAATGACTGCGCTGAAAGTGGAAACGGTCTGACGTGTAAATCGTGCGGTACCATGAGCCGGCGCAGACTTTTCCGTTGATGGTGCACACCCATGACCACCCTTATGTGTGCTGGTTGAAGAGTCTGCCGCTTGTCCCCGTCCACCACACACTGAGCCGCCACCAGGATGCTACGCTGGCTAAGCAGAGCTCCGCTACAGGCCAAGACCCAGAATGTTGACTCCTCTGAGTCCCCCTGTTGGACAAACATGGCTGCTCCGGGAGGCTTGACAGTGCTGGAGGGATCAGGAGGCGAGCGGATGTAGACGGCTACATGCCAAGGCCACTGGGTTTCTGTGAGGTTGGGTGGGCTGAAATTGTTGAATTTGCCACAAACTGTGGGAAAGTAAGGGCAAAATTTTGTTAAAGAAGTATTTGTGCCAGGAAGGAAAAAGGTTCCCATGTCAATTTTTTATCCTGTATTCACAATGTGATGTGCTGAGTCCCTGATCCTCATAAAATATTGCAGGGTTGGTGGAGCTGTCTGCAGCCATGGTAAAATTATTCACAGAAAGCCTGGGAAAAAATCAGCACATTTCAAATTCGGCATGGTTCATGTTTGTAAGCTTTAAAAATGTGTTTAAATATGTTTAAAAAAGCATACCCCACCGCCCAAATAAAGAAGAATACCACCCAAATCATAAAAAGAATTGCCAAACAGCCATAAAATTACATCTCGTTTAATATTCAGTCCAATGTTTAATGGAGTCTATGCGAGAAAAGGTCCATCTTTGGTTAAAAAAAAAAAGTCATTCAAATGTGTCCATTTATTTTTATGTAATCCTATTAACTTAAAAGTATTAAGAGACAAATTCAGTCAGAATCATAACCTTGTGAGCAGCCATAACGCTGCAGTACCTTTTAGAGACACTCTGCGGATTTTGCGACACAGCGACCACTGTGGTCAGAACTGGGGATTACATGATGATCCCCAATATGACTTTAACACAAATAGTGGACAAATGGTCAATTAAATACTATCAATAAAGACATTTTAAAGGTTTATGCTGTCATTTAAAATGAATGATTTGTTACAATCTCTGGATGTTGCGACCAATCACCACTCACCCGGTGAGCAGGAAACATGGCTTCCACTCCATCTGCCACTCTTCAGACAGGTGCGTCGGGAGCTTCCTGCATGCTCATAGAGTGGAGAGGCACACTTGTACTCGATGACAGTGTGGACGGGATGAAAGCCACCAGGAAGCTCTACAATGCCATGGTCTTCGTGTTTGGGCTTTTTGGACAGCCTTGACGAGGGCTTCTTAGTTGGATTATCTCTGTGGAAAAAGAAAAACAGAAAATTTTCCTTACTTAAGTTACTTCTGAGAAGAAGAGCTGCACTATCGTCAGTTTCATTTTAAACATGACCACCTTGATGGCAGATGTGGCTTCACGACTTGTTGTTTTACGAGTTCTGACACTCGGGGCTGTCGACAGGCTGCAGGAGCAAACGTGAGTGGGTGAATTTCAGTGGGAAAGGAGGACGGTAGGAGTCCATGTTCTGACATCCATATCCCTCCAACAACACCCAGGCGCTACCTCTCACACACTTGGGTTGCCCACCGCTCCAGGATCCATGTGAGGAGCATGTAAGCCGCTGGCTTCCCCCCAGAATGTAAGGCCTGTTACAGAAATACTCGATGGTCTCGAGCCCTCCTGCTGTGGCGGGAGAAGGTTTGTGGTAGCCATTCTGCAGCTTCGGTGGAGGAGGGCACCGTGATCTGCTGGTCTGACCTGCTTGATTGTATTTACAGAGGGTTAAGATCACACTAAGAAATGCATCGTGGATGAATAAACACACAGAATGAGTTGGGGGGGCACCTTTTACACATTCGGGCACTGCGCCGCTCCATGTGGCATCACGCTGACACACTCTCTGATGGGAGCCAATCAGTGTGAAAGGTGGATAGCACTTGTACCTTACAGCTACAAGCTTGTCCTGTGGCCCGTATACAGGTAGCAAGTAACCATTTCCTGGGTTCTCTGGGGGGGCACATGCTGGATTGCTGATGGGCGAAGCTGTGGATGTATTTCACAGAGCTACATCAGAGACGCGCGTTGACTGCAGAAATGCAGCTATAAGGAATCACATAAACGGTACAACCCTGAGCCTCTTGCTTCCCTCCCCCAGGTGTAAAGGCGTTGAACTCGGGGTACAGTGGCCATATTATCCTAATGACCTCACCTGAAGTCTCCGAGTCGCCGTTAAGGTTGATGACTCACATATTTGTTTTAGTTAGTTAGTTAGTATTTGGGGAGAATTGAATGTGACTGATAGCTCAAATCAGTGATCAATCAAGTTTCGAAGGTACGTAAAGGATATGATATATACAGATGAACAACATTGGCTCTCCCAGTTGTCCCTGTGTATTCAGAGTCACCTGTGTCTTTTCTTTTGAGCTGATACTGCAGCTAATTTGATGTCATGCTCAGAGGTTGAACGCAACCCCGACATGTGGGATTTTTCCTTCACTTAAACTCAGTCTGCATTTTCCCCTCTTCCTCTTCCCCTCTAACATCATCTGTTGATGGAGGCGCAATTCCCAACATCGCAGGTCACCCAGGAATATGGTGGCGAGCCTGTTTGGGTATGTTAAGGCCCATTAAAGTATCAACTCCACATCCACATCATTTACCTGACTTTGTTTGATGCACGTGCACAGTTGGAATTGCACACTTATACAATATTGCGTGTTTGATTACCGGTGGCATCACATGACTTTGGTTCTCTTTACTGTAAAATTTGAAAACATTAACTCTGCCCAGTGTCCTCAGAGAGCTCCCTCTGACGTTCATTATATCTTGGAGCTGCAGAATCTGCATGTTGAACAGCTGAACTCATTTTTGAAACACTGAATTATCCTCACTAAAACATTGCTAAGAGGGGTTCTGACACCCATTCTGGCTGCAGCGCTCTGATATGCTCAGACTGGGAGGCAGGAGTTTATATCTAAGAGGGGGAAAAATAGACCTGGATGCAAGTTAGATGCATAATTTTGCTTCACACAGGGCAGAAGGGAGAAGGATTTGAGTATGACAAATCTGTGCTGTTGACTGTCCGTCTCATATCGCTGCCCCGGGGATGCTCTGTCTGCACACACACACACACACACACACACACACACACACACAAGCATATGCACGCACACACACCGGGTGAGAGCACCAGGAGCAAATTTAGTGCATGCAAACAAAGAGAGACACACATGCATTCATTCCAAATGGATCTGAAGAAACTGCCTACAGTGTCATGGACAAGAATATATTAGGCTGACACATTTAAAAGAAAACTCACTAAACCACTGAAGCCGAGCCATATCGCTGCTGACAGAGCGCACGTGTAACGCATTTAAAAGCAAGACCTTGTGTAGCGTTAATGGTGTTATGCTGCTCTGCTTGTCATGACTGTACCTGCCTGCACTTTCCTGAAAAACGAGAGCAAAACCATTAAAGTTGTTGTAGCCATCTGAGCTGAACAGGATGTGCAAAGCACTTCCGGAGCTCTTTATTGGAGGGGGAAGCTGATCCCCACAGAAGCGGGCAATCACAGGGGAGCGCAGAGCGTCGCCGTCGCGCACTTCCACATAGTCGTACCCGCACTTGTGATCCGGCTCCAGATTGAGCAGCAAAAACCTACAGTGGAATACAAGACAGTTTTAGGCACCCTTTCCATTCAATTTTCAGTAATTCACATGTGCACCTACAGGGAAAACATTGGGGGGGGGGGACATCCAGCTGGAGGTTTTTGAGGACTGCACACAAACTCAAAGTGTTGAGTGGAAAATTACAAGCTAATCCGACACAAGACCACCCGCAAGTGCTCCATAAATGTCTGGGGCTCGTCTTTGCGTGTCAACAGGTGGTGTCCTGGATCTCCTCCCAAACCTGGATCAGGGCTCGTCCAGGGCGGGATTTGGTGGCTTAAGTTGGTCGAGAGGAACAATTGATTGATGCCCAAGTCAAGGACGCACCTACAGACTCACTCAGGCCAGATGAGGTCGGGGATCTTAATGCACCAGAAGGAATCCAGGACTGCACTGACAATAACAGAGGGTTGTGTCCCTTTACGGGGCTCATTACCAGTGGCACAGATGTCTGTGGTATCCTTCAAGGATATGCCTCCCCAGACCATCAATGTCTGACTGACAAACTAGCTGTGATGGATGATGTTACAGGCACTCACCACAGCCTCTGTAGATGTCTGTCACAAGCTGAGTGTGAACCTGTTTTCATATGTGAAGAAACTGGTGTTGTCTCATAAGTCTCAAAAAGGAGCAGATACCAATCCCGCTGCTGGCTTGATGTCATCCTCTGGCCCCGTGCCGCTCTCCTCTTTTAACCTCCCGACTGTGGCTGTCCCATTATGAAAGATCAGGACTTTCTGTACAACCTGACTGGGCTGCCTGTACCTCCTCAAGCGATCAGTGGAGAGCAGTGTAATACACTTCACTGGACGTCATGGTAAATATCTCTACATTAAAGGCCAACCACATTAGCTTCAGCACATCCTCACAACACCAGACACTGCAAAATGAAATTGAAAAACCCACCTCAGCTCGATGCTGCGGCCCCTCTCCACATGCACTGTCCATTCACATCGGGCATTGGTTGGATAACTGTCCAGGGCGATGTGACCCTGGTCCCTGTGAATGACGCCTCCACATGCTGATGTATAGGAGGGGGAGTGATTACTTTCACATCAACTGTTACTTTCACAGTCCCACTGAATATTTTTACTGTTGCGGGCAGGATGAATAATGGAGCACACGTTGTCAGAGGGCAGATAAAGTGCCAGAAAAATATTGGAAATAGGAGATCACTGCATCCTGAGGAGGTGGTTTTGTAGCTTTGATTATGGATATCATAGTTTCAGAATTCTAAAAGGCTCCCCCTGACAACTAATATCACTCTAAAGGATATACCAGTTATTCACATGGACATTAATAAATACGGCTCATACTTTATTAGAAAATGAATATTGGCTAATTATTTAAAAAAAAAAAAAACACCACGTGACGTTTTGACGTCATTTTGAGCAGTATATGCCGCACTATCGCCATCAAGTGGTGATATTGTATATTACAGATTTGTTATCTCTTCCCAAGATACAACACGCTTTTAATTATTTATTCCACTTTTCAGAATATTAAAATAAATTTACTTAACACGGTTATGTTTGTCCTCCCCTTAGCTTTTTCAAATCGTTGGCTGGCCCCTTTTTGTTTGGTAATTTTGAATTTCAGGGGAAAAAAATGCTTCCTAGCAATGCTGACAAATGCTGCAACTAACTACAAATAACTTATATGAATGATTCATCCATGCCTTCATATTGTACAAAGCCAGACAGTACTCTCAGTATAATCTAAGATCACAACAGGCAGAACCAGATGTTTGTGAGAACATGACAGTGAAAAATGGGGAACAGCTGGTAAATTTGTTGTCTGAGCCATGCTTTCCATTTCGGTAATTGGATACAGATGCAGTTGGGCCGATTTTGTCAGACAACCCTGACAACAGTCATGCGTTATTCACCAGTGCAACTCACTTTTACAGTCCCCACCACTCCAGCCTTGACGACACTCTGTGCAATATTTTCCGTTGACAAAGAAGTCGTCGTTGGCTTTCCAGGTTCCGTTGTGACAGGTTTTACAGTTTTCAAACAAACTGCAGCCTCAAAAAGAAAAAAAAAGGAGAAAGGCTGACAAAAAACAAATACAGAAATGTGGTAGTTGCCTCTCAGGGTTATGTTGTATTTACTGTATTGTATTAAATGTGAAGTTGTAACAGATGGTGTACCTGGGTGAAAAATACAAGGGTCACACTGATTGAGGGCGTTCCTGCAGCAGGGAACAGTGTAGCCCACCTTCAACCCCTTGGAGGGACACCGACACTGGATCAGCTGGTACTCGCAACATGGCCGACACATGGCGTTCCAACGGGAGCTTGGACAGCTGTCCGCTGTTAGACGCGTCAAACCAAAACATACGACAGTACATGGCGAGTTCACATCCAACTGATACTGGCTCAATCCCAGAGCATAAAAACATTTTAACATCTGGCACAAGTGTAGTGATCTGATGAGTGTCACACTCTCCACGGCACACACCACTTATCATGATTGCGTGGAGGAAAAAAAGACTCAGCCCTGCAATCAGTCTTGGATGTGATGCTATCAGGCTGCGACAGGCTGTCTGCTCCTTATGAATTTAGATCCACGGTGATGTTCAGCTGCACAGTCATGGTGATATATGAAGTGTTTGTGCCCCCTCCTCTCTAAGGTGTGTTGGATTTGAGGCAGGGAAGGAAGGTGCATAGCTTTCGAAGTTATATCCAGGTTTGATGAATGGTCTTGAATCTAGACCTGGAGACTGCCCCCACGTTCTACCCAAAACTGCGCACCATATTTTTGAATTTTACTGATAAAGTCATCAACAAATCCATGATTTCAAAGGACCCAGATGCAGCTTGTAACCGAAATTGAACAAATTCATGAATTTATTCCAAATCAGCAGATTTATGTAAAGACACGAGCCCACACTATCCAGACACAAACGTTTACTCATACAATGCATCTTAAGTGGTTAGAAACTCAATAAAGGTCAGATCGTGCCAGATCAACGAATTTAAAAAAAGGCTGTGAAGTGACCCATTGTCATGGATATTTGCCTTTCCTCTTGTTTAAGGTCAGTTAGAAGTTTCAAAGTTAAGAGACTTTGCAAAGTAAAAGTCTAACGCCGTTTATTAGACTTTAGTTAAGTCATCTTTTACCTACCCTGTGGCCAAGCAGTGGCAGAATGACAGAGATTCAGAAGAAGGTAGAAGAGTTTGGGTTCCAAAAGAGCGTTTTTCCCTGCGAGGAAAGAGAACATGTTGGTTCCCAAACCAGCAACAATGAGCTTCCAAAAGAGTCTGAGAAAGTACCTCAGTCTTATCTGCAGGTCCTGCTGAGACAACATGACGCACAGATGTACAGATTCTCCCCTCGCAGCACATCACAGACACTTAACCCATTCCTGCCATCATGTTCAGGCTGAGTTAGTTTTGTGGAGCTCTGATTAAATCAGTGCTACACTAGCTCTGCAAACTAATGTTTTTTTGGGGGGCTTTGGGAGTGGAAAATGCATAAAAGACACCCCAATGAGGAACACAGTGATAAAACTTCAGAAATTCCATCTGTTCCGTCTTAAAAAAGAAAATGAAACATAGAAATAAATCTCTCTAAAGCTGTTGGTCATAGAGACAGAATCCAGATATTTCAAAAGTCACATTAGAAAAACACACATGTGCGGATGGAACAAGGCAAATGTGTTTATTGATGCTTCATCATAGCCCAGCTGTCATAGCGGACACGACAATTTCCCAGCTGAAAGACGGATAACAGATGTCCCCCTTATGAAATGTTTATGATGTCAGCCTCCGTATTGCCAGGAGCAATGAGGCTGACAGGATGGTCACAGCCCATTTCATGTTCTTGGCTGCGTTTCCATTATCTACGCTTTTACCTCAGGATTGATCACACAGCGGGTTGAAAATGGAAAGACTTCATGTCTCCAGGAAGCCTTTTTGAGCCTGACTGAAACTAATAATCCCTCTTTCACCTTTTTTTTCTTCCTAATGCAAATGCGTCGCTTGGCGGCCCGGCCTGCTTCGTTGGGTTTGATGTTCACTTTTGGACCAGTTGGAGGCAGAGAAATTAGGGCTGTCAAGCAAATGCTGGTTGAAGCTCGTACAACGACGCTAAATGACACCATCAGGCAGAACGCCCAAAGTATGAGCCGGTTCGCCATCCAAGAGCTGTTGTTTGAGGCTTAGTTGACCTTTCCAGAAAACACAAGCAGCATCCTTTGGCTGCCAGCAAACTCTGGCCAACATAGACAGCAGCTTTATTTGTCCTAAAATGTCTTGTTTGGGGAAATGTATAGCATTTAGTAAAATACTGTAGTGGGTTAACTTTTTTTTATCAGCACCTTTGCATTTAAAACAAAAGATAAAAGTTGTTTTTTTTCCCAGTCTTCCCGTTTCTGACATTTCTTCCCAAGCTTTGTCTGTTGCCATGTGATACCAGGCAGAAAATATTCATGCAGGAAGAACGTGGGGTTAGAAAGATGTGAAAATTACAGCTGTCTCAGAGAAAGAGACAGACGTGTAATTAGTGCTGTCATGAACCAGCTCATGGATCAGACAAAGTAGGGAGAACACACAGGATGGATTTTAGAACAAAGGGAATTTATTGATTGATCAGGCAAAACAACAAACCAAAGCAGAACACCCAAGCAGTCCTGGAGGGAGCCAGGCAAGAGAGTGACTGCCCAGACTGTGGAGCATTTATAGCCCTCACAGCTGATCAGTCCAGGTGAGCTGGATCACCACTTAGCAGTTGGCCCACCCACTGCCTGCAGAAGGGAGGAGACAACAGAGAGGCAGGCAGAGAAGACACAGCCAGGGTCGTCACAGTGCCAAGGTTAATAATGAAAAATACAAAGCCCGTGGGGCTGTATTTTTCTTAATAGCTTTATCTTAATATATTTAGAAATGATATCCATACTTTCAAGTTGTCACAAAGAATGTTTCTCCTCAAGTTATTATGAATATTATTATCGATTTGTATAACATTTGAAGTTTTCATCTGGGTCCACAATAAAGGATGCAATCCCAGCAAAGATCTGTTCATTATCATTTCAGTCAGGACTCATAAAAATGCATTTTTCTCTATTTTCTCTTCTATTTTCAAGGACACTTGGAAATAAGTCTATAAGTCTCTTTGTATTTAGTCTTTATTTGCTGACTACACCAGGTTAAATCTTCTGTGAGCACCTAACTCAAGGGGTTTATTCGTCTTTTTAATTTATTACTTTTAGCCTCACTTATTGACACTAATACAAACGCTAAACTGAGATATAGCATCGTTTAAACAAAGTATCTGACTAGAATATTAATTGATTTACATTTTGAAATTAATATCGACAGTATAGAATCCCTAAAAATGAATGACCATTAACTCATGTAGCATTTAACTTATTATTATGATACACAACCGGGTCACGTGACGCATCCCTTAATCACATGACACGATGCCGGTTATGGTTTCGCATTAGCAGCTCTGATGCTGTTAACTTTGAGATCGGAATATCGATGATTTATCGGTAAGGCAGCTGTAATTAACATGTTGTCTTTGCAGGTATGGGATTGTGTCCCCGGGAAGGAAAACGACGCTTTCGGCGGCGTTTTTCTTAATTTTTAACAGAGAATTCTTGAGCTACGCTCGCCTCTCAGTCCCCCATCACATGGGAGCCGCTCCGGCGTGACACACGAAGAAAAAAAAACAATTGAGTGTTCGCAATTCCCACAGTCTTTGAAGTGTCCATCAGGAAGGCAGATTTGGCCCTGTCGTGTCGAACCTGACCCGAACACCCGCTGAGATCCAAGGGGGATCAACCTGTGTTTCATATTACAGCATTTATATATTAAAGAAATCATTGTTGCCACAAGGTCAGATCCAGGGGCGAAATGATTTGCATGTTTTTGTTTAGGGTAGAGCGAGTTCTCTCAGTTGTCTTTATGCAGCCGATCAGGATCCTGACCTCACTGACCTCGATATGACAGGCAGACAGGCTTGGTCTGCAGAGAAAACACCAGAAAAAGGCAACATTTATGAGGTTATGTGGAACGAATGATGTGGCGCACAGAAAAAATATTCATGTGCAAATCAGTCTCGAACTCCTGCTAACCATTTTGTTGTGTGGTGTGAGATTTTTTTTTTTTTACAAATCTACCCGATTGTGTTTAAGAAAATGTGTGATTATGGACACTCAATACCAAAACATTAACACCCAGAAAAAGCAGTGAAAACACATTGTGCTGGTTTATTAGAAATTTCTTTTTTTTGGTACTGTTTAACAGATTTATATTGTTTCAGGTCAACTGAAACAGCCGCTTACAAGATTTCACAAAGATTTTCCACTCGTGACACTATATTTCCTCCCCCTCCCATTTTAGGTTTGGTTGCCATTTCAACAGTGCTCTGAATCCTCATTGTTTGCGCAAAATAACGTAAAAAACGTGTTATAAGTATGACACAAATGTGCCTTTCGCCCGTCACATCATCGTAGTCCATGTGTGTGACAGAAGTACAGGAATAAAGCAGTGTGAAACTGCAAATTTCCATTTCAACTTAACGCCTCAATATGAGTAAATAAAAGAATTTGCCCTCACTTCATTAACCCGTCCCACAAATACTTCACTTTCATTTTGAAATCAAATCCCAACAAACATTATTAGCTTTAAATAAACATTGGATTTCTTTCAAGTCAAACAAATCACTCTACATAAAAAAGAAAAACCACAAACCAACTAAAGCCATTGATTCAAATATAATATTTTTCCTCCTTGTGTGTAACTTTGTTTCACACTTTCTCCCTGCTTAAACTGCCGCGTTGCTTTTCTTTTCTTCGTCCAGCAGTTTCTCTGTGGCAGAGTCCTCGGGCTGTTTTGGGGGCGTTTTCTTCATTTCTTGACCTCTGACCCACGTGTAAGCCGAAGAGCCACTGAGAATCAGCATGTTGCTGGTCCACCACAGCAGGGTTTTGCTGGAGCTGTTCAACACCACGGCGATGATGGTTTGCACGCAGGCCTTAGCCGTCCCCGACACGTTGTGCGTGAGCGGGCTGGTATACTTGATTTGGAGGCCCGTGACATAACCGATGCCAAAACCGAACACGCCTCCGAGGGTCATCATGGTCCAGAACCAGAGGTCGGAGAGGAGGCTGAAGTGAACGAGGCGACCCAGATCCCCGAAAATTAAGAGGAGCGGCAGGAACAAGATAGAGGCGTTGATGTTGTTGTAGTAAGACAGTCTCCAGATGTTGCCGTCCACTGCTGGCATCACCTTCTTCGTGAAGATGGCATTAAGAGAGACGAAAGCGCTGGCCAGAACCCCAAAGAAGACCCCAGACCAGGAGAGGGACCCAGTGAGACCTTCCTGATCCACGCCCAGCCAGAATCCACCTGTCAACACAGAACATTTCTGATAATTTTCTGATAATATCCTGATGAACAATTTAATCAAACCATGGAAACCAGTGGAATCAGTAATCTTTAATGCATACGTCTCAGCTACGCCTTTATTTTGAAATCCCCTCCAGTTTCTGCACAGCTGAACCATCTGAAACTTCTACAAAAGCTGTCAAAACACATCAAAGCTGCCTTTTTTTAACTTTAGGTCCTACAGTTTAGGTGAGTTGTAGGTTAATATGTTAGACGTGTAGATCACATGACTGAAACCAAACTCTGTGAGACAACATGTCCAACTTTCTAGAACACACTGAAATATATCAGATACATTTAATGTGGTTTACTTCATTTTCCTCCATGCAATAAAGTTGATAACAGGTTTAGGATCAACGGGTGAAGTTATCCACTCTCACAAACGAGAGGCAGTAACTTTTACTGGACACACACACATTGGGACAGTTATTCTGCGTGGGACAAACACGTGAAACACTTATAAAAATCCATCACCGTCCTGGGATAATGTCAAGCTGCAATGAAGCACATGCATCAGGTTTTTGTCCCCTGTTGAGCAGATCTCTGAACAAATCCCATCTTTTGTTCTTGGACAAAAGATTTGGACCAACCTATTTTATGTCAGTGAATGATGTGACACCTGACCGATTTACTTTGTCCTTTACAAGTCACATATCAATTTTTCATCCTATTGAACCGCACACAGAAACTGAAGTAGAAAGCCTGAATAAACAAAGGCTGTTGTTAACAAAAGGTCCTTTTTATTTTCTAAAATGAAGCATAAGCTGAAGTCACACCACAAAGTTACATTTAGTATTTAATGGACACATACGTGCCACGAGATAAGGAAGTAGTACCTATCTTTTTATATATTTACATTGGTGATTCCATCCTAGTATTAACATTATGTGAGGCTTGGTCATTTTCATGTCAAATGACCCCTTTAACGGATTATTTTTGTGGAAGTCCTTCAATAGCTCGATGCTTGTTTTACACTAATGATGGTCGCAATTGTTAAAGTACATCAAGATTCACTCACCTATGATGATCCCACAGCACATCAGGGCTTGCAGAGAGGTGGTTTGCTTCAGGATGATGAAGGAAAACACCACGTTAAAAACCGTGGTCAGTGAACGCCCCACGGTGTAGAAAGCCACTCCGACATGCTTCAGACAGAGGTTGTTGAAGGTGATCATGCAGATGAACACCACGGACAGCGGCAGGACCTCCCGGGACGTCTTCAGGTCGAAACTGACCGAGGGGAAGTCGATGATCCCCGGGCAAAAGCCGGACAGCAGCTGCATGACCCTGCAGAGTCCGACCGTCACCGCGCATTGGTAGAAAGTGACGAACAGCGGCGCGTCCAACTCCCGGTTGTCCAATAGGTAATTATTAAGGAACACCATGGTAATGGAGACAAACCAGTAGAGTGCGACCACAGCAGCGATCCTGGCTGACCGGAATATAAAGGTCTCTCCCTGTCCGTCCGGGGTCGTTGTTTCCGAGCCTGCGAGAGCCATCTTTAGTATGCTGGACCTCTTCAGCTGGATCCTGATCATGTTGACACAAAGAGGAAACTTTTTATAAAAATTAATGAATCTGAATAATTTACATAAACCCACATGTGGTTAGAAACTGTCTGCGCGATAAGAACTACAATACACACAGAGCCCCTGCCGACATTTCCGTGAATTTCACTTCCGCCTTCCGGTGTTATTCTTTCAGAATAATACACTTCCTCACGATTTCAGAGTAAAATCATTGTCTTTATTGGATTGCACTCTGGGTTTCATTAAAAGGAACAAAAACAATCCTATTGAAAGCAATAGGATTGGAAAGCAATAATGGTGAAAGAAGCAATGCTGCAGTGTTCCACACCAAAGGTTTCAATCTTTGATCAAGTTTACATATTTACCCCTCAACAAAAATACAGAGTTGGTAAATGTAAAAAGTGTATCACTTACCCTCTAAAAAATTCACACATATAAACAAGTCAACAGGTGCACCGAGGCAGGAGACAAATAAGAAACCAGTATTTACAGTAAAATGTCGGAATTTTAGCGACACTGAACACATGAGGCAAAATTTAGATTTTAGAAAATAAAACATCCAAAAAAAAAAAAAACACAACAAAATGTGTGTACAAGGTACAAACATCACGATTCCCAGTGAAAAAATAAAATAAAACAAAATAAAATTCTATACAAATGAATCCATGACATAAATCATTGCGAATAACACAAGACCCAGGTGGGAAAGTCAGTGCAAAACGTTTTGTTGTTTCTTTTTACAATTTATAGTTATATGTTATAGTCTTGTCAGCGCACATAATCGCAGGTGGTATCGGTGAAACCGAACCCTGCTCGTCCCACCATGAGACGGTGTAAACACTGAGTACTGCGTGTTGACGTGCGCGTCAAGGACGCACTTGGTGAGTCAGCTACGACGCCTGCGTAACGTTTACGTCACTTCTGCCTCATTAAATTCGAATTGGTATATCAAAAATATCCAAACCTAAATCACATTTTTGCAAGCCTTCGCCTCTGTAACATTCATCTCGACAAGGGATCTTTGAGGACGCGCCGAGCTCACAGCACTAATCCATAATTATGTCGAACGCGCAACATGCTTCTCTGTAACTCACAGTGGGAACTGTTGCAGTTTCCTCGTCTGTGCGCGTTTGTGTGCCACAAAAAGTTATAGTTGCGCGTAGGATGAAAAAAAAAAAGTCAAAACAACTTTTCTAGGCAGCTGTAGCCGAAATTGGCTTCACTTCCCTTCTGAGAGAATTTTGGTGCCGTGGATTGTGACATTGTGATTGATATTGGGTTGGAACGCGTTCCTTACCTCAATGTTGCTCTCTGTGGGATTGATAACTCCCGGATTTAGTCAGAGGAGACCTGTGTTCCCTTCCTAGTATCTCACTCCTCCCAAGTATCTCACTCCTCCCAGCACAGAAACGGTACGAACAGGTTTTGCATGTTTCGAGCTGCCGCACTTCGCTCAGGAACAAGCTCAGGAACGACGTTTTAAACCCTAAATATGATTAAAATAAAACCACGTCGCATAGCTTCTAGTAAAATGCAACCAAAAACACACACATTTACATGTATATAAAGTTAATGGGAAACCAGGTAGAGCAGCACGCATTAAAGCCTAACTGGGCGTGGCAGCCCTTAAGAAATATTACGTCAACCGATAAAAGACAATGGTCAAATATTTACTCACACGATATTTAACCCTCAAGGTTCCCGCTTTAAAGCTGAACTGCAAATATGTGGCATTTTCTTTGATATTTCGATATCGGTCATTCTATTTAAACGAAAAGGGCCCAATATGAATACAGCTCAAAGGCCATTGACGCACGCCCAATGTGAAAAACCCCATCAAGTGTTTAGTACAATTTCATGTCAGTGAACACGAAGAAAGTAAAATTGATTTACTGGGAAAAACAAAACAAAAAACAGTTTTGGTTTTTGCAGGGACTGTCATGTGATGACCCTTGCTGTAGTACATTGATAGAACACTAGATGGCAGAAAATAATCACATTTAAAATGAATGCAGCTCTAAGCACAGTAGAATGAAGTTTAATTTCATAACGATGGCAATTTTTTCAATACATCGTCTTCCAGAAGAAAATTTAAAAGTACCAGCCATCACCAATATGTACCTTGATGGTTTATGAAATATATATGCAGTCACTAAAATAATGAGGTGGTTTAATGTGCCTGGCAGTCTGAAGAACAGCCTGCCTGTCAAAGACTAGAGTCGGGTGAAAAGGCACGTCCATCTAAACAAACATTTACTTCCATTTGCTGTGAACCTTTTTGGTTATGACAGGGCTTGATGACATTAATTCAAACATCAACGGGGAATTTCAGGGTCACATTTTCACGAGGGTGCATAAATGGAGCGTGTGTGTCTGTGTGTCTCAGGAGACTAAAGACGTCTTCACATGTATTGACGGCAGCTTGATGCATCAAGGAAAATCAAATACGACAACCTTTCAGCGAGTGAAATGTCATCCTGGAGCCGTAGTATCTGCTGGTAGAATGTTCTCTCGGCTCTACTGTCACGAAGCGGTGCAAATAAACCTTCATTTCTCCCCCTCAATATGTGCATATCTGTAAATATGATAACTGTTAATTTCACACTTTCAATGCAGGCTCGGTGGTTCATGTATTATGTACGTTTCTGCTCCTTCCCCTGTCAAACCCGCTGTCTTCTTGCTGTCATATTGCTGTTGTGACTGTTGTTTGGTGTCACATTTTCTGCAGCAGTGGGCCATTAGTCACTTTAGCCGCTCAGTCCTTGGTGCACTTCAATATGCTCTCCGAAAAATTCCACATTTTCCCCAGGAACTCGGAGGCACATTCCACCCAGACTGGCTGTGAATCCATCAGCGGGTGTCCACATCCTCACTGTGCTCCGGTGTATTCAATTTGGAGGGAGAGAAAACTCCATGCTGGGGTCAGGATTTGCTATTCACAAGCATATCTGACTCCGTGACCCCTGTCTGCTGGGGAGATTTCTGCACTTTATTAGAAGGGAAAGGAAGTGAAGAGATGCTGCTTCTCATGTCACAAGCATCTCATTGGAATACGCAAATAGGCAGCAATTTTCAGCTGAAAAATAAACTGCAGGTATAATTATATGAAAGGCAGAAACCTCAGACAGACCCCAGCTCTGCCCTAAATGATCACCCCATAATATCCTGACCTTTCCAGGGATGCAACACAGTTTATTGTGTATATATAGCAGTCAAGCATGCAGTGATGAGTGTGTGTGTGTGTGTGTGTGTGTGTGTGTGTGTATGTGTGTGTGTGTGATGGGAGGTTAAAACTTGGCATATTTGAGGTGAAAAACCATTTGCAAACTTTGAGAAGTGAATATAATGACTATTAATATCGGTGCAACCCGAGAAGCTTTCCAACTTTCTGTGCTTCAAACTTTTTTTTTGCTGCAAAGAGCGTTTGACTTGTGTTTCACAGCTTATAGGCGCTTCTTCGGTGCACACTTGGCCTCCTGTAAGTGCTGGCGGTGCTGGCGGTGCTGACGGTGGCAGGAAGGCATTGATGGTTTCTGTATTTCATTGGGCTCCATGTGGTGACAGGGGAAGTGGGAGGTATTTAACAGAGGGGGCACCACGACGGCCATTGTGACACATAAAACATTGCACCCTTTTAGAGACTTTAGGCTGAGAATGGAGGACATTCCCCTGAAGAACGCCACTATAAAACATGAATGAGCTCTCCGCTCCGAATTAAACAGCAGCACAGAGCTATTAAGAAGGCCTTTAACAATTCAGAACAAGCTGACATCGTCCTTTTGGCTCGGCAGCAGGAAATACAGCTGCGGGATGTACAGTAGCATAAATGTAGATGTTCTATATGTCACTGTCAGGCTGACTTCACTCAGCTCACCGATGTCTTCCAACTTCCTGTCAGAGGAGACTGATGGGTCTGATGACTCATCACAGAGCTCAGTAGCAATAATAGTTTCTGTCTGTCCGTCCATAAAGGAACAGAACAGCCCTTTGGGTCAAACCACTGATGTATCTATCTATTTATGTAGAGAGGGAGGAAAGGGAAGAGAGGAGGGGAGGAGAGGAGAGGAGAGGAGAGGAGAGGAGAGGAGAGGAGAGGAGAGGAGAGGGGAGGGGAGGAGAGGAGAGGAGAGGAGAGGAGAGGAGAGGAGAGGAGAGGAGAGGAGAGGAGAGGAGAGGAGAGGAGAGGAGAGGAGAGGAGAGGAGAGGAGAGGAGAGGAGAGGAGAGAGGGGAGGGGAGGGGAGGAGAGGAGAGGAGAGGAGAGAGAGGGGAGGGGAGGAGAGGAGAGGAGAGGAGAGGAGAGGGAGGAGGAGAGGAGAAGGGAGGGTAGGGTAGGGGACAACCCTCTAAATATAATAATTAGTCTGTCTAGAATAATAACTGGATCTACAGAATTACTGACAATAAGCTTTTTCAAAGAGGAGGGTCTAATCTTAAAAGTAGAGAGGGAGTCAGCATCCTATACCATGTCTGTCTGTCTGTCTGTCTGTCTGTCTGTCTGTCTGTCTGTCTGTCTTTCTGTCTGTCCTCCTCTCCAGCTATGCATCCATCATCGATGAAGAAAGCAGGTCGTTGGACACACATGAGGGTCCACAGGGGTCCCAGGTCGTCGCGTCTGTCTCACACACACCAACAGGTAATTTTGTCCAGCTGCACACCCATCAGTCAGAGAGATGAGTGTTTGTCACAGCCTGGTCATGCTGGCATGTGACCAGGCTGGTTTTTACCTCCTGGAAGCCTGACTCATGTTTTCCTTGATTGTTGAGCAGGCAGTTGTTATTACTGTCTTTCTGGTGGGGGAGAGTGTATGCAACTGAAAAAAACACATCAGAAATTCTAAAGGCTGCTCCTCACCTGCTGTCTAGCTCACATTTGTGTTTCACTGTTGCACCAGGTTGCCAGCTGAGGCTGACGTTTGTGTCGGCGGTTCAGAAATACAATAATGGGACGATCCAAAAACAATCCTGCCTCACTGAAAACAGGTAGAGATATAACAAAAATCCTCGCTCTTCTATTTATTTTAAGTGGTTTTTCCGTCCCCATTTCTTGTAATTCACCTCTTTTCAAACCCACAGAGAAGGCTCAGCACTGCACTTGAAACAAACTCTGTTTTTTTATCACTACATTAGTGTGGTTTTAAGACATCTTTCCATTCGCCTCTCATCTGGAGTCCTATATTGGATTAGCGATTATTTGGTTTCAACAACATCCTTGGGCATATATAATGGATAGTGGGTTGAGGCAGTGATGTAAAATCAAGTTACATATGGTAATATGGGTGGCACTTATCAGATTTTCCTGCCACAAACAGTAAAAACAAATCATACATAAAGAGATTCCATTTTTAATATCAAACCCTCTGACTTTAATTCAGTGTTTCCCCCACATCTGTTGTCCAACTCATCCCACTTTGAGTCAGGGACTGAGCTGTGCACGAGGGAGGCATAAATATTGCAACGCCAAACTTTTGCGTCATCCCATTGTGTGAAAACCGCAAATTCACCGCAAAACAACATGGTTGAATGGAGCAACATCATTGAACGCTTGCGTTGGCTGCATGCTTGTGCTGCAGCAGAGTGTGGAGGAGCTGTCTTCTGGCCTAGGCGGTGTTTTCTGCTGACATAGTGAAAAATTGATGTGGAATAAATTCCCATCTAATTAGTGAGGCTGAATTAATCAGGAAGCGTTTAATTAGCAGAGTTTTCTTTTCAGAGGAGAGGAGGTTTTGATCCGCGCCATATGGCTTGTTCCTCTGATGTGCTGTGGTTCACGCACTTTTAAATATGAGCCACTTTTCCTGGAGGCCTTCATGAAAATGAACCCCCCACCACTATGATCATTTGGTGCTTACTTGGTGGACATTTTATGCTCTCACTGTTATTGTTGCTGGTGTTAGTTTAAAATGGCCAGATAAAAGACGCCTGGGTGACAGGTGTAAGGGAGGTAACAGGACAGGAAGAGGAAGGCATGCTGGTGGTCAATAAATGAACTGTAGTGCACTGGAACAGAAACAGAAGGTGTCTGGAGCAGATTATAATGTCAGATTAAGGCTTCTATTAGCACACGTTGCTAATGTGAGCATATTAATTGTGATGGGATGATGATTGTGGATGGATTTTCGCAGGTGTGTGAGTAAACTGCAGTGCTATTTCACTTTAACCATTTTATAATCCCCAAAGCAAACTGTCTGTTTTAGCTAGTTGCTAACATTAGCAAGCTAGCCCTTGAGGATCCTGCAGCTGACCTCTGGCATCCATCTAGAGGAGAAGAATGGAGCATCATCAGGGATAAACAGCCTCGTATTGCTCTAGAATGATCACACTGGCATCAATCGTAAACGACTAACACATGCACCTGTTTACATTAGCCGAGAGTGGGGAAACTGTCAACACACCGAGTAAACAGGAATCTGTTTGTTGAATGTTGAGATCAGTCTATTTGCCGTGACAGGTCATCGCTTTTAGTATTCAAATTTTAGGTAGATGACCCTGCTGCAAAGTTGTTTTAGTATTCAAATAGAAGGTTTTTCTATGCTCTCGGGCAGAGTTTAATGAATATTGGCTATTGGTTGGGGATGTGGGCAGTGCACAAATGCAAAGCCTCTTGTTTTCCCCAAATTTCCTTTAAATATTCAAAAGCCCATGACAGAGTCTGTATTAATTTAAATAATTTCCGTATGAGAAGTGCACGTATTTGCATGATTATAGTTTGCTGTTGCAGAGAGGGACAGATGTTCGGCGCGACTCTTCAAGCTTCCGGAATTAAAAAAAAAAGAAAAAGAAAAGCCGCCTGCTGCAGTAGAACTCAAGAAGCCAAGACAGCAGTCGTAAAACTTGTTCACGACAGCAGAAGGCAGCCACAGAGGCCAGTGCCGATGGAGGAACAGGAGAAGACATTCGGGGTGGTTGATATCTGCGCGGCTGACGTCTGACCAAAGGTGATGTAAACAGAGTGTCTGTCTTTCAGCATCAGTCCGAGCCAAAAGACCTGGAGCAGATAAATCAGAGCTGCCACTCAGGGCAGGCTGGTCAACAGACTCCGCTCGCCGTTATCGAGCACGGGGAGCCGAGGTTGGGGCGCTGGCGCGCTCTTTTGTTGCAGACGGGGGGGAAACGTGACATTGATAACCGAGCGGAGGATTCCATATCACAGCCGCTCCTTCTACCCTGTTTATTGTGGCTGCATTCAGGAGGCATGGTAGGGACAAGATCAGTGGCCACATCTCCACAGCTCGTCACACTGCATTGTAATGAATGCACATCCAAACAAAGAGGAAAACGCGACTACACAAAGATGGTGAATACAAATTATACTGACTCCTCGCTGTTATTGTCCTTTGCAGTGCCACAATCAGGACGTATTCAAACCCAAGAGAGTTCCTTTGAAATAGGACGGGGAAGGTGAGGGTGGAACCCTGCAGGAACAGACATGCAGGGTGGAACCCTGCAGGAACAGACATGCAGGTGAGCTGGACCAGGCGCCTCTTTCGCTGTTGTGAAACAATGAGCTGCAGCGCAAGCCAACAAGGTCAGCGAGGGGCCATATATTTCTGCATAGGAATGGAGTCTGTCACTGCTTTACTAATGGGCTCTTGACTGGTAGAGCGCGGTGAGCGCTGAGTGTGTGTGTGGGGGGGGGTGTCGGTGGTGGTGTGTGTGGGTGGGGGGGCTCACTACAATCCTGCAAGACTAATTTCTTTTTAACCAGCCGCTCCTTGTGCTCCAATATAAATGTGCAATCAATTAAGTGAGAGAGGCTGCGTTGAATCTCACATATCAGGGAAAATGTGAACGTCAAATCAGCCACTTTCACTCCAGCCTTGCACTTTTCTTGGTTTCCTCCATGTTAGGCAGAAGTGAGCGTCGGGTACTTTATTTTATTAGATCGTCGCTGGAGGAATATTAAGTGCAGAGCCGAGGGACAGTAAAAATGAAGCAAAGACAAACCGCGCTGCACCTCCTTAAGACGGACGCCTTCATTGATTAAATATGACAGACTGGAGGGGAATTCTAATTTTGCCTGGGAGACGCTTCTGCACCGTCCACACGCACGGAGACAGAAAATACTCCCATCCTCAAAAAATGCCATTGTGTTGCAGTCTGGGAAAGGCTCGCCGCAGACGTTTACGCCCGACATGGGGATGTTTCTTCACGTTACTTTCTGCTGTGATGATGTCACACCTTCTGGACAGCCTGGTTCTCCACCTGCCTGTTTTTACTTCCTCCTGTCCAGCTTTAACCGTCTCCTTGCTCTTTATACTGGCTTGTCCAGACCAGCAGCGTGTTGCATCCTGCAGCAGGATTGTGTGTTAGCAGGGGCTCATCCATCGACCTGCCTATGATGGGAGTGTGACACAGCGAATAAACTGTTAGCTGCCCGATTGTTTGGCTGGGTTGTGACAACACCTCAATGCAAATAATAAGCCTGAGTGATCTGAAAAAGGCAGCTTCTGTCTTTGCTTTCCCCATTTAGAGGGAGACAGAAGAGGAAGGTCTGCTGTCTTCTTCAGAACGGTGAAGACAGTACTGAGAAGAAGGGTTGTCTGAAGATGACAGAACAAAGCGGTCATTTATAGGCAAATGCTGCTCATATCGTTGGTCCAGTGAGCCAACGGCAGCTGTGTGCCCGAAAGAAAGATCAGAATGAAGCTGGAGACAGACGTTCCACACAGCAGGTCCGCAGACGATCACGTGCAGACGATGGTTCAGGGACCAACAGGAAGCGTCTCTGGGTAGTTCCAGCAAGGTTACTTTCATGCACAGCACACACAGGTGACTCTGGGTATCCGAGCCCCCCACTAAATCTATTCTAAGACTCAAATTCAGGTAACACGCAGATGTTGCGACTAATTTAGGCTGTTTACATGTGCACACACACACACACACACACACACACACACACACACACACACACGCACACACACACACACACATACACACCAATGGTGAAGTAAGTAAATCATTGCCTCACGGACTTGAAACATTTAGTAAAATGGATCCACATTAGTATGAAAGTCTTGACTCTGCTCATCTATAAAGGCCTTTTAATGAGCTGCTCCAAAACTGTTAATGATATTGTGGAAGCTCATTTGGATCAAAACGGATTTAACGACCCGACTCTTCAGTGCTGGGCCTGAAAGGTTCTCGTTAAGTGTCATTGATCCAACAGCCTGGAGGTCTTTGAAGAACTTTGAAGACTTTGCTCCATTGTTGGCGATATCGTCTGTAATTCCACCTCACTCAGGTCGCACCTGGGATAGTTTACTGCCGCCTTTACCAACTTCCATATGCCGCTCCTTTCATCAGGTGATCTTAAAAGGTCAGGGCAATAAGACGTCATTAGTAGAACAGATAAAGGAACCTGAGACAATAAAACCATGACCAACATGTGCAGTCAGCTGGAAGTGACTGATTAAAATGAGATTTTCTCTTCCATCAGAATATTTTAATGCCAAGTCACACAATTCCTTTGTAAAATGATTTTTCTAATGACTCACTAAATTAAAAGTCGATGGATTCCACTCCGGGTCCATCCGCCCCGCGCAGCAGCGGTAAAATGGGTTGACTAGCCGAGCGCAAACCCAGGTTCGGTTTCACCCTGTGGCTGTCTGTGTCCCATATTCAATAAGCAGTATGCAAACAAGAAACAGCAGCACCAGGCATATTTCTACGACATAACCTTGGCAGGAGGAAGCACAAAGCACAACAGAAAGAGGCACCAGCCCAATGCAATCATGGGGGAAATCCAGCCGAGCCAGAATCAATCCATTGCCAGCTGCAGCTCATCCGTGGCTAATGCTGAGTCCAGGCAAATAAATAAATACCAACTGTAGGGTGCGCAGGGAAATATTCTTAATAGGGTTTAGCGATGCATTCAGTTTCTCCTGTTACCTCTGTTATACAGCACAAGCCCTCCAACAAAAGAGAGGTGCGTGTGATTCCTGGATCACAGCAGCAGCACTCCGTCACAATAGCAACCGGAAATCAACTGCTTTCGTTGTTTGAGGTCACAATTAGGCACCGTACAACGACGGGACTCCTCACTTTTGCTTCCAAGGCACTTGAGCGAGTTTGGGAAGGAGAAAAGGAGCAGACACACACCTCTGAAGTTAAGCTGAAAGAAACCAGGTCAGTGAATGAAGTTCTGACCAGTGGAGCCCAAAATTAAAGCACATGGTGGAACAGTGTGGGAGCAGCTTATTTCATGGGCCAGCAGCAGACAGTTTCAGGACTTCCTGCTGCACGCGTGCATGTGTGTGCGTGCGTGTGTGTGTGCGTGTGCGTGTCTGTGCGTGTGTGTGCATGTGTGCATCAAGCTGTTCAAAGCCCTTTTTTTCCCAAACATTTCCATCTGCTACATTCTGCTCTTTTGCTGTGGGTAAACCTATATATCACTCAGCAGCAGTTGCAGAGGATTCTGGTATTATCGGCTTCACACCTGTCCACTGAACCTCTCTGAGCGGAAACGGGCCGTGGCCATGCAGGAAAGATCCGTTCAGGAGCTGACTTTCGCCGCTGCGGCCGCTGTTGTCAGGTCAGATCACGCCTTTTGGATTATTTGCTTTCTGGCCCTGTGGGAAACGGAACAACAATTAATCCCCCAATCTCCAGCTGCTCTGCAGCATTTATTAGTTGAGGTTTTCCAACAGGGTGTCCAGGTTAATATAACCCCTCTGACTGCTCCTGGTGTGCCTCCATCTGCTGAAAGAACCCTTTCAGGATGAACAATCACAGAGCCCGCACAGCATTTCTAATCAACCCGCAAGACCAAATGTTTTGTCCAGTCAGCGCTCGCTCCATTCAGATTTGTTGCCCTCATAAAGCCCATGTAGCCGGTCGTTTTCTACCTTTCACTTTCAGTTCGCGATTGGAGATCCAATTTTTTTTGTAATTGCTGCCCACAGCTCGCCCTCCCGCTGGAGGATTTCAGACGGAAAGGGCAGCGACTGGATTTGGCCTTTAGTGCTGAGGCAGCGCTGGTGAACCAGAGCACTGAAAAATAAATGAGCGGTTATACATCCATGTGATTGAAATGGTTCACCAGGATGTGCAGCATTGTTCTACAGGAGGTGGGAGCCCATGAAAAATGAAATACAGATCACACAAGGAAATTAAATCTCTGCTGTGCTGTCAAATGAACATACAGCGATACAGCCATCTTTTACAGAAATATTATGCTGAGTAAAAGATGGAATATTGGATATAGGATCATGTTTAACATCTGCCCATTAAATACACTGTTAAACATTAAGTTCAATGTGCAATTAGATATGAGCCTCATATTTAAAACCAAGACAGAGATATAAAATACATATTTTAAGGCTCACACATCTTTTCATGAAGATTTTGCTTTATAAATAGCAGCGTCTTTATTAACCAGTGCTGAGATTGTCAATCGATTCCACCTTTGGAACCACAGCTGAGATGAAAAACTCCGGTCCTGACGGCAGAAGTAGGGCTGCTGTTTTTAGCAGCTGATCGTTCTTGGCAGAAGATTGTCTGGCGCTGGACTCACTCCTGCACAGTCAATGTCTTAAGAAATCCCAGAGAGTTTATCCCGGCGGGAAGTCAGACAGCAGTTTACCTGACCTCTTTTCCAAACCTGCCGTCTCTGTCATCCTCGTGCTCTCTGTCTGTAACCGAGTTGCAGAGGTGAATCACTGACTCGCCTATGTGCTGCCAGTCCAAAAGAATTGAATCAAGTTTGCCTGATTTAAAAAAAAAAATGAGTTTTTGCCAGGCAATTTATTAATAAATGAAGTGATGCATGAGGAATTGACTGTAGCAGTCTGATATAAACTCTGCAACTAAACTGAATATTGGACAAAATTGATGGCACTGGACCATCTGGGAACACCAAATTCAATTTATGATCAAAAAGTTGCCTTTTTTTACCAGAGCCAAGTTTCATCTGTTTCTGTTGCGCTACGTCCTCTAGCAGCGTTTGCAGTTAGGCCATCCATACACGTGCAAACAGTGATCCACGCACACTTTAACATGAAACTTTCCCTTGGAACTTCATTGGCGGTCCCAGAAATGAGTTTAAATATTGATGGAAAGGAGTCTTTTCATGAGTACTGAAAGCTTCTGCTCCATTATGCTTTTATCTCTCCTCACTGAGGTGGCAGAGAAATTAAATTACTTATCTCAAACTTCATTAATTCTCTTATCTATTCTGAGTCACATATCAAACAGAATTTTTCTTTAAAATATCTGAATATTCCCAGCCGCCTTTGTGCAAGATATTTTAGCGAGGCACAAGAGGATGAGGGTATTAGATGTTCTCTAATATCCAATGGAAATGAATGAGATCTGCTGTGCCCGGCATGTCGAGCATGTCCTCTACTTGAAAACAAGACACCGTTTCAGGTTCTTTCTATTTTTTTTTCCCAGCTTTTGCAGCAACTTTGGGTTTTTTTAGATCCAGCCTGATTAATGGCGCAGAAGACTCCCTCCTGGGAATTTACAGAAATATGTGCCTCAAAAACCTTGAACTGTCTTCTCGTGAGAGAGCAAAGGAAGCTTAAACAACAAAAAGTGCATCAGATTGTATTTTGCAAGTTAGAACCCAAAGAAGTACAGTTCAGGAAACATTTACCTGCATGTCTTGATCTACGTAATGCAGGTGTCAGTCATTCTACAAGGTTTTGGAAGGTTTTATTTAATTATCACGATATCATTCATGATTTCTTTTACTCATCCTGGGTTTCGTGCTGGGTTATGAGGCACACTGACCGGATTAGCACCTCCAGGCAGCCGAGGTTTTCACACGCTGACCAGTGAAAGGAAGGTTGAGCAAGTTTCTATGGAAACCAGCCGGCGTGTCTTTCACCAGTGCGCCTGCCAGTGTGCAGTGATCATGTTTTGGCACACCGAATGAATTTTCACCAAGTGAAAACTGAGAAGCATGAAAGGTCCATTTCATCCACGGTTGTTTCATCGTTGCAGTGATGGAGTTGAATAACGCGGCGAAACGTGGCTTCACTCTCAGTGGAGAGTGTTCTTGCATCTCACGCATCTCTTACGACTGTTGAGGCTCGCTGGCGCTTCTGTGTTAGATGCAAGTACAGTTTTAGTAGCGAAGCTGGAAATAAAAACGCCCCCAAAAAACATCTGAAGAAGACACTGCGGTGTGGATGCTGAATATACCGATGGCTCAAATTCCACAAATGCGATGTCATGGGAGTCATTTCTTCTCCCTCCCCTTCAGGTGTTCACCATCAAGCCCATATGGATATAAATCTATCTTACTTTTGATCTTTTTACATAAATTCCATCATCACATAGCAACAATATCATACTCAGTGGCTGAGAAAAGCCATTCGACTGGGGGTGTTTCTTTGTCAGATTTGTTGCTCTTATTGCTTCAATAAAATAGGCTTGTTAGAACATAACTAATCTTTTTCTGTAATTTGAATAATATACATATATATTTATATTTGTTTTGCTCAGTATTCGTTCCATTTCACTTGTCAGCAAAGAGAACCTAAAACAAAAACAGATTTAAACCAAAGTTCAACATTTGTTTATATCAGCAATCATATCTCCATCGCAGTATTTAAATGTCTTATTTAGGTTTTCCTAACATCTCATCATCACCGATGCAGGTGTACACCAGAGGGGACAGTGCGCCACGTTCTCCCATAATTGTTTTGTGAATTCTCTGTCCCACCTGGTGACCTTTTCAGATTCCGAAGGTTAATACAGCTAAAATATGCAGAACAGCGACTGGACGTCTGTAGCTAAGTGATAAACCTGACTGGTGCCTTCAGTGTCAGGACAATGCAAACCCTGGAATCAACCACAGCCATTACCAATATATATATATATTTTTAGTTGAAAAGAACAAAGTGTGATTTTGGACATTTGTCTAAAAATAGGAAGCACCTTGACAGCTCAGTTCTTCAGAATTTGCCTCTCTAATCTCTTCCTATGACCTGTACGAAGAATGTTGAAGCATCTTTCCATCCATTGTTAAAGCGCAGAAAAATAAGTCACAAACCTCAATTATAAGAAGCTAAAGTGAGGGATGAACTATGAGCTTCAGGAGCCAAAGAATAAAAAAATGTGATCGAAGAATGAGCTTAAGAAATCAGCCCACTGCAGCGACTCCGTCCACAGTTTAATGTTTAAATAACAGTTTGGAGCTAGAGATGTTGGATTTAGAGGAAACTTTTAAAACCAGGGCGTCTCACATGTGATCAGGGTTTGATTAAAAAAGAGATCCTATCGTCCCTTTTTGAAGACGTGCAGGTAGCTTTGTGTGTCACCCACAGTGAGCTTAGTTTCCATATTTTCTGAAAGGAGACCCCGAGGGGAGCGTGTGAAGATAAAAGATGATTTGACTGAAAATAGAACCTCCAGGGGAACTGATCAAGATGGGAGTGGAAGGAAAGCAGACCCAGTGGCCACGTTTTAAATGTTCTTTAACTCTCTCTATGCTTTTTATATTTCCCCCACCTCCTCCCGATTCTGCTCTTCCTGCTCTTTTGAGTCCTCCTCTTCTGTTGCTTCATCATTTCTGTTTGCTCTTCATTTGCAGCACTTTCTTAAGACCTCCTTCATCATTTCCCCTTTTAGCCTTCATTTTCTACCTCCTCTTTCAGACTCGGTCTCCTCCTCTGTCGTTCTCACAACCTGCTGAACCTTATTTCAGCTTCTCCTCCTGAACAACCTTTCAGGTCATTTAGCTTATTTCTTCAGCAATTTGTCCTCTTTCAGTCTCTTCTTGGACGCCGCGCTCAGTTATGCATTTCCATACAGCTCACAGGTGCTTCCACTCACCATTGAGACAGATCCAGAAGATAACAGGATGTGTGATCCTGTCTAAATTTTAACCAGTCTTACATCTCAAATATGATACTTTCTTGACCATCTACAGAAACTATTATGTGCACGTGAGCAACTGAGTTTTATGACAGCTACCGTTTAACTAGTTTTGAGGTAAAAAAAACAACAAAAAGGACTTCAGAGAATTGGAACCTGAAGATGAGTCCTTGGAAAACTTGATTGTAATTCCAATGCTGGTGATTTAGACAAAACCCCAAACAGAAAAACCTGTTTACGACACAACATACTTGCACTGATACATAACATTCCTCTGAGGAAAATCCTCACATTTTGTGTCAATTTATCCATTTAATCTTTTTCAAGGAAAGTAGAAGGCTGTTGGCAGATACGGCAAAAGCTGTGATGTCTGACGTGGAGTAAGTGAATGTGTCCTGGACTCATTCTGCTAGCTACCGCGATGCCGCAGTGTTTAAAAATTCACCTTTAGGTGGGCTTTGGTCTGACATGCCAGCGTGCCTGCTAGCCTGGCATCAACTTCAGCTGAAGGTTATCTGACGGTTGAATTCTCTGGCGGTTACATCAGGGGCTCTTGAGCTGCAGCCTAAGAAGACAGCATCATACAATCTGCAGTGTTTACCTTTTCACACGCATTAATGCAGAATATTCAGCCACCACCATCTTGTATTTCAGCCTCTATATCTCTGCTAATCTTCTGTCCTCTCCACGTGTTTTGTTCGAAGTACATCCGTCTCTGACATGCCAAACAAGTGGATAAGTGATCCATAATAACAGCTGATGGATGTTGTGACGGTTCATTTTTCTGTTTCTCATCCACACATTCATTCTCATTATGGACGAGCTGGTTCACCTTCATCTCTCTGAAGGATTGTCGGGCTCAGACTTATTGCTGGCCCAGTCTCTACATGCTAAAACAGGAAGAGGAGCCAACATTTCTCAATGCCAGAGAGATGGGAGATCTTTCAGATGACACCGTCTGTGCCAAACACAATGCCAGCCCATCAATGACAAGTACGTGTACACACATTAGCTTAGCAGTAGCACAGAGTTTGGAGCTTTAAATGCAGGGTGCAGCTCTGCACAGTCCAAATGCATCTCTGTGTATGAGTGGAAATACACTCACACAGAAGCAGTTTCTTAATTTCTTGACAGGGTAAAGGCAATTATTAAAAGCTGGTTTTAAGTTTGGCTTCAGTTGGTGCCAATTTTTTTTCGTAAGACTTCAGCATGGTGCCAAATTGTCGCTCATGATAAAATTAAAATGTGCGCCTGTAATAGAACATTGTAAGCCGTCGCATAAAGCTAGACAGGATAGAAAGGTGCGTGATTCGATGATTTAGAGGTTGGAATTAGCAACCTCAGCAATTTTCAAAGATGGTTTAATCGACCAACGTCTCAACTAATTCAAGAGAAGTATTTGCAAAATTAAGGATGCAAAAGAGCTTTTATTTATCTAGTTCCTGACTGATGAACCAGAGTTTTGATGTTTGGATGTCTCCTCTGTGTCAAGGTAGGAAACAGGTTCTTCCTGGAGGAGCTTTTTGACTCGCCACGGCGTGTGGACCAGAGATCCCGAAGCTCCCCACGGGTGATGAAGGTGACGACGTCAGAGTGGAACTTCTGAGCTGAGGGATTCGAAATGATGTTGGTTGAGATGGTGGACGAGTGAACAGGAATGACATCTGCACGAGGGGAGGAGAGAGCCCTTTTAAACTTTTAAAAGCTCTTCCACACGTGTGATGGACGGAAAGTGTGGCGTCAGAGATGCACGCTCAGACTATTTGTTAGATTCACGTCGCTTCACAGGGAACGTTCAAAAGCCTCCAGCCCGGTAAGAGTGTGCTATCGTCTCGTTGATCCACGACTGAGTGACAGGAAAGATGATAAACCTCATGTTTAATAGTAGTTTGATGTAGAAACTGGAACAATTGAATTTTTGTGGATTTTTATTAACGAGTGTGACGATTTGGTGGCACAGCATGTGTGACAGATAATAAAGTCCAAACAGGGATTTCTCCACCTCTGCCGTCATCAGTTTGACTCTAGATTGATGGGTTTCATGGACCCCATAAGGTTTGTGTGCATGCAAGTGATTTTATAGAAATTCCAGGTAAAAATATCTCAATACAAGCAGTTGTAATTCATGAAACTTGTTCATGTGAGCCGTGCTTCGCATTTACAAAGCGATAACGCCGTAGTGCATTTCTCCCACCCACTTTTTGTGCTGCTTGCGGTAACCTCTGGTGTTCATGTTCAGCTTTTCAGTCTCCCATCATTAGTCTGAGGCTGTAGCGCTTTGTGGCAGCTCCACAAATTGAGTTTTCCCACCAGCCATGCCCGTTTTGCCTCCATGCAGTTTGACCTTCCACCCCAACACCCGCCGCTTGGTGAAATTGAATTGTTACTTTCAGGTTTTCCTGAGCACACATTCCCCTGCCTGCACGTTAGAATTTGCAAAAACTCTCACCCGCCTTCAGCAGAGGTCAAAGAGTCATCCTGGTCCCGGAGGATTCTTTTCCCCCGGCTACTTTTCTTCTTATGTTAACAAACCCTCCTAATTATGAGTTCATGCATGAGGAGTCTGCGCAGCGCACGTGTATCACCCATGCAGCAGAGTTGTCATTTGTGCTCATTATTTGACCTTTTGTAGTGACGATCAACTGCAAAACGTGTATGTAATCAATTGTCACTCTATGCTGCTCTTTGACATTTCGGCGCAGCAATTAAAATTTCCTGCCCTAATGATGATGAGTTTTAATCGTTTTCTTCCAGAATCGGGCGTCCTCTTTGCATGGTAAATGGGATTTTATACGAGTTGCTCTGCTTGCGTCAGGTTCTCTGCATCAGCAGCACTGTTGAACATTTTTATTAAGTATTTGGCCTTTTTAAAGCTACATTAATTGTTCATCATAGGGCAAATACTCTATGTTCAGCGTGAATGTCAGACACTGTCTGTTCCATGAGTCAGTTTGTGGAAATGAACTTATGTACATTAGAGTGTGTCTGAGTCCCTCCCATATGTCCTGTGTTTAACATAATACTAAAATCGGTTCTGACTGACTTCTGTTGTATTTCCTGTTTATTTACATACCATGTGCTTGCATTGGCTCTGGGTACTTTACAGACTCCCAGGGCCTGACCCTGATCAAGCAACAGTGGCAGGAAGAAAAGCGCCCATGTAACAGGTGTAAACCTTTTACCAGGACCAGGTTCATTGGGTAGAAAGTTCTGACTTTATGCAATAATTGTAAAAAACATTATTTTATGTATTATAAATCTGCTATTGGTAACTACAAATGTTTTCCATGACAGCCTGACCTGTAGTCTGAGAAGAATATTGTGCCTTAGGTAGTACAAGACTGCCAGAGGGCAGCTTTTCCTTAGTTAACTTCATTCTTAACTGGCTTCATTTAATAAAGGATTATTTCTTTTAATACCATCAGGGTGTTACAGTGTCATTACGCATCTTAATTAGAGCCACATTTGGTGCAAATCAACTACAAACTCCAGTGGGTTGACCAAAATAAGCTGTATTTATCCAGACAGCCAATGAGAATCTAAGCCAATTCTATACAAGGAGCTGAGAAAATGCTGCAAAATCAATCCAGCAGGCAAACAACTCAGATTATATGTCTTCTTTTTTTCATCCCCCTTCTGTCTGATAGAGTTCTTAGACTTTTTGCAATTCTTTACAAATTCGAGTGGCTCCATGTTCTTATCAGGGAATTACGTCTTTAAACTTTCAACTGCTGCAGTGTTTCCAACCTGCCTGGGTCTATTTGCACTCAATTTCAATTAGCAGCACTTTAATGGATGCTGACACTGAATCTGCCCGACTTGCAGATCCAGGAAGCTGCCTTCTTCAAACGTGCGGGGACGGCTTGTCAGCAGCTCCAGCGGACGCTTCCGAGATTCAGCTTGACAGCAACAAACTAGAGCCTGTCGAATTTGACCTGCATCTCAGGAAGTCAGAGGAGATGGCTGCAGGATTTAAGTCGTGAGGGCACTCTCAAAAAACCTATTTGGATTCAAAGCCAGCATCACGGCAGGCTGACTTCATTGTGTTTCCAATTACCTGCCTGTTACTGGAAGTGCAATTGGACATTTAGTCCGAGTCTGAGCAATGGTATTGTGTTCAACTGTCCAATCTGATTGGAAAAGTGGTTTCAGAAGATTAACATCCAGAATACTGAAGTCATACAAAGAAGAGATGGTGGAACTCTCGGAGCCAGGTATTCTTAAAAATCTGCCCAATTGTCTTCAGTCAAGGGCAGCGTCTTGAGAAATTGTCGGTACTTCAATAGAAACCTACAGTTTCCTCCCCGACTTTATGATAAAGTATCCACTTTTGTTTATTTTTGCATGGCCGCAGGTAATTTCACACATTTGGAGGCGTGATTTTTTTAATATATATTTCTATCACCATTAGTGAGATTGGATTCACATCACTTTAAAACAAACGTCTTTCAGCGTACCGGTTCTTCTAGAACGAGAACAAACCTGCTCACAAACTGATGAAACGGTTGCATTCATTTCCCAGCTCACACGAACGTGCCACGCCGTCGACCTCAGTGTCAGCATCCTTCAGGAGCTCAAGAAGCTGCACTCTGTGAAGGCAGGAATGAAAAAGCCGCTCTGCGGCACCTTGACACACATTCTTTTATTTCCCAAGGCCCGAGTTAACACCTCTCAGCACATGTGTTGGATATCATATAACATTTTTATGAAATGAGGTTGCGGAAGCGCGATGGTTGCTGGCAGGTTTAGTGAAAACGCTATTAAACAGCATTGTGGGAAATGCTCCATGGTCAAAATCCCATACATCTGGTCCCTCCTTACCCAAGCAGTGTTGCAAAGAGGGTGCTCAAGACCATTTTATACTTTCCAAAATTGTGTTTATTTGTTGGTGTATTGACAGAATAGGCTCCATCTTCCTGAATAAAAAATCTTATCTGTTATCTGTTCTGAACTTGCCAGCATTGTAACCTTCGCGGCTGACCCCGCGCCCGGCACTCTGTCCAGCGCCTCCTCAAAAATGGAATTGCACATTATGGCGACGCCCCTGTACGAGATAATTGCAGACTGAACAATGTCACCGGGTACTCGATGAGGTGGAAGGACCTCAGGCACCAGGATACACAATGTAGCCTGGAAGGACTACAGGAAAGCTGGCAAAGGAATCCTCGCTGTACTGAAGGGGCTATATATAGTCGGTCTAAGTACAGGCGTGAAATATTCATGATGGTGTGGGTTCTGCAGATAAGTAGTCTGGAATGTTCTTCATACAATTAGAAAAGTCAATTATATTGAAGAGATTCAGTCAGAGTGCTTGATCTTATGCCTGCTAAGGCATGAAGTTACTTTCTCCAACCGTGCTGTCACCCTGTCGTCATGCTCGCTCCCTCATAATTTCCCACTGTCACTGCTGTCAAGTGAGATATCAGCCGCTCTCATCAGGAACTCTCATCTACCCGACAACCCCCCGACACGCCGTCATTAGTCCCGCTGTTGCCCTTTATTAAGGAGGTCTCTGCCTTTTGTTTGTCCGTGCTGCTCTTTTTTGCCCCCCAACTGTCCCCAGCAGCCCCAGCAGGCAGAGTTTCTGCCACTGAACGTCACATTTAAACACAAAATACTTTAGTTGAGCTGGCTGGATGGGGGAAAAATGTTTAATTTCTGTGATTTGTCTTTACTTGGTTAATCCCATTAGCCTGATCGTGTTCGTGATCACATTTCACCCCCTTTACATTTGGCTGTGCAAATTCAGCCGGGCATTGCTGTCTACAGCACTTAAAGACCAGGAAAACATAAAAACAAAACAGAATTTATGACATTACAAGCTCCGGTAAAGTGTAAAACACAGCATATTACAATATTCCTTGCTATGCATTTTCTTTTGTTATGATGTTCCCCCATTAGCTGATAATAGCTGAATTAGCTGTTGCGTATTCGGAGCCATTGAGGGCAGGTAAAGTGCGATCAGCACAATGGAACTGTGTTGGCATAAATTTATGCTGTTCTCACTGATGAGCTTACAGCATCTTTTTAGCCTGAATGAGCAACTTAATTCTGACCATTAATACACAAACTTGGTATTTTGTAGGATCTGAACTGTCAAAAACGATGCGGCCGTGCTGAATTGCCGTTACCAGAGCAACATTTGGCATCCTGGTAAGGATCCTGATTAGCCCGCAAATGTATGCTGAGATGACAGCACGCTGTCAGCTGTGAGACCCAGAAACATCCCTCAAAATATTTCTCTTTTTCTTGTTATATAGTGATGCTTTCAGAATTCAGAGGCCCACACCTAGTCACGCTCACTTCCTAGCCCGAATTTGTTTGCAGATATGTCCGTTTTGAGCTTTATATTTATAGATGCGGCGTGATAAATCTTTAATTTCAGGCACCATACCTGAGAGGACGCTAACTCCATCACAACAATCAGCACTCTGATGAACAAGGGAGCCGGGCGGGTGTGACATATTGGAAGGCTATCAAATGCAGTCGGCTGTTTGGATTTCCTGAAATGTGTTTATTTCCTCCCTTTCAGCCTCCAATCACACCGCTCCGTGTGGAGCTACAGGCTGCTGATGTTTGTCTGCCGTCCCGCGTGCAGCCTATCTCTGTTGTGTCAGTCAGCTAGTGGCGGATGGAGTTGTGCATGGAAACGCATCAACCATCCTACCATCGTGCACCACCAGAACGATGTGCGATGCAAATATTGCACTTCAGGCAATTTATGTTAGCATTTTAAAGTTTGGGGGGGTTCTCCCCTGCCCTTTGGCTGTACCGCACATTTCCATTACACATTACACGATGAAATTCTCATGAACTGCGCGAGTCATGTGAAGTAATCTTCACCGGGTATTGCTATCGTATATCTAAGGGGGATGCAAGCAAAAACAAGATTAGTGCTCCCTAAAATCAATCACGTCACTGCTGAAAGACATCGGCACTTCCTGTTGCCTGTTGCAGTCGTGGGAGATTACTAAATAAATTGAAAGCAGTCTATTCCTCAGGGAAAAAAAGACTTTTTTTGTCGTTCTATGTCCTTATTGCTATTTTTATGAAACACAGGAAGGAATTGCAGCATCCTATAAATGTTTCATGTGGCCCCGCACGCTGCAGAGTGGCCATTTTCAACGTGCGCTCCGTCACAGATTTGTTAAAGATTGATGAAAGAAGGGCACCGTTGGTCAGGTACAGACATGCCAACCACGTAAATCTAAATGCAGGTCTGTTCTGTACATTCCTGGGATTTGCCGTTTCCTGGGATGAAATGGCAAAAATATGTCAAAGAAAACACATTTTCAGAGCGGGTCGATTTCGTTTGATGAGTTTATACTGTAATGAAAATAAAGATTCGGCGTTTGCTGAAAAGAGGGTGCAAGGCAACGTTAAACCCAGTGGCCCTTGAAGTGGAGGACATCGATCTTCATGCTTCGGTGACATGTTCTGGTGGCAAAACCCCGTTTGCTGACATTCAGGTCAATGCTTTTTGAACCAAAAATCCCCCAGACAATGTAAACCCCCTCATGGCAAAAACGCCCTGATGAGGAGGCACCATGTCCTTCACAGCTACAAAGAGCAACAAGATCCCAGCTCAACCACCCACTCCAGAGCAGGTCCACACTGGCCAGTTAGTGGCTGTCCTGAAGGTTTATTCCCACTTGTTGCTAGAGTCAGTTGGGTCCCAGGAAAGGAAATTTGTATCCTACATTTTTATTAGCCGCTGCAAATCAAAGCTGAGAGAGAAACTTATCTTTTGTAGTGGTACCAAAGCAGAGAAGGTAGTCATCATCCTGCTGACATCAAATATATGGTACCTGCTGTGTACGGTAGACCTGTCGTCATCTGTACCGTCAGCCAAAAGCTGCGCTCGGCAGCAGGACCAAAGAGAAAATGACAGCCAAAGCTTCCAGATGATGCTGTGAATAAAGGTGTGGTTGTGTCTGGCTTTTCCCCACAGAGTGTTAGTTCAAATAAACCAGTATCTGATAATCAATCTAATCAAAAGTCTCTAAAGCTTTTGTTTGCTCTCCGTTGGCAGCGAAATGACCTATATTTCATTTCAACCGGGGACAGAAATGGAGCCATGCCAAATGCACCTGGGCGAATGATCGTGCTAATGCTAATTGGCTTCAAATGATACAAAAAGGATAGACACAAGTGCTGTCGCCTGTCGTTGCAGCCATTTGTCCACAATGTCCAGTTCCTGTGAAAACTTACAAAAGGACAAAGATGGAAACTGATCACACGCAATTTGGCCTCACACAAACATGCCTGGGTCTCACATTTGCTTTGTTGAGATCCACAGATGCTACATTGCATTGTGTTCTAGAGACAAGCAGGTGAACCCAGGGGTGAGACAGGGTGCAGTGAAGCAAAGGTTATAGCAACAAACCGCAAAGCATATGAAGAGCCACGTGATGAATTTAAGGTAGTGATGCTAAACTGATGGTTCAAGCTCAGAGAAATGCTACAAAAGCTATGTAAATATTGCACAGTCCTAGGATGTTGTTGCTCAGAGTGACCATCGGGGGTGCCATACTGCAGTTTTATCTCGACAAGGTCTGTTTGGATGGAGCGCCAGGAGTGTCCTTGAAGGAGTTTTTACAAGACATTAGCCTGCTTACTATAAAACTTTTAAAGGGAATTAAAAAAAAATATTACTCCCTTCACATTTTCCAAAGACCTTCATTGTCCTTTCTTCTCTATAATTACATCATCACCATAAATTCTGACTTTGACATTCATATCCCCAGAAATCCGTCCAGCGTTTTGTCTCCCACGGCAGCGTGTGGGTAAACCAGCAGTGTTGGAGGTGCCTTTCTCATTTCAGCATGTGGGCTGTTGTAGATGGCAGGAAGGTGATATGTGGAGGAGTGCGTTAGCAAGCAAGTACGTCTGTAGTGCTGTTATCAGCTCACAGGAGGTGCTTGCATCCCGTTTCGAGCCGATGCCGTTCCTCCATGATTTAAGCCGAGTCAGAGGACAATCTGGTTTGTTTCAGTTTCCATTGCATGCTAAAGATAAAAACAAAAATATCGATGGTTGTGGAGCTGCTACAGGCACCATGCACCCCCAGAGAGCTCCTATACATTTCAGGTTCAGCTCTAATCTCTCCAAATAAGCTGCATAGGTGTGTGAACAGTCACAAACTAACTATTGAGTATTGCATCATCTTATAGTTCCTTTCAGGTGATCAAAACAGTTTTTACTCCTCAGGCTCTTGTTATACTGTTCCTGTTGTAGTGTAACTACTGCTGATGCTTCTGAAAACATTGAGGTCACCACCACTAAATATGGCATCCAAACATGGAGCCAATCCATGATAATTAATGTTCTGGAAGAGACAAGTGGTGCCCCACATATATATGTATGGACCAAGCACCTTTGCTAATTAACAAGTTAGTAGAATTTATGTGGCTAATCTAATTAACGTGTTCTTATTAGCAAAATATTACAACTAATATGAGATGTTCAAGTGCGTACAAGCCTTAATCAGCGTCTCACACACTGTTCCAACAGTTGCATTTTTGAAAGCTCTCATTATAGAATAGAAATTCATTTTTCATCATTCCTATCCTAGATTTTCCTATCCTAGATAGTACAATAATGGATGCCTGTTCCATTTAGCAGCTTTTTGTGTTTGTTTTTTACATTGTTCTGCAATATTTTACTTCTTAAAAGCAACAAAAAAACAAGGTCTATTACAGAATGAATCCATGTTACTGTAACTGTTTTGCTCCTAACAGTTGTTTCACATTTTTTCCCTTCCAACTATGTTTGCCATCACAGCGAAACCGCATCATTTAATAGAGGGCGTTTAAATGAAGGAAGGAAGAACTTTGACGTTTGCCATTATCAAACAATGAGGCTGACCAGTAAAATATTATCAGTGAGAATCTTTACAATCAGTAACTGGATTTGTTTGGTTGGAGAAGAAAAATGAATGTTGAGAATGTCGCAGCGATGCAGAGCCCACTGGATAGAAGTCATTCTCATATGTTTACAGAAAGAGTTCCAGTTGAAGGACTTTGGGGTGGAGATGCAGAATGAGGGATTTTGCGGCATCATAAAACTCAAGGGCATGATGAGATTATTAAAACTGCTGTTACCATGGAGAAAGGCTGTAAATACATTAGGACAAAGAGGAATTGACAAAAATTACACAGACACACGACTGGGAACTTCAAAACCCTTTCCTTTGAAAAGAGCGCGCACATGTTAGAAGTTGGACAGTTTTATCAGCCGAGAGTGAGAGTGTGGAAGCTGCCTGCAACGGGAGCATTAACTCGGGGGGGTCAGTGGGTGACGAGTCCTGGCTCAAAGCTTGCGTTTGGGTTCATCGCGGACTGGAAACAGCTGAGGTCAGAGCTCTGCGCAGACAGAGCTCCACTACACATTTTCTGGGGAAGCAGCAGGGGAACTGGCTTTATACATGCTAACATGTTGCCACAACAGCTAAACCAACGACAAGGACCCTGTCTTGATTAGCAGCTCTTTGTGGAGGTTAAACCGGCCCAGTGAGGGATGCGGAACACAGGCGATGCTTCTTTATCAGACACCATAGCGGATGGCAACGACCCACGTTGGGGTTCGGCCTGCCAGCAATTCCTCAGAATTAATATTCGACACTGACAGCGGACACGGGCCGCTGCTGCCGCCCGCCGTGCAGAGCTCGCTGGAAGAAAGGGTGCTTTCTGAATTTGAGAACTGGAGACAGAGGAGATATTGACGGTGGATGACTGAGACTGGTGCTGCATACATCCCTTTCGCTCTTCACTCCTGTTTGTATTGAAATGCTTGCAGGGAAAAAGCCGACTCATTTAGGGAGGCGTGTGCGCCAGATAAACGTTGAGACAGAATGAGCAAATACGGACGTACCGTGTTTGTTTTCACTTTAAAGACTGTGGACTGGGAGATGAGGCGGGGCTGTATTTGGATTAGAACCGACTCAGAAGGAGGCTAGTTTCAGAGCTGCCACTCACCAAGTTCATTATCTCATAGACTTTCCTGGGAGTAAAACCTCGGCCTCGCTGCCCGCGCTGACTCATTCTTGAATGAGAGGACAGAGGCAGGGAAATGAGGAGATTTTGGTCTTTCACTATGGCTTTAAATAACATTAAAAAGGTTTTTGGGTTTGTTACTGCCGTGATAAAGTTAATGACATTCCAAGTTAGAGAGTAAAGGACAGCTTTGAGATCTTCTCCATGAAGGTGAGTGGGAGAGATCTCATAAAACACTTATTTCTAAACTTTCCCTCACTCAAGAGCCAAAAAGCCCAATTTTCAGCACCTCAAATTGAAAATTCACTGAAACTCCATTTGTTTCAATTCTGAAGTGGCTGCAGGCATTTGTAAATGTCTACACACAAACTTAACAGTCCCTAATAGGAGAAATAGACCGTTTTCTCTCTTTTTACTTTGTTGTCTTCATTTAGACAAGTGATTATTTAAAACTTCAGCCAGTGCGTACATAAGCAGACTGCAGAGCGCGCAGCCCGTCTGACACACTGCCGACGCCTATTAGAGTCCTAAGCATGATGAATGGCTACACTAAAAGCACCATAGCTATTCCCTCATGGCTTATAAACCCATTTTTATGGTCGCTTCTTCAAAGCCGCTGCCTTTTCTTTCAAACACTTGTTACGTTAGTGGCCAAATGCATTTTAATAGCGCAGAGCAGTGAGAGGTCCGCTACTTAATGGTGCTAACAAATCTACTGTAACGGCTCCATGTAAAGCTCATGGTGAGCTTAATCTGATTTTCTATGTTTCCATGAGGCAGATGGGTGTGGAAAACAAACAAATCCAGAGTAATCTACCTCAGCGAGACGGTTACAAGGCTGCTGGGAGTATAAATCACTTCTCAGAGCCAAAAGATGCCCCTCGTTGCATAAAGGTAGACCCTTTAGCAGCATTTCTTAATCTGCACACTGCATCCATGAATTAATTAAAATGCTCTGTTTACTCCCAATTGGTGAAAGAATTGTTTTCATACTTTGTTAAATTGAAGAAATGTAAACTTTAAATCCTGCTGGGAAATTTCAGAGTACATTTGACTTTATTTCTCACACTTTCATGACATGGTTTGCCTTCACACCCTAATATAAATCAGGTTCTTTTGTTTCCCAGATTAAGACTAATTACCTCTGTCAAGAGAGTTTACTTGTTTGTCAGTGCTGTTAACACAGCGACTATTGGAAGGATTTCAGTAAAGCTTAAACTGGTGTGGGTCCAGACAAAGTGATGGATGGAGAACAGACTTGGGAGGCAATTGGTTGAATTTCCAAGAAATAAAGCTGCAATTAGCTGCAACTAAGACGTACTGGGAGGTAGAGTAGTTTAACTACCTGCAGTTACACTATTCAACACAGCCAAATAGAACTCAAATAGATACACCACATTGTCCTCATTCACCTTAGGTGGAATCACACAAAACACACCGCCCCCTAGTAGCCTGGCATGGAAACTAAAGAGTTTTACATTCCCTTGTAAACGGTCCTCCTTTTCAACACACTTTTGAAAACACTTTTGCCCGAACATTTCACTTTTTGAAAAAGAAAATGCTGTTATTTAGAGGAATATAATTCTAGCTTTCTATATTTCTCTGAAAGCCTCACATCATAAATTCTTCTAAATCCTACTACAGTTATGTGCAGCTTCCTCCCATAATGGTTCCTCTATTCACCCGTCAGCCCCGTCGGTGTTCATGGTTTAATTTTAGGTTCGTGACACCACAATAATCCCCAACTGGGGGAAAAAAAATTCTGTGGTGCAGTCCTGCTAGAATTGAGTGTTTTTCCTTTTCAAGGACACTTCACTTGGGTGAATGTTCGCCGTCATGGGGATCATTTGAATTCAGACTCTAAAACTGAAGGACAATAGCACTGCTAATGCTGCACTACTTTCATCCTAATGTATTGCTGCTTCTCATTTTACTGGAAAAGGACCTTTTTTGGGGTACTATGCTCCAGTATTTATCGTGCATTACTTCTTATCCACTGAGCTTTGACTGAGTCAGACGTTTGCAGACACATTGCCAGAGTTTAGGCTTCAGCCAGAGAAAGAACATCTTTGAATTGTTTTCTGCTGTACGTGCATTTCCATTAATGCCCCCGGCAAAGTGGTGATATTTTCTCTGGAGTTTCTCAAAGTACTCTTTTCTGTCCCCTCTCCTCAAACCATTAAATGGTAAAATCTGGGCCGAAAGAGGCAATTTTCCCAACAAAACACCTATGACTGTATCATCTACTATATGGAGCTTGTGTTAAAATGTTGAGGGAAAACTTCCCCTGCAGCCATCTTTAACAGGGAATTCTGGGAATACTCTCTGTTCATCTTACTTCTTTTTGGAGCACTTTAGCTTTTTTTATTTTTTTTTGCTGTGTATTGCAGTCTGTAAAACTTCCATTTAAAGGTCTCTGTTGGGATCTTCTCTCCTTGCTTTGCTCACTGAGTGAGTCTTTTTTCAGTTCAAAGAGTTTGCCATTTTCTCGCTTGGGGTATCTCAATAAAGTATTCTTACCCTCACCAACACGGTCGAGTCTACGTCATCGTTTACTCCAACTATACTGTTCACTCAGGTTAGAAGGGGAAATATACAGAAATGGGGATGTCGGGTGGGAGAACACTTAAACATCTGGTTCGCTATTGTTTTCTTGTCAGGTGGCTTTTGATGCTAACTGTCGGGAAGGTAGAGCTACCAAGAGGTTTTTTTTTTCTTTATATTCAATACATTCAGACATTTATACAACACATTTCCTTTTTGTGACACTTAGAATAATAATTTTCACCATATTTTCAACACTCTAAGATCCCAAAGTGGCACAAGTGTCATGGACACCTTGACTGCCCCAAACTGCTTCATGTTTGACCTTCAACGATTAGATCACTAAACTCAGCAGAGCATTGACGTGAATTGCTCCACTGGCTGTGCAGTTGCAGGTATTTACGGACATGGTAGACGCAGCACAGCTGAGGACGTTATTGTTTTAAGCGTATTTAGCTTGGGGCTGCTTCATCTCTGCATGGTTGCTGGTGTGGGAGCAAGCATGTCTTTAAAAGCAACACTTCTGGAGGCATTAAAAAACCTCCTCAGCTGAGCAGCAGATGGAAAACCACTCAATTCCTCCCCATTATGGCTGCAACAATTATAAACACCATCTCCTTTTGCGACAGTTATTTTTAAATACTCCTGGATTGTCTGACTGTTATGAGCCTTTTGATGCTGTTCATTAATAATAAAAATCCACAGTTAGACAACTGTTTCAACAGAGAGGGAATATGTGCTTCAGCAGGTTCAGACAGCGACACACATCTGATATGGCCACACTGGGTCATCCTCGGGGATCCTCCTACACCGTCTCATCAGTCTTGTTCTCATACAGAGTGATTCACAAAAGTGCCACAAATCTGATTCCGTCTCAGCTCAACATAGATCATTATTGACCCGGTCCAGTCAGGATACTGCAGCGTATTAGCTTCTATGGGCCTTTGGCACAGGACACGGCACACTTACGGCCTATATTTGCGAAAGGAACGTTATTAATCAGCTGTTAAATGATCGGCCAGTCTTGTTATATCCTCCAAGACCAATCCTGCTCTGTAGTTTTCTGTTGGATCAGCAACATTCATCTTGACATGACAAACAGCAGTCTTTTGTACCTTGTTTTAAAGTACACATGGCAGCAAAGAGGTTTTTTTTTTTGGATTGGCTGTCAGACTGGCTGCTCTTCATCGTTGGATGACAGAAATGTTGAAGCTGTGTAGAAGAGCTCATCCATTGGCACACAGTGTCTTTTTTAAGACTAAGACGTTATATTAAGAGCCAATTAACCTGAAAATAAAAGGATAAAAAATAGAACATTTAAAAAAAGTATAATTAAATATATATTCACGTCCACTTTGTTTGACACTGTTGTTCAGGTGCTTGTTGACACAAATAGCTAATCGGCCAATCATATGGCTGCAGCTCGACACATTTAGGCACGCAAATGTCTTCAAGACAACTTGCTGAAGCTCAAACCGAACATCTGAATGGGGAAGAAAGGGAACTTTGAAAGTGGCAGCGTTGTTGAAACTGTTAAACAATCTACTGTAACAGTTCCATGTTAAGCTCATGGTGAGCTTAATCTGATTTTCTATGTTTCCATGAGGCAGATGGGTGTGGAAAACAAACAAATCCAGAGTAATCTACCCCAGCGAGATGGTTACAAGGCTGCTGGGAGTATAAATCACTTCTCAGAGCTAAAAGATGCCCCTCGTTGCATAAAGGTAGACCCTTTAGCAGCATTTCTTAATCTGCACACTGCACCCATGAATTAATTAAAATGCTCTGTTTACTCCCAATTGGTGAAATAATTGTTTTCATACTTTGTTAAATTAAAGAAATTGGAAGGATTTCAGTAAAGCTTAAACTGGTGTGGGTCCAGACAAAGTGATGGATGGAGAACAGACTTGGGAGGCAATTGGTTGAATTTCCAAGACATAAAGTTGCTATTAGCTGCAACTAAGACGTACTGGGAGGTAGAGTAGTTTAACTACCTGCAGCTACACTATTCAGCACAGCCAAGTGCTCGATAAAGAACTGGGCAAATAGATCGACAGCAATAAAGAACAACAGATTCTTCACTCCTGATTGTGCTGCCCTCTTTTGAACACAGTGGTGTTGTCACAGTGGTTCTTCAACAAAGTGCACATTTACCACATCAGCACCTGGATCAATGGCAGGAGACATGATAAATATGTTTACACCATATTGTCCTCACTCACCTTCGGTGGAAGTGGCTGTGTGCATGTATGTTGCAGCATCACACAAAATATACCGCCACCTAGTGGCCTGGCATGGAAACTAGAGTTGATAATTTTTTGCTTTCCCAAGTAAAATGCAGTAACGAAAATGCATTGATGTGCGAGGTCAGAGGAGAATGATCGGACTGGTTGGAGATGCTACAGTACCTTAAACAACCACTCGATACAACAAAGGAATGCAGAATATCTAAACGCACAACATGAGGGAACTTGAAAACGAGTCACAGGAGAACACCACATTAGGCTGTCACAACAGGAAAGAGAGGCTCCAACTGGTACAGGCTCACCAAAATTGGACAATAGAAAATTGGAAAAACATTGCCTGCAGCAGTAGAATTTGGTGTAAACAACAGGAAAGCTTGGATCCATACAGCTTCTGGTTCAGGTTGCTGCTGCAGCTGCTGATGCAATGGGGGATTTTTTTCAGTTCAATTGTTTAAATGCCACAGCCTACCTGAGTATTGTTGCTGACCATGTCCATCCCTTTATGACCCGTGTGTAGCCATCTTCTGTTGGCTCCTCCAGATGTTGAGAAAAGCTTTCTGACATAGTTTCCTTTCAAAACAGAAGGTTGTTTTGATTACAGAAAGGTCGATGCCACTGAGGATAGAAAGTTTCATAATACAAAGACCAACCGCTGTTGAAAGGAGGGAGCACACAGACAAAATACAGGAGGAGAGGGAAGACAAGACACAGGGGCAACACAATAGGGCGGTGCATGCAATCATCCAGGTTAAAAAAAAAAGTCAAAATAAAACAGGAAATACTGACCTGTCACAGAGCTCTTGAAACATGACCACGAGTTCCCTAAACTCCAACGGCCTCCTCAGTCCAACAGTGAACCTTTGGGATGTGGTGGAATGGGAGATACCCATCATGGATGTGCAGCCAACAAATCTGCAGCAACTGTGTGAAGCTCTCATGTCAATACGGACTAAATTCTCCCAGGAATGTTTCCAACACCTTGATGAAAGGATTTCGTGAATAATTAAAGCAGTTCTGATGGTAAAAGAGGGTCCAACCTTTTTACTAGCAGGAAGCTCCTAATAAAGTGGCCAGGAGTATAAAATATCAAATAAATAAAGAAGCTTTTGTGTATACAGAAGCTGGGATTGAGCACAACACATCCAGGCATGTTCTTATAACCTCACCTTCCCATTTCTCCTGTGTGTAGTGATAATAATCGGTTTCCTGGGAAACCGTCTCAGTCAAAGAAATGGGCAAAGCCTACGATGTGGGTACAGGAATTATTGGTAATAACTCCAACAATTAAGCAGCATGCAAGCTCAAAAGCATCAAACTGGTCCACACACACAAACACACACACACACACACATATATATATATAGAAACGGAGAGCATGTGTGAGAAGGAGGTTTGTTTTAGAATATTTCTTCTCATTTGGACGAATTTGTAACCGGGAACATGAAGCCGCCGGCGTTTTCATGTCCACTTCCAATATTAGATCCTGAAAAAGAAAGGCGTCATTGTCAACCGTTGTATGTTATGTAAAGAAGGGGGTGTGATTTTTCCTATGACGACGCTTCAGGCAGCAGGTGAAAGGATGTTAAACACATGCCCACACGCTGCCTGAATCCTCGCACCTCCACCCACACCGAGTGGGCCATTGTGCATTGCCGCTCCGCTCATGAAACTCCTGGGCCTAAAATAAACGCTGCAGTAACCCTGTGAGGGTTGAATCTCTGTGAGTGTGTGTCAATGTCACCACCACACAGACAGTAAAAGAGGCTGCCCTACATAGTCAATCTCCATAAAAACCGCTCACTCAGTGTGTGCACGCTGTTTTTACTTGCATGCATGTCTGCACAGTTAGACAGTGACAGTGTGGTAATGAGGGGGAATGTCAGCTGACAGGCCGGCACTGATAGGCTGTCACTGTAGATCTTCTCAAGGTCTGATTAGCTTCCTTCTCTCTCTTCAGGCCAACTGCCCAAACCTTTAATAGCACTAGAACCACCTGCTTACATGGAGGTGCTTATTTTTATTTATTTCTGTTCATTTGCTGGGCACTATACAGGCAATTGATCTACTCTCTCTAGGGTCAAATGGGGCCTTTGGTCAAATGGGACTGAAGGCGAGCTGACGAGATATATTCGCGAGATATATTTGTTAAATATTGAATGCCATTGCTTGTTCTCCCCCTGCTTTAGTGTTTCATTACAAATCACCCTCTTTTAATTGTTATCTCATGGGCGGATTAAGGTAATGACTGGTCCAGTCAGGAAATTGCTTTTTTTGTAAAAGATGACTGCACTAATGATTTCCCAGCAAGTGAGGTCAAGGCCGGAGCCTCTTTCACACGGCTCATTTGCTGCACTTCACATCAGCTGGTGGGTTTGCAAAACCAGTAGCATTTCCATAACTTGAAACCCAGCAAGAACATCCTTGCATGATGGTGAGATGATGGAAGAAAAGACAAAAAGAGATGAAGGAATATAGCAGCGCCTTGGTTGTTGATTTGGGTTTTTTTCTGTGGGGACTCCACAGGTCTGTTGTCTTCCTGGTGATATTGCTCGTATTGCTTGCTAAATAATTCAGCCAAATTAAATGCAGCTACAGTTGGACAGCAGCATGTTGACACGCCGGAGTCGGGGACATTACACGGTAGTACAGAAGGTGCATGAATTATTCAGTCCTATACGTGATTTAGCTTTGTTAATCCTGCAGAAATGAAAGGCTTCTCATATCTGACTCCTTGTTTTTCTGGGGATTTGATCGTGTACTTTCCTACAAGGCTCCATCATCAGAGTTTGCCTGATGATTCAGAATCAACATGTGGGAATAGCAGGTTGACCCTGATTGTCTGTCGGTGCGAAGGGACGTGCAGAAGCTTAGAGCAGCTCTCGTTACTCTTGTGTTTAGCTTCAGGGCCAATAAGTTATAAGTTTGAAGTGATCTCAAGCTGTGGGATCTTCAGAGTAATTTGGCTTCTTGACTCATTTGACTTTGTCTTGTTTCCACAGCTGCTCAGAATAGCTCCCCAAATGGTGGCATTGCCAGGGCAGGATGAGGCTTTCTATCCATCTTGCATCACAATCTTCCTAAGTATCGCCTGATGGATTGAGCAGACGGCACAACCTTCCAGTAAAATCTCCCAGAAAGAGACAGATAATGTAAGAGGGCGCCTCAACCAGCCCAGACCGCAGGGACAATTGGGTCTTAATGAAATTGCCACTGTTGTTGCAGGCTGCCCGTGAGTGCATGACTCCGGGTTCAGCCTTCAGTAAAGATTTTCATGACCTAGAACACCTTTGACTCAATACTGCTTTGATTATGCATCCAGTTATATGTGAGGAGATGCAAATTAACATTTAAAGATCCTGAAGTTGTGATATCGCTCCATCGAATAAGTCTCCGAATGTAAACAAGCTTTTGAAGACTGATCAACCAAAAAAATGGTTTTGTCTGTAAAATACAAGCATAAATTGTTCTTTTATATTAGAGGAAAAAGAGAAATGATGTATCAGTTTCTGCAAAAAAAAACCAAAAACCCAAACAATTCAATTCATGGTCTGAAACAAAGACAATTTTGGCAGCAACTACACAAATTTCTGTCTGAGCTATTTTCAGACCCTCTGAGATGTACCAACGGCAATTTGAGAATGGCAAAAGGAAAATAATACTGTTAATGAAGCTCGAGATGGAGGCATTTCTGTATTTTGTGCTGCAGGTGACCTCTAAAACACAACATTGCAGTGCTGGGAGGATGGCTGACCAGTAGGCTCAGACACAGCCATGCCACAGTCTCCAGAGGTTCAGACCAATCTGCTAATCCAATCAAAACACCTAATAACTGGTAACTCTGGAAATAAATTCTGCTTTTCATGTGAAATGAAGACAACCATATTGAGCGACTGGTGTAACTGATATGTTATGTCCTCCCAATTGAAAAGCTTTCTGGTGGCACTTCCTCTCATGCACCTGTACATATTGTGGCGCTCTGCTTTGGGAAGTCAGTGTTTTGAGAAAAAATGTTGAAATGTTGAAATTGCTGTGCATTAAATTCAGCTACCTGACAGTTTTGTGCTGTGTTTCAAGGATTGTACACATGTGATAAAGGAAAGACACAGCAGGAAATAGCAAATGCCATGACGAGCAGCCTCGGCTGCTGCCACCTGTGCTGGCGTGAAGCGTTTCTCATGGTGCATACATGTACTGGTCTATAGGGTGACCGAAATGCTGTGGCTTTGCCAGAGGCAGACAGGGCTTGGCCTGAACCTTGGAAAAAGGTATTTTCACGATCCTCCTCAGATTGTCGCTTCACCTCCAGGTCTGTCCCTGCACGGCTGTCACTTCCTTCCTTTCTCTCTCTCTCTCTCTCTCTTTCTCTCTCTCTCTGTCTGTCTATACTTTGTTTTGCTAAAATCACTGTGAAAGTTCACAGGTTATTCCTTTATAGAGCATTTGTGCAGAATATACTGTACTTAATGAAACTCTGCCTCAGACTTTGTGCCTGCACCCGAGCGATGAAATGGTTGCACGCATCTATGAAATGGCAAAATCCTTCTCAGAATTAGACAGAGAATTGCTTTACTGTTTTCATTTTGTATTTATTGGTTGTATCTAAAACCCCTGATGCATTAAAATATCCCAATTACTTGGGATTTGCTGCATTGGAGTACATATAATTGGATTCTTATCCAGCATTCTGTAATGAAGTTTAAAGTTTAAATCAGGGTGCGAGACATTTAGCAAGATACAAATCAAACAGGAACTAACGTCACAAAAATTAAAGCACAACCATAGTTGTGCTTTAATCTTAGGAAGCCAAGCAGAGTAGGTTTGGGGAGCATCCGAGATCATATGCATTATAAAAACGAACACTCAGACACTTAATTATGCAGTATATAAAAAAGAGAGAAAGCACTCAACTAGAAAAAGAGCCGGTTAATTCGCTTCTTGAGGAACAACTCCTTTTTTCCGGCACACGCCACAATGTGTGATGTTCAAGATGTGATTGATCTGATATCCTTAATTGCCTTGGAAGGGGAAACTTATTACGGGTGCACAGCACTATTGATCGGCAGCGGTTACAAAACACTGCGCGGTCAATAGTGTAACCTCCCATTGATGGCAAACACTACCAACACAAACAGTTAAATCAACAGTGAAGAGAGGAATGTTTGCTGAAATACCAGCACCTAAACACCACTTTCTGTTGTTGCAGAAAAGATGCAGTGAAAACACAGCAGGTCTAAGAGTCCAAAAAGTTTCACTGGGAATTGTGGAGACTTTCAGAAGCTCCAGCCACAGTGTGGTGCCATCGGCAACCTCATCAAACGTGATTCATTATTAAACCCTAAATCCCCCTGGACCTTCCTTAAAGCATAGCTGACCCACTTTGATTCAGTACAGCAACGTGAAGCGCTCATAAGAGACCTCTGAAAATCTGCATACTGGGTAATATATGGCCCAATTTACAGCAGATGATTTAATACTTCCATCTGTTTAACCCGCTTGGTTTCACTCCAGACACTGAGGGAGCACCCGATCGCTGCTGCTAATCCCGAGGTTGCTCCTCCTGCCTGGAACAGGATGTCTGTGGACAAAAATATCAATTTTATTAGTAAGGCTGGGTTCGTAATGACTCAACTGTCATCTTGCCCCGCCGCCTCATATGAAGGAAGCATGTACAGTGTTGAAGGACAGAAGGAAGCATGTACAGTGTTGAAGGACAGAAGGAAGCATGTACAGTGTTGAAGGAAGAAAGGAAGCATGTACAGTGTTGAAGGAAGGAAGCATCTACAGTGTTGAAGGACAGAAGGAAACATGTACAGTGTTGAAGGAAGAAAGGAAGCATGTACAGTGTTGAAGGAAGGACGGAAGCATGTACAGTGTTGAAGGATGGAAGCATCTACAGTGTTGAAGGAAGCATGTACAGTGTTGAAGGATGGAAGCATCTACAGTGTTGAAGGAAGCATGTACAGTGTTGAAGGATGGAAGCATGTACAGTGTTGAAGGATGGAAGCATCTACAGTGTTGAAGGAAGCATGTACAGTGTTGAAGGATGGAAGCATGTACAGTGTTGAAGGATGGAAGCATCTACAGTGTTGAAGGAAGCATGTACAGTGTTGAAGGATGGAAGCATCTACAGTGTTGAAGGAAGCATGTACAGTGTTGAAGGATGGAAGCATGTACAGTGTTGAAGGATGGAAGCATGTACAGTGTTGAAGGAAGGAAGGAAGCATGTACAGTGTTGAAGGATGGAAGCATGTACAGTGTTGAAGGAAGGAAGGAAGCATGTACAGTGTTGAAGGATGGAAGCATGTACAGTGTTGAAGGACGGAAGGAAACACAAACATCATGGAAGGAAGAAAGGGAGGGAGGAAGGAAGGGAGGAAGGAAGAAAGGAAGGAAACATGATGCTGACTGGACGAGGTTATCCCTGACACAGTGGATTGTGGGTGACATTACAGAGATGGAGAGGGTTATTATAATGTTTTCTACAGTTTAAATCAGCAATATGAAAGGTTTTTATATATATATATATTTACTCCAGAAGATGAGACAAATATGAAAGACTTACAGATGTGAGTGGTCAAGGCAGAGGTTTGTTTTATATGAACATATTGCTTTTAAAGAGACCTTTTTGTAGCATATTATTGCACAAAAATGAGATTTTTCCCTCCCCGCCTTTGCGAATCTTTAGTTTATCCACTTTCTTTCATCACATCAAAGCTCGTCTTCTTTGTCGGCTCATCTATCCGCTCTCTCCTCCCTTTCTCCTTCTCCACTCTTCTTCTCCCTGCCTGCAGCACATTTGAGCAAAACATAACTGTAACCCTGGAGTCTCACAATGGAGCGCGCGCTGCTGTCATCTGCTCTAAACGCCGCCCGTCATCTACGTGGGGTTTCCGAGCGAGCCAAGTGCTGCACGTATCATTAAGGGACCTTGTGGCTCGAGCTGCTGTCAGTGATCATTTCCAATTAGATCTCCATTTTGCACCACGTGTCCCTTGTTGGGGGGGTGGGGGGGAGGTGATGCCGCAGGATCACTCAGGTGAGCTGTAAGGCTTCGGAATGAGCGCTCATATGCTAACCTTGATGCCTTGAGACAAATGGGACACGTTGGTGAGGCAGAGAACTCAGATTGACTAATTAAAATTGGCTCTTGGCGCTAAGCCTGTCACGGACCAGATAAGAGCCCAAATGCGACACACGAGTTTGGCTGAACACTGCTTTATTGTCAGAAACAGACAACAGACAGGATTCACCGGGGAGCGAGCAGAACTGAATAGTCTGGGGCAGGCAAGGTCGAGATTGGGCAGGAGGCAGGAGGGAGCAGGGAGCAGGCAAAACAGAACGGTCAGGAACAGGCAAGGTTGGAACCAGGCAGGCAGGCAAACAGGAATACGCTGGAAATTCATCGGAACACGAATAACGATCTGGCAGAGTGCAGGTGTGCCTCCGGGGATTAAGAAGGGAGCTCATTAATGTCCAGATGCACAACAGGTGTGGGGGCGAGGCGGCTCACGGGCATGATTGCCCGCAGCTCTGAGAGAGCCCACTGTTGATTTAGTGGGAGAGATCAGCATGTGAGAGTAAATGACCACCATAAGAATGACTTAACATTGCTTTTCGCTCGGGTGCCCATGGGGTGATTTTCTCTGGATGCAGGAATCAATTTTATTCCAAGCAGAGAGAAAAATCTTTTTTTTTTTTTAAACCACTTACATGTTCATAAAAAGATGTCTCGGGGTCTTGCATTGCTGAACCTCACCATCGTTCCAGCAAACAGGAGTGGCTGGTCCACCGTATGAAGCCATCTGCTTCAGTTTTGGAGGCCTTGAACATGTCTTCTAACTGGACATTCCAAAAGGAAAACATGCCAAGAGGGAGTGGAAGTCACGGTCGAGTGAAGGATTACACACTTTCCTTTCCCCCAGATGGCCAGAATTTCAGCCCTATTTTTTGCCTTTTTTTACTATAATTGTTTGATTAACTGGAGAAAGTGTGTCTGTAAGTGCACAGACGGTATGGGGGTCATGGTGAACAGGATACAAAGCCATTTTCCCATCTAGCCTAGAGATTTGGGCTTTTCTCAAATGATCAGAAGAAAAACGCTCACCCTGGCTGAAGACGGCCGAACAGCACAACAGGGAGCGTTGATCTTCAGCGGGGCGTCTTGGACTCACTTAGTGTAACTATAGATCACTTTTTACTCAAGTAGTTCACGCTGAAGTCAACTGGGTGCGGTTTGAGCCATGATGGCGTCCTGGCTTTTGGCAGGATTAACATCTATTGGTCACAATTAACATGTTGCGTTCACGTTGGTCGATGGAGTTGAGAGGCAGCGGGATGTTCATAGTGCAGCGTGTCAAATCTACTAAGTGTCACACAGTTTTGATTAACAGCATTTACATTGTGTGTGTGTGTGTGTGTGAGTGTCTCAGAGCTGAATAACCGAAAATGTATTTATAGCTCTTGTGCATCGCATTCAGGCAAATCAGGACTGCAGCCTAGCAATTAAAATGAATCGCCGAGGTAATCTCCTGCCATGTGTACACCGTGAGATTAGTGGGGATTAATGGATTATGACCATTGACCTGATTTACTGACCGACAGTGTCTTGTTGTCCAAATCAGACGTGAATCCGATCCGTACCTTTCCGGACGGTTTTTACCGTCCTGGAAAAGCCGAGACGAGCAAAAAGAGGCCCCAACTATGCGCAGCAGAATAAATGGATTTGGAGCTGGGATCAAATAATTAGATAAATGGGGAGATAAAGTCTAATCAGAAATAATCAGTAAACATAATTTGCTCCCACTGAGACTAAGATTAATCGGGCTGCATCTCGTCAGATCTGGGTCACAGCAAACACTGCCAAGAACAACAAGTCTGAACCCTCTCCTGACGTTTGGAGGCACCAACCCTACCAAGTGGTGAATTATGACTGACTGGAAGATGTAAATTATTTGATAGCATATTATGTAATTGTTTAATGATGGAATCGTGGCTTTAACGATTCTCTTTACCAGGAGGCAAGTGTGGCTGCAGGTGCTTGTTCCTCGATGTTCACGTTCACGCATATTTGTGTTGTAGTTTATTTATTGGGAATTTCGACCAGATTCACAACATCATAATTTGAAGCAGCAGACTTTTAGACGCTCGATGATTAATTCAGATGAAACAAAAACAATTAAAAAGATTTGGCACGTCAAGAAATCATCATTTCTAATTACCAGTAAATGTTATGAATAAATAAAATGTAAATACATTTTACTGCAGCATTGTATTTTAATGTCAGTAAAACATGAGAAACAGGAATGAAAAGGGTTCTGTAAATGCTTGACAGGTTCAGTAGAAAGTCTCGAATACGGACTTTAAGCTGCCAAATGAGGTTGATGAGGATCTGCAGATGCTTTCAAATTCATGGAGGTGGGTAAAGGCTGCAGCCCTGCTCACAAACTGAACACCCGCAGGCACAGTTTTAGCATGTGTCTGCTAAAGACGCTCACCTGAAAAGGCATTCACATGCTAGCAAAATAAAGAGTGCTTCTGTGGTTGCCTCAGAGGATACGAATCAAAATTCCATTTCAGAGCTTTTAAAAGATATTGTCTTCCCAGTAAAGGGGTCTGGAGACCCTAAATGCGTCTCCAGTCAATTTGCTGACATTTAATCCCCCCCACAAGAACAAAAAGAGGAAAGGATGGACTTCATTGCAGTAGAAGAGCAAAACAGTTCATGGATTTGGTTTGCTGGACCATCCATCTTCCAATTCCTTAGATTATTTATATTTTTCTTTTTCCTTTCATGAGCAAGTTTAAGACTGCTAAACTTTACAGAGATGAACCTCTTGGCAGCAGATTCTGTTTCTTTCTGACAGGTGTAAAGATGTGTGGTAAGTGTGGAAAACATGAAAAGACATCATGTATGACCTTTAAAATATGTGTCGAATGGTTTTAAACCTCCTGACACTTACACTGGAAACGGAACGCAGCCTAGCCCCTCCCCGCTCTGCTGTGGCGCCGCGGCCTGTATCCCGCCAGGGTTTAATTGCTCGGCAGGGTAATCATAGCATTCAGAGGTTACGTTTAACAAGATGGCCAATTAATGCAGAATACTAATCAAGCAATAATGAACTGTCACAATGACAGCAATAATTCCAGGCTGATCCACAAATAATGACAAACGCGCAGTAAAACTGGAGCCGTCCCTCATCAGCTTCAGGATTTAAATGAGATGGGGCCCTCTTTGTGGGAAGAACTCTCTTCTATCATATTTTCATCCATATTTAGTCTTGTTTTGCCCTCCATCTGATCAGATCATGGCCATCATTAGATGTCAACACTGCACATTCTAATGCAAACCAGCAACTCACAAACCAGAAGACGTCTACAGCAAGGTTGGGCGAGACAGGCTGGGCGAGATGGGCAGGATCAGGCAACAGTGGGAGAGCTGCAAGAACAAACACCGTGAACACAGGGAAGGGAAACAGGAACAACCAGACACACGAGCCACTAAGCTGTTTCCGCTGAGGGAAGAACAACGAATCGGTAAAGATGGACACGTGGAGCAGCCTTTTAAAACAGGAGGCAGGTGAAGTTGATTGTCTGGAGGTGAGCAGCAGGTGTTTCCATCGTATGATGGGAGTGAACCAGGAAGCAGCCCTGCCCCGCCTGGAAATAGACAAACTGGGGAAAGACAGAAGAAACAGAAGGGAGGAGAAGGTAAACACTCGGGACAACTCTTAACACTCCTAGAGAGTCATCAAATTACACAGAGATACTGAAGACTATGATATAAGCGGGATCGTAGCTTTCAATTCAAATTCAATTATGTTAGGAAAAAAATACTTATTTAGTGATTTGTCCCCGGGAGGCAATTAAAAGCAGCAAATAAATGATGTAAATACTGTAACAGGAAACAGGGGACAGAAAACAGACAGCATGGAATGCAGTCAGTAATTGCACATGAAATTAGGATAATGTTTAAAATGCTTAAACACTAAATCCAGCAAAATTAACAATACCAGGGGAAAAAATGGATTTAATAAATAATTTAGTAAAGAAACCAGATAAAGAAAGCAATTCAGTCGAAACAGTTATTCTATAATATTCTGCAGCGATACCTTTCCACCAATACTCGTGTATACGTGTTTTTATTTCCCCCCTTAATTTTAACCCTGGAAAATGGATTATACATGACAGGAGACAGCAGCTCTATTGAAAACTAGTTGGCAATGCTGTTTCTCATTATTATTTGTATGTACACATTTACAGAATGTTCTCGTTCCACGTTGTTCAAATGCTAACGTGTAAGCTTAGGTCTGATGGAGAAGGTACCCTTTATTATTACTTTAAGAGACATTTGTGAGTGTTAGAACATTGGATGACAGCATCTATACTTCTCTGACCAGGTTTCCAAATTCACTTGGCTGAAATTGCTGTCAGGAGTCAGGAGTCTTTCAGTCAGGTCACAACAGGGCACGCTTTTCTGAGCTAATGCACACTTAGTTGCAACGAGTGCACAAAAACAGATTCTTTTTGCCGCGTGTTCGCGTTAGAAAATGCCATCAAAAAAGGAACTAAAGTGACGGCAGAAAACCCAACAACATGTCAGCACACTTCAGTTACCATCACATCCTCATATTTCTTCCTAAACAATGATCATGGGATGAAAAATTAGCAAGGAAAAGCATTGCAAAGCAGAAAATAAGCTTGCTGCTGTATGAACTCTTCTTTTTTTCCATGACATCCAGAATTGTGAGCTGCTTCATTTCATTTGCCCACAATAGCAACCGGAAGTGCAAACAAGAGGGGGTATAATCCCTCTTAAGAGCCCTCCACCCACAAATATGTATGATTTCCATGATTGGCTAATATCCATTTGTGCTTTTCATTTTCAGAAATGTCACTTCTCAAGGAGCCTAAAGCGGAAGTGCGGCAGCATCCGTCACGACTGTCCACTTGCATTTATAAATAGAATGATTACATTTTTGTTTCCAAACTGCAGGGTCAGAATTCCATTTTAAATGTGCAGTTTATCCTGTGCAGAAGAGCAATAATGAAGTTAATTACTGTCCTTTCCTGTCTTTGATGTAGGAGAGAAATTTTATTATTTCACCTGCTCACAAAAATGTCTTCCTGAAGCAAAAGTGCTGAACCATTTTATTAGCACGCGTAAGATGAAGCTTCTGACAGATAATGGGTGACATTTAAAGATCAAAGTGTGACTTTTTCCCACACAATAAAGCTGGATTTTCAGTGCTATTAATGCCGGGTGGGTGAATGTTATCTTGAGATGGCATCGTGGAACATCAAAAGCACCAAAGGACCTTTTCTTTGCCGCCAATTTTGGCGTTTGTTTTAAAATAGATGGCACTGCATTCCTGCCATTAAAAAGAAGTAATTAAATGTCATTAGCTTTAATGGAAAAAATCCTGGTGCTCATCCATTTTGTACTCCAGAGCCACATGAATGAGTTAATACACTGCTGTTGTTGGAGCCCAATTTCTTTTCTGCTGCAGTATTTGTTAAAGGATAGAGAGGGAGGAGAGGGGCAGGAGAAGGGAGTGATGCATTATTCATCTAAATTAGATGCTGCTACTCTGGTGTAAATCAGCATCCTGCTAAAGGAAATGTAGAGAGACAGGGAGATGGGAAATGCAATGTCCACTCCTCCCACTGGGCCCCAGCATCTGTCTCTGAACCGGCTGTGCTGCCAGTTCACCAAACATGAAGCATGTGCAGGGTCTTATCTGGTTCGCCTCTGATGGGCTGCCAAAACGCGGGGCTATTGGGATGGTGAGGCAACCATGCATCACCTCCCTGACTGCACACAGACCTCCTCCTTTACCAAAGCAACTGGACGGCTGCTGATATGGGCCGCAATTTCCTGTCAGGATACACACACGTGCACTTTTGGTTAGTGCAGAACATGGGCCTCACACATGGGCCCCTTTTTATCTCCAACTGCCTGCTGCAATCTCAGAAACGGGGGGATTTTCCATGTTGTGGCAGCTCCACTGGATTATTCTGCGCACACGCAGCTCCCGCACGCTGATATCTCTTCTCGGTCCAGCATCCACGCGACTCACTGGTGTCTCCCGCACTCGTTTCCATGCCGGCATTATCACTATCATCCTCTGGTCAATTATCAACATGCCACAGAGGTTATCAGCAGAAATGGCTGTGAGACGATGTGAAGCACCGCTGCTGTGGCCGTTCACACTCTAAAGGTGGAAGACACCTTTGACATCATCAAATGGTGAGGCGACACAGGGAAAAGTCATCCCCATGGGTTGCAAATAGCAGCGTCGCACATTTCTGGGATGTGCCTCTACTCGCACTATTCTATTTCACTAAGCTCACCTGCCGAGAAAATTCCCCCCACAACATTGTAAATCCAGGGAGCGAAATCCTTATCGCTCCCCACAGGCTTCAAACAGACCTTCTACAATGACTTTTCTCTCAAGAGGTGAATCAGATGACGGACAGCAATTAATCCAAAAATATACATACAGGGCATGTTCCAAAACCCAGGCACTGAGCAAAAACAATGCCCTGTTAGTCATATTTCAGAGGTACCCTTGAGCAAGGTACCAAACCCACAATTACTCACATATGGCCCAGCAGGGGTGATAGACTCCACTACCCTCCCAGCACCCTCCCTATGACCCCAAAAGGGATAAAGCGGTCGAGAAAATGAAATGCAGCATCCTACTGGCCTACTGACTGAGACTGTAACAGCAGAAACTTTCATTGAACCTGCAGGAAGGGAACATCAACAGTCACAGAAATCTGATGTATTTCTAAACAGAACACATTGCAAGGCTGATGATTGAGTGACTGCAGGGGGCAGCTTATTCATAAGGGAAGTAACCTATATGGGCGGCACAAGCAGATGAACTTTTACTAAATGTACGGGTGAGTTTTCGCTCCGCTACACATCATGCCTGTGCATTGACATTAACGGCTGATTGGTGTGGAGAAACACCCACACGGCTTCTCGCAGCCCCATTAAAGCCCACGAAAAAGCCTCCATTACTGGTTCTGACCTGCAGAGGCAGGGGATTTAGTCTCATGGTAAAATACTGCTGGGCTTCTCCCAACATCAGACACACACAACAATTTATAACAAATTCTGTTTGAGACAGTGAGAGAAAATCTGACAGAATTTGGTACCTGGGGCTGACTTACCAAACCAGGTACCGAACTCTGTATTTCTGGAGAGATCTTCAGTAATCTTGCAATAGATCCAGACTTCTTTTCAGGGTGAGTTCCCAGTTTTTTCTAAGTGTTCAAGTTGTTGATCTGACACCGCAACTTCTATGTGTGGAAGCTCTGAATCTCACTGCAGGTCACTGCCTCATCACACCCCCAGCAGACACGACTCCCTGCAAGAGCAGCACTCAGTGTGTACAAAAGCTCAGCTCCATGCTGGTGGAGTAGAACCTCCAAGCACAGCAAGCATCGCGGGCGAGAAGTGTAGCGAGTCGGAACGTAACGAAATGGAGGTGACAGACGAGCTGCTTTAGTAGGTGGCCTATAGCTTCGAGAGAACGGGCACTTGCACTGGTTCAAGGTTGGATGTGACAATCACAGCCAATAAAAACACAGTTTAGATTCCATTTCACATTCTGTCTCTCATGCAGCATAGCAAGCAAACAAATAAAAACAGATGTTTTGGAATATTTCAATTCCAAAACAAATGCCCTGTATGATTTCACTTCACTTCACATTTTCCTCACATACACAAATGAGTTTGTTATCCTAGAGTACAAGAACACATACTTTGTTAGTTGCTTTTTAAGACAAGACCGATGCAACATCTTTAATATTTTAAAATCCACTGTATAGAAATATCATGCATTCAATCATTAGCCTCTGCTGGAAAGCTAATGGGACCGTGAAGGTTACATGAAGGCATCTTTTTTTCCCTTTCATGAGATCCGATTGGTTGATTGGTTAATTGCATGCTTACACTTGTAACAGGAGTGTTAGGAGTGTTTACACAGGAGTGGACCCAAAAGCAAGCAAGAACGCAGTGATAAAAGAAAGTCCAAAAACTCGTTTTTAATTCAACAAACTCAAAATGGCAGTCCTCCTGGACCGCAAGCAGGCACTTGTTCAAGCTTCCAGGGCGCACAGAGCAGTGCAGAACCAACATGGGAGTTGGGTTCTTGCCCCCTGCAGGAAAAACCAAACACAACCCGGAACCCAGGACCCCAACAAGGAGCAGCTAATTTTTTTGAAGGGGGTTAAGGTTTGGTCGCAATGCAACCTTGTAACCTTGCTTCTGCACCCTCTTTATTACAGGATCAGGTTTGTATACATAACATTTCATATCTTCAGGAACCATGTCATGATATCTATATCATTTATATTACACTGGCTTTCAGCTTATCCGAGGTGCATTGAAGATCAGCTTTAGAAATGGGGTTTTAATATAAATGTTAGCCAGGAAATACCCAAGGCGATAGTTTATCCCTGCTGCAGCTACAATAACACCTCTACGTATTAAACAATCTGATAATAAAGTTAAATGATAACTCACAGCAGTGGGTATGGAATACCCCCGTGCATCCATGAGAGGCAGCATTTGCGGATCAAGTCCAGGTTAGTTCAACCCACACAGTGCTGATATTTACACCGATAAATGTGGCTGTTCGTGATGTATGCGGCTAATTCAGTCAGCCAACACGTCTAGATTTTATTAGCCTTTGCTGTCAAACTGCAGCTCAGAAAATACATTTAAGTCCATCTCTCCAGGGAAATATGGAGCCTGAACTGCAAATACAGCTTTTCCTTTTAAAACTGGTCCTCGCCTGTGCTGCCACGCCATTAGAATGAAGAGAGGACCATGATGTATTTACAACAGCCTCATCACGGCGGATCTTTGTTATCACTTGAAGGCAGCGTCAAGCAGAGTAACAATGCTATGCATCTGTTATTGCTGCAGTCTGGTGCAGCCTTATCAATTATGTAAATGAATAGCACTCATCCAAAAAAATCAATCTGGGTTTCTACCACGCAGAGTCAGAGACTTCCTTTTCTTATCAAAGCACACAAAGCCAAATAATGAAGAGTTTGCATTTCATGAAAGAAAACATACTTTACGCATGAATGCAAACCACTTGTTTCCCCTCCATATGAGAGAAGTTGTCAATTGCCTTAAAAGCATCTTTCCAACAGAATAACACAAAAGTCAACCATCAGCCCTTTCTCACAACAAATAAGGTATCCTGAAGTTTCACGGCAGTAACAGGGCAAAACCAGCAGCAGCGAATGGGAATCGCAGTGTTGCTGCACACATAAATTGCTTCTTCATTAAGGGACAATACACATAGTGTGTCCATTAGCAGTCAGAATAACATGCAGGTCAGAAGACTTTGACACACAGTGCAAGGTGACTGAATTCCTGCATTAGTTATTGGCCATGAACACATCATCCATAAGGAACCAGATCCAAAGACAGAAAATTAAAGCTATATGTTTACGTCTTCGATGAGATTTTCTATTCTGATGGTCTATTATCAAAGCTCCATTGGAATCTTCTCCAGCCAAACTCTGATGGGTAAGCAGCTGTAAAAAAAAACAGCAGAAGGCTCAGATCTTCTACCAACACTGGGGATGCTTTGACGAACACAGAGTGCGTCAGTGTCCCACCCATTGTAAATAATGACGATATCAGTTGGAGGCAGAATCTATGCAACCAAAAAGCAGAGTGATGACCCACTGACCCACCCACTTATCAGGAACAGAGCTTAGCTGGCATCATCATCAATAAGTATTTAAAACCAAAGAGGAAAAATCAGCAATCATGCGGTCTTGTATGCTGATGGGTTCACACATCACCACACCGTTGACTTCGCTCGATACATCTGCTGTCAGTAAATAGGTGAGAGAATCACGTCGTGACTGACGGCAGGCCTTATTTCTGTACAGCTGATGAGGTCTCCGTTGTAACCGTTCACCGCTGTGGCACGCTTGTCAACACAATTATTCAAATGAGGTGTTTAGGAGCGCAGCTGGTCACATGTTTTGTGGTCGTAGAGCAGACCTGTCAACGTGTTGCTGTGTTTTGTGAGATCCTTAATATTGCAATGGAATGGCCAGACTGAACGTGCAGGTGATAATCACACCTGTAACAGGATTACTTTTAGCTTTCCTTGTGGATACTGACACCCCCCACCACAACCCCACCCCACCCCCAACTACAACTGCCGTCTATGACAAAACTCAAGTGGAAATGTCAGTACCCTAAGAGGAATACACACAAAATCCATCACACATCCATGTACACACAGGCACACCATGTACAACGGTGACGATGAGTTCAAACTGGCCAGAGCTTATTAGGCCACAGGAACCTTAAGGAAAATGTTTTGAAGTATTCAAGCTATCTAAAGTGGTGAACAATTGGCTGTGGTTGAGCACTTGAAACCCTAACAAAAATCACAATTTGCACAGCGGCTTCAATGACGCTGCCTGTTGCAAACTTGTCAGCCTCAGCTGTTTTAATGACATCAGCTGCTTGGCTCAGCAGTTGCCATGGCAATGCAAGGAAAGGTTACCTAGGAGTGGCGGTGTGTCATCAGTTAAACCCATGACCCAGGATCGCAGTGTCACATTTGAAAGGCTTCAGGGTCCTGTTCTGCTCCCTCCTCGCTGTCTTCTAATCTCCAGAAATAAATCACAGTCTACTCCCTTTTCTCTGCCCTGAATTATACGATGGATCCTTTGGCTTTGCAGTGTCTGAAAAACAAAGGCGTGTGGATCACAATCTTATGAATAATGAAAACATTCTGCGGAAGAATTGCGTAAAATACAGAGGGGGGAAAAAGGAAATTCAAATATTGAATTTGTGTTCCTCAGCACAACGGCAGATGTTTGATCCATCCACGTTCTCCCAGTGAGATGAGGATCAGGGTAATTCGCAGAGATCGAGATGTTTGGCATGCTCATAAACAAGGAGGCGAGGCTATTCATCCGTCTGTGGGGGAGTCGAGGGAGTATCTGACCAAAGAGAGCGGGTGAGGAGCTCTGCTGCCCACTCCTGAAGCAGAGCCACACATCCGATCTAAATGCACTCTCAGAAACGAGCAAATCCGCTACGAGTTTATTTATCTGTGGAATACCTTAGAATTATACGTAGCTTTAAGAAAATGCTGTGGTGTAATTTATTTTGTATAATATATTGATTACCAGCAAGAATCCAGGAAAGCATTTTGTGGTTAAATCATCCGAAAATGCTAAAAATGTGGAAATGTAGAGCCAGGTGCATGTGCTTTGTCTCCATTAGGAGACCTAAAGATTTATGGGAGGACAATTCAGTTTGAGTTTTCAGTTCACCTGGTCATTTTCTCGTGTCCCACTTGAGAGAGAAGCACAAAGCAGAGCACTTTATCTTAAAAGTGTTAAGGTTACTATAGTCTATCCTCACACTTGGACTAGAACTGCACAGCAGTCTCTCTCTGGGGACGGTTTAAAGGAGCAACGTAGCTTAATTGGAAAGAGATTATATTTAAGGTCATTTGTCAGGTTTTCACTATTCAAATAGGTCAAGATTAAGGTAAATAAATGTCATTCATCTTGTTGGGACTGGTGCCATGGAGAGAAGCCTCTGTGCAATTGTTCAACATTCCAAGCTTTAGCGCCCCCTACAGCTTGTAGGTCAGGCGGTAATCACAGTTAAAAGCAAGAGGTATGATTCCAAAGCAACAGAAACCATTCTAGCCTGGGAGGGCAGTCTGATAGCTTATGAAAAGGTCAACTGTAACTCCAGACCTGCCTATTATCCTTCTCTAATTGAAGAAAAAGAAAAGAACTCCAGGTTTGTTTTCAGCACTATTCCTTCACTCTCTGATGTGAAGACTTTACTTATTTAGCATTTTCACTAATACAATCGGAAATGTTTAGATAAAAACGAGATGGGACACCTTAAGACCTGCTGAGGGCAGTCTCTGTGCTTCCAGGGTTTCCTCAGACCTTGCTGCATATAGAAGTTGTTAAAGCTACTCTTGGTATTCTCGAAGCTTCAGGCAGGGGTCTCCATAGTTATTTAACTGGACCTCAATGCTGCCTTTGATACAGCTGATCAGAGCATTGTGTCACTGGGATAAAAGGGACAGCACTGGGCTGCTTCACAGCATATTCATCCATTAAATCCACCAATGAGGTGCCCACTGAAAGCTCTTCTGAGGTTTTTTATAGAACAAAGAAATCTCTTTTTTCCCTCCTCTGCTGGACATCAAACACTTGGTAAAAAGCTAAAACAGAAAAGGAAACACAGTAAATATAGGTAAAGGAGGTGGATAACGGTGATAGGGTAGGGGGGAGGACGGAGAGAGGAGACAAACAAAACCAGTCAGCATAATGCAAATGCATTAGTTTGTTATCCTGTATTTGTAATGGGGCGTTTAGCTTTAACACTAATAATTTAGCTTAAAAGGAGTCTAATTAGGATATTTCATATCTCTTTGGGACCCGCCTATCTGTCTCTTCTACATCAACCGATTTGTTTTAAACTCATTTCAACTAATAACCATCATGACCACATTTTAATGAACAGAAATTAACATCAAGACTCCAAAGTGAGGTTTGTTGATTATGCGTCTTATCTGGAAAGCTCCTGAACAGATTGCAGTTTTGGTAGCTGATTATGTTTTCATCCCACACTTTGTGGCCTCATTGTTCAGGCTGTTTTTTTTTATCCATTTGGGAGGACAATTACACACAGAATAATTAAAACAATTTGGGTCTTTCTAAATGATTCCTAAATATAGCCTCCATTCAGACTAGGTCTCTCCAATTCTTTTGCTCAGAAATGGAAACGAACAAGAAAAGCCCAGCAGGCCCATGAAGTTCCACCAAATGGGAGGAAAAGGAATATTCTGGTTTGCATCAGGCCTGAGGGCCCCCAACTCACTGAATTCCTGTTTACCTGATTACCCCTCATTCACCTGGGCTACAGCCTGTCAGGGATCGCATCCTTGTTTCAGCCTGCCGAGCTGTTTAGCTATTGTGTAAGAGATATTGTCTGATTTTTTCTTATTGATTTTGAATGTAATCTGGGGATTCTCTTCCCTCCCAATGGTGCCATTCATCAGATTTTAATTAAAACTGTTTGGGAGACAACCCCATCAGGGAGCCAATCGCCCCACCTGCCTCTCAGAGGGCTTCTCTGTACACTTCCACTTCGCTGACTGGCTTTGTGCGCCTGTTTATATCAGATAACGTGTCAGGCAATGTGGCTGCCTGAACATGAGTAAAATCTCCTCATCTGAAGAGCGGGGCTTTCTGTCTTCTCTTCTAATCTCTCTCCACAAGTCGTGCACCAAGCTCCTTGTCTTACTTCATTACTCATGCAGACATGCAGTAGAGACGACCGGCTGTATCGCTCATTGACTTCCCCCGACGGTCGAACACAGAGGTCGCAAAGTGTGGATAAACCACTGAACCCTGCTGTAGCAACCTGCGCCTGACTCCTGTTTGTTCTATACACCGTCTGTTGATGAAGTTTCAGGAAACTCGCCAGTGGCAACAAACTCTACAAAGCACTCCAAGGGGGAATATCCGTCGCTTAAAATTGCATCGTGTTTCCGTCGGCTCTTTTAAAGATTAAATCAACTTCTCAGCATGAAGGGTTTTCTTTTTTTTGACTCCCTGCACCAGGAAAGATGAGGCTACCTCAGGGAAGAAAACATCCCCACTTCCACTTCGAGTCTAGCAAACGGCCTTTTATTACTCTCGAACTCTGGCCTCCTCCTTTGAGTCAACATCCTAATTTTACCCAAGTGGGCATTGAAACACATTTAGGAGTGGGGATACTGTAACACAACCCGGAGCCCTTTGTTCATGATATCGTGCTTATCTTAGTCACTTTGACATTGACAGAGTTGACTGCACTCGGGTTGAAAGTCGGAACGTTTTTAGTATCCTTCGAGAGAAGCTTTGGGTGTTGCATTTGTATCGTGAAACCAGGCTGTACAAACATAATCTTTCATAGAGATGATTCTTTTTGGTTCCATTGAAATCTTACCTGGTCCCCTTCTGTATAAATCAGTGTAAAAGCAACCGTGAGTGACCAAAGCCCAGGGGGAGACACAAGTGACATTTTCAGTCCTGTTCCAGTCCAGCCAATCTCCCCTCACAGAAGGTCAAGCTGCCACAACCGTTACCTTCTGAGGGTCATCAAGAAGTAATAAATACCTGCTGCCTGCTGAGTGTCACTGCTAAACAGGCAACATGTGGCCTGTTTAGCTTTGGATGTTATGTGAGGATTGCTTACTTTCCCTTTGAGAGAATTAACCGGATGCAGGCGATGAGCACTCGGGATTTTCTGCATTCTGGGAACCTTCAAATTGGCCGTGAAAGCAAAAATCAAAGACAGTGAGGGTCTCAAATTAGAATGATGGCCTTTTAGTCAGTGGCCTTTAGCACATCCTTGGTGATATCTTCCCTATGAGAGCATGGATGTCCATTTTGTTGCACGCTGGGAAAGTGCATCTCTTTGTGTTCGGCTGTTTATACAAGAAATGACAATATACCCGCTGAAAGCTGTACTGAGGGTTTACTAGAACAAAGGCATCTTTTTTTCCTCCTCTACTGGACATCAAAGCATTAGGAGAAACTAGAATCCCTGAAAAAACAGTATCGGTAGAACAAAGATTACCATGCCGGGGCTGTTTTTCAGTTGTGGTGACCTTGAAAGATCTGGTTGCTGTGACATCTTTTGAGGGTCCATTAGCTAATGGCAAATGGTTGTGCGATCTAATGGGTTTATCTGTTGCCTCCTTCCTTCGTGATTCAGTCCACCACAATTTGTTCAGCTTTTATTTTTAGGAGGACAAATTCATTCAAAAATAACCAAATCATTAAAATTTCCCATTTTTGGAAATGAAGTCAATGAATACTGTCTATATACTGTGACTAAATGTGTAAAAACTTGCAGTTACTATTGCTGGACTAATGTCTAAATATTGGAAGAGAGAGGCAGGGTGGGGGAAAAAAAGTGAAGTAATACATTTTTAGTTGTGAAGGTGGTTATATTAATGCTGGTATCGTGTTCCCAAAGCAATAAAGAAGAGCTGAGAGACTGAAATTTATCTAAAGTTACAGAGTAAGACAAGTTAGAACTTTTGCTGATTTTATTGGAGAATTTCACATTTAAACCTCATTCTGCTCTTCCCACCTATATTTTTCTTTATCTTTGCAGATCTCTCTACATAATGATGATCCACTTAATGGATGAGAGAATTCAGTAGATTTGATAGGGTAAATAAAGTTTATTTTAGGTTTCATTTACACTGTTGATGTTCGGTGAATCTGGAAAGAATCATTTTGAGCACATACTGAATCACCTTTAAATGAGTTTCCTCCATATTCAGAAAAATAAGGATTTAGTAACGTCACCAGCCTCATACTAAGATCAAACTCCCCATCAAGCACTGATTCAAACCAAGTTTCCACAGAGAGAGATCCATCCTCACTGGAAATGAGCAAACTGGGAGTTAAATTGTACAGATTTTAGTTGAGATGATAACGACAGTTCTGCCTTTGTTATCGTAGATATAAAGTGTTGGTTGTAAATCAGATGAATGCACTGAAGAGAACTGGACTGCTGATTGTGTCAATTGATTGGCTGCAGACCAATTTGAGCTGCTGAGAACAAGACAGATTAGAGACAAGCAGTCAAACAGTGGCAGACAGTGACGGAGGAGGAGAGTGAAGTTGAATGTTCATGAAACAAGAATTAATTGTCCATGAAAATTGTTTGTTGGTGTGTTTGTTTAAACCTCACATCGTTAACACTTATTAGCATGAACCAATTAAACTGCATCCAATTTGAAGGGACACATTATGTTTGTGTTCTCAATTAAGTGTTCACTATTGGCGTTTCCAATGCTGCTGACAGGCATGTCAAACTCGGTCCTCGAGGACCACGATCCTGCCGGGTTTTCTATCCCACTGAATGCATTTTCAGCCTGGTAGGACAGAAAACCTGGCAGGATCGTGGTCCTCGAGGACTGAGTTTGACACATGTGCTCCAGAACCAGTTTCTCTCTCTAATAAATGTCTAAATAGAATATTTTGGAAGATCTGGATTCAATTATCCGGAACAATTTAACACGAAACACTATCATCTGGCTGACATTTGAGAACCTGGAGGAGAGAACAAGTGTGCATTCAATCAACCCTTTATGGTAGCTTTACAAAGACGGGCTGATAAAGACATTTCCACAATCAATTTGCTTAGAATGTATATAAGTGAGAGATGTTTTACGCTTCGATGATGACTAATGAATGACCTTTCAACTGAGGTAATTTACTAGATCCAAATGTTATCTAAAATCACATGAATAAATGATGCACAGCACAGGGTGATTCACAACATCAGAATATATCCATGTTATTTGTGAAGAGTGCACTTGTTCAAATGTCTATTTGTGTGAAATGATAACCAAGGACGCAGCTGCAGCAATTGTTATACGCTCAATAGGAAAGAAGAACCTTAATTGTTCAATTTTGTTCTATTCAGAGGATCGCGACGATGGCAGACATAAAAACAACCATCCTTTATTTTGGCCGAGATGATGAATAATAAGCCACCAGTGTTTGTCAGAGGAATACTGATATTTCTTTTATGGATGAATTATAAATAATTCCTCTAAAAGCCAGTGATGAGTCCTTTGACAGTAAAACATTGACACATAGCAGTCCTCAGAGCCTGCAGTTGATATCAAATAAAACTGGCACTGAATGTGAAAGGTCCTTAAGCAAATATACACAAGGATGGCAGGTTCACTGGATCTGCTGGCAAGTCAAAAACAAACTCCATTTAGTTTTCTTCCTCTAGTTGTAGAAAGTCCTTTTAAACAGAATAACAACTGTTGCTGATGGCAAAAAATATGAATATTAGAACGAAACCATGATGTAAGTTGTATATACTTTGATCTTTATTACTATTACATTTTGAAAGACAGTCAGATTAAAGTGGATCAAAAGGAAATATAAGATAAAGGATATCTGTGAGATCCACAGTAGAGGCAGAATAAAGCAGCGAAGATCAAATTAAAGAAGTAAGAGTCTATATCTATATCTATCTAAGCACATGCTTACCTTCCATTTCCTGCTCCCGTTCTCAGTGCTGTTTAGTGCCATCACCTCTACTATCTCCCAGAGTCACAGCATGATCAAAGGAGCACATGTCCATGTTCCACTCATTTGTGTATAGCTACCGCTGTGGGTTTGGGACGTCCACATTGGGTCCAAACCGAAGTTAATGTATATTCTAATGTTTCTGGGGTTAAAACAAACAAACAAACAAAAATGCTTCTTGAATGATAAATTGTACTTAGATGATGAATCAAAATAGAATAATATATTTCCATTTTTGGGACTGTTTAAAGGGGCAGGGCTAATGGGGTTGTCCAGTTCTTATGGGAACCACTTTTATATACGGTATAAAATTACCAGTGACGGCTGTGATTCTAAAACAATAAAAAATATCAAAGATGTCCAATATTCTCTTAAATACTTATACAGTCATTCATCTTCATATTTCAGTCTCATACATCGTCCCCTGCCTGTTTGCCATTACCTGATTCTGACATTATCTGAATAACATCTCACTCTTGAGTAAAAGGCTCAATTCTTTTTCTTTTTTCGCAGGAAAGGTTGAAGTTGTACCAGAATTTATGAGAAACTGTGACAGTGTGCCAGCGATCAGCTGAGCTGAGCGTTGCCTCAGGACTGGAACTCTAAGACAGATGACACACTTTTCTGCACTTGAAACCGTCTCATTGCTGCTCCTTCATTCCTCATCAGCAGACCCAGAGCTTTTAAAACACCACCCATAGAGGCTGAGCCTCTGCTTCCTTATCCCTCAGCAGTCTTTATCTGATAATACTGACCTAAATGTGGGAGGCGCTCTCGACTCCTCCACTGCGTGGCCCTGTCTGCTTCACTGGTTATTAGACAGCGACAAATAGCTCTGGCCTCCTACTCACATGCACAGACTTCTAATGTGGAGGTGGATCACACATGGGGGCTCCAGAGGCTGACCATCAGGGCTACAGAATGCAGGATTTCTGTCCTTGCTGTTTTTTGTTTTTTTGTTTTTTCTTGTCAGAATAGGATTTCCACTGCTTTGCTAATGGTAGTGCAACAAAAAGTCCGGATCTCAACTCCACGTAACGATCAAAAATTAAAATTAATAGCGCAAGCTCTGTATTTAAAAGTATTCAAGGCGTGTTTTTTTCATTGCCGACAGGCTACCATTTCAAGGGTAGTAACACTAAAGCAGTGCTCAGCAGAGAGCATCCTTCTTAGTTTAGCATTAGAGACATTAAAGCGTGTCCCAAATACACAGAAACCAAGAGAAAGTGCTGAAGGAAAAGGGGCTGAAAGCAGAGAGCATCTCCACATAATCAGGATTCTGCAAACAATAAACCAGGTTGGACGGGGGCAGAAACATGAAAAGGAAGCTAAAGGCCTCTGAGAGTGAATGAAGAGCATGGGGGCAGAGCTGAGAGGGGGCCCTGAATTAGTAATTAAAGAGAACAAGCATTTGTGGATTGTCAGTGTTGTGTTTTAAGATCACGGCCTCAGAATATCTGAATTACTCTTTTATCTTCAACAACCTTAAGCTTCACACTTGCGCATGTTGAGACTGATATGTATAAATTCAAACCTACGTATGCTTCCCGCTTGGGTATAGAATAGAGTCGGTATAGGTTGCACTGGCTTATATTATCGGTAACGTGACAAAATGAAGGCAAATGGAGGAAACTAGCCAAAAAAATGAACACCTGCATGTTAGAGGTCTGTGTACGAATCACACACAGGAATCACTGATGGAGGGTCTCAGATGATTGAGGTAATTACCTCATTCTGACTTTGGCAGAACTAATTTCCCTGATGATTTGAAGAGGGCCCTATAAATGGAATCTTGTCTCCGAGGTCAACAGTTCACTGGGTTAATGACGGTGACTCTGACCTTGAGAGGATGATAAATTGAGATAGAAGAAATGGCGGGATATATTAAAATGACTTTAAAAAGTGGGGCTTTTAACGCACGCCGTGCACAATGCTTCCACATGACTCGGCCGTCAATTGCAATAAACTGTCGAGCTTTTAATGGAATTGATCATCGAGTTCTGTGCCTGGTGAGTTTCTTGAGGTCTTCAAGGACAAGGCCCAAACTGCCAAAATAAAGTATCAAATCAAGGATAAAACACGCAGAAACTAAATGTGCGAAACAATAAAACTGTCTAAAATGGAAATACATTTGGGAAATGATCTGCATTTGCATTCCATTTTACACTTAGAAGAGATATGAAAAGCTATAATTCTATCACTTTTTTGGACTTTTGTTGCATGAATATTGCACGTTCTCTGAGAAATGGAGCAAATTTTCTCATTTTCTTTTATATTGAGTCTACTCTGGTCAAAATCTGAGGCTCTTTAGGATCTGTAATTGATGCGTAGGTGGGTCTGTTCTTCCAGACAAGGCTGTTATTACATTAACAATGTTGGATTTATTTTCTCTTTCTGTCTTTTCTGTCGAGATTCTTCGGAACATTTAAAAACATCCCTTCTGAACTGAAGGATGAGAAAATTAGATGTCTGTTTGATACTGAGCCTTGTGCTTTCTGAAGCTGACAAAGTTAAAAAGCAGTTTGGCAGTTTTGATTTTAGCTTTTGGTGATATCGAAGCAGACTTTTTTGTATTTTTATGCTACAATATCCTCCCCTGGAGATGTTTTCCTCTGGCTGTTCTTGTTTAATTTGGTTTTCCTGCAGTAGTTTGCATGAAGCAACATAAAAAACCCAAACTCCCCCAGGGACCGCTCTTATCTGATGACAGAAGGATTTAATGATGTTATTTTTCTCTCGTACTTTCCTGGGAATTCAATAAAAGGAAGCTACTCCAACATGAACACGTATCGGTCAAATTACAACAAAACAGCTGACTCTGAAATGGGGTCTGCAGATTTCAAAAGTTCAAAGAGGAAGAGTTCCTTTTTACACAAACTCAGCAGTTGTAAATAAAATAAAAAAATGTCTTTAGGGGAAGTTATCCAGTCACTTGGCGTGAAATAAGAAACTCTGTCACATTTCAAAAATGGTTTATCTAACAACTATGAACAACTGTGCAATCCAAAAATTAAACCGTAAATTGTCAATTTGACACGTCATAATGAAAAGGCTCGTCTGGTCTGTGGGTCCGATCCTGAAATTTACATTCCTGGGTGGGGAATGTTCAGATGGTAATTCTGGGTATTTGGCTGGGAAGGAGACGGATGTAAATCTTGACAGAGTTTACAATTGAATCACTCACAGACGAACCAAAACACACAGAACCAAAGTTTTGTGGGCTGGCCATTAAACCTACAGCCTTAACTTACCTGAACATTTAAATGCAAGTGGCCCTTATTTTGCTAGATGGTTGCTGAAGGCACCAATCGATTACGGTAGTTAATCTGTATCACCATGAAGGTCAACTTGTTTGTATAAGAAAATTTGTCTTCGATAAAGACGAGTGGCCTGCATTTTATAACCTGAGCAGCCAGAGATCAACCAAAATATGATCAACGTTAGCAACATTCGAGGCAGATATTGATCAAGTTCAAGCAGCAGCTGTTAGCATATGGCATCATGCTAAAATGCCCTGCCCATGAATGGGGAAGATCATGTGTAATTACGTGTGTACAGTACGCATTCATGCACGCTGTTCTGTGCATGTCGAGGGCTGTAACGTGTCAGATGTAACTCTGGCTGATAAATTGAGCCCAGATGTGTGTGAGTGTGTGTGAGGCTTATCTCTGGCACTGAGGAATATTGGCCCTCGCTGCTACTTCATCACGGACTGGCAGCTGTGAGAAAAACCCTGACACAGAAACCGCTCCTCCAAAGGAAGCGTGGACAGCTCGGGCGTAATTAGAATTAATGCACAGACTTCGGAATAAGGAAATGAGCCATCACAATGCAGATCGACTCTTCATTTCAATTTTATGCTTCACTCGTTGAATTTCATGGGTAATAATGGATAGACCGCGCTGCCGTTCACCGCTGTTCCAGATGACAGATGTGTACACAGGCTCACCACTCTTTTGCAGGCAGAACAATGAGAGAGGGGTGGTGGGGCAATAAAGTAAGAAAGGGGGACAGGCGTATGTTGAACGGAGAGAGAAGTTTATTGTTTATTGCTGTGGTAGTTCTTTATTTTATTTAAACAAAATAAAGTTACAGATATCAAAATCCTGCAGCTAATGATAGACAAATATAGTATAATGTCAGGGCTAATTCTGTTTCAAACACTTCAAGAAGCTGCTTCAGTTGATGAAGCCGCTTCTCCCAGTTGTTGTTTGAGGAGGTTCATGGGTCTGGTCAGGATTCCTCCCAGAGGCCTACCTGGGGAGATGTTCCAGGCATGTACATCCGGGAGAAGACCCCGAGGCAGACCTGGGGCAAGCTGGACTAATTACGGTACATCTCTCAGCCTCCTTGGAAAGGCCTTGGGATGATGCCGATGGAAGTGACGGAGAGAGGAGAGCTTGGGTCTCCCTGATGAGGCTGCGACAACCACGACCTGGACCCGGAAAAGATACTTCAGTGGTAAGTGTCGGGGATTAAAGGGTTCAAACATACATTATATTCAACCTAAAGATTCGGAAGGATCTGTCCTGACCTCAAGCCTTATAATCCAGACACAGCAGGAGACATTTCCCTCACCCCCACCCCCCACCCCAACTGACTAGTCATTTTTGCTTAATGTTGCTCCTTTAATGCAACATGATTTATTACATGCCATTAGCACGCATATCTGCTCATGCTAAACATAGGTGTACACCTCCAGTGTGCCTTGGCTGTTCACAATTACATGAGTAATTCGAGTAAATGATTTTAAGTTTCAATTGTCTCTTCTTGTATCAGGGTCTCCACTCTCATCCATATTTAGCTTATTGTGGAGGTACCACATGTCGTTATAAGAGGCCATATTAGTGAGGCTCAGGAGGCAGCGTGGGCTGTGCAATAATGTGAGAGCGCGTGGGTGAACAAGTGGCAAATTGTAAAAACACTTTTGATAAAAGTGTTAGATTTTAAATCGGTGAAAACATGCAGTAGATACATTAAAACAAGGACCACTTATTTGTCTTTAAACTGTTGCTGTTGGAAATTCCTGAGTGCTCTGCAGTGGTTGTTGAGGCTGCATTGCACCAGATGCATTGCTCTGGAATGCATCTCTGCTGACAATAATTGTGGGTTTTCACGGGCACCTGTGAAAGCCCTGTTGGAGCGAATGAAAAACTTGATGGGGAGAAGGTTCACCCTCCAACATGACAAGCACCCTAAGGTCACAACACACGAGCGTCCCAGGTTCCACTCTGTGAAGGTCCTTGAGAGGAACAGGTGAAACAGTGACGCAAACCCAGTCACCATCTGTGGAGAGCATAGAACCACAACAAAACAAAATGTGATAAAAGGGTCTAAAAGATCTTAGCTGGCCTTTCTGATCATCAGCTAAGGATAGAGCTAAAAAGCTCCCATTCATGTTGTAAGGATGACAAGAAATCCAGAAATGAAAACCTTTTCCCTCTTATGGCGGGCTGCACTAATGGAATGGGTTGTGTTCCGCCTCTCTGTTTAGGGATCCGATCCCAACCTGAAAACAAGCATGACTGACTCTCTGAACCAGGAAGGATGGTTGCACTAGATGTCCTTCATGGCTCTGACCCTGGGGGAGCAAATTAAGATCTTTGCTGAGATCTTAATGTAGCACTTCCCAGTCCTACAGTAACAGCCGGTGAGATTTAAGTTGTCGGAGCGCGAGTCATGCGACATGAACGAGGCCTGAAATAGAGACGGAACTGGGAGCTCTGACTATTCCAGATAACACAATAATTTAATTTACCGTCCCTCAGTGCAGCACGCTGAATGGAGCTCATCTAAATTAAATGAGCAGCCTTCACACAGAGAGTAGAATGACAATACTGAAATATTCCTCAATAGAGCCCAGATTTCCATACTGTGCCTTACTAATGCGCCCGCATTCTACCCACGCCTGAGAAATGTGGAGGGTTTGCTTTTATTGGCTTTTTAAATATATCACAGGAGTGCTCAGGGTGGGTTTTTCTACTAAACAAAAAAAAGGTGCCCACGTTTCACATTTCCAACCCTAAATTTAAACCGGTCTGAAACCAGTATGCATTATGGGAAAGAGGGTGACACATGTGCCAGATGATGCATTATAATGCTGCAGATTTCTGTGTAATGGAGAGCAAACTTTCACACCGAAAGAGAATTTGAAACACGGATCTGATCACACAACTCTGACAAGCTCAAAAAAAGCCATGGAAATCCACATAAAACCCACAATTGTGCTTCAGGAAGGTGTCAAGTACATAGCGAGCTCATACAGGGCTCGGATTTTACCGGTTAAATTGATTCACAGTACCTGGTTTAATCCGGTTAATCACAATAATTGGCTCGTATTAATATTTACCACGGCTCCCTCAGCTCTATAAAGTTTGATTGCCTCTGTTTCGTGCCGTTCTCGATGTCAGCGTGACTTATCGTTTAAAGAGTTCCCCTCGAGGGTTCGGGTGGAGATTTTCTCAAAGATTGGAAAGAAAAAAAATGCTTGCATTTATTTCAGATGTGCCACAGCATGTGCACGTGATCCAACCAAAGTGTCTAATCTTGAAGAACTCACTCCAGGAAAGAAACATTTTCAGAAGTTTATCTCCTCATGAAAGAACAATTTCTACACTGCAAATTGGCTGTTTGGGTCCGTGAATGACAACAACCTTAAAAAATGCAATAATAGCATTTTGACAATGATGACATCATGTTCACTGTGGGTAAATATACCTTCATACAGTGTAACTCTTTATGAGACACAGGCTTCTTGAAAGAAACAGATGAATAATACAAGACATTGTTAAAAGAATGCATTTGATTTAGTTATTTGGGGAGTTTGTGTTCAGCCTTGACCACCATCACCAAAATATCCAGGTCTTATTGGGAGAACTGGTTCTGCAAATTGAGAGCTGAGCTTGTCCTCTGCAGGAAAAACTGTCCATTAAGTAGCGCGCCTCACACAACCGGAACCACTCCGCCAGCTTTTTAGGAAACCCGCTCACGTACCGCACCATCATGCAAATCAGGAGAGGTGAAGTCTGTTCATACGCTCAGGTTTGAAATAACAAATGATGAGTGCAGGCCTCAACATTCATAGAATCCTCTCTGAGAGCAAACTCAGATGCTGTTTTCCTCAGAAATATTTCAAACTGTGTTTAAAGATGAGCTAATGCTTTTGTAGTTTTTTGTTCTTCCTCCCCCTCATTTACTGCTGCTCCCGCCACTGCTTCTGAGGGAGCTCTACAGGCTTTGCAGTGGAACACTGGCCTAACCCACCCAGAGCTTCCACCCTGATGAAGGAACAAGTCCCCAACATCCATCTTCCATGGGGAGCAGGCTCTACGCTTTCAACTCTGACGGTCCACCACTGTTCTGAACCTTCTGAGGGTGAGGAGCCACTTTTCATTGACATGCTCCGTCTCCCACATCCTCCCAAAGCACCTCCAGCTCCAGAAATCCTTATTTTGCTTCCCCTCCAATGCATGTTCAGGTGGGTATATTGTTATTTTCTTTGCTGCGGGACAAAAAGATTCCTGCTTTGTGTTCAGTGTCGATTGGAAAGTAAATCCAGTGCCTCAGAACATATAGATGGTATGTTTTTATTACAGTAAGGCTCAGGATCTGGGCCTTTTGTCTGTTCTCCTGTATGTGTTTTTTCTTCACACAGTGCAAAAACATGCACATTAGCCTGAGGCTGTAAATTACCAATGAAGCAAAAAAACAGGTGACAGTGGATCTCCATTTTTTCACTCCTTTCTCCAATCTCTTTTTTTTACTCATTGATTCAAGGCTTTGTTTTTACTATTTATGTGACGTTTGTCACACCTTCTTTGGCATCGCCTCGTCTAATATGACCAATACAAGGAACCATTCACCAACCACAGAGCGACAAGGTCTTACAAATGCAACCCCCCCCCCCAAAAAAAAACAGTGCTTGAGAAATCAAGCTGCACTGAATCGGTGTATTTGGTACCTGAAGCTGTGTGATTGTTTATGATGGTCAAATTGTGACTCTAAACCCTTTTTGAACTCTCCCCATTTTAAATTTAGAGGTTCAGTCACTTTTTTAAGCTATGTTACACGACATTATTCTTTTTACTCAACAGTTCAACGTTTTTGTGGTGTTGTAGCCCTTGGGAATAAAGCCTTTTCTGTCCATGTTTAACCATGTAGAGCCTTCATTCATCCAGCTTGAGCATTTGTTCCAGTTCCACTAAAACCATTATTACTCTGTCCTTCAGGAGCAACAAAGGGTATCATTTAGCAAAAGTTCACAGCCACAGAGAAAGATGGAGGTGGAGTAAAGCAGTGAAACCTTTTAAATTGCTTAGATCCAGGGTCTGACAAGTCTTCTAAAATCTGGAGATGAGATTCATCGTCATCTGATCATTTTATGTTCTTCTTACAATCATTTTATAGAATTGATTGGGGGGGAAAACACAAAATACATAGGACTGGTTGACTAAATTAATTCAAACATTACATATGGTTAAATTGCCATTCTATATATGTACCTACACCACTAATATTAAAAAAAAATACTCTTTTTGACTGTTTGCCCTGTCTAAAATGGAGAGAAACACACACCTGCACCTACCCACACACAGATTACTTAAACACAACATTACTGATGACCATCTGCACACAGATCTTAGTATTCCAAGCATGTGGGCAGTGACTGGTCTTATTAACAACGAAGCCCACAGGGCTTACACTAGCTGGATTTCTCTGCGAGTCCTTTATCTCCTGTTGAGAGCTGCCAAGCGTGGATGCTGTGAAATAAAAAGACTCATATACCTACCTGCTGCTAAGCCCCAGTGGCTATCATCGCCCTGACTGAAAAAGACATCTCCGCAGCGAATGAAAGCAGATCAGCAGGAGGTGGGGGGGTGGGGTGGGGTGGGGGGGTGGACAGGAGCAGAACCCGAAGAAACAGCGCTTGGCCATATAATTAGATGCTGTCTATAATCTGTATCTATAATCTATAAAAAATAAGGTGGAATAAAGGGGAAGAAACATGAATAATAGCCCGTGCCTTCTTTTGTGGCCAGCGTGTGGCCTTCGGATTGGTTTTCAGTCACATGGGTGTCGCACGTGTGCACGCTATCAGGAGTGTTACATACAGCCCTCCTCGGTGACAACAGACAAAGCTTTATTTGATGTGGCTCAGGGGGCCAAATAATTAATCTTAGTGAGATAATAATCCAAGAAGTGACGCCACAGGTACCCCTATAGGAAATATTTAAGGGCCACTTTGATGGACATAATCTCCACCACTCAACCAACTGTTGGGTAACCTGCAGGTTTGTAATTATAACCAACAGAATGTTGATTTTTGAAGCCTGGCTGCACGCATTCGCACACTGAAGCGTTGGCCTTGTACCTAAACCCAAGGTGTCATCTGACCAAGCTTCTGCATTGGGTGAATTTAAAGTAGGAACGTGTTGCTAGGAGAATTATTTTGCGCAGTGTGTATTTACGGTGAAACGCCTTTAGATTTTTAAAACATCCCAGTATGAACTGGTGCGCGGGTGTGACTAAACTAGCAAAATAGCTCATGCTTCCAACAAAATTGCACCCTGCTTTGCTGTGACGATTGCATCTGCTAAAAGGCTACATGTAGTGCCGGATTGATCTGACCATCAGTAAATCAATTGTTATTTTTTGTGCACTATGTTCCTGCAGTCAAATCGTCTGTGGCGTGAATATCAACAGGTCATGTGAGGAAAGAAAAGACAGGAAGTTGCATTCTACATGAATTTGCGCGCTACAAGTCACATATAAACTTCAGACTTTGTCACTGTGAGCGTTTGATGCATCTGATGGTTTATGGCTGTAGGCTGCTAATCTGTCTGTGAGAGTTCGGCGCTCGCTGCTGCATCCCTGCTCTCTCAGATGATCTCCCCACTGTTTGTAATCTGGAGTTGATTCTGACCTTGTTTGACAGCTGAATGCAATTAACCACCCAGCGACAGAGGGAACCAGAACTTCTGTGTACCCTCGGGACTAGAATTACGAAGCACTTTATACTCTGATCAAAACAAGCCTAATGTAGCGTACAGACAGTTCTGGAGTATGGAGACAGTGAGGAGAAGCTGCACCGCAGATTTGTCACACTCCTCTCACTCCGGTGATAATGCATTTTTAATTGATTTCACGATTAACAGCCATTTCTTTCACGCATCCCTAGCAATAGCATCCACCATGCATCCAACGTCAAGCGCTTCCTGCTACCCCCTTTTCCAAATTTGCATTGAAATTTGACTTGTAAAAGCAAACTGACGGGAGACTGGAGGTTAGACTGGGGATTCAAATCTATAAAAATTTAGGTTAGATCCTGATCTGTCACCATGCCCGTGTGGCGCGTACGGCGTTGAAGTGATTTTTTCAATGCTCAACGTGCAGCACTTGCAATTCTGCAGTGGCGGTTTCTTGACCTCCGAATCATTAAATGCAACGTTCGGCTCAGCTGCCGAGGGAGGAGAGGTGATGTCAAAAGTTGAATCAGAAAATCACCAGCAGTCCAAAAGGGTGTGTTCCCTCACTTTCGTACGCACCGGAGACTGCTGAAATGTAGAAGCACACATATCACCTTCTCTTTATTACCTCACGGTTTGTGATACGCCATTAAACTCCCTCTCATTAATTATCATTTCGCTGGAGTACAGGTTCAACAGTTTGGTTCAAGAGGGTTTTAAGTGTCCCATAATTGAAATGCACTCTCCCTCTTATTTTAGAAATAGACTGAATGGTGCACGTAAACCGATCATGCTATACTGTAAAGATCCTCTCTGTACTCCATACAACCTGCTCATGCTTGACGGAGATATCAATTTAGAATCCAATTAATGATCATTTTGAAAGGACTGTTTTCTAATGCTCTGCTGTATGCGAATGCGCATCATTTGAAATTTAAAGTCTTATTTCGTCTCCAGGGATCCATTTATTGATACAGTGGACTGCAGCAGAGGGTCCTAGATGACGATTCCACCATTGTTAAATGTTTTTTACGCATTCCAGACATTTCTATTGACAAAACTACAATGGCTGCTCGTGTTGTTGTCCCCTGTTTGGTTGGAGGAGCGAGTCCAGAAAATAGAGAAAAATGTACAGTGAACAGTGTAACGGCTTATATTAACACCCAGAGCTCCCAATAAGAATCATTTAGATGCTTCGGCATATGTTAAAAAGTCTTTTGCAGATATGTAATTGGCTCACTTTGATGCATTAATCCATCAAATGCACTTCTTAAAATGGGTCAGTGATGAATAAAAAAACCCAAATCTTATCAACAGAGCAAAGCTTTAATGCTTTAACACTTTAACACTTTAATTTAATGCTTGTGCTGGAACCAAATCACACCTGAGGGAACTTGTTATGAACGACTTTATATTTGGCCTCTGCACAATGACAGCACAAGGGTGACTTTGAGGACATTGTAGCTGTCATGGACAACTGCAGCATGTCCAAAGTAAAAAATATGTAGTGACTTTTAAGACCAATCTACAAATGCCTAGCCCTTGAGAGTAACCTGTGACTGTGACTTCTTCCCTTCACCGGTTGAAGTGTAGCAAAAAACACTTGAAATGTCGACTGAAGGTTGCAGTGAGGGCCACAACTTTGATAGATAGACATGTTGCGTCTCCTTTAGATGCACCTACAACATTTGGGAGCTGTGGTCAGGGAATATGTTGAGGAGTCCGAAATGCAGGCATGTACTGGGCCGGGAGGGTGCACTGGCAGATGGAAACATGCCCCTAATGTTTCCTCAGCAGCAAGTATGGAGTGCTGTTTAGCGTTAGCATGACTGCACTAGTCTTACGGTGAGCTAATCCCACCATTGTGTCAGACCGTTGCTGACCCTGGGACAGAGTTACCGGTTCAATGAACTGAACTGACAGGTTACCAGAGTTCAGTGAGACACCAAGATGTTAACCTGATGTCCAGATACATGACCAGTCCAGTTGCTTTAATGGAAGAGAACGTCTGACCGGGTCTCGGGCATCAAAGTGTGATTTGATCTCAGGTGACAAACCAAGGTGTCAGAACGTCACGGGGAGTGCACGGACAGTGTGAGTTCAGAGAGTGGCCATCAGAGAGTGAGCTGTGTGCATGTCATTTAACGTCGCAGTGTACCACCCCGGGGCTCTCATCCGACTACTACATCTTTACATTCAAACCAGATAAAAGAAATCTGATTTGTTCTTCCAAGGTTTATGAAAAAGATTCTGAGCGATATGATACATTCAGCAAGGCCTCAGTGGTGCACCGATCTTCTTTAAGATCTCATTACCTCCTTCTGGAACTAATCTAAGTGCTTGTTATTTTTAAATACAGCATTTTATGGCACACAATTACGGCCTATTTGTGACTAAATGTGTTTGGTTACCATAGCAACATCACTTAGCTGAAGTTTAATGGTCTAGTACACATTCAGCGGAAGCGATATAAGCTGTCTTTATGCTACATCTACATCTACATCTTCCTTTATGCTTCCAGTCCTGTTTGGCTGCATCTCATCTTAATCCAGAGTCCAAAAAGACCACTTTCCTAATTCAACAAGCAAATGAACAAAAATGATGTGATATACTGAGGGATATCGTAGCTCGGTTTCATACAATTAGCACATAATTCCTTATGGCCAGCAATCATATGGATTTCTGCTGGTGGAGCCAACAGGGGAAACAAACTGTGATGAGGTTTTATTTGTAAATATGTGTATGCAGACACATACAGTCAAAAAAAAGAGTTATTAAAAAAAAAAAAAGAGTTATATTGCACATGATAGATTTAGCTTTTGTTAAAAAGAACAAAAGAGATGAGCAAAGTGTGCTCGTAGGCCATGATCTGAGCATAATGAGAGTGGGCTTTACATTAATCTAGCGTGAATGTGTAATCCTCTCTGAGATAATACAGTAGAAGATGGAAGTGGAACAACACACACACACACACACACACACACACACACACACACACACACACACACACACACAAACAGAATCAAACAGTTCCAGCTGTTCGGCCTTCATCATCCACCTACTCCTTTAATATACAGAAGGTCAAAGATAAAAACAAGGCACTCTGAATTACAAACAGATAGATTTTATTGCATCATATAGGATTCTTTTTGCTTTAGAAAGCGATGCTGAAGGGGTCCTTAAACTGCCTAGGAGAGACCAAAGCCACATTTACAACATTCGAATCTCTGATCCCTCGATCCAAGCTTGGATCATGCTAATCACATTTTAATCGAGCTTAGTTCTGAGGAACAGATCAAAGTATTTGTTTTATGTCGAAGCTCTTCCTAGCAAAGCATGAGGGCTACCACCTAGAAAAGACGAAAGCGGCATCAACACAAAGACAAAAATCCCTAATTAATGCTCTATGATTCAATCTAATGTTTATAATTTGTTTTTACACCATGTTTTATTAATCTCAGTGTGTGTATGTGTTTGTGTGTCTGCTCTTATGTATTTGTGACGGATTGATTACCAAAATCCTCATTTTACTAACAAGTGAGGATATTTTATGGAAGTGAGGACATTTTGGCTGGTCCAACTCCAAAAACCTTTTGAGGATTAAGAAGTGCTTTTAATTTTGAGGTTAGAATTGGGTTTTGGCTGGAATTAGGGGTGGGGGGTGAGTTGTAACGTTACAGGTAATTAGCTTTATGGGTAAAGCATTATGTCTGTGAAGGTCCTCACAAAGCTAGAAGTATGAGGATGTGTGTTCTAGGCTGGACAGTTGTTTGAAGTATGAGCTTGATCACTTAAGGTGCTATAAACGGCTTATTTTTTCCACAACTTGGCGAAATAAACTCATTCAACAAAAACTTATCCAAATATCTAGGACCTTCATGCGGAAAACTGGGAACACTATGGGTAATTTCATGGTTAGAAATGATTGTCGCCACACAAGCGTCATCAGCAGCTGTTAAAGGCAAATTTTGAACCCTCAGGAGCTCATCATCACCACAGATCTCCAAGGATCACGCTGCTCTCCATCGATTTCTTTGATCCATTCTTCTGCAGGATGATCGGGAGCCGAAAACCCATCAAAATAATTGATTAACACAAGAGTGAGCGACCCAACGATTTGACCCCAAGGTCAGATTTATGCCACCATCACGTGCAAAAACCCAATTTCAGAAGTCCCAGCTGACGTGTCAAACATTGAAAGTTACAGCAAATCTCTGAAAAAGGCTGAAAAGGTAAATAACCATATTGACCCGAAACTGATTGAAATTACCTTAAAAAGAGCCGTTTCCAAACGAGTGCCCGCTTTAATAAATAAGGTATTAAGGTATTTGGTGAGCTGGTCCAGTTTCTTAGACCGTTGCATTTTACAACGATTTTGATTCAAACCCCATCAACATGCAGCGTGCGGTATTAACCCTTTACCTCCGCCCCCATTCTCCACTTTGCCCTTTAGACTTTTAACGAAGCTCTTCAATTTCCGCCCGCGGTCCTTTTCGTCTGTGTGACTTTTACCTGACGCCAGTCACAAACACTGAAACAAAGGCCAGCCTCTGTTGATGCACTTATTTCCTCACGGGCATTTGTCTGTCAGTTCCAGCCCCAGCGATCGAGGCTGCTCATTGACCGAGAACCCAAGAAAATCTTCAACACATCAAAAGTGCCCGCAAGGCATCTCTTCCCTCTCACCGGGACCTCGTGCAGATCGGAAAACACATTAACCGCAATCTTGGAAAACACGAAAGAGATGCATTTATGGAAACGGCTTAGCATTTTACCCCCCAAACAAGAGTTCTGATTGATTTTGTCCGTAACCCACTTTCTATTTTGTGTACCACATGAGAGGCTTTGGTTTAAAAAAAAAAAAGCTATATATAAGTGAACTATATACTGTACAATTTATTCAAGCCAGCGACACCAGAACATTGCTGTGTTACAAAGTCAGGGGATTTTGCTCCGTCTGACTCACTTATATTCAGGATTCAGTGTTATTCTAGCAGCTGATTCCAGTAGATCAGTCTCTGTCTTACTGCTAGTGGGGGAACACTCAGGCCTTCCGTCCCCCCCCCACACACACACACACTCCTCTTTCTTTACCCAGCCGTCTATCAACCCAAGGCTCCACCCTCAGCCTAGCGAGCTCAGGGTTTCTTCCTGTTAAAATAACTTTTTTTCCCTGCCACTGATGCTTGTTTCAGGATCAGACTTTGGGTTTAAAGGGCCCAGAGATGATCTAGACGGTAACAGACGCTGTATAAATATAGCCGAATTGAACTGAATTGAAAGAGATTGCCGCACCTTCTTGCCCTCCATGTGGATGAAAATAAATAAATGTTGACTAATACTGTGAGAAAAATGTCTCTCAGTATTTACCTAATGAATAAATGAGTGTTACTTTATTGATCTGGGCAGGAAATTACTTTGTTACAGCAGGGCCCAGACATCGTACAAGCCCAACACGTGCTCAGGACTGCAGTGCACTGCTCTGGGGGTAGATTAAAACATCAGGAAGTGCATGTGTTATGAAACGAGGAAGTGGCAACTGCAAGAAATGGTAAAACTACAAAGATCGTTGAAAATGACTGGCTGTCTCACAAATCCATTTATAAGTCCCTTCTGTGGATAGGTCAGGTGATTAGTGACAAATCAATGCAGATCTGTGGATTATGATTAAAATTTAATGGGAATATTCATGTGGTATGCTTTAGGCGTTCTCTAGCATAAGACTGACAGTAGCTGGGAGAAAAATCTATGTGCACATTAAGTGCCAGACACAAATTCAATATTTACATAATATCTTTAAAATAAATGACTTCATCTTCTACATTCTCTGCATTTAAAACAGCCCCAGATATCATAAACTTGGGAACTTTGCAACCAGAACACGAAACTCTCCAAAGAAACTGATCACACGTGTATTTGGGTAAAAATATACGTTTTAATGATCACCTTTCACACCTTACCAATTTTTCTTTTTTAAATCGCAAAAAAAAAAGAACAAACACTCTTCATATATGCACTGGTAAACAAGTAGTGACTGTCTGTAGGCGTGTGAATATTAATTTGTTGCTCAATTAGCATCACGCCACCATTTCCTTCCCTGTGGTCCCTGAATCACCAGACCCTCACAATTACTTCTCTTCTTCTAATTCAGATATTAGAATCTTGTATTTTTAGTTATTTTCTTCACCCTTTTCCTAGAAATTCATTCTCCTGTTACTTTTCTGCTAAATCAAGAAGCAGCAGAAGCTGCCCTGAAGGTCCTCATGAAAATTCAATTATATATTTGCCGTAAATCACTTTATTTCTCCGAACTGCTTTGCACCTCTGGTAATGCAAGCTGATATCAACTCAAATCTCCTCTGAGTTTGTCTTAATCCATGGCCGTTATCACGTTGCGCTACTTTTTGCTCCCTCTGGATTGATTTGCTGCTGTGAAATAAGAAAACAATAATGAGAGGGAAAGCTAAAACACTACTGAACGCTCACATTAATGCAGCCACCGTTGTGAATTATTTTTAAAGACAGTTTGTGGGATTCTGCCCGTTACACCCTTAATTCCTGTGGTCGCTGATAAGATTCTTCTCAATCCAGTTTTTATTGTGAAGGAGTGCGACCAGGAACTGGTTCTCCAATGAGCGACGAAGATAAATGAAGTGACCGGGCCTCGTGACAACACCTCAATGACATCAGCTACACATCAGTGAGCAGTGGTTACAGAGTATATACCTGATCTTCAGAGTACAGTCTCTCCAAAGCGTATGTATTAGCACGCAGGCTTCTTCACATTTTATTTCATCACAATACAAAAGCTCTGCAAAGAAGGTTTGAGGGAAAAAAAGAGGTCAGAACTTCATTATCCATCGACCTTGTTCAAGAGTGAAAAATAAACATGTTCTGCTGCTCCCGCTGCAGTACAGATGGTGTTGTGAAAAAAGGAAACTGTATGTAAGTATATAATACAGCAACATCTCTTTGCACAAACACAAAGCATCAAAATTTGCTTTTTGCTGAGCAGAAAACTGAGGTGAAAGCACAGCAGACCTCAAATGAATGGATTTAGCTCTCAGGATCGAGTCTACTTAATAATAGCAGTGACTTGTAAGTGTTCCGAGAAACATCCATTCAACTTTAATTATGTTCTTGGCAAATTAATCCAAGAATAATCGCACCACAAATAGACAATTCACACCAGAGCTGGCGTGTGGGTGTGGATAAAACTAGTGGCGGGCCGTGCGTTTCATATCTAGGCCCTCAGTGACGTCCTACTTAGTCTTACCTAAACCTCATAATAGCATCAACATGACACCACAGCTTGAGAACCCACAACGAATCAAACAACATCTTAATCTACAATTTAATTACAGCATCACTTATTTGTTGTAGCATTAAAATATAATAGGCTCGCATTTAAAAAGACGATTTTAAAAGAGAACAAAGTCCACCAAAAGTACGCTATGTGTTTTTAAACGTGTAAACAGCAACGAGATGGTCGGATATAACAACAGTCCAAGAAACACGAAGGTAAACAGAGCATTTGTTTCTGAGAATATGTAGCTGCAAAACAACTGAACATGTTGGCTGTAACTGAAGTCATATACTCACGAAACCAAAGGAAAAAAACACATTTATTCTTAAAAAATCAAAAATAAATGTTTGCACTGACCAACACAGATCTCCACCACAACTTGTGCTTATTGGAAAATGAAAAATGTCCTTTCTCCTGTTCACTTGCAGGACAGGAGAGCTTCTTTTTTTGATTTTTTTTAGAGGCTGACGAAACAAGCTAGCTAAAATATGATACGAAGAGAACAGACTATTTTATCGACAATTGTTTAACAAAATGTATTTACTTTTCTGAGTATGTTTAGGCCAGCAAGGAAGGTCTTGTTCACCTTAAAGTTTCACACCAAAATACCAAAGTTTTTTGTTTTTTTTTTAACTTTTATACAGTGCAAACTAATCTTGACCAGCTCAATGCAACTGCAACGCGAGATGTTGCCTTGAGAGGAGTCAACGTTGCTCTTTCAACTGGCTGCAGGTGGCTGAGAAAGAGCAAAAACATTCTGCACCAACTGATGGTAAGAAACAGTCTGGCTGTGGACAGAAATCTATCTTGACTTGACTGGCATAATATCTAGTGCTGCGTCTCTTAAACATCCCATATCATCCACGAAGATCAATCTGTGGACTATTTAAGTCAATATAAGTGAGAGTCTATTTAAGAAGGTCTCCAGGGATACGTCACCACAGGACTAAAACCATCTATCAAAAATCCCAGTGATTTATTTTACATTAGGTTTTTCCAATGATCATGTTCAGGAAAATCTGTCCTCATTGAGCAGTTTGTAACTGGTCAGGACTGGTGCCGTTTAAACTATAAGGTGGCAGGGGGCAGAAATACTTAAAATACAAGAACTTAAACCAACACGGTTAAATCAAATATTCAGTGTGTTGATTAAGAAATGATTTGATTTTCCTCCCAGAATATAACTGGCACGGCTGTCTGGGTGCTCAATGATGCAGCTCCGTCATTAGTGTCGTTACCATCTGTCTAAGAGCCAAATTCCAGAGTAGATCCAGGTGTATTTTTCCCAATGAATCAAAGGATTTCACGAGCCTGTCTCTTGGTTCCAACGTGAGTTGATGGATCATGTCACCATGTTTGAGTTCAGCTAATGTACAAGCGAACGAGTTCGCAGTGGAAGCAGTTTCCCCATTATGAAAGTAACTAAGATCTAAAAATACACGCGCTTCCTCTGCCATCGCACCATTGACTGTAGCTCATTTTCCCCTCAGCTCTTTGGGGACATCAAAATTGATGTGTTTCACACCTGATCCATCACAGGGCCGCTTGCTTCACCACAGAAAATCACAGCGCATGAGACAGAACATTATGTATTTATTCTTTTAACTCTTTAATGCCCGCAGTGCTTATTCCATACGGCCCTGGAGCCGTTTTGGTCACATGCCGTAGATGCTTGGAGAATGATTTATTGGATTAATTAAAGCAAGCGATCAACTTGAAGGTAGGACCTTGTGAATATTTTATATCCACTGTTATATAACAGAAAAGCTTTGAGTTGGTTTACTGTCCCAAAACCTTCTTCCTGTGATCAAAGGACCTTGGACCAATTTGAGATTTCTGTTTAATCAGGATTATTTTCTCTTTTTTTTCCTCTTTTTAAATGCCTCAGACATTTTTAGTCCTTCCCAGTAACAGAAGCTTCGCTACAGGCCTTCAACTCTGCTGGATCTGAATTCATGCTGGCTCAATCTCGGCTCCTTCTGACTCACCTCAGTAATTGGTTTCACTGTGATCTACCGTGGCTGTTGAGCTATTCATAAAGGGGGTGCTGGCAGAGCTGCGGGGAGGCCTGACCGAGCAGCAGACCGCGGCGACTGGCCCCGGCCTCTGATGCCTCACTTCAAAATTAAAAACGAGAAAAAGAAAAAAAAAAAGGATAATTTCCGCTCATGAATGGGAAAGAGTTTCTATCTGTGGACGCAGAGGTGAGATGTTCATCCAATGTTGGATTTTGGTGCAACAGAAAATGCTTTCATAGCATTGTGTTGAAGTTTGACCAGATTTGGCTCCATAGATAACGTGGCTTCATATTCAACCGCGAAAACAAATTATACTTATACTTACCTTTAATATATCTTGGGGAAGAAATGGGCCAAATCAGAAAACACGTGTGAATCTTTCGTTAAAGCTTCAGTTTTAAAGATCAGGGTTGAAACATCCAGGATCTGGTTGGTCCCTCCCACAGGTCAGATCCGTCGGTCCCCTGGCGTCACGACATTACCACTGTCCTTAACATGACCCTGGGAGGCTTTGGCATCTGATTCCTGACATAGGAACAGAAATCATTGAGTCACCACTGATGCACCAACATTTCACTGGCGCTCGCGACGCCCTGTTGAATTGATTCTGTACCAAACGAGCATATTATGCATTTGCCATTATGAATTTTTAATCTAGTGCGGCACAATTATCGCTGACGGCCCGGCCTTCATCCCTCGGACAGTTAACGTCCTTGGACATCGTTGCTTCCCTCTGGCCGTAATTTCATCATAATGTCACAGTGATCTTTTGTAGTCATTATTTCCCTCATCCCAAGTTTGAGAGGAAGAATAAATTTGGGCTCATCAGAAGGTTTTTCTGTATTTGTTTCTTTTTATAACAGTTTTTTTATCGCTCCCTCTGCTGAGGCCCAAAACTTGCGGCTCTCATGTGTTGTCACAGCGTCCTTCTGGAGATGCCGAGCCAACCAGAGCAGGCTGAATGAACAGTCCTGGTGTTGCACGCGCAGTAATGAGTGGGGGGATGTCAAAAGCAAGAGAGGCTTGTCCTGATGTGCTGTCACATAGGATATTCTCAAGGCCTGATCAGCCTCCTCTGCAGGCTAGACACTCATACAGAAACATCAAGGGACACAAGTGCACACACACTGATGCAGACACACATTCCACCCGGATAACGTCCACGAGGCACAAACAGAGGCGCACAGCCCGTTTTCAAAAAGAGGGGTGACTTCACTGCTGAAGATCCTGGGGGCCTTGCATATGTCACCACGGTCCATCATTTGTCACTGTGCTGCTGACAAGGTCACAGTCTTCAGAGCAGCGTGTTAGCTTGTGCCAAGTGCACTTTTCTCTGGAAAGCGCTGCCTCATCCAATTAAGCCTCTCAAACCGTATTTGACTGACAAGTGGAAATGATAAACATCTCTAAACAGCCATTAACACCCTCCAAAGTATTGAAGTGAGGCCTCATGTGCAGCATTTCTTATTTTGAGCTGACTGAAATCTAAAAAAAAAAAAAAAAGATGGTAATATCCCACATCCAAATTTAAGCATTCATGTTGTTGACCTTGGACGTTTTACATGCACCAAACAGCAAGGCTGCAGTAAATTTCTGAGCATCTCGTTCATGCTACCTGATCAATAATAACAACTTACAGACGTAATGATTCATGGTGTTCCACATCAGCTCAAATAAGCAACAAAAGGCCAATAGAAATGCAATTTAGTCAGAGGTGCAAATTAAAGGAAGATCAATCAGGGCTTGAAATTGAAAATCCAACATCCTTCATCTATTACATCCATATTTTCCTGCACATGACTGGATCACATTTACGATAGATCAGCGGGAAGAACCGCTGTCTTGAAATTGTTAATCGTGGATTCATAAATAGGCCAATCATTTAACAATTTCATAATGTTAAATTAACATTGCCTCTGCAGAGCAGGAGGTGAATTCACCTTCTTCTATCTCTCCCTCACCAAACTCTGTCTTACAGGCTCCCGTCACGGCCTTAAAAACCACCATTCAAAACTACAAGCAGTCAGTCGTGTAGGTCAACTGCAGAGCTCCTCCTCGCCCCGCATGGCAGTAGATCACACTGGAGAGGCGCTGCAGCGGGTCCGGCCCCCGTGGAAGTGGAGCAGAACTTTGAAAGTATAAAAGAGTGATGAGGTTTCAGCATAACAGGAACAGTCACAGCCTGCAGTCAGAACCAACCATGCGCGGAGCGCTGCAGGTTGTCTCGTGCCTGCTCTTGCAACAGAGGAGCTGGAGTGACCTTTACTCATTTGTGGTACTTTCAGCGACTCAGTAGCTGCGTCTATGAGCCTGCGATGCAATTTTACTGTAAATAATGCAACTTGTTGCATTTGTTTGCCCAGAGTTTCAGTTATTTGAATGCTACAGATTAGGGATATTGCCTTTGTACTCACCAAATGTCGCTTAATACTTACTCATATGAGCCACTGATTTTTTTTTTCCTTTTGTCATTCATTTACCTCCATCAGTGGAAAAAATCTACAACTTCCCTGGAAAAGAACTGCTGCTCAAAAACAAAACCTAATTGTCTTCAGTGGTTTAATCAACCATCCAACCTGAGCTAATCACAGAGCAACAACAGGAATCGCAGCACGCTTCCAGGCCAGCGGTTATTTACACTATGATGACAACAGCGTTTCACTTTTGAATCCCTGCAAACTGTTATGAAGCTAATTTGACTTAGGCAGGAAGACATTTCTCTGACCCATCTCATCAAAATACACGTTTAATGTTACTTTAATGATGGTTGCTGTCATTTAATGCAAAGAGGATCACGGGGATCTCTACAGCGTACGACGATCTTTCATTTTTAATTATTCTACTGATGTCAGCTCATTAAAATGTAAAGAGTTGAAATGTAACGGATCAGCTCAACTCAATGGCTCCTCTGGCAGGTGCCATATACAGTATTGGCGTCTAAGCGAGTGACGGCAGGATCAAAGAAACAAAAATCAAAAAGAGGCAGAATATTTTATTTATGTTTTTTCCCTTATCACAGAAAGACAGAAAAGGAGAAAAGTAAATGTTATTCCCAAGCAAAGATCGATATCAACAGGTTTGCCCAGTAGGACTTTTTTGACGCGGGGAAGTTCAAGGCTGTTTTCTGACAATAGAGCTGCCCTGAAGCCTTCACTGACCTCTGAGTCCATATCTGGCAGCACAGCTTTCAGAGATGCTCGTCAGGATGAAGAGTAGGAGGGAGAGGAGAGGAGAGGAGAGGAGAGGAGAGGAGAGGAGAGGGAGGAAAGCATCTGTGAGAGTGACTTCTCTCAATCTCTGGCTGCCAGTGGAACAGGAACTGTCCTCCCACACAGTCCTATTGTTCGCAGGAGTGCAAACCAGAGACTTGAGGTCACGTCTCACTCAAGAATAGCAGAGGCATATGGAGCGTTTTCCGCAGTACAGAGGGAGCTGAGTCATTTGAGTGCCATTGTTCTATACATTCACAGCAGGTGCAAAGTGCTCTACTTCACTTTCAAAGCACTTGCGCTTTCATCAGTTCTCTTAGTCTCTGCTTCCTGTCATGGTACGAAATCACCAAATCAGTGTTGCTGAGTACAGAAGAAAGAGGAAATCATTTTGACCTTGCTCAATTGTCTGCATGTTGTTTTCATTTTTATTAACCCCGCCAAGGAGGTTATATGATGGACGGCGTTTGTCTGTTCGCTTGTGAACAAAATGACTGAAAAAGTTAAGAACGGATTTTGAAAACATTTTCAGGAAATGGTAAAATGGACCGGATGATTATCTGGGAGAACTTTGACCTGTGATCTTCCAGCCTATATATTTGTATACGACAGGTGTGCATCACAATTTGTGGGGAAATGAGCTGCATAACAGATATGCTCTCACTATCCTTCTTTTAGGCAAAATCTGTCATGAATAACAGCCACCGATGACATCTACACATTGCAGTGTTGCGAAACTTTCAGGCTTGTGGACTTTGCTGATGCAGCAATGTGCCACTGAGTGTGTCTCATTTTGGGATTTCCACAACTCATTTGTCTGACTGAGTGATGTAGGTGCACTAAAACTTGCTTTTGTGTTGCCTGGTGGACAATCTTTGGACTAAACTGGTACCACTAGAAAGGAGTCATGCTTGAAATGCTCCTCTCTGGATCTGATTTACATTTGCTGTATCTTTGTCCTAATTTATGCTGGTGGGTTGTTTTGTTTGTGAGATTTGGCAACTCTCCTGCAAAACTAAGTTTTACCCAGAAATCCCACTATTGCTCCTGTAACTAAGACCGTCATAGAACCGGGATTGCCTGTGGAATATCTTAGCAACCATTGCAAGTGTAGTACAGCTTCTATAGCGTTCCTATAGCACACAGATCCGAAAAATAGATCTGAAATATTGACGTCCATGAAAAAGCACAACTCTGTCCAACGTACATCTGTGCAGGGTGAGATCCTCTTACTAAGTTAAATGAATTTAAAATAATAAACCATCAATAATGACAATTTGTAAATCATTTTAAAAAGAGGAAGGCACAGCAGAATCTTATTTGCCACAGAGGCACCGAATGAGTTTGTGTGACAGCAAACGCCACCAAACCCATGAGGACTGAAATATTTATAGCCCGACATAATCCTGTTATGGGGACAAATCAAATAAACCTAGAAACTAATATTCTCATTACTGTCTGCGTCCTCTTTCAGAAGTTCTTCTCAAAAACTCTACTTATGTTGCTGCAAAACACACCGTGAGGTCAGAGAACCGTCTGTCATTGCTTGTATTGTTTGGCTGGGTGGAGCTGCCTGCCCTGCCCCCGCAGTGATACCTCGCAGGTGTAGGAACGCTAGTGTCAGTTTTCTTTCTTTGTGTATTTAGTCAACCACGCATTTCAGTCCTTGATCATCTGAAGGGTTTGAAGCATCACTCTAAACAACTTGTGCTAAAGCTGGATGCTATTTACTGTTTATGAGGGAGATGACAAGAAACACGTGAGTAAATTGCATCAATTCATATGTATACATGTGTATGAGTGCGTGTGCTCATCATTCATATGTCTGAGAATAAGCTTACAAAATTATACATGATACATTTTCTCTACGTTTCTTTCATATAAAAGTCAATTATCCACATAAATAGAATCTAAAGACTATTTAAAAAGATGTCTCAAGTCATACACCTATGACAGGTCTCACACCATCATATAACTTTGATTTAATAATTCAAGATTTAAGATTCAAGATTCCTTTATTTGTCCCACAATTGTGAAATTTATGGCACAATGAAACAGCTTTGTCGTCATTTGTCTTTGATGTCAAAACAGAGAAATTTACAGGGCCAAAGTTCAGCAGCTGGAAGAGGAAAAGCATCAACTGATCCTGAAAAGTGAGTTGGAGCAGCAACTCAAGGAACTGGCAACAACAGTTGAAAAGAGTGAGAGGTTAGTCCAGCAGTTGGAGGAGCCCCATGAGAAAGTGACCCAGGAACAATTAAGTTATGAGTAAAAAATGCTCCAACTTGAGGATCAAAACACCGTTTTGACTATGGCAAAAGCAACGTACAATACAGGGAACCAGCAGTTGGAGGAAAACCTGGCGATACTGTCAGAGAATGTACAGGTGATGGAGAGAAGCTCAGATCAGCTGAAGAAACAGCAGAAGGAGCTGAAGGACATCTGCCAGCAGCTGATTAAAAAGAAAAAGAAGCCATTCCGAGAGCAATGAGAAAGAAACTGCGGCCGATGAGACCTGCAGACGCACAAAGGAGGAGGCCAGAAGAAGAAGAGGGGGGGACTGGTGAAGGGGATTCAATGGGTTCAAAAGACCTGCGTCAGCCATCCTTCTTTCTTTTAATTATTTTTTGCTCCAGATGAAATAAATTAAAAATTCTATAAGAATAATAAAAAAAAATCATTCTTTGTTCTGTATTTTTCATTTGACTCAGCCAGCTAGTTGGAAGAGGACTGTCATCAGTGGAGGAGCTAACAGGAGCTCTACATGCTGGTTGACTACAGGAGTTAGTCTTTGGTCCAAACGATCAACCCAAGCTCAGAGTTCAATTCAGCTTTGGATACATTAGCACAAACCTCTTGAGATTACGTGAGCCGATCGGGTCAAGACGCATCATTTGTGAGATTTGTAAATCGATCTGTCAGTAACAAATGCAAACAAAACCCCAAAAACAAGTGTCCAATGCCATTTGCGTTCGAGATCTCAGCATTTCAGAGATTTCATTCTTAATTTATGGCTGCCAGATGTTTTCTAGGGCTGATGGTAGAGAAACAGCAGAGCCATAACTGCATTATCCAGCACCAGTTGACCTCTCTGGAACAGCATCTCTCCACCCTCGCTGTGTGAAGGAGAGGTATCGCACATCTTTCCTGCTGCTGTCAGACTGCACAATAAACATAACGCCCGCTAGCACAATCTGAATATTATATATTCTGATATGTATATTGTATTCACCCTCTGTACTATGTACAGGTATACAGGGGATGAGTATCCATTTATCTGGATTATTGTAAATATACATCCTCTTTGTATACTCCAAATTCTATTATATTCGATTTTATCTTATTTTTCTCTGCATGCTCTGCTGTTGTTGCACTGTAAATTTCTGAATCTGAATCTCTAGAATATGTCCCAGTTTTTGTTTCCCATGGTTTCATCATTTAGGTATCAACAAAGAAAGAAACACTCACTTTATGTTTAAAGGGTCGTTGACCTTTCCAGTGTTCTAAAATGTTGTACTGCTTGTGATTTATTTCTAATGAATTCACCTTAAAAAGTAAAAGTGGATTACCCCCATTCTCACATACATAATAAGAAGCCATCAGACCACTTGGTTGGGCTGTCTCTGTAGAGCTTATAATATCTTTTATCTAAAACCCCAAAAGACCCGTTTGACGAGGATAATTTAGAATTTTGCTTCTGCACATGATTAAAAAGTTGGTAAATGCCAAATAAGATGTTGGTGTCACAACATGTGTATTTATTTATGCACGCTACTAGCGTGTTGTGCAATAGCAGGATTTACCTATAGTTGGAGTGAGTGGAAACTAAACAGCTGCAACCCTGTTCTTCTTCAACTAAAGACAAATGGAGTTGTTCTATTGATTCCTTCTAATGTTGCCCTACCAACAAATGGCAACAAACATACAAAACATGGGGTGACATCTGCAGCCACATCCTCCAGATTCAGCCTCAGCAGGATTATTAGGAACATCTTGACCTATGAGTCTCAAATCCAAATAGACATTAATTGCAACCCTCTTTCCGCATATATCTTTTCCTGCATCCTAGTTCTGTCATGAAAAGAACTCATGATGAGTAAAACTGTTCAAAGGGGGGAATAAGGTGGCTGTTCTTCCGAAATGTCGCATTAAACAGCATCTCTAATGAGGGTGGTAGCTGTCTCAGACAGGTCAGGTGTCACTCGGCTATAGAAACCATTGATAGAATTGATCAGTAACCCATTATCATCGTAGGTCATCAGATACCTGCTTCACGCTCTGTCTGCATCTAATTCAGATGCACAAAGTCTATTAAAGTCAGTTGTCACTGTGGAGCAGCTGTGTTTTCTTTAGGTTGTGGATGTGAGGAGCAACATGCTAGTGTGCCCTAATCTACTTTCATTCTCAGAACCTAAAGCCAGAATGAGCTTATTTCATGCAAATTTTGGAACACACAAATCCAGTTTTGAGTGAATAGGAGATTCACTTGTGACTGAATGGAGAAGAGAGTCACACTTGTAATAAATGTGTTGTCATTTCATTGTGATGAAGCTCACTTTGAAACCCACTCCCAGCACCCTGTATCTTCACTTGTACACATTTGTGCAAATGATTGTTATTTAAGTGCAAGTCTGCTGTATAGGAGAGACATTAAATACAACATGGCCTCCTTTTGTTGCTGACTACCCTAAACACACATGGATTATTCATATAAAGAGATGTCCAAGGATCTTCCTTTCAACCTTACACCATTTGAAAGGCTTCCATTCAGTCAGTGCAAGGCTCCAATGAGGCATGAAACATGGCACAGCTGCAGAGAAAACCTTTACACTGAATTAAGTGGAAAAGGAAATATAAAGGCCCTATAGGCCATGTCTTGGTTGCTCCTTGTACATGTAAATGATACACTCTGAGTGGCCGCCTGAGTACATCCTCGCATTCATGCTGCTGCTGCTGAGCTGAATGTATTTCCCAAGGAAGGGGAGGGGTGATGAACTGCACATGGAGAGGTAGGGGTCTCAAAGGTTTATAGAGGGAGGCTGTTGGGTAAAAGGAGATGGTGTTCTGGCCAGGGATTGGCTAGAAGCTGGCAACATCCTGGGTTTATTTCCCTTCAGAAGACCACCATCCTTCCATTTGACTCCCCTACCAATAGCATTCCTTTTCACTCTTGTTTCAGCTCCTCAATAAAATGGGTTTGGGGTGGGCTAGCCCATATTTGTGTGAAAGGAAGAGGAACAAAGGACTGGTGGCAGCTATTGGACACCTGACTCGGCTCTCTCAAAGCTGGTTGTAGCTGATACAATTCACCCCCATCCTTGAAGACATTCCTCCTCTATCAAGACCATAGTTCAGTAGAACAGGATCTGACAGGTGATCACAGTCTTCTCTTAACCTTTGATATGTGTCACTTTATACATTATTTTTAGTTGAGTCAGCTTCAGTAGGTATGTGCAGGCATAAGCCTTTGCTACCTCACAAAAGTCAGTTCTGGAACATTAAATTAATCAGCACTCCGTAAAATGAACTGCTGAAAATCTTTTAGGACTGAAAAAAATGTTGTTTTTATCTCATCGTTTCTCCTAGCACATTTAACATTATGTGAACAAAAATTCACATTATAAAAGAATTCAACACACATATTTTAGCAGCGTCCGGTTTTCATAAGCCTCACCTTCAACAACATCCGTTATTGCCAAAGTGGGACGAATCCACATTTAAGCAGGTGTGTCCCATGCCTTTGGATAATCACTTGTAAGCAACAACAAAGAATAAGGAATGGGCCTTCAAGATGTGACATCATCAGTCAGCCGCCATCTCTGAGTAGAGCCGCACTTTTCACCCTGAATGGACATTGATGGACCTTAACTTGTCTCGCGCTCAAGAACCTAGCAACAGATTTGTGTACGAGTAGTGCGTTTACACAGCCGGGCTTCATGGGGTTGTCTTGCGCAAAGTAAACAAGACTTTGGAAGATCCCATCACATTTATAAATGGGAGTTTTTCAGTCTGTTTGTGTGGGTACATATTAATCTTGTACTCCCACAATATTTAATGTAATCTCACCAAAATTCATACAAATGCATTTTAAAGACTCTGGGCTCCAACAGGCACAATAATATTAGACATTTTTAAGTGGTTGAAATAAGCGTTTAAATACGGATGCGATTTAATGCTCTGTAATGTGTGCGTAGCTATACTGCTGGAATGGAGCGGCAACAGGGGACACTGGACGCTGCTCTGTGGTTGTCTCCTGACCCACGTTGTTTCATGTCAGGGATTTTAACCTCAATTAGTCTTCTGGTACTGATGGAGCCATGTGTTTCACTGCATGCATCGGGCACGTCTCTGAAAGTAGGCGTATCTTAGCAACACTGACTACTTTCTACTGGTCAAGAGATGCTACAGCATAACTCTGCCTCACTGGTCAATGAGAAGCTCATTCCAGACAGGTAAGAAACGGCAGTCATTTATTATTATAAAAGTCTTTTAACAATCGTTTAGTGTCAAATAAGGGGACTGTTGAGTTCTTGAAGGGGTGACAAAACCTATGATGGCAAACTAACTGAAGGTGAATTATCACCTTAAATTAGCATTATTAGCCATGATTATTTTAATTCAGAGTCACCAGAGAGGCTCAGTTCAGAAAAGTTGAGTGACAAGAATTATTTTTATTTGAACTAGAGCTTCAATTGATGACGTTCTTTGATTGACAGTGTCTAGTGATTAATAGCATTATTCCCAGGTTAGCTTGTACTCATAATGATAAGGTGACAGCAAAGTTGATAAGCTCACAACAGAAAAAGTATTCGATCTTTTTTCTTCTCGTCCTCTTTACCATCCGGTCCTCAGTGGGAAATATATTGACAACAGCTTTAAAGAAGAATGCATGATTACTCTGCTGCTAAGGGACAGGCTCCTGGAACGCAACACGATGGAGGTTTGCAAGGATTATAAACTAGATTTAGTGGAGTTAAAACCTTATATGTTCAGAAGGGAAATAACCTCAGTGTTCTCTTTTCACATTTGATCCATTTCACCTCCCATCAAAACATCAGACAAATCAGCCGATTTAAGCATTTAAGATGCCTTGAGTTGTCCAACAAAAAATGACAAGAAGTTTTTTTTTTTAGAGACATATTAAATGCTTTAAGGACAAGTTGTCTCATTGTCTTAACATCCCTGAACTTGTGAAACAATGTCTGTTGGCATATCTGGGTCAGGCAGTGGCCAATACAAAACATCCTTAAGTAGCTGTTTGCACCAGTGGGTTTCAGCTGAAGGGAAAACTGCTCAAGCATCAAAGTTTACACGACTTTCTGCAGACCTACTTTTGGGCTGAGAGCTTTAAACGCCCCTTTCGTCTGCTGATCACGTTATTCTTCCTTCAGCATAAAATAATCGCTCAACATTATGACTGAGGGTTTCTTTGTATGGCTGGAAGTTACCGCGGGACAACTGAAATGCCTCCGTCGACAACGTGTTTACTTGCAACTGCTCCAACACTAAAACCTACTGACTTCCACCACCACTAAATATAGCTGAGATATTCATGGCTGCATCCTTCGTGGCAAAGTTAAAGTTGAACGGCCTTCTTTTGGAGAAACGTGTAAAGTCCTGCTTACTGTTCATTTAAAAAGCACTTATTGATCAGCAACCTTGTTCTTTGTCATCCTAGCTTGAATAGAGCTTCAGCAACCCATTCATCTGAACAAAATAGTAATTTTTACTCTACTCTTAGTAAGTCTACAACAAGGACTCCAATATAATAGAATAGCGTTCTTTAGTATGAAACCTTCCTCACTTTGTTCAATTTAGAAGCTGAGGCTCGTACTATTAAGCAGCCTACGTGTGTCACTGTAAATGAAGGAAAACACCAGCGTGTCTTAAGATTCAAGGTTAATAATAAATAGAATGTGAGGATGCGGATAAAATAAATGCTTCATGTGTAGAAAGACATAAATATAGTGGAGCACATTTAGCCAGTCATTCTATGTTGTGGAATAAAGCTGTTTTGCTGCACAGGGTTGGGTTTTTAATCAAAATCGCAGGAAGGAATTTTATCTCTTCGCTCCCAGCATTCATAAAATCTATTTCACGTCCCAGAAGAGGTGTTTTGTTTGTTTTCCATTTCATTTAAAGAGAATAAGGACCAGTGCCAGACGCTGATTTAAAGCATCTCACATAATGTGTCACGATAATGCACATCCACCCATCCATCCACTCTCCAACGGGCTTGCAGGGACCCAGATTTTAGTCCGCTGCATTAGTCAGGTCAATAAGAGCAGAGCCCTTGAATTTCCCTTATCTCCATAATTACACATAATCTCCTCGTCTGTCGGTGTCTACGATAAAAATAACAGGGTTTGACAGGTATCCTGCGGAGAGAGAATTATTTAACTGGAAGGATTTTCATTCCCTTTCAGTTGTTTCAGATAAGGCCCAGTTCTCTAATCTAGCATTTAGGACGTCAGTCACACGGAAATGAGGCATTTCAAAAGCACATTACATGCCAGTCAGAGAGGCGTCATTCTGAAGCCTGTGCTTCTCGTGGCAACATTTAAAATGCTTTAAAACACACTCTCTCCCTCCAAAAATAGCATTAACCCATGCAGTATAATAGTTTGCTGTACTATATATACTGTATAGAGCCCATGCATGACGTGAGAATGATTCTTCTATTTTGGATCAGAAACTGTAAAGGATGTGTGTAGGCATTAATCCAAGCGGGTAATTAATCCAGTGATTATGAGAGAGATGTTGTTGAGATGTGAGGTAGTTCTTCCATACTCAGTTTGAGAATTTTCTTTTCCCTGCCAAAGACGACAGTTTAATCACAGTTTGTAAAGAACACTGGATGAATTACAGAGTGGGAATGTGGGGAACACAATGTGGATGCAGCGTTGTTTCCAAGGATTGTAATTCCAGGAGGCTGTTGGCATAGTTCTGGTCCATTCTAGTCAATCAGTTTTTCCTCACTTGGAATATGAAAAAGTAAGTGCATGGACATCACCATTTGGCAAAAGAAGAGACGTAATGAATTTCACCGGCTCTAAAAATCCCAGACACAACACTGTCATCTTGAAATAACTGTTTTACGTGCTATTTAATGACCACTTTAAAGCAAGTGCATAGGGGGAGCAAGGGACTGCTGAATGCATGTATGTATTTATATGATTGAAATTTGAATGAAATCGGTCTCTTTGGTATGACAAAAACTCCCAATTAAAATCAACAACCTCCTCCATGCTCTGCGTTATTTCATTTATGACTTCATGTGAGTTCAGCGTGTTAGTGTGCCACAACAGTTTTCAATGGGGTCAGCAAGGCTGGCTGTGCACTGTTTATGGGTACGAACGCACGCACAGCCAGGTAACGGTGTTCGTACCCTCCAGTGGAAGAGCAGGAAAAACATTTTCTGACACCAAACCGAGCATCTGGTACGCGTTAATAGACCCGTGTTTATGTTCGCAGTTGTTTATGTTCAGATCCTTTCACAAGCATTCACATGGGAAACGTGCAGAGACAGCCCAAGTGGCATTGTCTGGATGGCAGCGTATGTTGGTCCAAAGCCCATATGGAACATCAAGCATTAACGGTGCCATCACAGATGTGCGACTTACCCTTGCCATGGACATGAATAAACCCTCGCACCATCAAGGTAGCTGACTCTGAAGCTTTGTGCAAGTGCAATACAGGGCACCTCTTGCATGGTATTAAACACTGTAATTTGGACACATCAGCAAAAGAATATAATAAAAAATTAAACAACACGTGGGTTAAATTAACATTAGTATTTGTTGAATAAAGCATCTGTACTGTGTTGTCTCCAGGGTATTAACACATGCAAAGTCACAGTCAGAGCCAGAATAAAACCTATTCCAAGCATCAGGTGCTAAAAACACAAGATTGCTTGACTTCCAGACATGAGCTTCCTCCAGGACAATAAGAACACCTGTAGAATAACAATTGGAGTCCAAGGTGGCAACCAAATACATATTTATATATAGTTTTTATGACTTTCGAAAATCATGAGCAATTTTCCTTTTAAAGCCAAGTCCATGCTGCTGCAAGATTTACAGTTAAAAGCACATAAATCTTTTACGTACAGTATGTTTCTGGTACTGCTGGATTCTTCTGGGACGGTCATCCAGACAGCAGCAGCTGTATCAACACACCAGCCAACTGTGTGATGTTCAGTCCCCTGAATGATTAAGGGCAGAGGATAAGGATAAAGATGGACCAGACCCATCTAAAGCTCCAGTTAATCTTCTGTTGGCACTGCAGATTGTATTGCATTAGCTTTATTACAACGTGCATCATCTGGTTAAGAGGAAGAAAAATTCTCCTCATCTATTCCTGAGCTAGCTTGGATGAAGTATTCTGTGGGACTAATATTAACTTGACTACAGTCATCCCAACTGTATGAGTGGTCCAAATACAAAACTGGATCAGAATTCTGACACTTCCTGTGATGTTATGATGTAAAATAAAAAAAACGGGGTTCAACACTGCTGACATCCTGTCTGGATGTAGCATAAGTATTTTTCTTTGTTACACCTTCATTTCTTTCTTGATCACCAGCTCATCCTCCAAATAAAAATTCTTTACCTTTAACAAATGTTCCCAGTGAGTCCGATCGGACTTCCAGGCATTTCTTTCCCCCCCATGCAGCGAATGGCTGAGATAATGTTTCTGTGTTGTTGATCCATCTTTTCCAGCAGCGTGTGCCTAACAACTGGAAAACCTTCAATACTGCCAGACACCGCAATTCTCTACACAACTCAGATGAATAAACCATACTATCCTTCCTCCAACCCTTCGCTGTTGGGGGACTGGGCTGAGAAATGGAGGGTTACTGGTTCAAGCTCTGGTGTGGACAAAACATGGTCAGCATTCTATTAGTAAAGGAAGGCTTCAGAACACCTTCAGAGCACTGCTGAGGCGCCCTTGAGCAAGGTACTGAACCCACAAATGATGCGATGAACTGCGAATCCATCTAAGGTTGTACCTGGGTGGCTCCCCGTATGTGTACCCTCCCTGTGACCCAAAAGGGTAAAAGCGGCTAAGACACAAGGCAAAAAGTCTTTCCTCGCCACTAAGGTTGACGCTTTCCAACGGTGTGATTTAATTGGATGAGAACAGTGATTTATTAAATACCCGGTTGCATAGTGTCAATGCCCGCCATTCTTGCTAGATCCCTGGAACAGTGTGGCCACAAAAAAAAAGGAGAATGCATATCAGGCTATTCACCGCTGCCTTTGCCTATAATAAGTCTGAATAGAAAAAGAAAACAACACTGAATTTCAAATGCCGGAAGATTATTGTAATTGTGGTGAAAGAGGTTTTCATGCTACACCTGTTTGTCTCTCCAAACAGCATATTGTCATTGGTAGCCATTTATAAAATATAGGACCGTATAGATATGAATGCATGGACAGATTGATTATATAGTGTCTATCCGATTAAGCCGACCTTTGACTAAAGCAGTCAGCAAAGTAAACTGACAGTCAATGGTGTGTGTGTGTGGGCTCATGTTGCATAAATCTCCTCCCGAGGGACCAAAATCTAGTTGGAATTTCAAGCAGTGTGTAGGATACTCAATGGTACCGTTGCTGCTGGAGCACTGATGAGATGGGAGCCTTTCCGGGTCACTTACATATTCAGCAGAGGGGAGGAAGATAGGGTTGTTTTTGTTTGTGCAGCATGCCAAAGAGTAGCCCCAAACTTGCTCTTTTTCAATGGATCAGCTCTTCTGAAAACTGACAATGAGCTGAACGTCCACCAAATCTATAGTTGTTTGGGAAACCACTGCAATTTTGCGAAACCCCATTGAACGATCTTTTCAACTGATGCAAACCCAACTGCTCTATTTATCTACGCTTTAAAATGCATACAGGAGTTGGAGCATCAATTTTACAGAACAGGTACGCAATTATGGAAGTATAATGGGAAACTTAAATTGAAAACCATAATTACAAAAGCTAGCCAGTACACAGAGACACTCAGAGACGCTAGGCTTATCAATGAAGAAGCCATTTATAACACCATTACCAGAAACCCTGGTGTAATAATAATCACTGCCCTGTGGAATTAAAATACATGTCATTACCTCATTTATCCTGTTATAATTTTATCACATTGTTGCTAATTGCTACTTCCTGACGTCCACCTGTGAGCTGAAAAGAGGGCAGCCTGATGAGGCAGAGTTAGCCTCATCTGAGCCTCGCAGGCCTCGGTTGACTACTCTTTCAAAAACCTATTGATGAGAACAAATGAAGCACATTTTATAAATCAATGTTGTGCTTTTTTTGCAGTAACGTCATTGACATTTTAATGGGAACCCTGACTGGACCTGTAGACCTGGTGCAGCTATAAACATGTGAAATTATTTCATGAACCGTTCACGTCTACTTTGCATTTTGGGTAATGACATCAAGCGGTTGGTCTTGGGCACATTAAACTGTCTTTTGTTCAGCTTGTTCAGTCTGAACTGGAAGGACAGAGAAAACAATCATGAAGAAACCCATGATGATCAAAAGGGGCGAGGAAGCGAGAATGAGACAAACTTGTTGGTGTTTGAGCGGCAACCAGTTGCTGGCAACAGGTCTTTCTGTCTCCAGCTGTTCACAACAATCACAAAAACCAAGTGTGTAGTCTTTTATTCATTCAGGAGTCTCCATCCAGATGCTTTGCCTCATCAGCCTCCCAACCGGGTTGGTGATGACTGACCGAATCAGCCCCAAGTCGCTGATAGTGTCGAGACCAAAGTTCCTTGGGAAGATGTGTTCATCCACAGACTCTCGCTCATTCAGCTCTCCTCTTCTTATCTATCAGAAGCCGTGACGATGTTGTCGCCTTTAGATTGATAAATGCAACAAGAATCAGCAGAGTCTGGCCCATCACAGTCCTCCCTGGTCGTCTCCACCCACTGACTCTGCAGAGTGCATCATTTAGCTCTGACCCAGCCACCAACTTTAATCAGAGAACAGATGATATTCAGCCATGAACCGTGCGATCCCCCCCGGCGAGGAACCTTTAGCACAAGGCTGTTATATCTCCTTGTATGTGTTTGTTCTCTCATGCGGTTAATCTTTCACCCGTCCTCTTTTGTCTTAATGTCACAGCACTCGTGCCTCGTCTTGTCAAGCACTTCCTGTTTTATTTTGAAAGATAACCTCTTCTCACCCTCCTTTACCCTCTGCCAACTATGAGTTGGGCAACCATAGGGTGGGAAAGAGACCAGGCATCAGTTATATCAATTACCTTTACTTAAGTTTGGACGATTCTGTCTAAGACTATTTCACTCTTATGCCTGTGGATACATTACTTCTGCATGCAAAACAATGATGGCCAATATTCCCATTTTACATTGATGTTTTGTTTGTTTCAGCAGTGATTTATATCATAGGTTGTGTTGATATTTCCTTTTGCATTGCAATAAACAAGGTTGTAGTAACTCTTCAATGAAAGGCTGTACAGCTCAACACCTTTTTCCAACCCTGTTACTACAATACCGTAAAAAGCACAACACATTTATCACAAGACATCATCTAAAGACGGCATTTGGGTCTAATACTGGAAATAAAAGCACTGAATACATTTACTGTAAAGCTGCATGTCACAGCCAAATATGCTAATACTAGGGATTATCAACTTATTAATTCATAATTACTTCGCTTATGACCTCATCCCACGAGGTCATGTGACAGCCAACATTGGCTTTTGTTTTCAAAATAACCCAAAAATGTTAATTTTATTGAAATATTCAGGAAATGGGTCAGGGAAGATCTCATTAAATTTTGCTGATGTTCCAGATTCTGGGAGGACATTGACCTTTGATCTTACACAGCCAAGGGGCTTTGATCATAAAGTAACCTACTAGCTTATGTAACCTTGTATTACTACTGCATAAATATATCCTATACTAGAGGCCTAAGAAATTAGCAGCGGTGTTTCTGGTTTGAAGTAGTACTGACTTTGTTTTTGTTATATTGACTTATTTTGTTGGAGTTTGATAAAAAAGTAACTGGATTTTCTAGGAAACCTTTTATATTCACAGGCAAAAATTAGTCACTAGACAGCAACTAAAGCAGTAACAAGTCCAAGAATATGCAAAACGAGTGCAGAAGTAGAATCTCTTTTGTAATGCCTTGAAAACGTGTGCACATCTGCAGTGTTGTGTTGAATAAATTACACTTCAGATTGATGCACATGAGTTTTTACTCACAAGTTTTTTTCCACTTTGAAGTGTTTGTTCATCCACTTTTTCCCCCAAACAGAACAAAGTAATCTCTAAAAGTCCTTGCAAACCATCCCAGCTTGTGAATGAAGTAAACCAAACAAAAAAAAAAGCTTGCACCATGTGTAGATTGGCATAAAGATGAAGGGCAGACAGGCAAAGCCAGCCCTCCTCTACACACATTATTTAGCCTGACGTGTTATGAATCTATTAGAAATTCTTTTATAGCATGCTCAAATAGAATAGCCTAACACCATAATGTGCTGAAAGGCTATCACAACGCAGCAGATGCAAGGCTTCAGTCTGCCTCCGTGTCCCTTGGCAAGGTTGCCTCTAAGCTGGGTTCATTGTCATCAGTGGTTTATTGGAGAGCAATGGAATCTTTGGAGCCTGCTGCCTTTTTCTTTAGCTGTAGCAGCGACTGTGTGAGCACAGCTCCAGTGTTCTGTGAGATTATATTCCTCCTAGAATCCCATCAATTTTCAAGAGGACTGCGATGTGAAAGTGACTGATAAACAATGAAGTCACATGATTAGACGTATGGCACATTTCAGGCTGTACGTACAGACAACCATTTTTTAAAAAGTGATGCGACACCGACAGCATTACTCTCTTACATGTTAATAATCTGGCACATCGGGAAGGACAATGGGCCGACGCCAGTTTTGAATTCAACCTGCGGGTACCCTCGCAGCAGAAAGATCAGTCACCAAGCCGGCGTCATCAATATATCACCGCAGGCCTCCTGAGAGAAAGATTGCCCACCCATGATCTAAAATGTGCATTCTAAATAGTTCTTCAGAAGGGTCAGGGGTTGGTGAGTCAATTCATCTCTAAACCATCTATTACGTTTTATTGATTTGGCCGGCTTACTGTGACAGGCTAATTTAGTTCTCTGAGTGTCAAACAGTTCTTGAGATGGACGACCGAGATGATAATTCCCCAGTCATCAAGCTGCAGCCCTCCTGATTGGTGGCTTACCGCTGGGTTGGAGTTTCTGCCGTCAAATATCCTTTTTGAAACCCGCAACGAAAAAAAAATGGGTGTGATTTCCAGAGTAAATGTCGAGGAGAATGTATCATTAATCAGGGGGTGTGCGAGGATGTTATAGATAGCAGGCAGTATCTGCAGTATATACATAGAGCTCACCCCACCACCCCCCCCCACCCCTTTTTTTGTGGCCACCCACTCAGAAATGAAGCAAATGCTGCCACTTACCCTTTTCCAGACAGTCTGGTTCATTGTGATCAGAGGTGAACCCGAAAACATCCGCGCACACAGTCCAAGCTGAGCTCATCACCGCCTTCCTGCTGCTACTCTGGCCGGCTGCCTACCACAGCTCCGATGTCGTCTCTCAGAGCGCGTGTTGTGTTTTCCACTTTAATATTGTCTCAGGAGACTCAAGACAGCTGTCGCTGGTTACTTCCCCGGCGAGGAAAACCTTGTATTTGACCTTGTTAACGTGTCCATATGGTGATTTTTTAAAAAGATACTAACACGTACAAAGAGCAACACAGGCAGCCAAGGAGCTATAGTCCGCGTGAAAATCACCAAAGAACCAATCCTGGCGGCACGTACGGACAGGCATTGCTGCAAATTGAACTCCCATTTCCACCCACCAGGCTCACTTTTTTTATTGGGGCTGCAGGGTAAAATACCAGTAGGCCTTGGAAGTCTCCAGGTGGTGTACGGAATACCTAATCTAGATTGTTGGCAGGTAAATTTACATTTCACATGCATGTATTATCAAATTACTCTTATCTCATTTTCATAATTTTCTATAGACCTATTGACGATGACATTTCAATGCAACGGCCAACTATCGAGGACTTTTCGAGGAGGAAGGTTGGATTGATGATGGGCAGATAGCACGAATAGACCTATTTTCCTGCAATCAAGCCTTTATAATTCAAATAGATCATCTACTTTAGATGCTACAAACAGCAATAGTGGCATCTGCGCAAGGTTAATCACTTTCATCAGAGTGAAATTGTGTTCAGTGCACACAAAGCTGCAATTATAGTCTAACACAATTTTGATTAAACACAACTGAGGTTTGTAGCAAATGATTATTGTGCTGAATAACCATCAAGACTCACTAAACTGTTACTGACTGAGATGTCAAGCGCATTAGGAGATGCTGCTGAAGTTACCGAGAACGTCCGTGGAGAGCCTCGATTCAAACAACACAGAAATGTGGTCATGTGACCTGGCCAGATGTTCTAGTTTGTGTGAATAAAGAACAGCTTCAAATGTTTTCTTAAACAATGAGCCAGTTAGTACATCACAATTTCACCTTTATATAAAGCCAACAGAATAATATGATTCAAATACAATGTATTTAACATAGTAATAGATACATCAAACTATAAGAAGAACATTAAAAGTGTCACAAGAGAAAAAGGAACCTCAAAGCAAAAATAAGGAACTATTAAGATGTAAGTTCTAGGCACTGGCCCCGCAACTGCAAGGTTATGCTAAGCTAGTCAGAGTTGTGCGTCATCTTAGCAGAGTTATTAGTAAAACATAACATATTTCCATGGTCCATGGTTTAGTGTGTGTCTATTTTTATTATTTTACATTATGTTGCATAGCTAAAACTATCATTATAGAGATTGGTCTGGAGAAGGAAACTCAATTCTGTTGTTCTATTAGGATTTTTTCAGTGAATGACCTTCACAAACATCCCATTTATTTCAACACAGGTTATTATTCCGTGTTTATTTGATATTTATGTTCTTCAGTCCAAAAACAAAGAAAAATGGAAGGTATTACCATCAAGTTGCCATGGTGCCATCGACCAGTGTCTGTGAATCCAAAATTCAAAAACTTAATTACATCATTTTTTTCACCTTGTGTCGAAATCTGGGTTGTCAACTGTGAGGCAATGTTTCTCGAGTTCACGTCAGAAGCAGCACACCCACACACACACACACACACCCTCGTCAACAGGAAACGTTAATTTAACGTAGTGCAACGTTCTAAAATAGCGTAAATTCAACGGTCTGAGCCCTGCTGCGCAATGGGTTCGAATTGGTTTGAGACGAAGAAGATGGAAGATTAGGGTTGGTGTGGGTGTGTGTGCGTGTGTGTGTGTGTGTGTGTGAGAGAGAGAGAGAGAGAGAGAGAGAGAGAGGAGGGGGGAGGCAGGTGGGAAGGGGGAGGGGTTTAGGCTGGTCCAGACAGTCGGTCCTTGTGTTGGCTCCCTCACGCATTCGTCTTTGCGCATCATTTAAGGGGAGCCTCTCCGCCGCTTCCCCGCTCAGCCTCACAGCCCGGCGGCTTTTACAACCACACAGCTGCATCACTTTCCCCCTCGTTTCCTCTCATTTTCTCCACTTTCTGTCCGAAAACCCTCGTCTCAAAGCGAGTCCTTCCATGGAAACGCGGCTCTCGCTGACGCGGTTCGGGTCGGTTTCTGCGTCGTATGCGCGCCGTGGAAACCGTTTGAGGATAGAAGAAAGGCAGCGGTGATTCACCCGGACGTTCAGCGCATCATGACACTAGAGCCACTGACAAGGTACGCGTTACCCACAGATTATTTAGCAAGGCTTCATCAGATATTTAGCGTTTTTGGAACACTTCTCATTTGTGCCACGGCGTCTTGCGTTGCGCTGAAGATGCGTGCACAGTGGAGAATGTTAGAAATCCGCAGTGTGGAATATTCCAAATGTTAATTTATGCTCTCTTTACACAAGTGCGTTAACATCCGGTGTTTGATCAGAGTGAGAATCAGCCTGTCGGCTCGGTGACAGGCAGAAATCGGTGGTCTCTCCTCGTAGTCAGCCGATTTCATTACACCAGCTGGCGCATTGGACGGCAACAAAGTCCCTCCACTTCTGACTTTGGCCAGCTGATTCTCAGTCTGCTTGCGATTGTTTCAACAGAACAGCAATATTAATTTTCCTCATCTGGTGTTATGAAAGTAACGCTCCTCCATATTTGGAATCAGAAGAGATCCCTCGATGCGTTATTCTTTATTCTTCTTTTTTTATAGATCTGAGCCTCAGGAGGCCCGGTTATCACAGTGTTGTGTTAAAATTAGTTCTTCTTCCCTGAAAATGTGTCATCCATCACTCATAACAGCCATTTCCCCTTGATATGACATTGGAACTGAAGGTTTGATTCGGCTGGCTAAATTTTCGGTTTCCCTGATGAAACAAGTGGATTATTGCGTATGGCTTGGATTGTCCAATCAGGTGGAAATAAGCTCCTTGAATCAGATGCAAAGATGCAAGAGAGGACGTGATGCGCACACATTTGAGGGTTCTCTATAGTTTCTTTAACTGTAAAGCTCATTAGGAAGCTTTTTGAAACGTGATATGTTTAGAGTCTGTGCTCCACTTCCTCTTAACTTGGTCTGTTTTTGAAAGTTACACCCAGGAAATATGATTTTGCGAGTGCTTATTTGAAACAAGAGAGAGAGGTAGGTAGTTGGAGCTGTAGCAAGGAAGTGCATTAGTATTTTTTTTTTTTATTCAACCTTTAATCGCCAGCCTTCGGTGTAAGAATCTAAATAAGTGACTTTTTTGTGCTTTGTCGTAATAGAGTTATAAAAATCTGACAGTGAGACAAATTCATCTCATGACAAAACCCAAACCATCTGTTTGATCCGCAGGGAGGACCCGGTATGGACAGCTGTGTCTAAATGAAGTGGTCCAGTCATGCAATGTTCCTGGAAGGCAGTCATTCTGCTGGCCTTGGCCTCCATTGCCATCCAGTACACGGCCATCCGGACTCTCACCTCCAAGGCGTTCCAGCTGTGTCAGTTGCCCAGCCCCCAGAACTGTGGCCTGGGAGGCCAAGAGACAGAACCTCCTTTTGAGCGGGCGGCGGCCGGCAGCGGTGGCTGTGATGACTACCCCTACTTTTCCATCAACGCCACCCGTAAAATGCACATCCTGATCCTGGCCACCACTCGGAGCGGCTCCTCCTTCGTTGGCCAGCTGCTCAACCAGCACCAGGAAGTTTTCTACCTGTTTGAGCCTCTCTACCATGTCCAGACGACGTTGATTCCGCGGTTATCTCACAGCCGCACTCCTGCAGACCGACGTGTGATGCTAGGCGCCAGCCGCGACCTCTTGCGTAGCTTATTTGATTGCGACCTCTATTTTCTGGAGAGTTATATCAAACCCACACCGACAAACCACACTACAGATAAGCTGTTCCGGCGCGGGGCCAGCCGAGCCCTGTGTCAGCAGCCTGTGTGCGACGCCTTCGGTACCGCTGATGTTAATCTGGAGGAAGGAGACTGTGTCAAAAAATGTGGGGCATTAAATATGACCTTAGCCACAGAGGCGTGCCGGGAGAAGCGCTACGTGGCAATCAAAATCGTCCGGGTGGCGGAGATCGGAGACCTGCGCGCTTTGGTCGAAGACCCACGGCTGAATATCAAAGTGATTCAGCTCGTCAGAGACCCGCGTGGTATTCTGTCATCGCGGATCGAGACGTTTAGGGATATGTACCGTCTGTGGCGTATCTGGAGGGCCACAGGCCGACGACCCTACAATCTGGACCTGAGTCCCCTCACGGTCGTCTGTGACGACTTCCTCAGCTCCGTTTCCACCGGCCTCGGTCACCCTTACTGGCTGAAAGGGAAGTACATGCTGGTCCGCTACGAGGATATGGCCAGAAATCCGCTCTCCAAGACAAAAGAGATCTTTGACTATCTTGGACTGTCTATGGATAAAAACGTGGAAGACTGGATACAGGCAAACACTCAGGGCAGCAACGAGCCCTCGGCGAAACACAAGTTCGGTACGGTGAGGGACTCGGCCGCCAACGCCGAGAGCTGGCGTCTGAGACTGTCGTACGACATGGTCGAGTACACGCAGACGGTGTGCCGCAAAGTACTTCAGCAGCTGGGATACAAGTTTGCAAAATCAGAGGAGGAACTGAAAAACATGTCTATCTCACTGGTACAGGACAAAACTTTTGTACCATTTTTGTAACAAAGATAGTTCTCTGCCGACTATTTTTGATATGTTTCTAAACGTTGCCTTATCATTTCCGTACTCCCCGTACTTTTCTTTCTTCGAATTTGCACTAAACCTTAAAGATGTTGAATGCACCCAGGGGACTGCGGATCGGTGTCCAACACTGCGGACTAGCACAGGTCAAACGTAACAAAAGTAACCAAACAGGTCACACACTGGACTGAACGGGGAGGGGTTTCTTTAAAATCGTGTTCTTTTTGTTACATCTGTGATGGTAAATTTGGACTGTACAAGGCCAACTGTGCAATAAACAGTGAGACGTCACCACCACCGGTATGGAATTTCTGTCTGTTTGGGAGGATGAGCCGTGCATCTGACAGATGTGGCACTCGCAAAGTATAATTGCAGACAATTAATAGCAAAAGAGAGAGAGTCCTGCAGCACATCATGCGTGTTTTGGCAGCCATATGCTACGCTAATTGGAGTTAATGCCGGAATCCTCGTTCCTGAAGCTGCACTCCATAGCCGATGTATCTCAATCAAGTGCAACATTTATAACCTGAATATTAAGTTTCTTTGAATCCAAGCAGCTGCCGACACATTAAAATGGCATTTGTCGCGCCTCTTTATCATTTTGATAGAGATGCATTTGCTCACCTGCTCTGGTTTTATTTTATCTGAAAGCATCCTGATCCCTCGTGCGTAAACCACCCATGCCTTTTGTACACTTCCTGTTTATTACAAATAAAAGATTCATAAGAAAAAGATGCCTCTTTGCAGGAAACGTTCCGCTGCAGGAATCCTTACAGCTATGTTACACCCCGCTACTGGAAGTAATCCCATCGGGGATCAGTTCACTCAGTGTTGCATCTTCAACCAGCGCATGTTTGAGGTTAAAAGGTCAAGGTTGAAGCGTAGTACAGCAGTACGTCATAATCCCCCTTTTGTTCTCTGCTCCTCGGATAATTCGGAATTCACCGGACAGCTCTCGGAGCCCTGAAATCTCCATCAGCTTCAACATCCTAGAATTGAAGCACAAGATGAAACAGAGCTCCTTATAAGGTTTTCACAAACACGGCGCTGATGTTGTTTGTCATTAGTGCTTGGTGTCCGGCGTCATTACTGCTGGGGGGTGGAGAAAAATGGAATTGAGAAGCGAGACCACAGTTTGTGTTGATTTTGCCGCGTATGTACTGGGAAACGCAATGGTTCCTCTTCCTCCCAGCCAGCGTTCGGTGACGGGTTGGTGCTGCCCGCAGCAACCCAAAGGGCAGACGTTCTCACGGACGGGAGCTTCAAAACCCACGGCGAATGAAAAGGTCGCGTCGTAACATGCCGATTTAGGGCTTTCAGAAGAGAAGGCGAATCCGAAGTGCAGTTTCCATCCACTCATCTTTGTCTTTCAGCTGGTGTTGGATTAGTCAGTGAAGTGTGTTGAATTATTTTGGGTGTTTTTTTAAATCTCTGGACACCTCCACCTGTGTTCCACATGCGACACAGATGATGGTGCCGTCCAATTAAACGGGAGAAGACGTCGGCTGATTTCCAGGCAGTGACCACTTGTTTACCCATGAGATAGGAGTCCGTGAATGCAGCATCACATGGCCGGGCTCATCAGTATTGGTGACCGGATGTCCATTGTGATGCAGAGCACAAACCTTTGATCCGCCTCTGTGCTGAGGCTCCGAGGCAAACTCTCTCTCTCTCCTCCTCCCTCTCTGTTGGTGCTCTCCATCATCCTCTCTTTTCTTTCTAGCAGAGATCTCCAGGGATTGTTCCTTTGCTTCACTGCCAGTCTGGGGTGGGTTTTCTTTTGGGGGGGGGGGGGTCTCTCACGTTACCTATGATTTTATTATTTTCTTATGCGCTCGGCGTTCTGCCAGTCCTCAAGAGGGAAAAATACTGCGTAGCTGGGCTGGAGCGCAGGCCCACACTTGCTAATAGCACATTAAGGAAGGATTTGAAAAGGTACATTTACATTTACATTGACATTTATTTCTAACTTTATTGGTCGCATTTGCTAACCAGATTCTAGATGTTTCATGTGAATGTATTAGTTAATGCAACCTCTCAATTCAACCAACACATGGGCAGGCGGCAACGGCGGGCGTCGCTTCTAGGCACTGGCCTACGGTTTGTTTCTCGCTTATTCGACAAGTATTTCACATGTGCATCTCACACAATGTATGGAAACAGACATTTGGATGATGAATTTGTGGTGTCCAAACCTAAATAAATACTGAGCTCAACTGGATCCCGTAGTTTAGACTGCAGTGTTGGTGCAGCTACATGCTAACAGCATGCTAGTATAGTTTAATGCTGTTTTGGCATCTTGAAAACGTGCACTAATTGAAATTGTACATAAATATGAATTAACTTTATGGGTTCTGGCGATCCAAGGCTTTACCAAGCTTGCTGAATTAAATGTTCCAAAAACAATTAAACATGACTGTTTTATTTCCAATAAGGCCAGATGGCCGCAGAGCACTTCCAAGCTGTTAGAGACTGTCTCAGTATATTTTCCGTGTCCAGTAAATCTCCCTTGAAGGGATTTGAGGTATTAAAAAAAATAATCCACCTGGATTTCATTTCTGTTGCATCAAGTTTGCATTTTGGATATGAAATTAATGTGAAAGTAATGTGATTGTTGGACAGATCACCAAAAGTGCTGCTGCTTGATGAACGTGTGTGTCCTGATCGCGACACGTATGTATTAGTGATCTGGTTTCTTTTTCGTGTTGTCCCAGGGCTTCCATATGCTTCTCCACCCCGTAATAAAATCCATCTCTCTCTCTCTCTCTCTCTCTCTCTCTCTCTCTCTCTCTCTCTCTCTCTCTCTCTCTCTCTCTCTCTCTCTCTCTCTCTCTCTCTCTCTCTCTGTGTGTGTCTCTCTCTCGTTTTGCTTTTCATTTCTGCTCTGATGCGACCTCCATAATCTGACCCCATGTGACTGCGTGACACAGAAACATAATATTTGCATCCCCGTTATGAGTTGTGATGACAGAACATGTCCTTCCTGCTAAAGCGGCTGAAGAGACATGAATCTCCTTAAAGTGGGCACAGAAATAAAGTGACTGCTCTCAAGTCAAAAAAGGAACTCTGGTCTGTGCTTCCTTCTCTTTTCTCGCTGTAATTTGTGAGGCCGAGTGAATCACATCACTGACACTGCTGCAGCGCGAGCCGCTTGTTTCCGTAGTGACATGCACACGTTGTCCGACCCCTCGGCGTGTCCATTTTTTGTGCTTTATTCGAGACGTCATTCGCCAGGATGATTCAGTCGATCATCTCCCAGGTGACCCCCTCTCCCTTCCTCAGCTGAGCTCCACAGTAAAGATATGAAAATGGGATTTGGTTTTTAGTAGGTATGTTCTGCACTTTTGAACAAGTCATTACGGGGGGGTTGGCAGCTTAACTGGAGCTGTCAGCGTACAGCACCCAGGTCATTATGTTTCTGAGCGATGTAGAGTGCCATTAAAAGGTTTAATAAGCAGAGCAACTTCAAAATGTGCTGTGAAAATGGGAAATATTTCTCTGTAATTTGATAATTACAATAGCTCTCATTCTCACTCATGAAATGTGACGCTAATTTCATATTCTAGCCTCAATAAAAAAGGAACCTCTGCTTGTATGAACAGCTGTTGCCCCCTGGATATGTTGTGCCCGGCCAACTTGTCTCCCTTACCCAAAAAAATAGAACTTTAATCGAAACGTTAAGGACTTTTTTATTTTAACCCCAAATAACTGCAAACACGCCAGCAGCTTTAGTCACACACAAACACACACACAGACTAAGACTGAGGAGCTATTGATGCTGATCTACCCCAATAAGTCTGGGTCCCAGATACGTGAGTGAGTGTGAACGTCGGTGCACGCCGCCCCTCTGCACACTCGTCACTGTGGTCAGCTGCGTCTCTCTCTGCTCACCACAGTCGCTCAAATTCCCCCTACGGCTGGCCTGAAAATGTGAAGCAAGATTAACGCACAAGCAAACAAGTGTGCACAGTGATGAGCTGGAAATAAACCTCTGGCAGTGCGGGCTAATATAGAAATATCTGACCAGATATGGAGGAGCTGAAAACCTGCACCAAGGCAAAGCTGGCCAGACTACACCTGGGTAGCGTGGTTTGTGCTGATGTGTGAGCAAAACCTGAAGACCAAAGTCATATTTGCAGCTAAGATTTTGTCAAATCGACTGCTGCTGGTGATATTTTAGTTTGAAAATTGTCCTCATTTGCATGTGAGGCTTTATCTGCAGACTCGTGCTGCGTAGCATTCGTCTATTAGCCTCGTCGCTGCATCAAAGCTCTTCTCAGATGGGGGGGGGGGTCTGTTATCATGAATTTCAACATATTTGTGACTGTTGTGCATGCACACGCACATAAGTGTGAGCTGCGTCCATGTGTTTGATTTGAATTCAATATTCACTGAAAATGAGGCTTTGTTGTCTTTGGGCTGATTATATATTTATGAATATATTTTATTTTTAACGAGAGTAAAGAATAAACAACAGACAAATAACTATTTTGATGATTCCTCTACTAAAAGCTTCAGCAGCAAGCTCCGATTGAATTATTAACTGAGGTTTTAGCTGAAAAGCAAAAAACCTCCCTGATTTATTTATCAGATCAGCCCATAAATAATTCAGAAATACAGATGGAAATGCATAATAATTATAGCACCAACAGTTACCAACAACAGTCATTGTGCTTTTCATCATTGTTAAGGGACCGTCTATAATGGGCAGACTGGTGTTTTCCACACCGCCACCTGCAGAGGTGGCGTTGATGTAAATGACGTTTCCCCCTTAAGCTGCGCTCTCCATTTATGTTACATCATAATTTGTTGGAGTTTCATTGGTCAGACGTGTTGAAAATTGCTCCAAAACTTCTTTTAATTTTTTTTCTCCCTTTTTTGTCAGTGCTATCCATACAGTTGTTCGGAGTGGGTTTTTTTTAATGGAACAGCTTGTGGGATATCTTATTAAAGGGCCAGGACTCAGGAGTGGATTATAAACCCTCCACACATATCTGGGTGAAACTTTGCGATCTTACGTGTCAACAAGACGTGGAACAGTGCTGACAATATCGGGACATTTCACACATCAGTGCGGGTGAAACTTTCCTACGGTGATCTATAGATCATGACTCTAGGAAGGATAAATGAGATTCTGGCTCTCAGAGAATGAATTGTAACTTTTCTGCAGCCTATGACCACAGGAGGGTTCAGCCTTACATTTGGTGCAGAGTTGATGGTTTCCAGTCCAATATTCTTCCTCAACAAACCTTTTCTGTCTGGAAAAACAATCCCTAACGCAGTAACTGAAAGGAAGCAAAATATCGTAGGACATTTTTCAGCTTGTAATGGTCTCCGATCCCCCTGACCTGTGTCAAACTACCACTGTTTTCTTGCATCTGGGGTCCTGGCCAATGAAAATACTTTTTTCTCCCTTCTTGCATTTTTTAGTACCCAGAATCCTCCTCGCGGTCCTCTCGCTGTTCTGGATACCTTCTTAGACTGAAGCTGTGACTCAACCCTGACAGGGAAAACAGAGGAACTGAGTTTTTTGAGATGCAAAGATTGTGTTCGCCCGCTGGCCGTGTGTGCAGGAGCTGAATACACAACCATGTAATGGTACAGGGGTGGTAATATACATCCAGAGCAGTGTAGTAATGCATTCAGAGTTTTATCATTCACAAACACACACATGCATCCAGGCATGGGAGGGGAGCAGTTTCATGCATCAAAGCTTGCTCACCTCATTCACTGGGATGTTGAGTCAAAGTGGATGAATATATGTTTGATTCACGATGACTGAGATGGTAGCAGTAGAGCTCACGCAAATATGAAACTCATCTACTCCTCATTTAACAGGTTAAAGAGTCCAACAGACAAATCCATTAAATGCATCCGCAGTGCCGTTTAATAAGCTGAAAGCCCTGACATTCAAATGTAGCCACAAAAGGTTAGCGTTAGCCTGCTAGCTGTATTTTCTCTGCGCCGCTGTCATGTGGCGTTACTTATCATGGCGTTAAACAGCTTGAGATAGCGGGCTAATGTTGGATTTTTTCACGCTACATTTGGCATGAACAGTGTTTTGTGCGCTCAATACTTCACTGGCAAGAAGACGATGAGTTAATTTTGCCATTTGCGTGGTGTGTGTGTGCGTGTGTGTGTGTGTGTGTGTGTGTGTGTGTGTGTGTGTGTGTGTGTGTGTGTGTTTTAGTAACATCGCCGAACAATGAGCCGGTTTGATCATAGTAAGTCCACCATCTAAAACATCTAGGCAGGTGTTAATGTTATAGAAAAAAGAAAAGAATGGGGTTGAAAAAAAATTTAAGCAGCTTTTTTCTTTTTCTGACAACACGCTCAATAAAATTTAAAGGGGAAATCTGCTTTGCAATTACTCTTTGGATCCTCAAATGTCACAGGGCCGTGGATGAATTAAGGTTGTGGTATTCTGCTTTAATACCCCAGCCGCCACTGCTGCCGCCCTCCTGAGTTTCTCTTTCTCAGATCAATTTGTCGCGGCTGCTTTATTGGCAAGCGCGGAGACGGATTTGGCAGGGGAAGCCTGTTACATATAAACCACGTGTCGAACCACCCTTTTTGGCTGTTTTCAGGTCATCGCTGACGGCAACAGCTGTAGACAGGGATATATTTAGAAATTTGAGACAAGAGGTAAGAAAGCTTCCCAGATGATGTTGCACAGAGTAGAAGTGATAAAGCAACATGATGGAGAAATTCCAGGTCATCTGACATCTGACATCTTCCATGGCGCTGATGGAAAATTGGCAATTATTGTCTCAATCTTTCTTTGATTTCGCCCCATCCCCCCCCCCCCCCCCGGTTCTGAACGATTCTGGTCAGTACACGGAGGGATCAGAGAGGCTTCAGATGTAGGGATCTGCATTCAGTCAGGATCTGTCTGGTCTGAAGTGGCCACAGCATCTGTGCCAGTTATGCCACGTAACAGTTGCAATTGCATCCCGGCTGCAGCATTCAGGACAATCTGGACTGGACGTAAAACCATAATGTCCCTCATGTCCCTCAATCCTCATTGGAGGCAGCCATCACGAAATGGTATTAGCGATTAATCCTGTGCAAACTCCTTAAAAGGGAGGGTTAAAATCGACTTAATTGCTTGTTTGGTGTTTTTTTGGGTTTGTTTTTTTCAAATTTAAAAAAGTCTTTTCAGGGCTTTCATTCAACGCTATTCACCTTAAGTCTTGTTGACTTTTTATCTTCCACCAATCCTTTTGCCTCAGTAGGAATACAGAAGTGTGAGAAAGAACTAAAGAGGCTCAGTTTGTCGAGCACTGGGCCTCTGATCGTGTTCAGCTGAGGAGAAAACTCCGAGCTATGTTTCTTTTCTGCAAAATAATCGAAAAACTGTATAATTACGGGGCATATTGTACTTCACAGCTTTTGTCCAACACAGCTGAGAGCTGCTCAAATCAGCAAACAGATGTGGAATCTTGTTATATTTTGAAATGATGAATAATGGAACAACGCAATTGTTGTTAGGACTTTGGCCCTGAGGAGGCTCATGAAAGCTGTTCCACGTACACGCCACGCCGTGAGCGCCTCCACGATGACTTTCACTCAGGCTGACGTCCCGTCTCATCACGAGACGTCTTGTTTGGTGATGGTTAAAGATAAGCAGCTTAGTAACAGAACAGCCATCCTGCCAATCGGTGGCCCCCCTGTCCCACCAGGTTGTGCTGCTGCGGGGGGGATCTGTTTTTGAGAAACGTCATGCATTTACCATATTAGCATAATGGAAATGAATGCTTGGAGGCACTAAATCAGTGTGAATATCACTTATCGTTCCGATCTGTAATTAAGCATAATTAACAGTGTTGTTACTTTACAGTACTATATGCGCCTTTAGGAACTGCACGTTTTCACACACTTTTGCAGCGAATAACACATTTTTAACCTTTGATGCAGCCACAGGAAGTGAGGAGATGATGCATTACGTCGTTGAGAGGGATCCTAGGAGCCTCAGAGGAGCCGCTGGCAGCAATCATCAGGGAATTAGAGGTTTTTGGGGTGTTTTCTTTTTCCTTTTGACTGCGGGCTGAAGGAAGAAAATAAATGATTATAAAATATGACATTGATCAGACTATTAAAACTCATATCCCTTCACCATCACATGGGGACTTGAGCCGTACAAACGGATTCCATCTTTACGGACTCAAAGTTTGGATTTTGTTTCCTGAGCTCATTGACATTTATGATAGGCAGCTGTAAACTCGACTCATGTTGTCTGGAAGTCTGGTCAAAAAAGGACTGTTGAAATCTGGCCACCGGCACACGGGGGATTGGATGTTCCTGCAGAGCCGAGGGCTGCACGCGCTCGAGTGCACCCATCCGACATCAGCCATCACTCTTACATAGCTGGAGAACTTTGCCCATCATCCTCCCTTTTCTCCCCAACATATCTGGCAGACATTTAAAAGATGTGTTTTGCCTCCTGGGACGGCTCTCTCGGCCTACTGGAGAGAATAGTCTGCCCGGGGCAGCCGCAATTTCTGGTTTGATCTTGATCTGGCTTTTTTTTTTTGATGGACAAAATGGCGTTTCAAATATTCTGAAATCACAACAGTGAGGAAAACTTTGCGACTGCCAGTGACGCTTTTTTACGTGCCCACGGTTCCTTTTTTTTGCGTGATGTTTGCAGCATTTGTACACGACCAAGTCAATGTCTGAGACTCCCGGCAAACCAAAAGTGAGTCACTTCATCGTCTGAAGGCAGCTTCTGTATTCCAGGGAGAGATTTTGAAGAACACTAAACCAGTTCAATCGAGTGTTTCAGCTGTTGCCCCATGAATGGTGTCATAAAAATGAATCATAGGCAGGTTTATATGCACAGGTCTGTATTTATTTATTTTCTGTGGATGAGATCATTTTTCACTTCATCTCTTTGCTTTCTTTTCCCGACATCTCATCGCATATATTTTGCCACGCTTTTGCCACCCATATTTAATGTTTTTCTCTTGCACCTTTTTTTCCCCCCACTGATGGTAGTTATTAATCATTTCTTTATGTTTTTTAGACTGTGGATTATGAATCTCATGCTGTGCTGAGCAGCAGAGCAATTGGAGAAAGAAATAAAAATAGCTTGGTATGTCAGCGGGGGTTTCTGATGGCCTCGTTTCCTCTGAGAACTCATATTAGGTCTTACACACATCTCTTACAACTGACTAATAAGGAGCAGCCGGCAAAGTTAGTTCAAGCTGACAGGATGAGTCACATCGAGTCAGTGTTACTGCACATCTGATCCACGTGTCTCTACCTTTGTTGCACGACGTGCTGCGTTTAGAAAGGACAACAGACACTTGTGCCTAGAGTGCAGAAATATCAGCATGCATGCAGGCACACTGTCAGGGTTTGTTTCCCAGCTCTTAGTTCCCCTGCTTTTCTTCTTCCTGGCTTATTTTCAATTTTTTTTACAGCGTTAGAGGATCAGATACTGACTAATCCACCTTAATTTCATTCACCTCTGGTTTCATTGCTGTCATCAAGCTCGGCAACTGCTGCAGTTTGCAGTCAGACGTGCAGCCTTGTGACCGGTTTCCACCTGACGCGTCCAGTATCCATTCATCTGTCCGTCCATCCGTTTTCTGCTAAGCATCACCTATTCCCGGGGTAATGGAGCATGTCCCGGCAGTCACGAGGCAAGAGGCAGGAATAAACTGTGGATCCGTCTCCAGTCAAACCAGGATCCTCTCACTGTGAGGCAATCGTGCTAACCACTGCATCACCATGCTGCCCAGTACATTACTGTGTCTTTAGCCTATAGCAGTTTATATAGTTTTGCTGTACTTTTACCTATAAATCCCAATGTGAATCTCCCTTAGCAGTTTACATAGCAACACAACAATCTATCTATATGACCTGATCTAGATTCACACATCAAAAGTACAAATACAACCAATTTTTAACACATTTTTAATGCACTTTCATATTTGGGGTCCATAATTGCATCTAATGGTAAAGCCATTATGAAAATCAACCAATATTTGTGAAAAGTAGTAGGAATCACTGTCTAACGCACCGACTGGAACGGATTTAGTTGGTTTAGCAAACTGGTTAACTTGGAAAACCTGGTGTTGTTTAGTCACTGCAGTGAAAAGTGCTGCTCACCTTTGCTCCAGCATGTGGTGCACTGCAGAAACGTGTCTCTGCTCCCTGGTTTTTCTGCCGTAATGACGCCTCAAGGGCACTTTATCGTGTTTTCTCACACGTTAAACCACCATACCTAGGCACGCTTTATCATGTTTTTACCATCAGGGGGGACATTGAAGAGGGTGCCTCCTCACTTGTGTTTTTGAACAGGGCTGCCCTCAGGGACGCCATCGCTCATGAAAGGTTTTTGATGTTGTTTTCGCAATGAATTCCATTTTATGTGTGTGGCGACACGCATCGTGGGTATATTTTAAAAGTCAGTACATCAAGTGCTGTGTGTCTGGGCAGTGTGGGAAAGGATCCTGTTTATTACCTCAATATATCTTTTATATATGACTTTATTTCATGTGCATGCACGTACAATTCACAGCCTGATGAATGTGGTTATTCTCTCCGTCGATATTTCAGGTAGTGATTTTGTAGATGCGTCGATTTCTGGGATATTTCAGTAAGTAACTGCCCAAGGTAACAGATTCAGTTTTTTGATTTCGGGAACGCTGCGTGCTTTCTCTCTGGTTATTTGGCCAATGGAGCGTCTCTGCATCCTGTAATAAGACATTTTTGCAGCAGGCTGACTTAATTAGAAGAGTTAAAATGGATAAATTATCAGACGCATTTAAAGACAAGAGCTGGGCAGTCCTTTTTATTTTAGCTCACCTTTGTGCAGCTGACAGTGGAGGAAAGTGCTGCCCTCCATTATCCTCTGCTCGTCTGCATTCATCAGTCACGGAAATTTGGGCTTGGACGAGACGGAGAAGGTGGTGAGTGCTGACTCACCTCGAACCGGTGGAGAAAAGGCATAAAAATACTTTTAATGTTGGGACTATCCCCCAGTTACCAGTTACCCCCGTTTTAACCCACATCACTGAACTGTATTGCACGAGTGAGATGAGTAAGAAGCAAAGGCTCTTGAACTCTCGTTTCATAAGTCAGTCTTTTCTTAGGTTCATTTGTGGTATTGGTTCTGTAAAAACATATTTCCTGTGTTGTGCCTTTCAGTTTGTAGTTGCTGCCGTGCTGTGAAATCTGTTTCCTGCATTCATGTCTGCTTTTGTTCATCTCTGGTTTCCTGTTGTCAGGTTTTAAGTGCTGGCTTCCTCTGTCATTCCATTTCAAGGTTCTTTGTTGGGTTTTTTTTTTTCTTGTATTGAATTTTGTTTCCTTCAGGGTTCTCACAGTTGATATTAACAGATTTTCAGTCCTAATGATTACTGTTTTTGTCACCTTCTCTTCTTTTTCTGATCGTTACTTTCCTAAGTAGTCTTTTGTTCCTGAGCATTTAAAATGCTATTTGTCATGCATTAAACTGTTGTGACCCTGGCCTGTCTTTACCTTTGCATCTCAAAGACAAACCAAAGCCCTCTGCACTCTATAACCTTCATGTACTATCTTTTCTATAAGGAAAACTGCAATGGTCTGTTGATGGAAACACAAGATGCTTCCGAAATCGAATTTTTCTCATGCTGAAAAGGGTTTATTTCAGTCTATCATTTACTAATGGTCGCGGTACAAAAGTACAGGGCAAATCAATTATCCCAGCAATTGTAGCAGCACTGGACTCTCAGGATGGGTTCATGCAAAACAGAACAATTCACACAAAAACCAAGAAACTTGGAGGGTCAGGAAAACAAATGCTCTCTGGATATTCTCCCAAAACAAGATTAAGTGCTCTGGACAGCTGTCACTGCGTACACCACACATTCACCCACCTGTCATTTCTTTTTTTTATTCTGTGGACACGTTGCGAGGCCTCTTTTGCCCAGCTTATACCGGCTATTTCAATAGTCGTATTTAGTTTGCTACACTATGCCAACTGGATCGGCTCGATTCCAGCCCAAATAATAAGCAGCTGCCAAAAAGATTATCATATCATTAAAGGGGAAACTTTGTTGAATTTCAACCAGCCTGGCCTCATTACAATGTATATGCAAATGTTGAACTTTACTTCATTTTTTTCTGCACCCAGTGGCCCCTGATCATTTTCTCCCAGATGAAACTCTCTTATCACTCATCTCTGGCTCTTATTGCCTTCTCTCAAAAGTGGTGTATATATAAATATATATATAGTTAGTGCGGATCAGGGGGTATATATATATATATATAATTGTATCTTTCACCTGTTTTAATAGTTGTTTTTTATTTTTTTTCATTCTGAAGAGAGCTTTATGAGCAGTGAATCTGTCTGAAAACAAACCAGTGCTTAATGACTCTTTTTGTATAGGTAAACTCTTGGTGGTTTGTGCATCTAGTTTGAAGTTACAACTCCCCCAAGCGCAGTTTTAGTGCCTTATTGGGTTAAATTTTTGTTTTCACTATAATGCTAATAAATTGGGGTTGGGGTGTTAGTACTCAATGGTAATAATCCTGTCAATAATCCCATTAGGGACATGATTAAAACCACCTACATGGTTTTATTGGTTCATTTACAACCGGCAGCACAGTTCTGGGTGGTTGGGCCCTTTAGTTAAGTGCTGTTCTGAGTTTCCTGCAGTGTTAGTGGCCGGCAGGATGGTGGTGGGGCTGATTTCCTCTGCAGCATAGCAGGTGGCAAAGTGACCAGGAGCCAATGTAAGCACACCGCCTTGAAAAAAGATGTTTACTACTATCACATAAATGTTGTAGCTGGTGTCTCAAGTTGTCCTGTGTATCAGATCAGAAGGTGGCACCTTCTACTCCTTCACACAGCACTCCCAACACCCCCTGATCCTCACTAACTAAACAAGGGCAGCTAATACTCCCTTAGCCTGTTATCAAGCACCCCGATCAGTCCTTCCTTGTAAACCACTGAAGCCCACAGCCATTAGTGGTGACCCTGCAGACAGAGCTCCCAGTGTTTTAAAGGAGAGGAGCCAGAGGCCAGAGCCTCCCAGACCAAAGCCTGGATTAGTTACTAATCCCTGGAGGTATTTCTCTATCCCTCTGCCACCTCCTGCTTTTCAGGAATCTGCTTGCTGCTTGATTTAAATTTTCAAGGGCAAGGGAGTTGGACAGAATGATGTGGGAGTCTAAGGAGGAAGGGTGAGAGTCCAGGCCAGTTAATAGAATATTGGAGTAGCAGAGGAAGAGGTGTGCTGTAAAATCTACTCTGTGACATTCTATTGAGGACGATGGGAAAAAAAAATGTCTGAACCCCTGACTTTTGAAGTTTCACTCAGCTCTTCCAACATATGATGCTGTTAGAAAAAAACACTATATTATTACATAGAGAGTGTTTTGGGTGCACTCCAGCTTTTAACAGTACTGCACTAACGAGACAGAGCAGTGCATCGTCAGCGTCCTCCCAATCAACTCAAGAGGGATGTTTATATTGCTCTTCATGAAAAGAGGATGGAGGAGACTTATTAGCCAGGGACACACAGAATCTCTCACTACAACACTAAGTGATTGTCAGGACACCCGGTTGCTATCTGTAGCAGCTATCCCATGTTTTAAACTGAATCTATCGTACAATTACTTTGGTTGAAGATCATAAATGTTCTGAATGAAAGCTTACTGCGTTACCCCAAACTCTGGTCCCTGCAGCGATCAAGTATCCACACTGCATTGTATTCCCATAATCCACTGCAACACACATTTTATAGTCCACTTTACCTACGGCTCATCAACATTTTGATGGCATATGTGTCATCAACGGTCCCCCCTCCTTTGTGTTAACTTGCTCGACGTGGGCTGGCTAACAGACGTTGATGAAGGCACAATAAAGACAATCATCATCACGTAGCCGCTAATTACCGTGTCATAATCACCGCCAATAAGTTATTCATAGCAGGCGTCTCATTTGCAAAGGGGGGGAAAATAAAAATGCTGCTCTTCTGCTGGAAGTCGAGCAGTCTGAATTCTGAGATGATTACACTCTGAAAACCTCTGGAGGGGCAGATCCAATCAGCGTCTGTGTTTTTTTTTCCTGAATGTTGCCGATATAAAAGAAAAACAAGTGCGGCATGCAGAGATTGAGTATTTGCACAGCTGCACCTTCGATAAAATCGAATCAAATGGAAAGAGCGTGATGGGGAAATTTCCATCGAGCAGTTGTCACAAAGACTTGAGTTGTTTGTTTGTGGGGGCTTTCCTTTTTTTTCTTTTTTTTTTTGCCCATTCTTCCATTTCCCCAGCACAGAAGATTAGATTATACCGAGCACAGGCAGTAAAATTAGTGTTGGATCGCTGCATCGCATATGCCCCCCAAGGACAGATGGGCTTGGAGAAAAGGGTGTGCGAGTTAGAGAGCGAGAGGAATAAAATAGCAAAGAGAGAGGTGAGTGCGTGAGCGGATGGCTGAGTTACTCAATGCCCAAACATCCCTGGGCGGTGCTGGGGTGCACGTCGTTGACTCCCTGCTTGTAATAACTGCAGTCACATTTCTCACAGCCACATTTCGTGCTTTAGCGAGTGGATGATGAAAAACACATCCCTGTTTTAACTTTAGATGAAAACAATGCGACTCTCAAGCTCAGGAGGGGCACTTAATGTCCCCTTTTTGGAGGAAGTGGGAATCCAGTGCATCGCAATTTCAACCTGACAGTTTAGCTTGAATAAAAGGAAATTAAACTGTCTCTTTTGTTTTATATTTCTGGGCATTTTAGATAAGTGGTTTGAGCCTGAAAATAGTTTGACTCTGAAGATCTACATTCACCTGTAATGATTGGTGGTCACATTTGGCTGGTTTAGCGTCCTTTTGCTTCCTGCTTGTCTCACCTTGCTTGTCTCCTAAACGTGATCCCAGCTGATTAATGTTCCTCAAACTGGTCTTCCCTCACCACTGCTGCTGGTACCATCAGCGTGACGGCCATTAGGGTTAGTCTGCTCACACCTTTCGAATCAAGGCGCGCTTCCAAGAACAGGATCGGCTTCTATTGTGCAGCTTCTAAGCAAGTTAAATAGGAAAACCTCATGGGAAGGGTTTGGAACAAACGTTCATGTGGATGTAAGTAGGTGAGAGTAAAGTAAGTGAGAAATGTTTTGGGTTTTTTTTTAAACTTGAGGTTTTGCTGCAATTTTGTCCTTTATTGTGCAGTAAACATGGCCAGACATTAATACATCTCCATTACTGTGCAAATCAATCAAACAATGCAAACTCATTGGAAAAAAGAAGCCTGTTTGTGGAAGGTACTTTCCTGTCTGAATAAGCATTCAATTTCTGCTCTGTGACTCCTGGAAATGAGCATCACTGGCTTTTCCAAAGCACAATGACAGACTGAGAGACCCGATTGATTAGATTTCATGCATTAAACATCAGAAAACAGCCTTATTTGGCAGATGTTTACCCAAGTCGAAGAACAAGCTGCAAACTCTGACCGCGCCACACATGTGACGGAGGCACATGCGGGTGGGAGTAAGCATTTGGTGTGGCCGTCTGTTTTCATTCTGTGGTTTGTCAAAAACGAAAACATAATCATTGCAGCTGCATGAAATGACCTCAAAACAAAAACCAAGAGTGCTGATGGCAGCAATCCCCTCACGCTTGGTAAACATTAGCAAAGAAATGAGCCAATAACAGGCTGTCGCATAAATGTTTTAGGCAGAACATTTCATGCCCCTGCAAAAGAGAAAATATTGCAATTAACAGTCAGAACCTGTGGGTCTGAAGTGTGACATTTACGACTAGTAGTGGCCAATCAACAACGGACTCCACTTTAGGTCGTTCTTCTTTTACAACGGTTTCGGCTCTGAAAAGGTCAGACCACAACTATTTCATTATCTCTGCCTGCTGGTCCGATCATAGTCGGAATTTTAGAACTAGCCATTGCAAATGCCTTGAGATAACTCCAGAGAAGTACACAAACCTGCATATCTGTAATTAGAGATGTGGAACATGGCGAGCCCAAATGTGTGAGGAGGAATTTTATTTTAATGATTAAAACTCCTACCTTGAGAGATGGATGAGTCATGAGGGAAAAAATAACTGTTATTAATGCTTCTCTCAAATGATGAATATAATTAACTAATAATCTGATTAGTAGTGACAACTTCGCACCTGCTCAGTCTCAAACATGTCACGTTTTCATGGAAAATGATAAAATAAGCCACTGCAGAGCAGACCGCCTGGGTTTGGAGTTATCCTGAACATCAATAGCTGGATTCCCAGAGGGATGTCTGGAGTCACTCGGGCTAATCGAGCTGTCATATACCATCACGCTGCAAAACCTAAAGTGATTCTTTAATGTGGAACATACCATAACGGCTGCTATAGCTGCCAAAAAGGTATATTTATGTTGGACTTGGTGATGACTATGCTTATGAAAGCCTGTGATCAGGTGCAGATCTTTTAATGATTGCACTAGCGTGCACGAAAGCATCAGTTTCCCTTCCAGACTGTTGCCCCAGTACACAGGGGTGGGTTCATACATCATGACCCCCCCCCCCATCACTACCACCACAACTCAGGTCTGAACTTTTTTATTTACATCATCTTTTTAACTTTCAATTTAGTCAGTCTCACTGTTTTTCTCAATAAGCAAACAGGACTTAATGAAGCTGCAAGATTCCCCGTATTCCCATGAGAGCCGTTAGAGTAATGATTCTTGGTGATGGTGGTGGTTCCACCTGTGTTTCCTGTGGTTTTTTAAGAGTGGTCCTATTTAGCAGGAAATTTACCCAATCAGCAGATTTTCAAACCTGTAGTTATTTATTTATTTTTTAAATTCCATAAACTGAATTTCTGTTAATCACTGCTTATGCTTAATTAGAGTTATCAGGGAGAGAAGCCACCACAGGATGCACACACACACACACACACACACACACACACGCACACACACACACACACACACACGGTCTCTCGCTCACTGAGACCAGGAGCAGATTCAAAGTCTCCACAAACACCACAGAGCTCAAAGTAAAAGAAGCCGCTACTGCACCACCCAAATCTGCAAGACTTCCACATGTTTTATGTGGGCGAATTTATCAGCAGAAATGAGGATTCGTTTCTTATTTCAGGGACCTTTTGGATATTACCTCAGTGATTAGTTAAAGTGTTTTTAATGCACCTTTCCATGAGAATTGATCCTCCTCTGCATTCTCTCCACCTCCTGTTAGGTATACTGGGCATTACACATTAATCATGTCCTCTGTTTCCTTGTTCCCTTGAGCACCTGGGCCTACCTGATCGGGGGTGGCAGCTCTATAAGTGGCAGGAACTGTCGTTTTCGGTCCCGCTCTCCATCCATCTTTCAGCCAGCTGCCTGAAAAGGCTGCATTTCTCTTCATTCCTTTTGTTTGTGCCCTGATGCGTTTGTTCTTTTAGCCCCTTGCTCTTTTCTGTTTCTGTTGGGGTTTATGTGGTTGCGTCAGTGTCGGTCCTCTGGTCGACTAACTTTTTGTATGGTTTTTGGCTTTTGGCCTCTATTTTATACCATTTGTATGCAGCTTAATATCTTATATGTCAGGCGACATAATTCTGGCTGACGAATAATGAAGTTACAGATTTGAGTCAAACAATTGGACTTTTATTAATGTTTTGTCCCTGTTTCATATGTGAACCTTGAAAATATGCTTAATTATTTATATATACATATATATATACAGTATATATACAACAAAAAGTTTACCAGATGTCACAGTTAAAAGAGAATAACACATCAAAGGGTAAATTTGCTCGTGATGGCATGAACAGCTTTGATTGTGTTAAGGTCCAGGAAGTGCTGTTCTATGAACTCCTGCTCACATTTCCTTGCTTTGCTCTGGAGAACATAATTTCCAAATATTTCTTATCATAAAGAAAGAACCATGTAGGGAGGCGCTTTGATAGAATTCAGGTTCCAGGATCAGCAGATCAGATGTGACCTGTGATCTTCTCTTACTCTTCCTTCAGAAAGGTTTTCAGTGCTTTGTGCTGTCCTTCCTTGTTCTGCACATTGCACCTCATTGATCTGGTTGCAGATTTGATGTTAAATATTTCCTTGTATTGTGTCCCAACACAATGAGAGCTCCCAGTCATTTACACAGACAATCTTAAGGTCTCTGATGTCGAGGCTGCTGACACGATACACAGTATATATGCACCTTTATTACATATACATCTATTACATCTCCTTTAAACATCTCTTATGGGTAGATAATGGGAAGTATTGTGGGTAAAAGAATAGATAAAGGATCAGCAAAGATTTGTGTGTGTGTGTGTGTGTGTGTGTGTGTGTGTGTGTGTGTGTGTGTGTGTGTGTGTGTTTATGTGTGTGTGTTTATGTGTGTGTGTGTCAGTACAGTGCGTTCATGTCTACAAAAAGGCTAAATTACAGACACAGAAAAAATAAAAGGTTCTTTACAAATGCGTCCAAGCCTGAGCCATTCTGACTCAGTTGCTCATTCAGACACGGAACTAGCTGAGGCTCCTCGTATGAACCTGGAGATAAATCGCTCCTTCAAGTGTAACCAATGCCCTTTCAACATAAAGAATAAAAGGGTAAGGGAGAAGATGCCCACTCACTCCTGTGCTTAGGCCCATATAGCCTCAGCACTTAAAATAATACGTATTATTCGTCAAGGACTACGAATGTGGATTCTGCAGAGGACTGTATGTTTCATGTGCTATTCATTTTGCAGCTGCTGCATCGCTGGCCCTGAGCTTCTGAATAGACAAAGGATCAAAAAGGACTGTTGGAGCTTATATTTGTCTTAGTATAATAATAATATTTATAATCTTTAATCTTTATATCTGTTTAGTAATCTTTATATCTGTTTTTTCCACTGTAAAAAGTATACGAATTACCATTTTGTTCAAGGTCTATGCTGACATTCCCTGATCAATGTTCAGCACCAGGTCGCCTTTTGAATCAGTTAAACATTTATCATTACATCCACTATAGGGACAAAGTGCTACATAAGGGCTCTAAAGACAAAAAAGATTACAATATTACTGTGCTACTGTACAAAGATTTCTGCAATGTTTTTCCACCATTTTTATGCTTCTATAGAGTCCTTCCTGCTAAATATGCTTCTGCCTGTGCATCCAGAGACCCTGTTCTCGCCAGCATCATCTCGCTGGTGAACATCTATAATTTCATCTGCAGGAATTCTGCACCACAGTGCTTTAAGCAGACTGTAATTGCACCACCGCGCTTGCTGTGTTTTTAATCCTACGCCTCGTACACATTATGATAAATCGTATTCTTCTGATGGCTGCCTCAGTCATTTATTCTTCCTTTTCCTCTCCCTCCACTGAGCTTTGAGAACGAGGGGGCGAGAAACCCCAAAACATGAATCATTAAAAGAGTCATGTTTTAAAAGAAGAAGGGGAAAATAGATCGCTGCAGATGCACCTGCAGAAATAACAGTGCGCAATGAAGGAAGAGCGAGACGGGGACACAGAAAGAGGGGGATGGTAGTGTTGTTCCCTCCTCATAAGACAAAGGATCTGTCCTACTGTGCTTGGCTGTGGCAACTGCTGTCTGCAGAAGTACAGTCAGCAAAGAAAAGGCTAATAATCTCCATTAATAACACCTCACCTTGTCTTCACCAGCACTTTTTTAAAAAAAAAATCAGTTTTTGTGTTTTTCTTGAGAGTGTGCTGTTGCATGCTCTGTGTAAGGTGATGGTTGGGCTGGAAAAGGACCAAAAGAGGAGGGGAACAGGCATTTGTTGCTCTAAAAACACAGGATTCCTTTCTCAAATTGCCTCAAATAGTCATCAAAAGTCCCAGTCCATTGTGGAACACCTGAGTCGTGTATGGCAGAGTATAATTCATTTTTGTGAAATGTGTGTGTGGGGGGGGATTGATCACAGTTCCAAGAGAATGTTATTTCTTAGGTGGCCAGTGCACTGTTGTATATAGCTGTGCCACAGTGGGGCTAATCTGTCCCCCGACCCTCTGAAGCGTTGGGCAGAACACTGCACATACATTATTTAGTTGAGAGAAAGATAAAAGGGGGCGATGACAGACTGAGAGTTTGTCCCAGAACCAACCAACCGAGCAAAGTTGATCTGTTTGCAACGCGGGGGAGTCTGTTGTTCTTGTCTTGATTTATATTTGCCTCTCAGGATCCTCCAGTCCCTTCAGGTTTAGGTGAGCTTTAGCTTGTCGTCTCTCTTCAGTTTAAGTTAGCTGTACGTTCAGGTTGTTTGTGTTCTGCCTGTACTTTGTCCTCCCTGGTGTATTTGCTCCCCTCTCTCACCTGTCTAATTATTCCAATGTCCTCCGCATGCACCTAATTGTCTCCGCACCTTCCCTTGTGTATTAATGCCCCACCCCCCCAACCCTTAAGGTCGGATTTCTTCCTCGCGAAGTTGGAAGATCCTCCCGACCTCCAAGTTGCCTTACCAGAGATAGCTGTGAACATGTAGAATCTGCTGTAAATTTCCTGTAATTTATATTTTTCACGTTATGTGTGAGAGTAGCGCTCGTAGTGACGTTATCCGTCTTGTTTTCCCACTTTGTAGCTATACTGTTCCATTCTAATTAACAAGCTACCAAGTACGCTCCAAGTGACCAGATGTGATGTAAAAAGAAGAATTTGCTTTTTATCAAGGCCACATTAGATCTGATGGATGGTCTATCCAGAATATCAGATCATTTATCAAAGGCATTATTCTATGTAACCTGTTAAATACTTTTTTTTCTTTTATTTACTACTTAAATCTTCTCCACCCCAACAATCACGTGGAGACTCCAGGGCACAGTGATGTGATTATGACTCACCGCTGGTCCCTCGCCTGTGCCGAGCCACATGCCTGCCATTCTTTAACCATTTTCCTATCATTATGTATGGCTATATTTTACGAACAAACAGGCATTTGGCAATAAAAACGATTTCTGATTAAATCATTTTTTTTCTAACACTAATTGTCGCAATTTGGCATCAAACCACCTCTGCTACCTTGTTTTAGCTCATGAGGATTGTGACTGCTGAAAGAAATTATTTGCTCTCTCTCCCTCTGTCTCTCTGTGCAGGTTTCATCAGATGAGCCCTCTTCGTAAAGTACGGGAGACGTGGCTTATAGATGTCATTTTGTGCGGAAATTATTCAGGCCACAGAACTGAACTTCTGCACAGAACTTTCTCACACATGAATCCTTCATTACGTTCTGTTCTTATCTCAATGTGACCTTGATGGTTTGAAGTTTCCCAGTAGGGTAATGACTCTCTGTTAGACCCTCAGTAAGTTTCCACTGAACAACAAAGAAGTTCTGACTATACAATGTTGCTCATCTTGCACCTCCTCCTCCTCAGTGCAGGTGGTGGAGAGTTACAGGCGGTACACGCTGTCCCTGTACTCACTTTGCATGCAGATGTGGTTTGAATAAAACTCACAACAATAACTTGGGCTTTGAACATCTTTATTTGATCAAAAATTGCCAGAACATGGCCCCGACGTGCGTCCCGTACGCCAGCATGGTGGAGATAAACTTGAGATGGTTCTCCTTTGAACCAGCCTGAAAATACATTCATCCTATTTAGCTGAGCAGGGCTGCAGAAACACTGCTGGCTGGCTGTGTTACCACCATTGCATCACCTTGACTTCCTACTTTAGACTTCTTAATTGCTGCTCGTGCCTTGACTGTAAAGGAGGCGGGGGCGGGCATTCATCTTTGCTCGGCGCTTAATTCCAAGGCCGCTCATCGCCAGACTAATCACTAGCAAGATGATGTACATTTTGTACAAATTAAATAAATGCATTTAGAAATAGAACCATTCGGCATCCCAGATCTCCTCGGCGGTGCTATTGTTCCCGGTGCGAGTGTCTCATGGGGTTATCGGCCGTGATAAAATGGCATTTGACCAGCGCAATGCCGCTGTTTCGCATTGATCGCCACAGCAGCTCCACAGAGCCTTTCCATGCTTGTTTATTTAGAGGCTGCGTTGACGCTGTGTTGACAGAGTGGTGCAATAACCAGCCCGACACACAGGACAACCATGTCGAACCAGCTGAAGAGAGCAGCCCAGACCCCACGGGTGATTAAATGCGTTTCATTCACTGTTGTTAGCTATTGATTGATCAGGGGGAGAGCAGATGAGGGCGGGGTGTGGAATGTGGAGCCAAGAACAAGAAAAAATGACTCCGCTCTGATGAAAGAGCCGAGTGAAAGAGTCTAAACATTATAAACAACAGAATCTCGCAGCAGCAGAAGAAGATGAAATGTTGATGACGTTGGGTGGAAATGAAGAAGATGACAGAGTGAGACATCCAGATCAATAATTCACCGTCACTCAGATACCAACAACGTTCTCGTCCAACCTGAAGTCGACACAAAGGCTTCTATGAACCGGTGATCAAAATGAGACAGGGATTGATGCATGGGTCTTCAGGGACCGTCTGACAAGTGCAACACTTAATTATGCATTAACAAAAAAAAAAACGATCACATGATCATATTAATGGTGCCATTTTAGTTTGAGCATATAAGAATGGAAAAATATGTTTCTCCATTGAAAGATTAAACACAGCTCCTGCTGCCATTAAAAAAGTCTCACAAAAGCTCAATGGTAACTCATTTTCTACCTGAAATAAAATGTTGATTGCACCTCGTTTGATATTCAGCTCATGACATGGGGACAGCCTGATGGTGTACATGTTGAAATGTCCTTGAGCAGCACGTTGATCCTGAAACAGATCCTGAAGCCATTTAGGATATGAATGTGTGCGATAGGTTATTCCGCCCAATGACCTGGAGACAGCCCAGGATGTGGCTACAACCGCCGTATCGAATCCAATAATTTAGCAATGTTTTCAAACATGAAAAGATGCATTTATCCATTTAAAAAATTGGGGCCGTAGCCTCAGCCTTCACCCTTTTATTCTGATATCAGCACGTCAACTTACGCCCATCATGTCGTTTACACCAAAGATTAAATCTTACAGATAAGTGTTCAGACGGTGGCAGATGTGTGTTTTTCTTTGTCTCCTGGCCAGCTGCTGTTCTAGATCACAGGAGTAATGTGGAAATTTCTGCACCATTAAGTCTGACTCATGTCGGGCTTCGACTCATTAATTTGTTATCTTTATTGGGGTCCTTCGCTTTTTCTGCTGGGATGCCTGTGTGCTGCTCAGAGACACCTTTTACAGATGTTCCAGACTCTTGCTTTCCTTTTACCACTAATGATAAAATAATATCTCACTCACTTCACGCTTCCACCCTGGCGACATAAAGGCAACATTTATTTGTTTTGCCGGCGACTCGTTTGACGTTGCAACCCGACGAGGACTCTGTGACTCACTGCGGGACTCTCCAAGCTTCATTCACCGTAAAAAAACAAATCCTCATTCCAAGACACGTCTTACTGGCAGGGTCTTCCAAGTTGTCACAATACCTGGCAACTGTTGTGGCATTCAATTACTCCTTCAATGGCTGCCATCACCAGAGTGTCTTCCAAGGGCACGGCGGGTCGTGCCACCCCTCCTCTGATTGGATGGATTGCCACAGTCATGAGAGCAGGAATGAGACGGTGATCACATGTGACAGGGATCATGACAGCACTGCGACACAACTTGCTCTATTTGATAGTTCACACTTCAGCAGTTACAGAACGAATCTGCGACTGTGTCTGCGCATGTGGGTGTTCTTGTACTTGCTACATATCGACTACCAAAGTACTCCTACGAGCAAAGTGGGAACATTTCTGGGAAGTCAGGACATTTTGGCTGGTCCTCACAACTTCAAAGGACTGTTTGAGAGTTAAGGTATGGTTGTAAGGTTAGATTAGAATTGTGGTTAGGGTTAGTGGGTTAGTTGTGCTGGTTGGGGTTAATAGAAGTTCATCTTAATCTTAGAAAGAGCTGGGGTCGAGGATAGGGGTGTCTATAAAAGTACTCATAAAGACAGAAATAGAAGAATGCAAGGATTGTGTGTATGTGTGTGTGTGTGTGTGTGTGTGTGTTTACAATCACTCCCTAACAAGCAGTGACTGATATGAAGGCAAACAGACAAGCAACACGCTATATACGTGCAGTACTGGATCGCGTTGCCATGGCATTTTACAATTAGCATTTCACACCAGCCTTTTTTTTCCATTTTGCAGGCATAGGGTAAGGGATTTCACCGAGCTCAATTTTTCCAGCGTGTGCACGTGTGAGTGTGTGTGTGTGTGTCCGAGATGAGCTGTGTTGTGTGTGCTGAGCAGCTTTTTATAGATGATTGTGCTGTAGGTGCAAAAGGCATTGAATGTAAAATATATATGTGACAGCAACACTGTGAATGATACACCAGGTGTACAAGCAGACAACTGCAGTTTTTTCCAGGTAGTTTAAGTAAAGAGACAGTCTTTTTTTTCTCTTATTTCTTTGAATGTGAATATGGCCAGAGATGAAGATGCATGATGAAGGGGCTGCAGGTGTGTGCTGTTCTTGTAGTTAGCAGACTGGATTCTGCTAAATATCTTTATTGTATTGTTTGACTAAGGTATTAACATGTTCACTGCAGATATAAAACTGCACCCAGTACTTGTCTGTCCAAATTAGCACCATATCTCAGCATATTCCTCGATTTCAGCTGATTTTTCCTTATCCGTGTTATTTGTTCTACTTCTTTGGTCTTAAATGGTGGTTCGTGACACTAAACATCATGAAACAGAGAGGTGTGGACACGCCCTATTGACAGACCATGATGGGGTTGCTCCTTCTGATATGAGTGTTCTCCCTTCTTTCAGTTCCAGAAGCCTGACATGTGTTGAGTATAACACAGCAGTCTTGTGGCACCGTTGTGCAAAACTCTTCTACTTCCATGCTGGAATCATTTCAAAATGTTAGACAACTCACAGAATGTGAATCCATGCTAGTGAAACTTGTTTAGGATTGTGCACAATTTATGTATTTTGTGTTCTTACCACTAGAGGGTGCTAGGCCTCACTCAGAGGACTGTTAAAAACGTTTGAAGAATTCAAGTTTAATGACATACATACTTATGGAAAATATTTCACCAAATATTTCATAAATTACACAGCTACATCTGTAAATGCATCTTTTCTGGATGTCAAGCTGTACAAAAACACCATAAATGTAATGTAGAATAAAGAAAGTAAGGTTTTTTATGAGATTACAGCTGAACACACTTTCTTTGAAAACAATGGTGGACGAGGATTTTTAGAGAGACCTTTAGTAACCACTGACTGTATGTTCTTTTTTAAAGAACATTAGCTTTGATATCTGTGCTTCAAAAGTCATGTTGCATTAATGTCAACGCGGATAAATTGGGCCGGCCAGTTTAGTCGCAGCCCGTCATGACTGGCAGCCATTCAACATTTGACCCCAAAAAAACTAACTGAAGAAATGAACTTGCCACAAAAAACTAGGGATTCAGTTTCAAAGATGAATTCCTAAGAATGCGCAGATTAAAACGGAACATGTGCGTAGAGCTACAGCCCCCCCCCCCCCCCCCCCCCCCATCCCCGCTGATGTCACTGCTCGCTGACACTTGTCATTCCACAGCCTTCTGAAGTGTTAGCATGTAAAGCTGATGTCTGTCACCTCAGGGACGCAGCCGTCCTTCTGGGGTCGCTTTCCATCTCCCAACAAAATGTCCATCACGTGAATTAAAGAGCATTATGCTAAAATCTGAGCTTCTGGCTCAGCGTGCTGGTACAGAGCTACAGTGACACGGTTGTGTCAGATGTGCTGATCCGCTGAGTAAATGTTGAGATTTCTGATTAGTCGTTGAAACCTTGACCTGCTTGAGGTTCTGGTGAAAGGCGAAGGATTGCAGAGACTCATTAGCATTTATCCTTTCGGCTTTGTGGATATTTGTGGATATGTTCACGCCAATCCCTCTAATGCTGCTGGGAGATTTCGATGTAACCCGCCTTCAGTCAGAACTTTTTGATTCATTTTAAAGGGCTTCTCCGGCGGACTGGTTTAATCTCAAACGTGTTCTGAGATCAGAGGCGGCCTACAATTCTGGGTCAGGTAAAAGAGGGCCGAAGCCGCGTCCTACTGCGTGTCTTAAAAGTCTTTTCCGAATGTTACTTTTCCAAAGTCTTCATTCTTCTCTGTATTTTCTTTTTTTACCATTTTCTCTCTCCCAGACTCCCAGAGCTTCAAACAGCCAATGCACTGGTGACACTTTGCCCTTTTCTTGGGTAAACACCAATGTAATGCCATGATACAGACATTGATGAAGTGTTATGAATGAAGAACTGAAGAAAGGCTGAGAGGTGAAATGTCCAGAAACCACAAGGACGTCCAGTTGACCTAGTTCAAGCTGAAGCGAAGAAAAGTGAAGAGGCGTTGGACCTGGATGGCTGAGAACATTCGCATCAGACTCAGCGCCAAGAAACAAACCTCAGCTGATCAACATGGTCAACAGATATTGTGACATATATCCAACAGCCTCACATTTGCTGGTGTTCCTTTAATTTATTACATTTATTTTAGCTGGTAGTTGCTGCAGCAGGTTTTCTCGTTGCTATGACGATGTTAATAAATTGATAAAGCACCTATTCTATGTGTTCCTTAGAGATTCTTTCTCATATATTTATTCTAGGCTCCACATAATTTATCATTGTACTAATAATTGTAATTCTTTACCAGCCCAACATGTTTAATATATAAAATCAGGGGAAATCTTTGCTCCGAAAATATCATCTTCTTTTCTCTCCACAAAAGGGACAAAAATTTGTTGTATTCAAATTCTTAGTACAGGAGCTTCCTGGTCGGTCCTGTTTTTCCAGCTGTATTTACATTGTGCTACGAAGCAGGAGCAGAGTTGTATGGAACATGATGTAGAACACTATGTGTCTGTGCTCCAGAATGCAAATTTGTATCCCTCAGCAGTGTTTGGGGGTTGCTATAGATGGTTTTGGGCATCAGAGTGAGTTGCTGCTGCGCAGACTTGCTGCCATGTTGGGGTCTGAATGTCAGCCCATCTGACGCAAAAGGCTCAGACAGTACGATGCGTTCAAAAGAAAAGACGACTGGCAGCAAAAGGAGCTTAAGAGGGGAAAAACTGGGCAAATGAGGAAGTGAAATCTGGGCATACCAAAGAAGAAGGGAGACAGCGATGTCCGCTAATCCCCAGCTAGCTGGGATTTAATGTGTCATCTGTGGAGTTATGGGTCAGCTATGAATCAAGCTAAATGTGAGACATTACCACCCGGTTCTGCTTGTAAAATCACTAATTGACAAAATCTGAAGCAATGAATCCTCAAATACAGAGAATATGTTTTCCCCGGGTCTTTTAACGTGGCGCTCGTCATTATTTTATGATTTTATTAAGAGTTATCATCTTGCAAATTGTTTGCTTGACGAGTTCCACCAGCTCAATCTTCACTACTGATCCAGAAATACTTTTCCTTTCTTTACCAACCTTTACAAATACTTATGCATTAACAACTTTCACTCTGAGGTTTTTATGAGTCAGCAATATATGAAAAAACACCATTTTCATATGTTTAGCTGAGATTTCATATGCAGAATTGTGCACATCACAAGCCCAGCGAAGCCTTTAGATTCAGGGTTACATTATTATTGTCAAACTACGAACACTTCTCTTCTGTTTCTGCCATCTGAACCAGATGAAGAACAATGAGAAAAGTCTCAATGCCAAATAAGTTCCAGAGAACGAGACAACAAAGGAAGTGAGCAGGAGTGATTGGCTCCAAATAAGACTCATAAATAAACACTCATTAAATATGGACGCTCTGGGTTGTAGATGAGGAACGAGCAGCTGCGCCATTAATTTGCTCCAAAACAAAAATCGATAGTAATAGCACCACTTTTTCTTTTTTTTTTTATTTCTGCACTGCCTGGTTACCGTAGAGACCAGCATCCTGTGTTTGAAAGAGTAATGAAATGAGAAAAAAGGTGATTATGAAGGGCCAGCTGAAGGCGCCGGGCGCGTCTGAAGAGTTTTATTAGCATCGGTGTGCTCGTTTTATGATTCACAGCTGTTGCTTTGACTTTCAAATCATCTGATTATTATAATAACTTGTGTAAATTGTCTGCCAGCTAACATCAGCATCACTGTCCTTCACACTGACCGTGTTCCCCCGGCCCGCTGCGTCATCACCACGGCACAACTGAAGCTCTATAGTTTCCGCTTATATTCCCATTTTTGTCTCTTGTTTTAAACTTTTTTGCGTTTTATTGTTTTATCCGGAATCGTTGGGGAGCAAGTGCATCATTTCTCCTGTTAATTTCTTAGGAAACACTGCCGGACAGGAAGGCCTGGCGTCCTTAAATTCTACCCCGATCGATTTCTGTAATTCTGATGGTCGAAGGCCCTTAATGTGAAACACAGCGTCTAATCAGCTTTGCAACATGTTGACCTGTGAAATCAGAACATAATTTCGAGCCGTTTGTGTTGACAAATAAAACCCACCATCAATTTCTGCTTTTCCCTCCTCTCTGAATTAGCAGCTCCATTAATTATAGCACGTTATTGCAACATGAAGTACACAATGAGGAAATGAAAGAATAGAATTTCCTCCCTTTTGGCCCAGTGAAATCATACTATTTATAAATATTATAAACACAGCAGCTACAGAGAACATGTTCTTAGTTAAGCATAATGACGCATGTGAAATTAATGCCCATTTAGCTTAATAAACTCTACATATAACTGCCATTGGCACAAACATTTAATTAAGAAGAGGCAGAGCTTCAGACCTGCACAGTAAAAAGCACAACATTGTGTTATCATTTGTCTGTACGGGTGTAAACCTGCAAGGTTCAGAGAGGGAATTTATGAATGAACCATCTTAATTAACACTAACACACCGACTAACAAACCATTATAGCACCCGAGAAGGATAAAACTGAAAATGGCTGACCTGGAATAAGTCAGACAGTCAGAAAATACGCGGGAAATAAGGGCGGCTGCTTCTCCGAGTGTGTTTGCATGGCGGCGGTGGACGCTGGAGAGGAGGCAAACCGGAGCAAACTGAACTGCTGTCAGGCCGGTGTGCTGAAGCTGAGAAGACCAACTCCTGGTCCTAACAGGATGAACAGGACCTAAAATGTGTGTGTGTGTGTGTGTGTGGGCACTGCATCTCTTCTTTGCTCCTGTCTTTAGTCACCTTCATATATGATGCAGGTAATCTGCAGCAAACAAATAATAAGAGACTCGCAGCCAACAAAAGTGGGATTTGTCTCCACACACCAAATATTTTGGGTCGGTTTAAAGGAAACACTGCACTCATTTGCCGATGTTGATGCCACCAGACTCCACAGACGTGGAGAGGAATGACACCAGGGGAGGGTGGTGGAAACCCAAACCAATTACAGCTCTGCAGTATTGGTTTTTAGGGATTTTATGGGTGCCGGCAGAACGAGAGGGGAAGACGGCGGAAACGAATAGACAAGATGGGGCGAGCGAGTGACGGAGACGGCAGAGGAGAGAGAGGGCTCCTGTGAAAATCAGCAGCCCCCTGGGAGACCAGCTGAGCTCAATTACCAGGAGAATACAGTTGCAAAGGGAAGCCGAAAGGGATACAGCATCGATCTGTCACACGCTGACAGTGGGAAGAGTGTAGGTGGGGAGCGAGGGACGGGCGGCAAACGAGAGCGACGGGGGGGGGGGGAAAGATGAAATTGGAAAAGGAGCAAGCAAGAACAAATAGTGAGGTAAAGAAATGTAGGCGTTACAGAGAAAAACAAATCCCGCGGTTTGAAGGGAGATTATACGAGTGAGTGTGTGAATTTATAGTCTGCAGATTGATTCTGTTCTGTGTGTGTGTGTGTGTGTGTGTGTGATAGAGAGAGAGAAAGAGGTTTGGTGTGTGTGATAAGATATATATGCGCACATGGAGAAGTGAAGAGGGAAAAAGGCAAACAAAACCAGACGGTGTTGTTTTTTATCTGACAAAAGGGGGAATAATTCAGCGTGTGGAGTCTCTGTTAGCCACAGCTTGAAGTGCTGGACGATCTTATGGGGGATTCACAAAAGTGTGCATGAATGTTGTGTTGTTTTTGAGAGACGCGCCCACACAGGCAGGCTCTTCTCTGAATTTCCCTTGGATGTGTTAGCACACTGAGAAACGGAGATATTTCTAAGCTCTTCGGTCGCGGCCTTGCTGACTTGTTCCTCCCTTCGCCTGCTTGTCCTGCTTCAGAGGTTTGGATGTGATCAGGGATTCCGTGATGCTCCGGACCCGTGGCTTGGAGACGCTCGTCCCGATGTGACAACAGCTTCGCAGATTGGGTTAAAGTGCTCCTACTGCATCGTCAGCAAGTAGGCAATGGCCTTCTGAGTCCTGATGTGTGTCTCACAGCTGTAAAATTATAAAAAGGCCAATTATTCAGGTAAAATATCAGAAAAATGTCGATTCACTGCTGCAGGTCTACTTGATTTTGGGTGATTTGGTCCATTTCCATTCGAGATGAGCAGCAGTCGGACACTTTGAAAGCTCACTCCCGCCCTATAAAAGCTTCAATATTGCCCCTGCGGATGCATCCAGAACCTCCTAAGAACGTCATCAGCTCGCAGACCTGTTGCGTCCCGAAGGACGATGCTCGGCGGCCCGCTCCCCCCAGCCTGTAAATTTGGAGGAACTCGCCTTTTGCCTTCAGCTGACAGCGGTGATCATTTAGCGCCTCGGTTTACACGGCGACGAGGACAGAAATAGATCTCTCCAGTCACTCAGCTGCTCCGTCTTTTTGTCCGTACGCACGAGTCCAAATTTACTGGGCGCATGTAAAACGGATGGTGTCACAGCTGCAGGTGTCGCGCCAGCTCTGGGGCCTGTGCGCGTGTGTAATCATTTGCAGAAAATCAGTTTGGTTCCGACGACGCGCGCCGTCTCGGTGTGCTAAAGCGCTGCATATTCAAAGGTTGATTGGAGTGTGTGAGGCGGAGAGCGTCACAGTCGACCAGTGACTGATCCCCTGCAGCGCTTTGATTTTGATTTTAATGATCCATCTATCGCACAGGAAGAAGTCTGGGAAAATTGTGCTGTTTTGTTACCTTTAGCCAGGCGCATCTACTGCCAGAGGATCAAAAATAGCAATAAAACCAGGCAGTGCAGCACACACCCGTCCCATCTTTCTATTGTGGGTTCTAGAAAGGCAGCCAGTGAGGAACATGGGGGCGCGGCCGTGACAGGAGGTGTCCTAAAAGCATCCACTTTGAGGTCGCTCACTCCTCTTTTAGACCTTTTAAACCCGATGTGGCCGGTGTAAATCTTCGCTTCTCCTGTTCTTTCACTGTTTCCTGCTTCTTTGAACGCTCCTTGATTTTTGTTGATTCTAGCGGCCCCTCTGGACAAAAGCTAAATTACAGTGAGAGCACGCTGGCCACATAAAGACCCGACATAAATGCGTTGATCTGAACTTATGCTGGCGACTTCACCGTCAGTGAGCTAAACACCATCTCCTGGTTGAGGATTACGCCTGAATCCCTTTGACTCCTCTCCACTTGTTGAGCTTGTGCTCGTCCTGTCCTGAAGATGCGTTGCGTAACCTTGACCTCCTGCGTGATTTCCTGCTTCCTTGAGTCCAGACATTTCTCCGTCTATCCTCATCTAATTAACGCTACGCGTCTTCGTTACAGCTAAAGCACTTGCACACGCTTGCCTCCGCAGACGGCCAGCACAGCAAATCTGACCTTTGACCTTGAATGTCGTCGCACCCGTCTCAGTAGCAGAAAAGCGTCGGCGGCTCTGAAGTTCTCACCGCCCACTTCCACTTCACTTTCCTGGAGATGAAAGCAGCGAAGCTATTAAACACAGAGAGGCTGGTTAAAGGAAGACAAATGAAGTCGTGTTTTTGGTCCCAAATATGTTTTTTGTTCGTGCATAATAAGAAAATAAGATATGTTTCCACCGTCCATTTGAATGAAATAGAACTAGAAGCTAAAAGAGCTTCTCTGGTCACTGGTGTGCTAGCACGAAGCCTCGCTCTGCTCTTTGTTACCTTTTCATCCTCTCCTCCTGAGCTCCAGCTGGAACCGTTTCATGTGGCCAAAATGACAAAAACGAGGCGCTTTTGGAGCCACTAAGCTCCTGGACAGTGGCAGATAAGAAAAGGGACGCTCGATGGCCGGGCTTAACCTCTTCTGCGCTCTGAAAAACTGTGTTAACCCAGGGAACTACTAAAACCCTCAGAGTGGATGGAAATGTGAGCTTTCCTTTAAAACATACATGACATCGTGTTGTTTCTGCGACGGTTGAAAAAGCTTAGAATTAGCTTAGAATCGCTCGTACACAAAAACCATAATCGCACCGTTTCCCATCTCTCCGCTCACACGTTGTGTTTCAGAGCGCAGCAGACCGACCGATATTCCCGAGAAAATGAAGCGGGACCACAGGACCTCGATCACTGACCCCGAGTCTGCTGTAAGGGACAAAGGACACCGTGTACCGATAACTATCAGGAGTGTGGCGAGCGTCTTCAAACACCTACCCGTGTCCTCGGCCATGTGTTCCATGTTCGCCGGCGCGTGTCATTGTGTCTGGGGACGGGAGACGGAAGGTTAATGGCGAGCGGAAGGCCACACCTCACCCCTGCCTGTGCGGTCCTTGGCAACAACCTGCAGAGAGATAAACAGGTGCGTTAATGATGTACAATCTGTGTGTGTGTGTGTGCGTGTGTGTGTGTGTGTGTGTGTGTGTGTGTGTGTGTGTGTGTGTGTGTGTGTGTGATAAAGTGGAGCGTGGAAATCATTTCTCAATATCTGGGCTGTTTGACAAGGCAGATGTTAACGCTGCACGAGTGTGGAGGCAGCGACTTTTCACCGAGGAAGTTCTTCGGTTGCTCTTCAACTCCTGGATAGAGGACTTTTGCATTTGCCTCAGATGAAGCAGCTTTTCATTTTTGTTTTTCCAACAGCCTGATGTTGTACAGAGAAGAGCAGCACGGACCGAAAGAGGTGGCAAATCCAATCTGGATAAATGCGGACGCCAGCGTCGGCTCAACGTTAGCAACTGCTGTGGGATACGAGCTGCTGTAGCAAAGCCTCATTTCTGCATTACGTATTCATGGCTTTTTGCAGCGTGGTCCTCTTAGTAATCAGTTTTTGTCAACAGGAAGCTGTGTTCATGTTGGAATCGTACATCTGAGGGGTTTCTGCAGAGTTTCAAAAGTTGAGAAGTCCTTTAAACCAGTTTGTTCAATCAGATTTGTTGGAAAACGACTGGAATTTTTTTTAAATTGTGCACGTGTCCATTAACGTTAGAATCTTCTTTTCAGATGTCAATCAGGATCCTTTCAATCCATTTTGGCTGCAGCCTGTTTCTCATGAAACACCAAACCCAGCAGCAGAAGCGCAGCTCATCTCATCATTGAGAGTTTACATTGTGGAGCATCAGTGAGATGGAGAACTTTATATTTACTCATCGCAGCGATTTAGAACTGTCCCGTGGTTCTCAGCCAAAACGATGCCCCTTTAATTCCCACAGGGAAGCTCCTGCACAAGAAGCAGCCCCATAAACACACAAAAACACTTTCAGAGGCACTCCTGAACACTTCCCCCCCAGAAATAAACTGCATTCAGTATTTACAAAGCATGGCAAGTGCTGACAGGCCTCTGAAAGTGAGACGCTCTCTGCAAATGGAAGCGGCTGTAGACCTGGAAAGTGCCGCAAACTTTTAGAACTTTATGTTCTATTTGTGGCGTCCCAGCGCTCCCATGTGCAGGATGTATGATGAGTTTGACAGTAAAACAAATGCTACAGGAATCCGCACCCCCCCCCAAAAATAATAATAATAATACAACATTGCACAACAACCAGACAACTAAAACTGCACAACAACTAGGGCAATACATCTTATAGAAAGCAAGTCCTGTATTTGGAGCAAATGATGGAGGATAGCTAGCTACTAGACAGACAGACAGACAGACAGACAGGCAGCTAGACAGGCAGACAGACAGACAGACAGACAGACAGACAGACAGACAGGCAGGCAGGCAGGCAGGCAGACAGACAGACAGACAGACAGGCAGGCAGACAGACAGACAGACAGGCAGACAGACAGGCAGGCAGGCAGATAGATGAAAGCCTTTTTTAAGCCTTTTGCTGACAGAAGGTTGAGCAGAGGAAAAATTAAAAATCAATGTGTCCTCTCATCCTTGATATTCTTCTCTTTTCAACACTGGCAGCAACCTCCAAAGACTCTTAATCACACGTGTCGTGTCATTGAAGAACAGCCCCCAGGAGCACCGCGGCAACCTTGAGTTGTGTTTTTTTTTTTTTTTTTTTTAACAATGAAGATAGTTCGACCCAGAAATTAACTGCTCGAATCAAAGCTGCAGAAACAACCGAGGGGAATCCTGAACTGATTGGAGAATATTCCAAGAGAGCGGAACTATCGGAAAGTTCTCAGCAGGTCCGGTTGGGGTCTCTTTTCTTCTGTTCTTCTGCACGGACTGAACTCATCAGTCGTTCCCTGTCCCACCACTCATCAGAGAAGTGCCACCAGATGGGTATTGATCCTATTGATGCCTCTTTATTACCACGCTGATGTTTTTGACGGGAAAAACCCCCATTGTTTTTACTTCCTGACAGTCAAGTGGACGTAAAATCCTCTCCTGGCCCATTTGAAGCGACTGAATATGATAGAGATAGAGGTAAGAACTATCATTGTTATAATGAGGACAGTTTTACAGAGAGCCACTTTTGTGAAAAGATACCTCCATTATTATCACTCTGCAGTGAAGCAGGATGAGGACGCTCTTAGCTGTCAGCAGAGACACCGTCAGATGTCTGACAGGAGTCGGATGATGAAGATCGCGTCGCGTGGTGAATAATCAGGGCCTCTCCATCATCTATCATGTCCAATAATCTGCACATGCCGTGCAAATGACCTCAGTGACCTTGTCATCCCGGCACAAGGGTAAAGACTCACAACGAAACAGCCTCCAGAAAACCAGGTTTGCTGGCAAAACATCTGCGCTCTTACTTGGGGCAGTGCGAACTTTAATCTTAATCCAAAAATGCCATTAATTGTGTCCTCACGGAAGTGGCGCACACGCTTTACATTACCTGCTGTTCTCTTCTCCCATTAACGACTGTTCTAAAGAAATCCCAGAGGGAAGCCACAATCTCTGAACGCTACCTCTCGCAGTCGCAGTTTGAGCTGTGACATTAGAAGATGAAAAACCACTTACAATTTCTGAATAAAGCTTCTTAAGTGGTCACCATGATCCCCTGTGGATGCCCCCAGCCTTTTTGCAGCTTCAAATGAAAAAGAATAAACTGACTTTTGCTCTAGGGATGAATGTAAAAATGCAACAATTTATTTAAAAAAAGAATATATATATATATATATATATATATATAAAATCTTAACCCTTTTGAATCCAGAAGATGGTTCATTAGAGCCAATTTTCTGCAAGACCTGAAATGATCAAATCCTATTGCATACACCTGTTGACACATCATTTAAGATCGAATACACACAAACTAGACCCATCCCTCTTATATAATGAATGCTCACCTGTGCATGGATGCATAATTTATCATCTGAGCCTTTTTAAGGTAAATAAAATTGCTTTCCTCCGTATTGAAAAAGAGTAACAGATGGGAAAGAACTCTCTTATGGGACATGATGAGAAAGAGGTGATCAACGTGGCTTCGGACACCACACGTGTGAGGGTTTGTTGTCACCTAGTGGTTGGATTAAGGTATTTTTACCTATTTAATCAAAGGAGAACCAGAATCAAGTTTCAGGTTCCTTTCAAGATCACAGATTTTCCATGTGGCGTTTACATGGTATGTCCGTACCAGTATGGTTTTTTTTCTAGGGAATCCTGATTCCTTTCACAAGTCAAATTTATGAATCCGGTGAACGAGAAACTCTAAGAGGTGAGGAAGAATGCGGAATAACCGAGCAGGAAAACACATTTTATAAATATAGATATATACAAAATAAAAAAATATTTAATTTTCTGATTTGTAAGATGAGAAACTATATATTTGGATTTCTATATTTGTACGTGTAAAGCTACACTAGTGAAACAATAGCGTCATCTTCTGGACATAATGCTTCACCGCTCCCAGTTAATTAATCTGTTCAAATGTTTGTTTTAATTTTTATTTTACTTATTCAAATTAAAGAGAAAACTGACAACATGCTGATTTGCCAAACATCCGCTTGCACAAATACCATAAATTGATTTTATCTAGGTTAATCTGACTTCTTGTGCCAGAGAATTTGAGGGAGACGGGCTGATTATACACTCCTGCTCCAGTTAAACTGTGCAGTCTCGCTCTGGCGTTGTGACACGCACCGTTGCACCGTTTCTCAAGGGTAGAGTCGTACTAAAGATTAGAGACAGAAACCGGCAGACACTGAATTCCTCTGATGCAGATATTTCCTCCACTGGTACAATTGACATCTTCATTATTTATCTGCGCTCTTAAGGGCTTTTTTTTTTTTTTTTTTAACAACAAAAAGCTGCAAAAGCGTGCAACCAAATTGGTCTTGAAGCATAATAACATGCAGTGAGTTTGAATTAGTGTGGAATTAGTAGGAGTTGTCCTGAAACTCAGACAATTTTGCACTAAATGAAGCCAAAGCAAACAAATGATTTAGAGATTAATTAATTAGAATGCACTCAAGGAGTCTCTGTCAGTACCCTTGGAAAGATTTGGCAGCCCCCTTATCCGCAGGACTCATGCAATCTAATTACAAGAGACTGACACATCAATTCCAAACTAGGGAGACCTAATGCGACTTTGCAGCTTCTTTTTTAGAACCAGAAAAACAGCACAACATTCGATCGGTGTCACAATTTGGGAATCTTTATAGGGCATCTCAGCTTCAGCATCACAGCCTTAAAACAGCCTGTCTGGCTGTTCTGAAAGACAATTAATAGTGAAGGTGCACTTCAACTTTCACAGCCACTAGATAGCTAGAAACATTAAAATGGTATTTTATGTTGCGTTACTTTATCCTACATTGGGAAGAGCCTAGAGAAATAAAGAAAAAACCTGAGGAAAACCTGATATGGCCAAACAAACCTAAAGGATTAGCTGTAGATAAACTGTAACAATAATTCACGAACTGTACAATCCCTCATCTCGAACCCCTGTGAGTTAGCTCCGGAAACTAACATCTGCATTGAAAGGATTACCGGTAGTTTCTGTCACTAAACCAAAAACAGGTTGATGTGTGGTTAGAACAGCTCTCTTTAATGAGTTAATCCCTCATTTGGTTACTGTGGAGTTATAAGAATGCTCAGTGATTTGTGGGGAAACCTCGATTCAGCAAATTTCGGTGTTCCAAACATCCGACATTCCAATATAATCTGGTTAGCTAGCTGGTTATCAAAGTGGGCGCGTGCACACGCCGAGTTACTGATCTTATTACCTTAGAGGAAACCCCAGCAAGGTAATACCTGTGTAATCCCACAGCCACGCTAATCACCCATGTCATCGCTACACCCTGGAGGTTCTAGATCCCACAGCCTTACATAAAGCATAGGGACCAGTAAGTCGAGGCTCCATCCATACGTTATCTAGACATCAGGTGCAGGAAGATGTGCAGGTAAAAGAAAAGCAGCCATGGGGCAAACGCAGCAGACAGAGAACAGCAAGGAGATCGACATCAGAGCACTTCAGGACATGTACAAGAAATTTGTAACGGAGTGCCCAAGCGGACAGCTTTTCCTGCACGAGTTCAAGCGTTTCTTTGGGGTGGACCCAACGGGGGAGGCAGCAGAGTACGCAGAGAGAATGTTCCGGGCCTTTGACAAAAATGGGGTGAGAGATTGAAGCTGTCTCAGGTCAGCGGGTGGCAACGTGGCCCCGCTCTCATTTCTCCTGCCGTTCTCAGGACAACACTATCGACTTCCTGGAGTTCGTGGCGGCGCTGAACCTGGTTTTCAGGGGAGACCTGGTACATAAGTTGCGCTGGTCTTTCAAGGTGTATGACAGAGACAATAATGGCTTTGTGGACAGGACGGAGCTGCGATCAATAATCGATGTAAGTCTCCGAATCTACCCCTTCCAGGAACCTTTATATGCTTACCGTACAGTTGCTCCGTGTAGATATGAGGGTATGACAGGTCCACTATGACCCTCTGACTCTGTAGGTCTCCGTGGTCAGCAGACTCTCATGTTTATACACTTTCAGTGTTTTTTTTTTCTCTTTCATCACATCGTTCCATCTCTTTCTACTTCCCAGAGCATCCATCGGATCAAGAAAGACTCCGGTTCCCAGCTGACGGTGGATGAGGTTGTGGATCGAATATTCCAGGCTGCTGACTCTGATGGAGATGGTGATTAGTTATTTACTTTAAGTTTTAAGAAGTTTGGGAGCGTTGATTTTTAGAACACAAATCTTGTTTTGTTCTTTTGTTTGTTTGTTTGTTTTTAACTTTGACCTGTCTAACAGGCTACATCAGCGCAGAGGAGTTTATCAGAGGGGCCCAGCAGGACCCCTGGCTGCTCAACATCCTGAAGCTGGACATGAATCCTGCAGGATGGGTGATGGAACAGAGGAGAAAGAGTGCACACTTCTGAAACCTCAGAGCACGCTGGCCTGTCTCCACACGGGCAAATGGAGAACAATCAGGGCCAAACTACAGCTCAAATCCAGGACAAATAAGAAGGAATGCATTAAAGAAAGACAATGATCTTTTCATCAAATGTCTCAGCCTTTTCCCAAGAAGAAATGTTAATAAAAGTGTGCATTCTTTACACGTCAACCTGAACTTGAAATGTATTTTTTAAAATAAACAAACCTATAAATGGCTCTTTTTTAAAAAAAATTAGATTTTACAATTTTTATGGGTCATTATAGTTAAACTTCTTCCCAGTACCTTAATATCTAGTACTGCACAGTAATCGTCCCGGTTGTCCCCCGCTCCTCGTGTCCTGCCGAGTCCTGCTGCTCTCGTTGCGGCGGCAAACTAGTGACTTGGCCATCACTCTAGGCAACAGCGCCCCCTGTCTGTGCAGGCCTGGTGGACAACATGATATCCACTATCCAGTTATAAATTAGAGTATTTGTTGTACTTAAAAATATACTTAATTAGGACACACGCTTTGTATTAACACGAGCAGATTATCAGCCTCCTTTAATGAGTTATGTTTAAATTAAAGTTCTTATCAGTCTTTTTTTAGAAACCTGTGCTGCTTTCAATGCCTCTATGTAAATGGCCCCTCTTTCTAGATTCCTCTTTGTTTTCTGTCATTCTGCCCAACTGATTATGAAAAGTTCACAATGAAGTTTGAATAGAAGTGTGCGTGAACAGCATTTTGTATTTATGTGCGATATTTATCACGTTTATGAACGTACATAATTTATAAGTATACTCTCTTGCTCGATCGGGGGGCTGAATATTGTTTTTCCGCCTGTCTATGAAGGCATCGCTGTATCAGCATCGCCAGGCCGCTCAGGTGTTTACGGGGCGGCTGCTCGTGCTCGTGCTCGCTGGAGCTGATGGCGGAGGAATAGCGCGACGTCATGGCGGACAGAGAGAAGAGGAAAGCGAGCCCCCCGTCTGGCCGCAGCGCCCGGCTCAACTCCCCGGCCAGCTTCAGGTAAGAGCCCTGCTGCGGGAGTCGGTGGTGGTCGGCTCGGCCGGCCCCGGAGGATGTGCGTGAGTGAGGCGCAACAGCGCGGCTCAGCCCAGCCGAGGCTGCCAACGCTTCCTCCGGGGAGACGCCGCGGCGGGGCTCGCCTGGCCCCGCGGAATGAAGCGTGTTGCCGGGCCGCATGTTGTCCGTCTGGGCGTGTCTGCTCTGCTCCCGGAGGAGCGACAGAAGCTCTGGCAGGATCGTTTTTAATCATGTCGTTTACTTTTGGTGAGCTCGCCCGACCACAGTTCTGCTGTCAGATCTGGGTAAGGACTCGATGAGCTCCAGGGTTACGTGAAGACTTTTAATTTGTACTCGTTTTATTTTGTCATCAGCATGAAAAATATTTTTCTCCAATTGCACTTTAAATACTTAAGGTAATTACTTCAGCTGCTCCCCTGGATTGGTCCATTTCTACTTTATTATTATTTTCATGTGTAGTTGGTAAATTGATTTTTTTACATCTTTGATCATCAGAAATCAAATATAACCTGATCTTTATAATAATATAATAATTGTAATTGCTGTTTTTGTTGATGTAGGCACATGTTTACCTAAATATTGTTGTTGATCTCCCTCCATGGATGCTGGAATGCTGCTCTGTCATGTTTGCAGACTTAGATAAGAACTTGATATTTTTGTCCTGTAACTGGACAGTTTGCAGTCTTAATTTCCTAAAATACAACAAAACACTGAACACTGCCTTGCTAATGAGTCTCGTCAATGTAATTTCCTATTTATCTAATCTCTTTCGATTCTCTTCACACTAAATAATTACACTGCAGGAACTTAAAATGATCTCTTGCATAATTGATAGACGCAAATAAAAATAGCTCTGGCAGACAGGAGTTTATCGGGTAGGTGATCACCTGAACCTGCAGGGAGTCGGATTAGCTGCGTGTTGTTTGCTTCATAGCCTGTCTCCCTTGCAAACACACACTGGGTGTCTTAAAGTGGTGGACGAGTAGAAGCTGTGATTTGTTTTGATCAGTGCGACTGGTGGCTCCATGCGTGTGATCAAGATTCCCCAGTGAGGCTGCAACACATGCAGACAGGAACACACACCCTCCGGATCGGAGCTTCTCTGGCTCATTAGCTGAGCTGCAGATCTACAACCATCTCTCCTCAGACTTTCATCCCCGAGTCCTTTCAGCAGCTTCTGATTTATCTGATGTGGAGACAAACAAAGCTGGACAATCCCAGAGAAACAGGGACTGTGTGCCTATACCTCTGACCTGGGCCTGTTATAGAATGGAGCATTGCTGAAGTCTGGTAATTGCAACATTTGTTTGTGTGTGAGTAGATACTCCTATAAAATGATGTGTATTTGTTGGACAATCACAGGTGGTTTGGTAAAGAGCTGGTTTGGAGTTTGGTGTTTTTTGAAAGGAAATCGCGATTCCTCGGAAATCGTTGTCACATTAACACATTTCCAGAGTGAAAAAACCATTAAATCTTTTCACCTTGGGTGGCGAGACTGAATAATGATTACTTTTTTTTTTAAAAGCCCTCAGGATAACAGACTACCCGGCTTTTCATGCATAGGCGTGCAGATGCGTGTTTAGTTGCCATGACTACATTGATTTTTGATGCGACAAAATGAAAATAATATGATCAAATATAAATGATAAAAGGACAAATGTGGCTTTGACTTATGGCCCCAAAGCAGGGCCTCAAGACGGTTCTTGTTGGTATCATACAGCATTACGACTGCGTTGTTTATTATTGGCGGGAATTAATTTTGAGTACAGTCCACAACATTCTATATTGCAAAGAAATGCAAACCATGAGGTAAGATGTCTTTTCTTTTTGAAACATTTGACATGTTTGAATTTATAGCTGAGAAGCTGATTGAAAACCATGTTTTCCGTACATTGTTCAGTGACATGGAGACTGGTCAAGGTCAGGGAGAACGGCAAAAACTGAACAAGATGTTGGAGGAGTTGATTAAAGAAGAGCAAGAGCAAAACAGTGAGTTGCAGAGATCTAACAAGAACTGGGAAGAGGAAGTCAAACAGCTTAAAAAAGTTGTGGCTGATAAAGATAAAGAGCTCAGCATGGCCATCAAGAGGCAGCGGATGAGAACTGTGGGCTACGTTGATGATCTGAACCAGCTAAGCAGCACAAAGGCGGAACTGGAGGCCAGCAAAGAATATGCTCCACTTAAAGCAGAAAGGGGTCAAGAGCTGGATGAAGTACAGGAAAGCCACCAGGAAAAGCTGTCTGACATGGAAGAAAACTTTAGGACGGCGATCTCTGGGGAACAGCCATATTGTTGGCAGGAGATCTCAAATGAAGAAAACTTCAGGAAACAGCTGCCGGAACAGGAGAGAAAAATCAATGAAGAGCTGAGGCTGAAGGAAGAGCAGGTGAGACAGCAGCTCTCAGTGAATGAAGAGAGCTCCAAACAGAAACTTTCTGAAGAGTTGATGAAGTTCAAGCAGGAGCTTGCTGAACAAGATGAGGCCATTAGGAGGCAACTCTTACACAAAGACCAGATGCTCCAGAAAATGCTGTCTGAAGTGTGTCAACAGTGGGAGGGAAGAGCACAGCAGTGGAGTGAGAGGCAAAAGCAGATGGAGGAGATGCTGGAGCAGAAAGAGAAGGCCAGAGAGGAGGAAGAGGAGACCTACAAGCAGGAGACACAGCGTCTCCAACAAGAACTCCGAAAACTGCAAGGTGACAGTGCAGAGGAGAAAAAGAAGCAGCATAAAGTTCTGGAAAAACTGAGAAAGGAGGCAGAAGATCATAGGAGAGAGCTTAAAGAAGTAGTCTTGATAAGGATTGAGCTGCAGAGATCAGCCACGAACTACGATGAAGTCGTCAACCAGCTTAGAAAAGGTCTGGCTGACAAAGACGTAGAGCTCATTACAGCCATCGCGAAGTATCAGATGAAGACTTTTGCCTACAGCAACACCGTCGACCAGCTGCAAAGCACAAGGGCAGAACTGGACGAGGCCAGCAGAGAATATACTGCTCTCAAAGAAGAGCATCTCAAACTGCTGGAGGAACTACAGGAAAGCCATCAGAGACAGCTATTTGACATGGAAGACAAATTTAAGAAAGAGATCTATGAGGAGCATGAAAAAGGTTTACAGAAAAAGTCCAGCATAGAAAAATACTTCCGGAAACAGCTTCTGGAGGAGGAGAGGAAGTTCAGTCAAGAGCTGAGGTTGAAAGAAGAGCAGATAAAGCTGGAGCTCTTAATGAATGAAGAGTCCCAGGAAGATGTTGACTGAAGTTTGTCAACAGCAGGAGGAGAGAGCGCCACAGTGGCCTGAGGAGAAAGTTTTACAGTCAGTTTAGAAAGGATTTTCCCAGATTGTGCTGTTCTCTGTTTAATCCAAACCGTTGGGATACACTGTATCTGCACTCCCTAAGGATGCGCTTTCTGGAATTGGAGATTTGGTGTAGTCCAATCATTTGTAACGGATAATCATGCACAAATTCAGGCTTTGTGTTTATGTGCTGTTTAATGTGATAAAGGAATGATTGTGCCTGTGTTCCATGGGAAATTTTGCCAGAAAATTAGGATTTCTCAGAAAAACGCCACCGATTATTGAACAAATGTGGTAGAACACCATTTCTGGACATGATTGAATATGATGAGACTAGTTGGAACACCTTAATGAGCAACAATGACTGCAGCCATTCTCTAATAAAGTTCATTTTTGTTTAATAAAGGGTAAAAAATGAGTGTTGAATGGAATTAACCCATATCAATCAGGTAAGCTGATCAGCAGACGATCAGATCAGGGACAGAGGAAGCAACATTAATATTTTAGGGTTGTTGTTTCTGAGTGCACACAGAAATAGGTCAGAAAATCTATATCTCCAGGCAGAGCCAGTCTCAGAGTAAACAGATGTTACTGTTTTTTCCCCCCACATAATCTTCTCTGCGTCTGCACACTTGGTTAGTTTCTTCCTTTTTTATTAAAATTATTCACACTTATTTTGCTGTATTGTTTTACTATATTTCCTGGACTGTGAGAGACCTTTTACATGGCCATTAATGTTATTCTGAAGATGGATTCGGCTTATTTTATATGGTTGGTTTATCTTCTGTACAGTTTCTGTGCTGGATTATTAAGAAATGATGCCAGGAAAAACAAAAAACAGTAGTTGTCTGCAGAGCTGCTTGTGTGGGGAAATTCGCCTACTGATGAGCAGCTCTTCATCTTTGAGCTTTTCAAACCAGTGACCCCATTTCTTAGCCCCTAAATTTAAACTGCAGCGCTGCACGATCCCAGCCTGCACCTGCGGTTTCACTCAGTCTGACGCTGGATGACAAGAGTTGTCTTATTAAAGGTTCAAATGCAAAGAGCACGTGTATGCGGATCTTTGCATTTAAATGATGTTGTGTGTTAATGAGGTTGATAAAAAAAAAAAATTACCATTTAAAATTGAATCATCATTTTTTTTCCTTGTATTTAGAGTGAACAAAGTATAATGATGAGTGGAATCTTAGATGAAACATAAACTGTGATGAACAGTGACTTTGGATGTTCCTGCAGTGATCAGGTGTGGCACCAGGGGGCGTAGCGTAGATATCACGCGTGTGTGTGTGCGTGTGTGCGTGTTGCGCAATAAGGGTGCATGTGAAGTTCCAGCTTGAAGGCTTTTGCTGTTGTTTCCTACCACAGTCCAGAGTCATGCACTTTAGCCTGATAAGAGATTTCAAAGTAGGTCTGTAGATTATTCATTATTATGGAAATAAGCTTCCAAGTGCAATGTGTCTTTCTTCATTAAAGCTTTGAGCAGATAAAAATAAGTATAACAGAGCAAAAGAGCAGCAGCCACTGTTACCATAAATTCAGCTTCATGTTTGGGTCCAGCAATGACGATAACCTGGATCACCGTTTATAGATCGCCGCCGATCCCGTATTTGAAGTGACCGTTCTGACAGGTGGCATCAGGGGTTTGGGATGGTGGAGGGAAGCAAGAGGGGAGGCCGGGGTGTAAAACTGCTCTTTTATTTAAAACAAAAGAGAGAGAAAAAAGTAATGACCCAAGGCAGAAGCTGACATTCAGAATGGACAGTTATTGCTTTGGTTGGACTTCTCCATGATGATTATTTACAGCTGTTGCTCTTTTTTGCTGACATGGCATATTGCACTTAACGACACTCACCCCTCTGCACTCTCTCTCTCTCTCTCTCTCTCTGTCTCTCTCTGTCTCTCTCTCATTCCATCCCTGGCTTTAATTGAAGAGACTTGCATCCATGTTTGCGAGTGTTATCAGACCTGGCTATCAGAATCTCAGTCTTATCTCATTTGTACATGATTGTCCGTTAAAGAAAATGGTGGAATTGATGACAAAGGTGCTTCGTGATCAGTGGAGTGAATGAATAATTGAACGTGAGCGTGTGTCCAGGGACTGAAACACAGATGCGGCGTGGGAGGAGTCTCCTCTTGTGCTCCCGTTTATCCTGTTGGGGTTTTTATCCCATTGCATGTGTAGTATTTTCCCGCAGTGGCTCACATGGACAGCATACACATCTGAAAGGGGGAACCAGAGCGGAAGAGAGGAGGAGATTATATAACACCACTCACCTATAGCATATTCTGCTCTTCCGCTTTAAATAATTCCCAAACCTACCTCCTACCGTCCGGATGAGCAGCAGGAGCGAGGCTCTGAATCGGACACATCTCCCATCGACCCGGATGAGCTGCACCCCTCCTCCCTCTCCCTTTCCAGTTCTCTCTCACTCTCTCTCTCTCTGTGTTCGCTCCTCCTCTCGCCCACCCTCTTTTCTTCACTTTCTAACCCTCCTGCTCCTTCTTCTCCTCCTCCACCACAGCTTTCAGCTGTGGATGCCCTTCTCACTTACAGCATGGACTCAGGAGGGGAAGGAGGAGAGGGTTGGATGGAGGACCAGTGGGAGAAATGGTAGGGCAGCTCGTTCTTTCCGTACTGTTTCTGTGTTTTTTCATCATGGCTGTGTGTGACCTTGTGAGGGTGTAAGTGCTTACATGCCTGTTTTCCTGCTGTAGTATGCCGTCTCTTTGCATCCTAAAGCTCCTGCACGTCCTTGAATCAGAGTGGATGCATATGTTTATGTGGAAAGAGGAGGCGTGTTGACCAATATGGAGGCCAATTGTGTCCTGCTGATACTTTATGGGTGGATTGTTTCCACAGTGTGACAGTGACTTTGTGTTGTCGGTTGTTTTCTTGGCACATGATGGGAGTGTGCATGTTGTTGTGCTCAGGGTGAGGAGGGGGGGTCCCAGCTGATTGTGGTGAATTTGACAGGATGGTCCTGATCCCAGTTCCTGTCCTTGATGAAAGAAAATCGTGAATTATTGGGGGGAGTAAAATAAAACAGGAAGGAGCATACAGTTGCTGCTAATCTGACAAAAATGGATCAAAGCGGTGATGTTCATTGGCAGACATTCACCACACTCCTGCCTGCACGCTTCTGTACATTAGCAAACATTGCAGCAAATAACCATATGAAACCAGTAATGACCTACATTTCTGCCCAGCTCAGTTACAATATCTTTGTGTTTCTCTTTCTACTCTAAATACCTGACATCGTACCTCGCTGTATTCTGACAGTAAAGACTTTTCTTCTTCTTCCGTTTGAAAACCTCAGCATTAATATCTGAGAGAGAAAACATTTTCTGACTACACCAGCATCAATAAACCTGCTGTTGTTCACATTTGCACGTGCGCGGCAGGTAAATACAGTGCTGTCGGTGTGGGAGTCGTTGTCAAAACGAATGAGCTGGCCTGGACCGTCCTGGCCCAAGCAGGAGGTCACTATGCCCTTCGTGAACGCAGGCAGTGATGCAGGCCGTGCTTGCACAGCGTCCTGATGCCTCTACTGTCAGGACATTGCTGGAGTTCATCCAAATCTTAACTGGACCAAACTGAAACATGCTCGTAAACGCTGTGCTCAGGACCTGTGACAGCCTGACTTCATTTTAAAGGCGTAGTCGCGCCCCCCATTCCAGTAATTAAACAGTTTTGCATTATTCAGGCATGGCTAAATTTCGGCTCAGCTCAGAATCTCATCTGATTTCTTTCTGTGTGTCCAAAGGGCTCCACATATCGCTTAACTTGAATTAATGTCATTTCCTCAGCCCAGTGTGAGCCCAACCTTTAAGCTGCCCTTAAATACAGCAAACACCAAAAACAATGCTATAGGTCACTGCCGTAACATCTTATAACAATCCATAGGTGTAATATGTAATCTAAAATTGTTGAAAAATCCCTGAGAAGCTGATGAAAAATTAAAACCACCTTAGGAGAGGCTAATTCAAGGCTGCAGACACATTTATCAATGAAACTAACGACCATCTTGACTGCAGGAGGAAAGGATTTATATCCTCGGGGGATATTTTGGGTATTCTCAGATCAGGCCTGGGTTACCTCAGCGGTGCCGCTGTAATAGAAACACAAATCTATTTCTTCTAAACCGTTGGGAACGTAACCTTGAGTGGTGAAATTGGCGACGCACCACGAGTTTTGTGAGGTGACAGAGTGATGATGGCGGGGGCGCCCTGCCGTTACTACCGTCTGACTGATTTGCTGCGTCTCACTTTCAGTGCTTATGATGACACAGTAGATGTGCAGCAGGGTTCTCTTGACCGGGAGCACAACCCCGTCGCTGAGTCAGCCCACATTGATCGCTGGCGCTGTTGACGTCCAGGCGGGACCTGTACTACAATGTTTTGGTCCTGCAGTGTAAAACGGCACAGATCTGATAACTGTGTCGAAATCTGTCATTAGTCAAATGAGAGATATTTGTTGAGGGTTCCTAAAAGCCCAATGTTGTGATTCTTTGGATATATTTTATTTTGAAACCGCTTTCAGTTTCAACGTCAGTGAGTTTCCTGGATCAGGTTTTAATGACCTGGGGATTCAGGGTGTACGGAGCGGCGGCGCAGCTGATGTCGTCTAGGATGTCTGCTCCCTGCTTTATAGGCTGAGCTCTGGTGTGACACGAGGGAATTTTAACTCCCTCCTGGCCTACAATGCACCGCAGCAGAAGGGGGTCACCCTGTCCTGTCCTGGTGGTTTATCTCCCAGCATTAAGTGCTCTCACTTTCCTCTACACATGTTTCTCCCAATAACTCTTTGCAGTCTCTGCTGCATATGTATCTATATGTCCTGTAATGTACTGTCCTGCCATCATGACCTCTGTGTGGTTGTCCTCCTCTCTATTTATGCTCTCCTAAAGGCCTGATCTCACAGCGAACTACAGTTGGTGAGACTGATTAGCCTTGATGACTCACGGTGTTCTTATTATTTAATTTCCTGTACTCTCCTCTTCTTGAAACTTAATCTTTAATATCCTGTAAATTATGACAGTGGTCACTCTGCACTGTCACTGGTTTGAGGCCATATTTTGCTCGTAGGAATCTAAGAGCTTTCAACTGTGTTTCTTCAACAAATCAGGTTGGGGACAAGATATTTGCTGAGTAAAGACAGGAGTTAGAGGGAACTAATGGAACTGGATCGGTCTCTTTGGACTGTACGACGTTGTGCTTGGGAGCTTGTGCCTGATCCTGCAGTTAAGAACGACTTTGCTGAAGGTGCATTCATATGCAAATGAGAAATATCCGATAGTCAAGCACAGATGAAGGATGTCAAAGGGGCGAGGAGTGCTTGCTGAATTGTTCATATCTGATGACCTGTAAAAATGTCACAGGTTACTGGAGTACTTGGTTATTTTAAGAATGAGTTTGTTTGTCTGAGACCATTTGACCTTTAACAACTAAATAACAAATAATACCATCCTTTCCGTACATTATGTCATCATAGGTTGTCAGTGTTTTACTATTAATGTACACTTTTGCGTTTTTTAAGTGACTTCTTGATGTGTTTCTTGGTCTCAAAGATGTTTTTTGTAGTCTAACATCAGATCGTGGAGTTCACACCTTTAGTTGTCCTCCTTTTCCTTTTTCATGGCCTCTTTCAATCCTTCGCTCCTCTGCTGCCTCCTTCAGGGTCTCATTATAGATGTAAGCAGATGCTTCAACCTGGGCTATTTACCTCCTCAGCGCTCTCTGACGTGCAATGGCCACAGACGGCGGCAGCTGTATATACTCCAGCAGACAGATGCAGTGTCAGTGGAGCCAGATTTGGTATCAGCATCATGCGAGAACAGGGCGATTGTAGCTCTGCAGCTTCCCCATGTCTCTCTGACAGCTTGCCTTTATGCTCATTGTGGTCATTGTCATCTTTCCTTCCCTCCCTCTAATAACATTTTCCGGCTGTCTGCTGTGCCCAGGAGGTTGCAGTGTAAGGAGACAAGAGGCAGACATAATTACAGAAGGGGAAAACTGAGGCATTGTTTACTGTAAGCTAATTGAATCCTGACAGAGACAGCAGGATAGTCCACTTTTCTGCCCACGACCACGGTGACGTCCACTATACATCACTAATTAATGCAAAAACAGCTGAGACCTGTTTGTTTTTGCTTTATTTCAGCCTGCAGGGTAATTCCTTTAGCGACCAGAGAGCGACTATTTTTAGATGAGGGCAGGTGCTGCTTCATCGTGTTTCTCTGTCTCTTGATAGTTTTAATGGTAATAATTAATGACGCTAAATATTGTTGAGGTGAGTGTATTTACAGTTTCTGGGATCTGTGGAATGCATCAACGTCCACACACAGTTTAGCCCTCATTAAACCTTTACACATGCTGCAGGAGACCTGCAAGATCCTGGACAGATCGGCTAAGGCTGCATGTTCCCGGTCCTACGTCATTAATGAAACTCGGTCAGCCAGAGATTCTATGAAAAACTGTGGCTACGAATAAGCGTGAGATGTTTAATTTTGCCGTCCCATCTGTCTCTAAACTTTATCTTAATCTTCCCCTGTAACCAGGTTGACCCACGACATCAGCCTGGATGAGTTTGAAGATGACGACCTGTCGGAGATTACGGAGATCACCGACGAGCGCGGGATGAGCCTTAACTGCAACGGGCCGGACCTGAAGGTAAGCCCAGATCTGGCTCCCCTCAGATTTAATAAAATGCTCTTTCAATGATGGCTTTTCCTTTTATTAGTGTCACTCGCAGCCACTAATCATCTTTAACTGTATTTTGGAAACGCTGTGATTCAGAGGATTTTACACAGTGAGGTGCTTTTTAAAAGTGGAAGAAAATGCATGCGGCCCTTAAATGCAAAACTAGCTAATCCAGGTTGTTTTGAGTTTCCCAGTCACTTTGTCCCGACGTTTCAGTGACTCTCACAATCTCTGAGGGTCCAGATCCTCCACCACTGTCATTTCCTCCTTAACAGCAGTGCCAAACGACTTCCTGCCAGAGGCATGAGAGCTTTGAGTCTAATCAGAGTTGAATGATCCTCCTGCTTCCCAGTTCTCTAAATAATTGTCCCCAAGCCGTTTATATTTCTCCGGTTTGGTCAGAGACTTCAGCAGCATTCTGCGCCGTGCTATCAGCACACTGTAGATATAGATAAAAAGGGGATTTGGCATGAAGTGGTGCTGCCAGTGTGAAAAAGAAGCAGAGGTGGATTCATCATTCTGTCAGATCTCAGTCTATTCCCAGTGAAACCATCATCACCTCCTCCTCCATTTAGCTCCTGTAGCCAAGGCAACAGAAGGGTCGAGGGCCCTTTCCCAACATGATTTATACGATCTGTATTTTTTTATATGCCTTGTATTTGATTGTTTGAAATAAATGTGATGCAGGGAGTTGAGTGTACCTGTAGGTGTGTGTTCAGGCTGTGTAGTCGCTGGTGACATTGCAGTGGCTCAGCAGAGATCAGAAGTGGAGATGGGAAGAGCTGCGTCACCTCAGGACACAGAACCGAGGCGGTGCAGGAAACGAACGGCGTCCGCTGGTGCTTCTCAACAGAGTGTGTGATGATACAGTAGATCGGCGATATCCTGCAACAGCTTCTGCTTTGAGTAGCGTGAGGAACACTTCGTCCATCTTTGTTAGTCCAAGTCAGGCTTTTCAATGGGATGATGGTGCTTTGTTGTGGGGTTTTTATCTAACATTGGGTTTTTTAACACAGTGATGCTTGAAGCAGAGCATCCAATGGTTGGAGGTTTCAACTGAGACCTGATATAAAAAAGAGTAAAAACAAATGTACTTCACAACCAATCAGACAGTGATAAAATTATTGTATTGTTGAGATCCAGTACATACAATCGAGTTGCTCACATTACCGCTTCATGAAAACGTGCATTTCAGCACCAAAACGAGTCATCAGATATGCTTCTAATGAGCTTCTTCTGTTGGATTTTGATGCATCAGGTGGACAGAGGCAGAGCTAGAGTGGTGATACAGACAGCTGGTTATGAATATATTCAGGTCTGAATCTGCTTCATGTTTCAGTCAATGTGAAGATCCGAGACAACGACAAAGTGCTGAGTGTGATGAAGATCTGCTCTATTTAAAAATGCATGTGGGTGCAGCATCTACAGAACATCTCTGGGGTGGTGGGGGTGGCCGGCGACCTCGCTGTATCTGACCTCATGGGTGATCTCATCATCCCAGAGGAGGTTTAGGACACCTCTTATCTCATCAATAATGGGCATTCACAAAGATGGAGTGTCACTCAACACAGACGGGCGTGGTGCCTGCTTCCACGGGGAAGGGGGGGGGGGGTTAGGGGTTTATGGGAAGGCAGAGGGCATGTTACTCTTATGGTTGAACATTTATGACTGCTCACATATAACATGCACTGCTGTGCTTCTATACACTAACTGTGCAGCGTAGTAAACCTGATACTCGCTAATGTTGCTAGTTAGGTAGCTAGTGCATCATCATAGCACCATGTATAAAGGTTAATGCACAATTTGTGTCACACAGCAAACCCCCGCACTTGTTTCTGCCCAGCGATGTACGAAACAATTCAGAGAAAACACTGCCTGTGTGTTTTTCTGTGTCAATAAATTATGAGATGAGATTAGGAGCAAATCTGTTTGCTGCTGTTGTTTGAGACAAATAAAGTTGAAGGCAAGCCATGGAATAAAGGTGGTGAGCATACTCCAGAGCCATGGTTGAGAGATCTCAGAAAGCAATCTTTTTGTTCATAATTAGACGGCAAACAAAACCAAAATGGCTCAACCCATATTCTCCTCATTTTTCCCCACAATTACATGCTACAGGATCTAACACAAAACAAGGTGTTTTTTTTAGGTTTAAAGAATTGATTCAACCACAGGGTCATCTGATGTGGTTTTAAGTTTGATATACAACACACTAAATCAGATACAGTACATGCATAATGATTTGAACTGGTACGATGCATCCATCTGGAGTTTAGTGATTATATGGACTTATTAAATGGAACAAAGATAACCTCTGCTTCTATAATGTAGACATTGTGATTGGTAACTGACCAGTGACAAACTGTCTCTTGCCAAACTGGCTGAAAACAATGGTTTGTTGGCAGGAGATCCTGGACGTATTTTTAAAACGTCCACCTCCCACCCACCCGTTGGTCCTCAGTTAGCAGTTATCTGTCATGTCTGTCAGAAAATAAGCCAGTCAGATAGACACACATATTATTGGCAATACTGCCCCCTGTTGTTGGAGATGGGAAAACAATGTTTTATAATTGTTTCCAGCCGATTTAATAGCATTTAGGTTCAATGAAATAAGACAATACATTCATTTAATCTTGCAATAATCCTGAATTATTATTTACATTGTTATCATGAAACCATGCTTCTAGTTTAAAAGAATGTTTGAAAGGGTTATGCTGATAAGTGTTTTTTACTTGACTGTTTGCATCATGTTAACATAACATATTGATGCATTGACCCTAAGACAAGGGAGGAGTGCACAGAGAGGGAAAGCAGATGGAAGTGGGGCACAAACATAGAGACTGAGCAGAAAAAGAGCGAGAGAGGACTGTCCAGTAAAACATCATCTGTAACCATGGTAACAGCGGTTCCATCACCTCTGGCATGTGTCAGAGCTGAAAATAAGTGTTGAGATCCTCTCTCTTTCTGCCTCTGATATTCTGTCATCAAACACTCACACATACACTCTCTGCTCACGTCATCTCATCTGCACATGGCAACAACTGGGATGAAGCAACAGGAAGAGGTAATAAACCTGTTCCGAGCCTGATGTATGATGATGACAATAATATTGTTCCTGTTGTTCCTGTTAAAAACCCTTAATGTGCTAAATGAAATATTGATGCAGCTATAAGAGTGATGATCCAACAGAGAAATTTGGTCACAACCAACAACCCTCTTTGCTTTAAATATGTCATTACTAAAATCTAAATAAATAAATATATATATGCATGCATGCTCTGATTGGACAAGAGCCAAGCGTCACAGCATCTTCAGCACAGCAGAATCTCCTTTGCCTCCTTGTCCTGGCTTAGCCCGCTTGTCTCCTAGCAACAGGGGCTGAGGTGGTCTTAAAGGGACCAGGCCATCATTTTTGAGCTCGTTAAGTGGGAGAAGAGCAGGGGAAGCCTGGAGATTAGCAGGTATTGATCAGAGAGAGATGAGAGGAAGAGAAAGTGGCTGACAAAGACTCCTGACTGAGCGTCTTCCAGGAGATGGAATTTATCAAATGATGGTTGATTGTTAGAAAAGGCGTTTAAGGATATATGTTTAGCTGTTAAATATAATAAGATTAGCATCATACTGTTTGAAAAATCGTACATTTTGTGTAAAAAAAAAAGAAGAGTTCTACTGCATATTACTAATGTGCTTGAAGGCAGCTGCTGGAATTGGATTAACCTCTATTCAATTCACCAACTGCGAGTTAGCTTGCTACACACAGACACACACACGCACACACACATGCACACAAGATGTGTCTCTTGCTGGGGCTAAAGGCTGTTATGAGCTTAACAGTGACTCCGTGTAGAGACTTTCACACACAGTGTTTGTGTGTGTGGCTGCGGGGATCATGATGGGATGTGAAGCAGACTGTAGTGTCCTAGTGCACTTTGACATCCCGTCTGTCACATCACGGTGGTTTTATGTCACTTTCCAGCAGCCGTTTTGAGAAATTACTTTTTAGATTTTTCTCACGAACGTGTTCCCCAGCGTTACTCTGTTGTGGTTTCAAGGAGTATGTCTGCATTGTTTTTCAGAAGGAAGCAGTTTTCATCATGAAACTTATGCTGTCACATTATTATATTTGATGTTCTCATGAAGCTGAATGATGATTTCTGGCTGTTTTGTCTTCTACATACGTTGAATATCTGTAGGGATGTCAGGACCAATGTGTGTTGAGGCTGTAACAGGGATGATCAGAGGCTAAAATCAGGAATTAAACTGATTACCAGAGCAGAGGGAGGTCTCACGCTGACTTGTTACAGGTAAACACTGTCATGTGATGGAGCAGATGCTCAGAATCATCTCTGCTTGTTTCTGGGCTTTAAGGAGCAGCTCAGTGTTGGCAGCGAGCGTGGGGCAGCCTGTAAGCAGAGCAGAGTCTAATTGGCCAGCTCAGTCTCCTCATGCCACCCCCCCCCCCATGTGCGTTCTCCCTTCTTCTCTCACTGTGTTTGACCGACGTTTCTTTTCCTCCAATCGCTGCAGGGCCACATGAGGCGAGGAACCAATAGCGTGTCGGGGAGGGCAGAGCTGGGCGCCGTCGGCCAGCTTCAGGCAGAGATGCTGCACTTGGAACTCATAGACGGTGCTGACGGTTTCCGCGGCGACATAGACTCCTCAAAGCCATCCATCATCGCAGCCCCAGTGCTTATCAAGGACCCCGCAGCACCTGTCACCATGGATACGTATCGGCCCAAAAGACCCACGACCCTTAACCTCTTCCCGATTGTGCCACGTACGCAGGTAGGGCTTCATTCTCCTCACACACACACACCCATTGATCACATCAGGCGAAGTAAAGTTTTAGATCTTTGTTGGTTATGATTGGGTGTCTGAGCCAGTTCAGATGCGACATTTTATAATGGAAAACATGAAGGGACGGTCTGCGTGACCTCACCATCCGACCTGACTACAATTGTTTCTCTGACAGGATGTTTACTGGACCGAACAAAAGTGCCTGTTGTCGAGGCCCAGAGACAGAGGGTGTTTTTTTTCCTCTGTGTCCATCTCTGTTTGTTAGAGCTCGTGACTTAAATCCACCGTTGACTGTCTCAGGATTAAGTGTCTAATTCACCCAAATCAGCAGGAGAACAGTTCTCCGGAGGATGAGACGCGTCACTCCTGTACAACCATTTTAATGCCACATTTGCTCTCGTGGCACTGAAGGAGAGAAGAGCTGTTTAAAGCTGGATGAAAAGTGATCTAGTCGCCCGATTTAATCCGACCACCTGTTAGTTGTTACATGAAACAGCTGCTATTTTCATTATTGTGATTTTTAAACCCACTGCCCTCTAAATATGTCAAGATTTGTACTTAAATGGAGAGACAGCAGGTAAGACCCAGCTGCATGCTGGGAGCAGTGGGTTAAGAGTACTTAAGGTCCAGCTACTGTCCTGTCTGAGTAACACTAATCAAACCAAAACAAAGCTAACCAGTGCTGTCACCATGGGTGAACCTGTCTGACTTAATCAACTTTCACAGACCTGTTAGTCCCACCACTCCTGCTGGAGTCTCCTCATAGCTTAAGGGACTTAAGGAAACTGGTCACACACTGCAGCCACTTCGAAGGCACTACTAATTAACCTGAGCAGACAAAAAATGTGCTACATTTCTGTTCATGCACCTAATTTGTGCAATTACTGTCCAACAAATGGTCACACACACACACTCTTGCACACACACACACACACACACAAACCACACACATACACACAGCTTGTTTCCACTTCACAGGCAGGCAAAGAACAAATACCCAGTTAGTTGGGTGATCGGATTGACAGCCTGAACTGTGGAGATTGTGTGTTTGTACTGTGTGTGTGTGTGTATGCATGAGAGAGCGCGAGAGAGAGAGAAAGAGAGAGAAGAGGGCTGTCAGAACTCAGAAGTATGAGAGGAAATAATTGCTCTCCAATGTTTTGCTTCTTTGGAAGACGTGCTGTCCCCTGGGACAGTGTTCGTGCTCTCTTCACTGGAGTGTGTAGAAGAACCAAACCTTCAGCGTCCAATACACCAGGAACCAACAGACCACAGCTAATAGCAGCTCGTTCCTCACCATGGAAAGATCATCTTGATCATCATCGTGCACTTTGCACATTACACATTTTGCAGTCTTTCTCACTTTAAAATCCATTTTTGACCAATATTGTTGCGTTTGATTTTTCACAACAAATGAAGTGTTCTCATTTCTTTGGAATGGTGATAGAATATTGCAGAATACAGTTGAGTTGATTAGTGAATCTCTCCACATCCCAACAGTTGCTGAAATTATGGCTAACATAAACATAAACTATATTTATATATATATATTTAGATAATATTTATATTTATTTACTGTCAGGTTAATAAAACCAGCTTTTACCCCCCCCCCCCCGATCGCCTCCCACCTCCAGCCTCTCTGGTTCCCACAGCAACAGTCTACACGCATAGATGGGAAGTGAGTCATATGACGCTGTGGGTGGACTGGGGAGGTCTTATTTTGGATTCTGCGTCATCATCGATGGCTTCCATCCCTCCTTTTATGTTTGAAAATCTGCAACTGTTTATTACTCTCAGTCTCTTTCGCTCTTTAACCTGAACGCATCAGGAGACAGAAATAAACAGGATAAACACACAGTATCAGCAGCCACATCGTGGGAACCTCTTTTCCACCTTTTTCAGTGTGATAACATTTTCCATTTCTTTAACAGTTTAAAATTCCATCTGTCTGAATGTATCTGTGATCAGTGCCTTGGTTTGTGAGCGTTGGCTGTGACCTCTCGATCTCATCAAGACTCGAGATTTCAACATAAAATGAATCGTCCTGAACAAGGTTTTGAGCTCCCTTTACATGGACACTGAGGACAATCACACTCATTGAGTCTTTTCATCTGCATTCAAGCAGGTCTCTGGAGGATTTCTAAAGAACTAACAAGGTTCTCAGGTTCATGTATGTGTGTGATGGCTGTAAAAAGGCCTGGTTCCCTTTAAATCTACACCACATAACACAGACAAAAGAAGCCCCACTGCTTATTCAACAGAATAAAAGCTTTGTGTGTGTGTGTGTGTGTGTGTGTGTGTGTGTGTGTGTGCGTGTGTGTGTGTGTGTGTGTGTGTGTGTGTGTGTGTGTGTGTGTGTGTGTGTGTGAGTGAGTCTCCATTCACTTGGTGGATCCAGACCTCACCGATCAAAAATCTGTTTCTTTTCCCGTCTTTAACCTCCATCTATTTTTAATTTACTTCCCTTCCTTCTTCTCATTTCCTCCTGTCTTTTTTTCCCTCCCGATTCCCACAGGACACCTTAAACAACAACTCCTTTGGGAAGAAATACAGCTGGCAGGAGAAAGTTTCAGGCTCATCGTCGCCACTCAAAGCAGGTCAGTATTTCTATCTCAGCAGAGCTTCAGGAGAATTTCATACTTTAGTTTAAGGCACCATTTACTTCTTTCCACAGAGGAAGAGTGCTATGTGCTCGTTGCACCCTGAAGCTATAAGCACAGCAGATGAATGCATATGTGGTTCCAACTAGCTCTTTTAAGCTAACGCTGGCTTTGTATTAGCAACCATGGTGCCTAACTGGGATTTACAACTAGAAATGTGGAAATTTGGATATTATTTATAATTTTGGGATTAAATGAGGTTGTTTTTCCATGACATAGCTCCAAACTTTGCTCAGGAATTTGACCAGGTTATAGAGCAGAATATAGCTTTGTACTGGTCTGACCTCTCCCCCAGTCTCCCCTGGCGAGACCCGTCCCTTTTGGTGCAGCATCTCTCCATTCTCTGGAGCTGGATGTTTGTTTAAACACTGTTTGCCGTCTGTTGTCAGACACCAGGCGGAATCATGCAGTCAAAATGTCATGCTGGGACTTCTCGATGATGGATTATGACATAACAGACAATCACCTCTGCCCAGTAGCACTGACTCTGATGGGTAACGGGGCTTTGACAGCCTAATCCTGATGTCTGTTACCTAATCGTTATGTATTTCTGCCTCCTCCTGTGCTTTGCTCTGCATTCACCGCCATGTCTGCCTACCTGCTCCACGTTTATTCACTCTGGCCCTCTGACCTGTGTGTCTGCCTGTCTGTCTGCACGCTTGTTGTTCTGGCCGTGGGTGTGCTGCTGTCTCCTCCAGGGGAACTTACGCCCCCACGGGAGCACAGTTGTCTGAGCGACGAGGACAAGGTGCAGGGAAGCGGGGCCCAGACCAAAGACCGCGGGACCTCCACGGACGCCCCCTGCAGACACTCTCACAGCTCATCGACAGCGACCCGCCCAAAGCTTCAGGAGAGACCGCCCGCGCCGCCGCCGCCGCCACAGAACTACACGCCAGCTCCTGCTTATCCGGCGGGGAGAGCAGATGGGGGTGGGCACCACCGGGACAGAATCCGCTACCACACGGACGTTCAACTCGAACCTACAGAGGAGATATATCTGACTCCTGTGCATCGTTCTGCTGACACTCTGGAACCCCCCCACGCTCAGGACCGGCCTTTCCTCTCACAGCAACCCGAACATACCCGCATGTCCATCAGCTCCGACACAGAGGGCCCACCTCCTTATCAGCCCCTCCCAGACCGGACAAACCCATCTATCTACGAGGAGGACGAGGTCTACGTGCCCGCGCCTTCGTATGCCTCCTGTGTAGAGTCCCTCATCACGCCACCGAGCAGTTCTCTCCCAGCCTGCTCCTCACTTGCGTTGGACCTCAGCCTCAAAAGTGAGGGAACGGGAGCTGGTGTCATGCTGAGAGCCGGCTCATCAGTGGAGTACGTGGATGCCACTGATGAGAGCTACTGTGGGGAGGACGAGGACGTGGACAGGTTAATTATGGACGGGAGTATAGGAACAAGGGGAGGAAAGGTGGATGGTGGCAGTGGCAGGATCCCACGAAGGACTTCCATGAACTCGGAGGCCAGCGGCCTTTCGTACGACGCTGTCAAATACACACTGGTGGTGGACGAACATGCTCAGCTAGAACTGGTCAGTCTGAGGGAGTGTTACCAAGGCTACAGCGACGACAGTGACTCGGCCACCGTATATGACAACTGCGTCTCGTCCCCTTATGAGTCCGCCATCGGGGAGGACTACGAGGAGGAGGAAGAGGACGGAGCACACATGGGAGGCGTGAGGAGGGAGGCCACAGCTAGCCTCTCCGAAGAATCCACTCCAGAGCTCGACCTGCATTTCTCCAAGAAGTTCCTCAATGTGTTCATGAACGGACGCTCGCGCTCCTCCAGTAAGTCACCACACCACCGTGGCCTTGAATATACATGCTGACTACTCAGACCATTACAGGCAGCAATCCTCGTGTGATTTTATACGACTGTTAGCCAGTTAAATGCAGAAACTACAGGGCTTGTCTTCTTATTTTGGTGCCAGTTGCTGTCACTTGCTCTATGTGCCGTGGCCCTCGAGGAGTCCCTTCACACACGGGGTAAAACCTCGGCCAATAGCGTCCGACCACGGCTCAAAGCGGTGCGGCTGATTCAGCATATTCAGGGAGGCTCAGAGCACCAGAATGTTCGTGCGAGCCTGATCAGAGCTAGATTTAAACGTATTATTGTCCCAAAGAGACTATTCCAGATTCAAAGATTCCGTTTTCTATTTTACTTGTAAACCATATGCGCAGCATGTTACTTTTATTCCTTTTGGTCATGAATTGGAACATTTTAGACCTAATTTTCTTGTCTGTTAGATTCTCACAGAATTCCTTCTGACTCTGATGATTAAAGATGCAGAATTTCCCTGATTTACCAGCAGACACACGCATCTTGTCGTAAAGATGTAAAAAAATGTTTGCTAATGTGTTTGAATGGATTCAGTGACACAGGTCTGTCAGTTTTGGAAAATGCAGATTTGTGCACTGAGCAGCAAAATGTGTGTCCTGCAGTAATGGACAGGAGGAGGTGGAGGGTAATAGCTTTGTCTAATGGACGTGTGGTCATCTCCAACAGTCCTGGTGGTCCTCTGATGCTCATTAGAAACACCACAGCCATTAATCTGTGTCGCTCCGACTTTCCAGGTGCAGAGTCCTTCGGTTTATACTCTTGTGTTATTCACGGAGAGGAGAAGGATCAGAGCCACAGAGCCGTCTACAGGTGAGGAAGAGTGGCACGATGTCGACATCATTATTTGGATGAAGTTTTTATTGAGTACAATCTGTCGTGTTTCACTCTATAGTGCAAATAAAATGAAGAACAGCAATCTCACTTCCCTCCATTTGGCTCATTTCCTTCTGAAAATCATCACCAAGGGTCCAAAAATAGCATCTTCTGTATTTGTTTTGTGTCAGTAAGCACATCATCATGACTGCCATGGACAGCGATGCTTAAAGTAGCTCAAAAAGGAAGAAATCAGGATTTAATGAATTATGTATTATTGTTGAACTGCTTGGTGTCATAGAATCCACTGTTCTGAATTAATGCGACGATTTCAGCAGGGCGTTGTAGCAGTTGTGCTAAGAAGCTGCTCGTTAGTGCATCACTCGGCCCCCACCTCTGGACCCACATCACAAAGCACTAGATTGATCATCTGACTGTGTTTTTTCCTTGTTTTTATTTGTACTCTGGCTGTTTGGGAAGAGACCTGTGTCTTACACACACAAGCACACAAACACACACACAATGGATGTACAGAAGCTTTTGACCCCATGCTTGTAGATGCAATTGGTGTCACATGAGCACTCCAGTCATGTGATTAGCTGCATCTGCAGTAGCACAGCATCAGGACAAAAGAGATACAACAGTTTTAAAAGGGGTTTCCTTTATTTTGTATATATGCAGGATCAGTGTTGCTTTGTAGCATTTCATATGAATATGTGTTGAATCTCTGCAACACTATCAAACTTTGGATATAGCTTCAATGAGCGAGTAGAAATATAACACGTATGAGGGCCACAGTGTTGGTGAGCTAGATGGAAACAGTATCTTCTGACCCATAATAAGCCTGTACAATTATGGCACCTTCTGTGTCGTCAGGTTTGTCCCGCGACACGATGATGAGCTGGAGCTGGAGGTGGACGATCCTCTACTGGTGGAGGTGCAGTCGGAGGATTACTGGTACGAGGGTTACAACATGAGAACTGGGGCTCGTGGTATCTTCCCTGCATACTACGCCATAGAGGTTTCCAAGGATCCTGAGATTTACAGAGGTATCCCCCCCCACTCCCCGCCATCAGTACCACAGGGACTTAGCAAGACCATTACGATTTAATAGGATTGGCAGTTCATATTTGTAGAATCGATTATTTTGTGTAAAGATAGGAATGAAGACATTCGCCTAAGTGTTTCTCCCATTTTTGCTTATTTCATGCCCGTGCAGTGAAGAGCGGTGAGTGGATGGACCGCTACCGGCTGAAGTTCCTGGGTTCAGTCCAGGTGCCCTACCATAAAGGAAATGACGTTCTCTGTGCAGCCATGCAGAAGGTACATGTGTCGTGTTTGAACATTAAAAGCTGAAAACTGGCCATCCTGCGTTACTTTCATGTTATTGTACAATAAATTACAGATATATATATAATACCAGCCTAAAAATGGCAAAAGCTTTTTATAGCCACCAAAGGACCTCCTCACTGAGCTGCTTTTGTTTTCTAGATTGCCACTAACAGAAGGATGACAGTAGAGTACAACCCACCTTCGTCCTGCATCCTGGATATCAGTGTGAAAGGCATCAAACTTTCAGTCCAAGAGGATTATTACGCGTGTGACAGGGTATGACTGTTCTGTCTGTTGTGTCTTACGTCTGTTCAACGCCAGATGAATGAAGCTCAAGGACGTTGAGCTTCAGGTTTCTTCATCAACTTGAAGCTCGTTTTATCCGGTCACATGTCTCCCTCTGCTGGCCGCTGAGAAGCACTGCGGTTGTTTACTTGACTGACAATGACCTTTGTATCTGTTTTATCTAATTCAGATGCATGCATTTGTCACCCATACTGGATGAAAGGATTTTAGGTTTTAAGAAGAATCTTCACCTGTTAAACCAACTTGTTAACCAAATAACATCACATTTCTTCTTTCTTGTCCACAGAGCAATGAGTGCAATCACTTCTTCCAGTTAAAGAATGTCTCCTTCTGTGGCTATCATCCCAAAAATAACAAGTAAGTGAGAAGTGTCACATAGGTCATAAACGTGTTAGGTGTCCGGTTATCAAGGATTAAGGGCACAAGATGTCAGTCGGGGTCAGCCGCTGCTCTAGTCAAACTTTTTTCATGAGCACAAAGAGGAGGAAGGAAGTCTGTCAGACAGTTCCTCTGTTTACATTTCCTTTAGCTTTGAATGGTCTCTTTTTTTCCCCACATGCAGATATTTTGGGTTTATTACGAAGCACCCAGCCGACCACAGATTTGCCTGCCATGTGTTTGTCTCAGAAGATTCCACTAAAGCTGTTGCAGAGTCAGTGGGGTGAGCTATATTTTTTGGTTGTTGCTTTAAGAAGTCCCACTTTGAAAGAAATTCCATATTTCTCTTTGAAAAAACAAATGCACTTTGAATGGTTTTAAAAGTGGCTTAAATGCACCATTCTGTTTTGCAGCAAAGCCTTTCAGCTGTATTATAAAGAGTTTGTGGAGGCTTCGTGCCCAACAGAGGACATCTACCTGGAGTAACACGCCCTGCCTTCGACCACAGCCCTGTACAGTACACTGTATCATAGCATCATGTTGCATGAAAGACAGATAGCTCTAAAATAATAATTTAGAAATAAAGAAGAGAATGAGGGCTGGCTACTGGAACTGTGGGGGAGAGTTGGGCCAAAGAAGGAGCCTGATGATGGTGGAAAATATGCAAAAAGAAAGTGATGATGAGTTGCACTGATAAACAACAAACTTTGCATCACAGCAGCATTGGTTAGCCTGTAGCATCGACTCAATGAGGAGGACTACACTGGCTCCAGCCCGCGCTCAAGAAGCAGGTGCGTGCATTTACTGAATAACAGACTGTGCCACTTCAAATCTAAGGGTTGAGCCTGTCCACCCTCAGACCCTGGAAAGGATTTTACATCACTGAAACTTGTATGAAAGCGGAAACATTTCATAAGATTGTTAATCAAACTTCAATCACACCTACCTGATAGAATGGCGCAAGAAAATAGGATATTCAGGGCCAAAATATGCGGGCGAAACAACATATATTGCAGATATTGAAAATGCTCCGTGCAGTTATTAGTAAACTTATCATTGATCCATGTTCTCTAGCCCCATTTGGTAGCATTAATAAATCTGCTTTCCTTAATAAGTTAGAGGCAGAAATATAAAATAAGCTACTACATGTTTCAGCAGAAATGGGAACCTATTCTGTTTAGAATGACACCGAGATCCGTGAATAAAGTTCCTGGATCTGCAGAAATTTGGGGCCACGTATGACTGCGCTACATACAATCTTACAATAGGTGTAAATGTGAAGAATTTCCTCTAAAAGGCAGAATGAGAGAGCACAATTTATGCGTGTGTCGCAAAGATTTTGTGAGGTTTGGCTGTTTTACAAGTTACTGCAACGCTCAGATAAACAGCCTCCACCCCCTTATCCGACACGCAATTCTTTACCGTTATAACTTGTTAAACCAGTTTGGCCGTACTGACATGACACTACACGACAGCTCGGCTGCAGGTGCTGAGGGCAGAGTGGAAATGAAAGTCTTCTTTTCTTCACTGGGAGTGCCTCTTGTTCATCTGATTCTCACAACTTTCATGAGGAACTTCATTGCGATATTCAAGAGGGTTGCCGTGTTTGACGTTTGAACGGTGTCGAAGCGCCGCGCTGTACCTGTGATGTCACAATTTCTATTTTTCCACAGTGAAACAGGAACCTTCATCTGTTGCTCACGATTACACACAGACACGCACAAACCTGCTGGTCTCACTGATATCAGAGCAAAGTGCCATTAATATCTTGAGGCTTTCAGTATAGGAGTATAAGATTCAGCAGCTCTCTATCTTCAGATGCTGCATTCAATGTAGTGAAGTCATGATATCTGGAATGTTACTATAGCACTAAAATACATTTTGTGGTGGTTGTCATCATGCAAAGTGTGAATATTTTCAGATTCATGTAGGTGCTGCACAGGTAGTGACTAAAAGGCATAAAAAGAGAATATCTTTTTGTTGGGTCCTTAATATAGGTTGATCAGTAACGTTTATGTCAGGCAGCAAAAATGAGAGAAGAACCCACCATATCTCCTTTTAAATCCCCACCTTGACCTCTGCTCATCCTTGAAGCTGGAGGGTTTATAGACGCTATCTACCAACTGAAGGCAAAACAATAAAAAGTACCACTATTATCATGCACATAAACATAGCAAGATATCGCTGTGTCACCCAGGGAATGCTGAATTTTATCTGCTATGTCGACCTTCCAAATATCCTGAAAGTGGGGAACGGCACGCCAAACCTACTGACGTACTAATTCCGCATTTCCAAACAAGAGTAAGAATAAAAGAACTCGAAATCATTAACTTTCCTGCACATTGTCTGGCCTTTAAAGCTGCAACAGTGACATTATAAGAAACCAAAGGTTTATGGTTTTATTTCTTATGCCTCCAACATGGGTGAATATAGCAAAATATCTTCTACAATATTTATCACAAACCCTGATTCATATCAAATGATTTTCTTTGCATTAAGATTTTTGTCTATTCCAGTGTGTTGATGTCCCAAAAGTTTGTATGTTGTTGCCTTCATGTTCTCAAAGCTGCCACCACCTTTTATATTTCCCTTCTTAAGAGCCAATCAGGTGCACAGCAGGAAGCAGAAGGTCATGGAGGGTCAAAGGCCATATAAATATGAATAATTTAATACCTGTAAATATGAATATTAAAATATATATGGATTCAACATGTAGTGTGTGAAAGCTGCTTTATTTTGTTTTGTTTTTTAGGTGTGAATTTAAACATTTAAATGCAGATTCCAGTGTGTCCTGTCATTATTGAGCACAGACATTTACAACATATAAAGAGCTGATTAATTGTCCTTAGTTCCTCTCAGTAATATTCTTCATCCAGATTTGGCTCATAAGGTTTTCCAGCCTCCGGTGGCAGAGGAACAGGGAGCGGCCTCTCGCCATAGTCTGCACAAACACATTTGCACAGTTATTTTGAAGAATCATAAGCTTGGATTCATTTTAGAAAGCGACTTACCGTCAATAACGTGCTTAACATTAGGGTCATAGAGTAGCTGTAACTCTGCTGAATATTCATCGGGTCTGAGAACCAGCAGAGGAGCAGTGATTATTCTCATGTATCATGTATGGTGTTCAAATCAAGTCAGTGGTCCTACCTGACCAGCATCGGCACAGCCAGTCCTCCGCACACCAGCAACAACCAGACGAGCTGAGCCAGAATTTTCATTATCGTTTCTGAAAGGGGGCCGAAGAAAGGTCACAGCTCTGGCATGGAGAAAAAGATATTGACCAAAAGGTTAGATGGTCAGTCTGAGAAGTCCCAGTGGTATCACCTGTCGTAATGGGTGTGTGTGTGTGTGTGTGAGGGTTTGGGTGTGTTTAACTAGTGTTTATGACAGGCCGTTAAGTCAGGAAAAATGGTACCACGTCAGCATTCTCATACAGCAGAACTGCATCCGTGTGTTAATGCTTCCATCCTTTTCCAGTATTAGCTATAGCTTTACATCTAAATATTAGCCTAGGAGGCCCAGCTAATGATATAGTTTTGATGAACTGCATTTTTAAGGGCTGAATGTAACATACCTTAAGTGGCAGTAGAACTTTATATTTGTTAATATATTTTTAACATATATCAGGAGCAGCTCATTAAAACACAGGCTCTTATCTCAGAAAATGGCCTTTGATCTAAAAATGGCACAGAACATCAAAGAAATACGATGGATGTGTCCACTGTGGGTTTTTGTTTTGTTTTTTTAAAATTAATTATGAAGTTTAATTTAAAAACCTGTAGCGGGGGGAAAGTTGCAGCTTTTATACCACCAACTCAGCAGTCACAAATGTGTTGGAGTGGAAAATGTGCTCTGAAGAGGCTGTTCAGAAATAAATGGCTGTTTCATGTTGATATGTAGAGGTCTTTTTAAAATGTCGTGGATGCAATGGCTAAAGTCTGATGAGGAAGAAGAAAACAAAACCTCATGTCTCTTGAAGTTACAAGGCTTATTTTAATAGATCACATATGATTAAAATGGACAACCAACAGTATTAGAATGATAAACGTCAACAATGGCCTCAAACAAAGGCATGTCCTTCACAAATACAGTACCTGTTTTCCAACTAGTAAATGATTAATCATATAGTAAACATGTATATGTGTACCTTTGCACGTGTACCTTTCTTGTGCATCTTACACCTTTTATGTTAAGACATAGTAAGTAAAAGGTACATGTGCAATCATTCCAACGTGAAAATCTTAATTTTCCATTACACAGAGTAACTGTACAGTTACTTTTATTTTCACCCATGCAGCGAGACACCTCCGGAAGGCACATGACTGAAACCATTAACACACCAACTCCCCAGTGTGAAGATAAAAAGCACACTCCCTCTTCCTTCCTGCTGAATTTTGCCTGGCCTCTTTTGAAACAAACCACGGCAACACCTTGTTCCTTTTTAGGGATTTTGCAATTCATCCACTGCTGCTTGCGGTAAACATGTTTTAACTTATTTGAACAATTTTGTGCTGTGTTCTGGCAGTTGGTCTCTTCCTGTTTTGTTTAGTGTCACTTATCACGACTATCACCTTTGGCATCGGCAGCAGAGCTTGTTCTGCTTTTTCTTCAGCCCAGGTTGAAAGTATAGATTTTTTGACACCAAATTGCATAAATGTACATATAGTTAACATCTTTGGTGTCGTCTCAGCAATCTAAAAATGAATCTAATTTCTGTTTTCCTCAGAATTCTGAGTCAGTCTTGTGTTCAGATCACACAAAAGCACGATGGTACTCATCTAAACATTTATAGATGAATGCATCTGCATTTACAGTCAGGTGGAGGACCCAGTTGTAGAGTCCATTAGATAGGTGACTCAAGGTTGGTGGTAAATTCGGGTTGATTAGCGTGACCAGACCAGGGAAAAGGTTGGACTGAGCAGCTGTAAGTCAGAGTCTTGGACGTCATAACACGAGGAAGCCTCAACATTCAGCAACGACGTTTCCAGTGCTTTTCGTTTTCCTTCAAACTAGGGTCAACGAGAAGACATTCCACTATTTTTTAAATTGTCCTTAAACATTTTTTTTTAACTTTAATTGATGTGATATTAACAATCAGAAAAACATGGCAAGCTGCTACTATGAGACAATTGTTAGTTTATTTTTGCATGGATGCAGTCTTTGTTTTGAAGCCTTTGCCAGCACATTGCTCTTGTTTTTGTCTCATTTGATGTGTAACTGTTCATTTTTTGGTCCTTTTGAGTTCCTTGACATTTGTGCTGTTTTACTCAACTGTCAGCCTCAGATCTTCCTGCTGATAGCACGTTGAAATTCAAAGTGGACATACTCAATAAAGCCAGTCCCAGGCTGATTTTACACACATGCACACACACACACATGCACACACACACACAGACACACACACAGGGACAGAAAGTAAGTACAAATCTCCAGTCGTAAAATTAAATTTAACTGACTCCAGATTCGTAATCTGGATCTCTAATATTGTTTTTCATATTTAAAGGTTCAGGCAGGTTGGTCATGCAAGTATTAGTATATATTATTATACAGTATAAGATATAGTATACAGTATAGTATTTTCGTCATATTTAATTGTATAAAATAATTTCTGATTAATGTGCCCAGGAAGTGGTCACTTTTGGTATTACAATCATTTACAAAACAGTTTTCACTATGAACTTTATTGCAACATTTTTTTTTTTTTTAATTTTGACAGTTTCATGACCTTCTACACACCTGTGTGATTGGGAAAAAAACGGACAATTTTGTCATCAATATGAGGTAAACTGCCTCTCCTTCATCTCCCAGTCTGGTCTCAGTATGATGATCCCCTTTCTTTGCTTCCTTTTGTATTGGGGCAGTAACAAGGTGGTGATTGCTGGAGTCCTCTGTTGTCTCGTGTTGCTGATCGCCTTTGCATCTTTATTTCTTGGGTCAGTATCAATCTTTCAGGCTTATTGACATGTGACTAGTGTGTGACAAGTGAAACACCCTCCTCCGAAATGTCTTTGACCAGAAACGGGACCAGCTTGCTCCCCAAAGATAACACACAGACGCAGGAGGAATGGAGCAGGATGGACAGCAACTTCGACCAAACACTCAACTTTGGGTGAGAAACCAAAGAATGTTGGCTTCAATCATCTTGGTGTCGCTATAACAGCTAAATGATTTTGCAGTATTCAGGAGCAATTTTCACTGCTCTAAAGAGGGATCTACAGGAGCTTCATCTTTTCCATCATGTGTTCAAATCCAAAAAAGAGCTTTTGTGACCTGCCTGATTTCTGTGGATCAGTAAACATGATGCTGGGGGAACATCCCACCATGAGCTCCATCTGTCTCCACCTAGCATCTCGTTGCATCTTCTTAACCGCTTTATCCCTTTCGGGGTCACAGGGAGGGTACATAATGGGCATAATGGTCTATCCCATGTTTTGTCTGCAATAGGGCTCAAACCGAGAACCCTCCACTTCTCAGCCCATTTCCCAACAAACTGAGCCTGCTAACATCTGTTACAATGTTACAAAATTGTCTCTGACCTCACCCCAACAAGCAACAGTGGCAAGGAAAAACTCCCCTGTAACAGGAAGAAACCTCGAGCAGGACCAGGCTCATATGGGGGGAACCTCCTGGTGATGGCCGGCTGGGCAAAGAGGGAGAAGAAGGGGGGAAGAGAGATAGAAGAGAGAATGGACATAGATCATGGAAATACATTAATTACAACTAGCTGTCAGTGCAAGTTGTGTTGAGCAGGTCAGTGGGGTCAGAGGTCAGCAGGTCAGTGCACAGCTATGAACCAAACTGCCTCCTGAAGCTGTGTCTCATTGGATTAAGAAGTATGCCTTTTGTCATCTCTCCTTTTTTAGGGTCAGGCTGGAGGTCCCAACATGCACGCCTTGGAAAGCCCCAATCATATGGGAAGAGATGTTTGACCCGAAACTCTATGACCAAACCCACGCAAAGCACAGCACGTCTGTGGCCCTCACTGTATTCGCTGTGGGCAGGTTTGTTCCTCTGCCAGATCGGATTTAAGAGATTGTCCCCTTGGACTCAACTGTCCCAGCTCAAAACCATTCTAATAAGTAACCTTTCACTTTTCTGTTTCCTCTAAGGTACCTAGAGGCTTATCTCAACAAATTCCTCACATCGGCCGAAACGTTCTTCATGCCGGGATTACCAGTGACGTATTATGTGTTCACAGACCTGCCAGAGCAGGTCCCCAAAGTACAGCTGGGTCCTCAGAGAACGCTGAAGGTGATAGTGGTTGAAAAGCACTCCAGGTGGCAGGACATCTCAATGATGCGGATGAAGATCATATCGGAAACCATCGAGTCCGACATCCGCCACCACAGCCGCTACGTCTTCTGCTTCGACGTGGATCAGGAGTTCAAAGGCAGGTTTGGCTCAGAGGCTCTGGGAAAGTCTGTGGCTTTGCTCCACGCCCACTACTACAAACTTCCAAAGGACAGGTTCACCTACGACAGGAACTTCCAATCCACCGCCTACATGGAAACCGGGGATTTCTACTATCATGCTGCTATCTTCGGAGGCGTTTGGGAAAATGTGAAGAACTTGACGGACACCTGCTACATGAACATCATGAAGGACAAACAGAGCAATGTAGAGGCCCTCTGGCATGATGAGAGCCACTTGAACAAGTACTTCTGGCTCTACAAACCAAGCAAACTGCTGTCCCCCGAGTACTGCTGGGACGAGAGCATAGTTGACAAAAGCGACATCTTAGTCACGCGGCTCATCTGGGGACCGAAAGATTATGGCGCACTACGTAATAACTGAACTGAACTATCTTCAGAAGGTAGCTATCATATTCTTCATAAAAAATGTAAACAACAAAAACTGAACCTGTTTTACATTGTCTTTCTGAAACTCTTTTTCACAGACATTTTTTCAGAAATTGCTTTGACCAGGCAGCGTTCCTCATACACCTGTCAAGCTTTTTTAAATAGGGTAAAGTCCGATCTCTCCCCGAGAGATATTCAAATCTTGGTCTAGCTAGTGGCTTAGTAAGGATATCCGCTTTCATGTCATTTGTTGGACAATACTGCAGTTGTATTTGTCCATTCTGCACACATTCACAGATGTAGTGGTAGCGAATGTCTATGTGTTTGGTCCTGGAGTGATTCACAGGATTCTTTGCCATTGCAATGGCTCCTTGATTGTCTTCCAGAATCACTGTGGACATGGATTTTACTCCAAGATCACCCAGTAGTCGTTTCAGCCAGATTCCTTTTTGGCTGCTTGACTGAGTGCGATGTATTCAGCCTCTGCTGTTGAGAGTGAAACTGTTGCTTGTTTTTTACTGAGCCAGCTCACCGCTCCTCCACTCAGTAGGAAGATGTTGCCTGCTGTTGACCGGCGATCATCCTGATCTCCACTATTTTTTAAATTGTCCTTAAACATTTTTTTTTAACTTTAATTGATGTGATATTAACAATCAGAAAAACATGGCAAGCTGCTACTATGAGACAATTGTTAGTTTATTTTTGCATGGATGCAGTCTTTGTTTTGAAGCCTTTGCCAGCACATTGCTCTTGTTTTTGTCTCATTTGATGTGTAACTGTTCATTTTTTGGTCCTTTTGAGTTCCTTGACATTTGTGCTGTTTTACTCAACTGTCAGCCTCAGATCTTCCTGCTGATAGCACGTTGAAATTCAAAGTGGACATACTCAATAAAGCCAGTCCCAGGCTGATTTTACACACATGCACACACACACACATGCACACACACACACAGACACACACACAGGGACAGAAAGTAAGTACAAATCTCCAGTCGTAAAATTAAATTTAACTGACTCCAGATTCGTAATCTGGATCTCTAATATTGTTTTTCATATTTAAAGGTTCAGGCAGGTTGGTCATGCAAGTATTAGTATATATTATTATACAGTATACGAATAGAGCTAAATCGTACCACTGGTGAAAACGTTTCATCATAGTCAGCACCATACAACTGAGCGTAGCCCTTGGCAACGAGTCTACACTTGTATCGTTCCACTCTTCCATCACTATGATGCTTGACTTTGAACACCCATCTTGATCCTACTGCCTTTCTGTCTTTTGGCAAGTCAACTAAGTCCCATGTCTCATTTTCTAGCAGTGACTCATATTCTAAGTCAGCCGCCTCCTGCCACTTTTCTGCATTAGAACTCTCCATTGCCTCTTTCAGTGAGAGTGGCTCTGTCACACGACACGTTTGCATGATGATCAACAGTCACCACATCAGCAAACTCATCATATCCAAATCTGCTTGGAGCCTTTCTGATTCTGCCACTTTTTTGACAGTGATCTCATCATCTTTTGTTTCACTCTCATCTGTTTTCACAATTATCTCGTTCTCTGTGCAGTGTCCTTTCACTTCCTTCTCCATGTTGAAGTTTGATTCATCAAAGACGGCATCACGATGGATCAGAATCCTCCTTTTCTCTTCATCATACAGGCGATAACCTTTGGCACTGTTTGCAAATCCCATGAAACGAAGCTTCACAGTTTTTTTGTCCAGCTTCCTTCTCTCTTCATCTGGGACATGTGCATAGGCAATACAGCCAAATACCTTCATGTGACTCACATCAGGTTTTTTTCCACATCATCTCTGATACGGTGTGTCTCCCTTCAGGACAGAAGTTGGCAGTCTGTTCTGTAGGTAAGCTGCTGTGGCTACAGCCTCTGCCCAGAACTTCTTTGGTAACTTAGCATGAGACAACATGCACCTTGCTGCTTCAACTAGTGTTCTATTTTTTCTCTCTGCAACACCATTTTGCTGTGGTGAGTGAGGTACTGTCAGTTCATGGTGGATGCCTTGAGCCTTCAAATATTCTTGAAACTCCGTTGAGGCGTACTCACCACCATTGTCTGTCCTCAGTTTCAAGATGTTCAGTCCACACTCGTTTGTGAAGGTCTTCTCAAATTCTTTGAATTTGGACTGTACTTCATTCTTCTGTTTCATGAAGTATACCTTGCAGCATTGTAACAGATCCCTTCACAGAAGGGAACCTTTTCTTCTTCTGCAGAGAAGTCCATTCCTTTCACCAGACCTTTTAGTTCCTTCCGCTTGGTAGTGTGACCGAGACGCTGGTGCCACAAGCTGGCAGCTACTGTTGCATTGTGAAAGACAGATTCACCTCCTTCCACATCCAGCTGATATAGTCCATCGGCTCTTTGTGTTCCCATTCCTTAGAGAGTTCCACCTTTTCCACGGATGTAGCAACGAGATCTCTTGAAATGAACTGTATTTCCTTTGTTGGTAGCAGCTCCCACTGAGAATAAATTCCCAGAAGGTTTTGGGACATACAGCACATCACACATTGTGACATTTTTTACATCACTCGACTTGAAGGTCATTGTCATGTAGACATTTCCAATTCCTAGGGCATCAACCACCCTGCCGTCACCGAGTTTCACTGACTGTGCTTTGGAGTACTGTTGGTATTCCTGAAGAATTTCTTGATTACACGTCATGTGCTTTGACGCTCCGGAATCAATTAACCATTCAACTTGTGTTTGTTCAGAGCTTTCCCTTCTAGACACGAAAACACTTTCAAATGAGTCATCTTCATTCTCACACCTCACATTTTTAGCCTTGTGGATTTTCCTTTTAGAATTATTCTTCAAGCTCGGACAGTCACGTTTAATGTGGCCTTCCTTCCCACACTTATAGCATCTCCATGTGCTTTGTCCTGCTCCCACTGCTTTGGAGCCATCCTGCACATCGCCATGCAATCGTGATGACATTGCTGCTGCACCACCTGATGTACCACCACTGTTCTCATTAGCATTGACTTGCTTTTGTTCTTCATTAATGCTTGCTGAACAAATTTCAGTGTCAGGTTGTCAATCTTTGTTTCCAGTGCAGTGACAATTGTTAACTTGGTGGCAAACTTCCCAATAGTGTTACAACTTGGTCTTCCTCTTCAACTACAGCTCCTATTGCTGATAACTTCCGCTTTTTTTTTGAGTCATTTGATTAGGCTTGAGATAAAAATGTAGAGTTGCAGTTAATAAACTGACCACTTGAGTGCGCTACTGTTCCATTTAACATGAATACAGCAACGTCTATCGCCAGACCTCTAAAAAAAGAAAAACAGAAAAGAAAAGAAATGCAAAATTTAAATTCTTAACAATAAAATATAGAAACAAGTCATCCAATGATATAATCATTGCACTAATACAAACGTCAGAGATGTGTGATAAAGTAACTAATGGCAGCAGATTTCACTTGTGGATGAGGACCAAATGCAGGACGTCCATGTGCATGTAGGTGTCAAAGTCAGATAAATAACAGGCTTCGGGTTTTTCTGCAGGCAGACAGCAACAGCAACCAAGCTAGATGATGTTTATTTACTCTTTCTTTATCTCAACTAGTGTGTTCAAACCAGTTCAAATAATGTGAAAGCCTCCGTAAGAGTTGAACATACATTCCATTTATATTTAAAGCAAAATTCTTTTCAGCTTTACTTACTTAAGGCCATATTTAAAAGTATTTCAGGCAGTATTTCAGGCAGTAGAAATCTAGATGTGCAGTTAAACGTTGGCTTGAAAAATAAATTTAAGATTGAAGTAAAAAATAAATTTCTTTTACAAAAGCACTTTGCTGGAGAGTTCACTAAAAGAAACTGTTTTTAAAAGGTAATGATTCTTCTTTACTGCACTGGTAATGTAAAGCGTTGTGGCCCGGAAAGGCTGCACGGTAGCAGAAGCCGCCGTTTCGGTGCGTCGCCATGATGACTTCAGTGTTTTACGAGAGGTGAGTCTGGTGCTGAAAAGCAGCTATGAAAACATGAGGCCAAAAAGCTGCAAGCCTCCTAAAGGTGCGTTCAAACAATCAGACTTTACCCATGAGGCTTCAGGCGATGGCTGCATTTCTAAACCTGTGATTTTAAAACTCAGGACCGTTCCTGGGCATTCTGGCCTCCGAGCCTCCGTCAGCTGTGGCAGCGGTGTTCTTCTCTCACCCAGACCCTGGTTAGTCCGGGATGATGGGACTTTTTTAAGCAGTTTCCAATTCAGGTCCAGCAATTATTTACAAAGATTCCTCCAACTGTAAGGTCAAAGGTCATTTACACTCAGGTTTGGCGACGGGTGCGTCCCTCCCCGCCACTCCAGACTCCCACCATACTGATGCTGGTCTTCGAAAGTGGAGGAGACGTTCTGTAACATCGTGCTGCAGAATATCACTTTCACACAACACTTCCATGGTGTCTGGATGGATTCGAGAGAAGAAGACAAAAGGATAAAAGTCTAACAGGTAATCTTTATGATCCTGCACATTCCTGTCAGACATCGTTCACCAAGCACCAGGAACCGATGATCTGCTTGAGATCCTCACCGCACATGTGATCACGCACGGGTTTAATCCCAAATGTGAAGGATTCTCCGCCATACAGGGGGGTGAGGAGCACTTCAAGGGTCCTGGAGTTGGAGGGGGGCTGAGTAATCTGATCTAATGTTAACAGAACAGCAATGCCCACCCCGGGCTCTGGCTAAAGTCATCTTCACTGGTAAATTTTTTTTTTAAAAAAATCATCATTATAACTGCAAAACTCCCTATAAACACAATCTGAGGTGTTTAATGCAGACAACTGCCTCCATTACTAATGCAGAATTGTTACATTAAAAAAAAAGTCTTTAATGTTACATCCAGCAGTGAAACACTGTCAGGATTCTGATTCACTCACAGGAAACTCTTGAACGCTACAAAGAAGCCCATCAAATCCATCAGAATGCCGTGCCTTCATTCCACACATTCAGGATATTGGCTTGGATGCAGGAAACAATCTCCTAAAGATTCAGCTAAAATCTGCAGATTTGTTATTCTCCTCATATTAAAACAGAGTTTAAATGACACCTGCGTTAGTCCTCTCACTGGGAGGGGCCTGCACACCTTTGCATGTGGGTCAGACGTCCCCCTCCAGCGTGGAGGCGTGTGTCTGTTACATGTGACAGGAGAGAAAATCCCCTGAATTCCCCGTGTGAGTGACACAGAGTAATTAATCTACAGTGAGTGGGGGTTACATGAGCGTGAGAGAAGGCCTCTCCCCCAGGCCTCTTTCATTCTCTGATCTCTCTCTTTCTTTTTTTACTGGCTGTTGAGCTCGCACTGCTCCATTATGTTACTGTGCTTGTCCAACATTAAATATTAATTAAATCACATAATAATTAGACCTCTGGTTGAAGCGGCGCTTGCATTATCTTTCAAATTACTTCTAATTTAGCCTCGGCAACATTTGTGCCACAGAAACGCCGCAAAATGCAGCACACTCCACAAATGAACACTGGACAAAAGACACACCTGTAAACTGGAAACCACACCTGTAATCTGGAAACCGCTGCAGGTGGATCTGACTGAGAGAGAGTAAAGCTGCCAGTGAAGCCTAATTGAAGTTTTTTGGGGGGAGTTTATATATTTTAGTATATTTTCATGTGTGTGTGTGTGTGTGTGTGTGTGTGTGTGTGTGTGTGTGTGTGTGTGTGTGTGTGTGTCAGTACTGCTGGGAAGGACAGAAAGATCCCGCCACATTAATGGTGACCACGCTCAGTATTTATAGGCTCAGCTGGGTTTGACGAGGCCACAGTTTGGAAAAGTTGTGACGCACATGAATGCACACACAAGTAAACCCACACGCACATGCACATGCACATGCACACATTTGGTCATGGCAGGTTTTAATTCAGCATTTAAAGAAACACTTTGGATGGTTAGCGGTGTGTTTTTTTCCCCATCCATATATGGTGTGACTGAAATGGACACAAACAGTTGGTTTTTCAGTTTGAATAATTAATGTTGGTCCCCTAATGAATCCGTCTCTAACCTGCACGCCACATTAAGCCTGTGCAGGAATCCCCGCAGAAGGCTGTAAATCTCAGGACATTCCTGCAATGTCCCAGATCGCCTTTAAAATGGTCGCCTCCACATTTACTGGAGCTAAATCTGTGTTTGCAGAGTGGCCTCGGCGACTGTATGCATAAACATGCACGCCGGCGGTGGCCCACGAGCTGCCGCCTTGTTTTCCCATCATGCAATGTGCACTTTCATCCTTTTGTTTTATGTTTTCCTCCTCCTGCCAGCTCATATGTGATGGTAACGTGCCACCGTGGTGCTGCGGTGCAGTTATGACCCATCCTTGACGGCTGATGTCAGAGCTTTCATCGGTGTCCTGATGCAGCCAATTATTATTCAGAGTATTAAAGGATTTGTGTTGAAAGATTAATGTCAACACAGGGTCTAATTTTATGAGATAGGCAGTGGCTGACTGCACTCGGCCTCCATATTAGCTGTGTTAAGCGCGTGGAAAATAGAAATTAGCATTAAAATGCAACCGACTCATCAATACATATGGAATTTGAAATAGTACCTAATGAAATTGGATGGCTGTTTTTTTTTATTTAACATAAAACACCACTCCATATTAACATTTAAAGGCTGTGAATAATCTGAGGTATGGTTTAATAACATGTGACGGCTTCAACATACCATCGACGAAAGCCAAGAATTCTCTATGGAGAATTCACCAAAATGACATATCACTGTTGTAAATGTTGCCTGAACATGTTTCACAGCATTTATGGTCCCACATTCAAAGCTGCTGCGCTCATCCTGACACCGTTGGGCACTTCCCGTTTCTTTGAAACTCATCCTCATTTCCTCTCTTCAGGCTGGATTTCTTCTTCTCCAAAGAGAAGAAGATATAGAAAGTGAGAAATGAAGGAAAAATGGGGAACAGCTGGAGTTTCTCCTTGTTTCCTGGTTCCTCGTCTCCTCCTCCTTCCAGACTCTGTGTGAAGGTGTGTGAAGGTGTACCTAATTCTGATCAAACACACCTGTTCTTCATCGTCAGCAGGTATTAAAGGCGCTCCTCACTGTCGCGTTCTTTGTGGCTGTACTGAAACCAGCTGCTCCCAATGGCTGTCCTTCTACAAAACCTGCAGAAAGTTGATTTAAACTAGAACATCTAAGATTTACTGAATTGTTTGATTGTTTACAGTCCGGCTGAGTTTCTTATAAACCCACCGACAGTTTGTTCATACTCATTGAACCTCTTGGTATCAAAGCAGATAAAATGCAGTAGATAATTAAACAAAGAAAATACATAAAATGGGGGAGTCTGGGGGGGAAGTTGTTCCTCAGTCTTTAGGCAAAGGCACAATAGTAGAGGATTTGAGGCAGGTGGCAACTTTGGCAAGCAGGGGAGGTTGAAAGTGTTCTGCACATGGAAGACTGACATCACATAGCCATGGTGATGCGTTTCCTCAGTGAGGATCTCACCTGAGGACCAGAGTCTGCTGCCCCCCAGGGTGATGCAGCCAGGACACCCGTGCTAAGAAACACACCAAGATATCAGAGAGGCTTCGGCTGATCTGATGGACCTGCTCTTGTAGCCCATCTTTCTTGAAGCCTCTTCACATGCGCTGGGGGGGGTGTAAGCTCATCATATCGCTGGGTAAAAACTGGGTAAAAAGAGTCTCATTGTTTTTACTAGCCACACAGGTATCAGGCGGCAGGATGTGCATGTTACAGTCCACATTTCTGGCCTCCAGAGAGCAAATAACCTTCACCTGCACCATCCATCTCGACGTGTTCCTGAGCATTTCACCCAGCAAAGATCTGTTTTTACAGCTGTGATATCCATTCGTGCCGCAGTAGGTTAAAGGTTTTTGCACCACTGTGAACCACACACGTGCACGCACACACACACACACACACACACACACGCACACTAAAGCGTACATACAGTTATATAAAGTCACACTCATTTCCTGAAGACTTGTTGCTGTAGCTATACTTACCTAAACCCTAACACCCTATCGTTAGCCACACCAAAACATGAGGGCATTTACTCTACACACACACACAAATAAGCCTGCCATGGCAACATGTAATAAAAAAAGAAGCCTTTCCATGTGAACCACAAGGACAGACCAACAAACACAATAAAAACACCAGTGTGTTTGTGCAGTCTCATTCGCCGCCGTCCCCTCGGCTCTTTTCCGCCTCTTTATGACCATATACTCTTTTCTGCATCCCTCAGCTCTGCAGGTGCACCATGGAGAGAAGGGTAGCTTTATCCTGGTGGTTGGGCTTCAGGGAATTAGCTTCAAGCTGCCTGAAGTTCAAACGCCCCCCCCCCCATCCCCTCCCGAGTTGCCAGGACAAACACAAAGTCGAAGCGTTCTCAGCTTTCTCCGTCAGAGTTTCAAGGCCGGCTGGGAGTCTGTGCTTCAGCCTGATCATTATCATTCCGCCGCGTATCCTCCTCTCATTTTAACCTCCACATATATCAAAGATTAACCTTTAGTTCCGCTTTGGCATCCATAACATCCTCACATCAGTTCTAATCTATTCAGCCCAAGTCACTGTGGAATTATAGAATGGAAAAGATGTGATTTTAATAAACTGATTATACATCATTAAAAATACTGAATAATTAAGAGAGGGCTGGAGGTCCATAACAAATAATGGGATGTCTATATACTGAAATATCACCTTTCTGCACACTCTGCACATATCAGTATACATTATGACACAAACATCACCATCAACATATGCCTTTATCTTGTTGGCTAACCTCATATCATGGAAAACATGTTTCTGTTAGTTTTTGTTATTGTGTTATTAGAATTCCTTCTCAAAATGAATTTGACTGCTGTCAAGAGAAAGGAGTCCAGTTACTATGGGTGACACATTGCTGCGTTTCCAAAAGACAACAAATGGAGGGGTTGAATCAGTGGATTTCCCCTGTTTCCCACATCATCCTCCCCCACACTGCCACCACGCAGCGGCGAGAAGACAAAGAGGTTTTCCATCTGACTGGTGCCTTCAGTCCTGTTCAAGGCTGTTCTGGCTCTGAGTAGTTCATCAGCGGAGAATATAACAGGTGTGTGTGTGTGTGTGTGTGTGTGTGTGTGTGTACAAATTTCTTCATACACTCCAGAAATAAGAGATTCTGTGATCCGAGGCAGCATTCAGCTGCCACATTCAACACAAGCAAACATCGTGATTCAAACGCTTCTTACCTGAAGGGAACTATCGTGATCTGCCATTCAATGACTCATTAATGCCTCATCTGCAACACTTTTCACATCTCAAGTCAGAGCATCTGCCTCCGGACGGAATAACGACTGACACGGTCAGATAAAACCTTGAAATGGCTGAATTGTGGTGGAGACCAACACAGATGTGGGGCCAAGCGTGTCCTGATACCTGTGCACGTCTAAGACCCAAGAATATAGATGATTCTCCTCCTTTCTATCAATGCTGAACTCCTCTGTCTGGGTCGGTCCATTGTGATGTTCTCGCAGCAGCTGGGGGGGGGGGGGGGCACATTAGTCATGGTTTTGGACTACCGGGGACACCACAGGGCTAATTGGAAACAGATCACACACACGGATTCACACACACTTGTGGTTGCTTTCACGTGTGCACTCGCGCGCACAGGCGGATCAACCCAAATGCAGGCCTTCACACACACCATATCACACACTTAATTACTCAGACCCTCACATTAATACACTCCAACAATGTGTCACACACACACACACTCAGGGGCCCCTCTGTGTCCCCAGAGGAAGGCACCTCAGGGTGAGAGGAAGGGGGTCAGCGTATTGTTTCTGAAGAAGAGCCTGTGAAACACAGCACAGATGGGTAATGAGTGGTCGCCGGAGGGGCAGAAGAAGGAGGAGAATGAGAATCCTCCACCTCCATTAATGTGTCTTCCATTTATGTATCGGGGGAAATCTCCGTCACTGCCCGCATTGTATGAACCCTGCCAAAGTGGACGCTTAATTACTGATACCAGTGCCCACACACACACACACACACACACGCGTGCACACACTAAAATCAGAAAAATAGCCTCTTATTTAGCCCATCAACATGTGACAGGCATTCATCCTTCATCTGGACATGATTATCAATGAGGTCAATGTCACATTTTGTAAAGTCTCTCCGTTCTCCCTCTTTATCTCCACGTTATATTTCAGCAGCTTTTAAAACCGAGGGCAGGATCCTGACACAGCATCATTGTTGATCAGGTTCCTCTGTTTTTCAAGGGGTCGTTTTCTTTAAAAATGAAGAAAAGCTTGAACTTCGTCCTGTTCAAATTCAAAATAGGAATTTTTCCGTTAAGAGCGACACAATTTCTGTAGTTTTGGTACTTTACGCTCAATCCAAATTGAACAAAATATCAAAAGAACATCAGATGGTAGTGCCGACTCAAACCCTGCAGGAACAACCCTGCATGACCTGAGGTGAGCTGTCATTAGAATCATTACTAAAGTGGATGGTCTGTAAAAGGCCTCAACTGGGACCGAGGTCATTGGAGGACCATGTAACCCCAGCAGGAGGGTCCGACCTCCCGCCGTTTGCTTCTTACAGGCCCGAATGTAAAATATGTGAAAACTAACGGAGGGGGAATGTGATGTGTTAAATGACTGAGGTTAAAGCCTGTCATCTCTGAGCCAAGGTGATCTGAACCTCTGCCTGGATGAGAATATTCCAGTCTTGCTGCCAGATAAAGAAGCAGGGTGGAGGGTGTTATTCTGTACCTTCCAATTAAAAGATGCCCTGCAGCGTGCCTTGCTAATGCAGTTCATTTGTGTATATTAGAGATAGCGGCTCCACAGTCAGCGGGGCAGCCATGATGGACAGCAGCTGATTAGGAAGAAGTTCAACGCGGCCTGGATTCGCTCTGGTGCCCCCAGGGTCTGTCGTGGCGGCAAACATCCCAGCCCGCAGCACAAACACGCCCACCATTACTTATTTATCCATTCCCTCTGGATGAGGTGTTGACAGGCAGGGATCGTGGTCGGTATTGTTGTCGGGAGATTATTCCATGACAGAGCGGCGTCCACATGGCTGAGCTCTGGCGCCGAAAACACACAGAACAGACACGACACTGATCCATCAGGTAGCATCACCAGACAGGTGATCTGCTGTCAGGCTTTCCTTCTCTGATCAATTATACATTCGTTTGCACCTATATATGCGACACGTTCAGGGAAAAAGCGGATTTTTCTGCTCCATCCCCCATCAAGGGATACGGGCAAGAATGCACCTACACTGTGGAGGACATTGAAACCACCCCTTCGTTTGATGGACTTGAGCTACTATGATCTTGATTTTGATCGTACCAGGATGCATCCTGGACGGGTCACTGACCCATCAGGACACACACATCCGTCTCTCACTCATACAGTTGATGTGAAGAGTCCCCGATCAACCAAATGTCCATGTGAGTTGTGCACGTGTGACGTTTGACCGATCTGAGGGGCTCTTGATTGTAATTGATGCTGTATGAATAAAGGTGAATTAAAATGCAGACCCTAAAGTAAGGACCTTAATAAAAGTAAGGTGTCCACTGACACACATTTATGGGACATTTCACAGCTGGACTCTGACCAGCAGATAATTCGGATATATGTTCTTGGTTAAAAAAGCTGTCCCCACTGAGAAGCCTCCATCTTTTCTTTGCCATTGGGTTTTAATAAAGCGACAATGGCTGAACTTCTGTCCGGTGTCAGTGGGTTACACGTCCTTACAGCTAAATTATTTTATGGTCACTGGGTTTTTTGAGATCATTCTGCTGGCGACAAGTTAGAAAAAGTGTCGCCCGGGAGATTGCGTGTTAATGGAAATAACCTCCAGGGCGGAAATGCTGTGTGAAAACCAATGCAGGGAATAAATGTTGCAGCAAACCGGTCGCGCTCCCGCCGCTATAAATATTAATGCTTGCTTGACGTTTCTGATCAGACTCTGAAAGCCACTTTAATCCTTCTTTTCTTCATTACAGATTCCTACATGTCATATGTGACTCACAGAGCATGAAATTGATTTGCAGATGGAAAACGTCTTCTACAAACGCAGACGCCCAGTGGTAACAATCCAAGCTAGCTGGTTTTTAATTACTGTTATTGTGTTGTGAGTATGATTATACGTCATTTGAAATGACTTATTTAGAAGATTTTTTTACATGTCCATACTACAGTAGACACAATCAAACATGGTAAAACTCAACTGTATTTAAAGTAAAAGCCTTCACAGGAATGGAAATTTCTTGGCTAACAGTGAGAAGACACCAAACCAAAGGCTGAGCGCTCCTGCTCTGGACATGAAAAACCCACTGACTTGCTGTTCTGCTTCTAGACTTCCTCATTAAGGGATGGAACAGGGTTCTGAGCAGCGTGGATCCAGTGTCCAAAGTCCAATTTATGGGCAGACATGTCAGGAAAATTCCTAAATGACCGCAGCCATGAATCCGTCTCTTCAATGGAATCATTATTTTTAACCCTAACTTCTCATAACAATTAAAAAAATAACTAATAATCCACTTTATTCTAACAGCATTTGTTAAGAAAACACACATCCGTCAACAGAAATAACCCGTTTGTGCAACTGCGTATTATTCCTAAACACATGGCGAGTGTTTGGTTTCCTGACCTATTGTCCTGCGTCTCTGCAGGATGAATATTCAGCCGGGGTCACCCTGCACACTTGCAGTGTAGTTTAACAATGCCAGCAGTCTATTTAGGTTTGACATCAAGTGACCTCTGCAGGCATGCAAAGGAGTACAAGCAGGGATTTAATAAAACATGAGTTTTGACATTAAAACAGTGATGCTCGATGGACAGCCTTTCTCCAGTGGCCTGCCAGGATACTTTGACTTTTACTGAGGCCCATACAACTGAAACCTGTTAATCGGGGTGAAAAATGGTCCTTCGGCTGAAATATCAGGTGGGAATAACTGTGGAAGATGCTCAGATTTATGCTACAATATGAGGCTGTACACAAGGTTTCAAAGCGCGCCACCCTTTGTGGACACTCCAGCCAGTTTAGTGCTTAAATCTTTGCTGTTCAGGTGAGCAGATGAGTTGCGACGGGACTCTTCAGAAAAAGACCGGCGTCTCGAACCACCACCGAAGGTGCTCCAACACTTCCTCTTTTAACAGATTTGCAAAAACGTTCTGGTTTCACTTCGTCATTCTGGGTTATTGGGAGTAATTTGATCAGAGTATAAGGCCGCAATGCGCCTAACTCGAAGAGTCAGCTAGTGACAGCGCTGAACACGCAGCAGAGAAACCATAAAAAACTCCAGAAAAGGAGACACAGCGCCAGAGACCCTCCGGCGCGATGATAGGAAAGAACGTAAGCAGGACAGCAAACATCAGAGGGATGATTCCTCGCTGCCAAACCACTGTCTCCTCCCTCACTTGACATAGACGGCAAACAGTTTGTGGCAGACACAGAAATGAAGTCGAAGGAGAGGGACTTGGCGAAGGAGAGCGGCGACCTGGGGTCACCTTTAAGTTTGAGCCAGATGCATATGCTTCATTTCTACATCCCTCATGTTCTGGATGTGCAACGGGTGCATAATTTTAGACATCGTAGACTAAATATTTAACGTCTGGATTCAAAACTGGCATCTTCTTTTACAGTAGAAATTCAAACAACCCATCATCCATGTTTGTGGTGCAAAAAGCCGGACATATATTATGTAGTCATGCTTTCCTTTTAGGTTCTTTGATGACTTTTCATCAGTGAAAGAACCATAAATCATGACCATCAGAGCTGAACCGGGATGTTTCACTTCCCCTTTTTTATGCAGAGCAGCTAAAAAAGTACAGTTTTCAACAGTTTTGGACAGAAATGTCTCTCTATAGTTGTTTGCCTTGTTTGGTTCCGGCCTTCACATACTCACCCATAATGACCGCGCTGCACAGAGGCACAAATATAATTGATTTATCACGTTTGTTGGGGCCACAAAGCTTTGCTGTGAGGTGGCACAGTCGGAATGGTTATGAAAAAGAAATGTTATAAGTTCAACAGTTTAGATTTAAGTCTGTGTGGGAGGACTTTTGAACCAGTTTACAGGATTATCGCTGTGGACAGTCTAATATCATTATCTGCATAGGCACACACATGCACGCACAAACACATGCACACACGCACACAATGCCCCACTGTTGCCATCGCTGTTGCTGTAACCACAGCAACTAATGCACAAGCACACATGCCTAGGCCTGTGTTTGCTCTTCCACACACCTCACACCTCTCTCACACACACACACACACGTGCGCGGATGGTGAATGGCAGTGCTCTCCTGACCTTGGCGGCTCTTGCAGCGTCTTCAGGCAGGAGGCAGCTGGAGGTGTTGAAGCCTGAGCGGAGCGGCGAGGTGGAGGACGGCGCCGCTGCGCTCTCATCCTTCGCTGCACATTCCTTCTCCAGCAGGACCGCTGCGTCATTCACTCACACACACCTTTGCTTGTTCCAGAAACTGTTTCCTCCATCACACGTGTCGGACACTTTCTTCCGAAGACGTCTGTCTTCATCCCACTGAAACATCTTGGGATTTTAAATGAATGTTGAATTGAGTGAATTAGCGGTTTCCTGCAGCCTGAGAGCGGCAGAGAGGGTGGTAACAGATTAATGATTATACTTCTGACTCAACATTGATAAATGATCAGTCCGTTTAAAGGCCTTCTTTGATAACCCCCCCCCCCACACACACACACACACACACACACACACATACACATACACACTCTTTCAAAGCCATGCTGTTTTGTGCAGCATGGCATAGGGATGCTGTAACACTGATGGATCACCATCAAGCATGTCCTTGCAAGTGGACGCTCGTGACATAACAGTGAGCTGACATCATGGTTGCCTGAGCGATAAGCTCTGATAAATCACGGTTCTGTGGCAACACATTCGCTGTCACTCCGTTTCAAAGCTTATTGAGCGAACCCTGATCTCACCTCAGCCTGTCATGTTAGCACAATATTACCGAGTCATTCTGAAAACGAGGACACATCCCCGGTTAGGTAAGCTATTGGGAGCATCTGACAGCAAAGATTCAAAAGTAGATCCTTGCTCACTTTTCTGTGTCAGGAAGTTTGCGGTGAACTCCAGGGCAGAAGCCGACTTTGCTGTCTCCTTCTTGTTTCTTTGCCTTTTTGCTCTTTGTCAGCATGTCAGAATAATGAGGGTGAGAGAAACACAACTTTTCGCTGGCCCGAGCAGGGACAGCCGGCTCCGTACCCGCATGAATATTCAGCTCTGCATATGGCGCCGTGCATAAAGAGCTGCATTCACTTAAAGGCGCTAATTAGAACGCTCAATTTGAATACAAGTGCCTGCAATTGCTGTCGAGGAGCCTCTAGAGTTTGGTTCGTTTTTCTCTGCTTGAGAAGACTGGAGAAGGTGGATGTTCCCTGGAAGTGTTGATTGACCTGGATCGGAACACCAAGGAGCTTTTACACAGGAAGGAGAAAGATTGTCATGTAAAATCATGTCACGGATCACGGGCCTTTAGCCTTGTGGTTTTAAAAATGCACCCTGGGCTCTTCACCTCCTCAGTTACACACCCTGGTTGATCTTTCCTGATGTTTCAGGGAACAGGTATTCTTCGATCACGTGTGGAAAAAGCGGAGGGAAGAGATCCTTGTGGGAAAAAGACTGAGAAAAAGGATGTTAAAGTTACTTCACAGCAATATTGCGTTTTATTGTGAAAGAAGCAACTGTAAGTAAACCCGATGTGACATTGTCACATTATATAGAACATAAATGTCACTGTAGTCGGTTTAATTTGGGGTGTCTTTGTCTTTGTGTGTGTCTTGTTTATGACACACGGCCCAGAATGTGTGTGACAAATGGGTGGTGGTGTCTCCTCATAGATAAACAATGTTGAAAAAGGAGTCCTTTACTTAACTCGGTTCTTTAAAAAAGAATCTGAAGAAGAAGAAAAAAAGCATCAGTAAAACACATTAGCAAACCTGTCAAGTAAATGGACAAAACAGCTGTCTGGCTAAACATTAGTCGTTATAGTCCCGAGCCCTGGAATGCAGAATATCTATTCATTGTTTATTGGGTGTTTCTGTCAGTTACAGGCTGCTCCCTAAACTAGATTAAATGCATCTTAACCAATTTCAATACTGACATCCTCCATGTCAATCAGCCGGCAAAGTCATGGCTGTACTGGAGCAGGAGGCATCCAACAGCAGAACCTTTAGATTCACCTTCATGTGTTAAACCATTATCTGAGGCTGGGACAGGCTGCCGATGGAGAGGCTTTCACTGGACGTGGGATTTTACAGTCACTCAAACAATGATCAAGTGCATTCAAGACAGAGAGCCTCTCAGTTGAAGAGCTTTCACTGTGATGGTTTAATCTGAGTGTTGCTGATACTTAAAGCCTCTTTTTGACTGGATGCTAGTGATAACTGAGTCTTTTAGCCACTCCACTATGAGCCAGTGAAGTCTGAAAATGAACTGACTGGAAGTTTTCACCCAAGATTTATATTGATTTTTTATTTTCCCTCCTAAAATGAATGCATTTATACTAAATAAACATATGACAAAAGTTTACTCTGCATGCATGTGACTTTACAAAACTGGCTTTCAGCTCTGGAGCTATAAATCTAGAGCAGAATTCAGCCTGTGGAAGCAATGACAGTGAATCTCAGCATTACACTCTTGTCTAAACTGTTTTTTGTTTCCACTCATGCATGACGTAGCGCTGAGATCTGGCTGAGAGTTCGTTGTAAGTGTTGGTGAATCTCTACAGAATAAACTGAAGCCGTACACAGAAAGATATGTGAAAAGCTTGTTTTACCAGGTGAATTTATGTTTCCAGCTAAGAACGTAAATCCTTCCTCACTCGGATCCGTAAAACCAGCAGCTGCACACGAGCTGTAAGTCAAACATCTGCTGACACTCCGGACTTATAAGGCAGTGTTACTTCAGGAAAAATGAAATGTTTGGGCCCAATAGAGCGCGTGACACAAACACGTCCAGGTGTTTACCGGAAACCACAGCGGCAGCCCGGGGTCAACAAAGAAGAAGATGAACCGCCAACACTGAGTCCACCTTTTTAGAAGCCGTCAAAGTGCTGATTTCTCCAGCCAGACGGATGCAGAAGCGTCCGAGCGGGACACCAACGATGGCCGGAGGTCTCGCATTAACAACCAGACACACGAAAACACATATTTGTCCCATCTGCTCATCGCTATTCATCATCACCTCACCTCCTCATCTGCTGACGGGAGGAGGAAAAACCCTAAGTGAGGTGGACACGGTTTCAGGGGTCCGCAGGGGGAATTTAAAATAAAATCTGTGCTTTCAGATGGGCTGGAGCTGCATCTCCAAGCCCCGCCTCCCTGCAGGACTGAGCCTGTTCTTCGTATTGCTCACGCTGTTGTTTAGCCTCTAACATTTGGCAGCCTGACTAAAGTGAGCGATCGATGGGTTGATCAATATCAACGGATCATGGCACTTTGAAGAAAACGAGGACGCAGAAGAGACTTTCTGAGGACCGACGTGATGTGTGCTGCAATTCAGCACCCTGTTAAAGAAATGATCTCTGAAAACCACATTCCTTGGATCTAAACCCGCATCCAAACCTTATCAGCTCTCTCTCCTAAATGCTGATTCGCTTAAATGGAGTAATGAACAAATAACCATGAGAGCAGCTGTTGTCTTTGATCGCCTTGATCTCCCCTGAGTTTGCATCTTATTGGTTGTGGTGTCTTTGTGGTTCCGGGTGGTTTGATAAGCAGTCTTATGTATCGATCTATCACAACGTTCCCACATAAAACTGTAGATCCTCGTGGTCAAACAGCCAGTATTATCATCAGGAGAGAGTCAGGAACAGAGAATTAGAGGCTGGACTCGCTGGGTGGGGGCTATATTTTCTGTCAATATGGGCACATGCCTTCCACGCTGGCGTGCTATTGATTATCAATGCTCCATAAAAGTCTCCTTGAGAAGAAATCCTGGTTGTTTAGCTGCTCTGTTAAAATACTGACCTTAAAAATATTGACTTAATCACACTAATTTGCTCTGAAGGGACGAGCGAAGAATACATTCACAGATCAAAACTTTTTAAACATAAAGAATATCTAAGACTATAAACCCTGATAGGACGCCGCAGGATGTACCCAGGAGGTTGGATTTGACCGAGAGAACAATGGGGTGTGTGTTTGAGCAGAGAGTGGGGCAATTATTAATTCCATCATGCAAGAAAAGAAAAATCTCATAAAAATGAGCCAAGACAAAAAAAATTACAGCACATAATTAGTGGTTTGGTAATAGCGGTTTGGCAGTACGATGGCGCCGTAACACAACGTAATTGTTCTATTGTCCCAAGATAACCCAGGCCTCGTTCCTTCTATTGCCCTTCCGCTCCTCCGTCTTCCCGTCAGTCTCTCTTCGATCTGCTCCAGTCTCCCCTCCGCTCGCTCCCGCCGTTCATTCCTCCATCGTCTGATTTCCTGTCATTTTGCCGACTCCTGTGTTGTGCACAAATGTGTGCTCATGCGGTGCATTCAGGACACATCTGCAAAGCATTAGAGATTAATAATCGAAGCTAGTTAGAAACCAAACTCGGAGAAAATGGCACCCTGAAGCGAACCAAAGATATCTGGGTTATCGCTTCTTCTGGTTGGGAATAATTGAGTGCTGACTGGAGGTTGGTTGGAACTGCTTTGAGAAATATACCAAATTTGTCATGTTTGGCCTACTGTACCAGCTCATTGGTGAGGACAGTAGCTATTAAAGTGTTGCTGAACGGTGCGTGAGGAGCCAAGAAGCTGTTGGGGAGAGACAGACCAGAAGAAAAAACAGATAAATTGGGAGGTCGAAAAGTTCGGCACGATGAGCCACGAGACAGGAAACGACAGGTAATGCATCTTCGAACTCGTTCACTCCACTGATGTGCACTGGAACATTCCTTGTGGAGATTTTTCAGTTGAGAGAGCCGAAACAACACAATCCTTTACTGGCCTGTTCCACCAGGGGGCGCCAAATACACTACAAGTTCCTCGTAGGTAGCGACACCTTGCTAGATTCCTGGTAACAGTGTTCCCTTCAGAGATCTGAGTCCAAAAACGATAGGTTTGTGTAAATGAGCTGACGGGTCATGTTAGTTAAACTTGACAGCTTGTCAGCGGGAAATGTTTCACTTCTGGAATCATGGACGTAAACGGAAACATGACGACAGGGAGCCGATTTCAACACCCGACTGCTTTCCATCAGGAGAAAACCAACCATTCACCGGTGACATGTTGTCCTTCATCTCCTCCCTCAGCAGTGTTATTCAAAATGGCTTTCTCTCCTCATGTTTCACTGTTACCATGGTAATAGCAAACTATAGGGGAACTATAGTAAGTGATCATGCAAAATCAGTAGGACGTGATATATGGGTGATGTAAGTGTTCTGCGTTTTCCATATCTTTCCATACAAAAAACTAATAACAGAATTACACACAAAAAAAACCCAAGATGCATAAAAACAGCAAAAGAGAGCAATCAAAGTTCATTCTTATGGTGGCCCACTTGCTTTAAAAGGAGAAATTACAACCCTTCCAAATAATCGACCGTCGATCAATAACAAATGGGAAAGGCTTTTGCATTTATTTCTCGATCTCTCGTAGGTCTGTCAACCCGCTCTCTTCCCTCCACCACCACCCGTTCTTTATTTCCCAGCATCCCTCCATCTGCGCACGGCAGCTCTGCAAACGAAAATCAATACGATGTGGAGCGTCGCCTCTCAGCTGCTCTCATTCCCACTGATTGTCACAAGCATGAAGATTGTTTGATTCAGCTTCACAATGCGCCATCATGTTCCTCCTCTGCAGGCGCCCTCTCTAAAAATATCCCGTGCCCCCCCAATTCTCTCACAAATAAATAACAAATAAAAATTGTTGGGGTGCATTAATCACTGTGAAAAAGAGGCTGATTTGATTTTGAGGGCTAAATGTATCATCATCTTCCCTCTAAATCCCTTTGCTTGTTAGCAACAAAGCTACAGCTTAACAAATCGACCTTGAATCTTAATCTCAGCTTGTTTCCTCCTCATGAATGTTGTTCCCGTTCCTCAGGATTCAAAAACACTATTATTAAAGGTTCTTTCCTGATATCTCAGTTTTTAGACATTGATCCTCTTCCTGTCAATAATGAACTACACTTAGGTTAGCGGCTATAGCTGGAGTTAGCATCAGGCCATCATCTTACTTGTGGTTTGACTGATCTTCCTTCAGAACATGGTCTGTTGTTCGTAGTCCAGGAAAGTTCCAGGAACACAAATGCAGAGTAAACAAATTCTAATTTTATTGTGGCTCACTGCATCTCATCCACATGGATCAAATACATCTTTGCCTGATATGACTCTGGTGCTATTTCTGCTTTAAAAATCAAAGCACAACAACACAAACTGGATCCTGGAAGTGGAAACAAGATAACAGAAAAGATCTTGACAGACAGACGGATGAAGACGTGACAGACGAGAAGGTGTTCTGACCTCGTGTTTCAGGCTCCTGTTGTTTCTACTCTATCGCTGCAGCAGAAATGGGTTCATGACATCAGAGATGTTAAAACTCCAGAGGATTCGCAGCAAATGTTGCTTCACTGACTCCAATAAACTTAATCTATCTTAATCCGTGATTACGTTCCCTTTGCCTCTTCTCATCTAACTTTAAGATTTCTCTGAGATTTACCCTCCCTGAACTGCTTCCTGCACGTCCCTACCTGGCGTTGAAGGTCAACATTATTTTGCTAATGCAGCGACGGCGCGGTGGTGTTTGGTTCCAAAACAGTGCAGACTTCCTCCATCCATCTCGCCGATTTGTGTCACGCTCCATCGTCTGTTTAAGACATCCGAAACAGAGGCGGCTTCTATGTTTAACCCTTGGGGCACATCTCTTAGAGAAACCACAGCGTGTTTTCAGAGGGGGGCTTGACAAAACACAGGCTAATTAGCTGCTTCAAGTTAGCATTAAAATGTAGACACGGGAGAAATGGCAGTTTTGGATCAGTTGGGTTTATAAAATGTCACTTTTAGGGGCACTAAGTATATACATTTATATACACCCTCAAATATAGATTCAGGAAGAAACACACAGAGCAAGTAAGTTAATTTAACACGGTCAAACGCTTTATTCCTTCGTTTTACCGGCTCCATCATCATCTTGCCAAAACCACTGAAGGTCAGATTTCTCTGTTAATGGAACAAGTTTGCACACCAACCCTCAGCAAAGCACGAGAATGTGTGAAAAGTCACAACATATCCAGGTTCCAGGTTGGTGGCCGACGCTGTGGGAACGGCCCTCCGTCTGGCTGAAATGTTACTGTACAACTGATGTACGGTGAGAGGAAAAAATCCTTCTCTTTTTCTTAATTTGAGTTTGTTTAAATCAATAATGGGAAGGAAATTTCATTTAGAAAAGCTTTCAACGCAAACAAACCCTGCAGCTGATGTTTCAACCCAGATGGTTTTTGTTTTACTGCGGGTGACAAACGGCACCAACATGCGTTATTGAACCCATCAGGGAAACGTGTCCCATCATATTTGGGTCTGTTGGTTTTCAAGGCTCTAAAAAAAGGACCCCTTTTTACAATAAACGGGCTGTAGTTGGCGTTGTTAAAACCAAATGGAGCGAGGCAAAAGTGTAATAAAACCTTTGCACTCCATCTGGAAGGAAACAGAAAGTCCGTTTTTGTGAAGTCTGCCCATTTTATGAATGTTTTCCCCTCATCTCTGAGCATCTCTGCGAAGTCTGGTCATCTGCTCGGCAAACAATCGGGGACGTTCTCCCGTTTCTCCAAAACCCCGGAGTTCAACCTGGAATGACGGCTGATGGAATTACATTAAAAATATTGATCCGCTGTCGGCTGAGACAGTGAGCAGATCGTCACGTCGGCTCAGTTTTGCTCATATTTCTGTTTTTGTTCCGGGAGTCGACGCTGCCACCAGGAAACAAATGAAGATGAGATGGAAACTGGGCTAATTTTATACACTGATGGAAACGTGGCTGAAGCAAATGGATTTGTTTTTCATGCGTGTGTTTTTATTAGTGAAAATCTTTGTGGAAACATTTCTGTCAGACTTCTAATATGGATATAATATATTTTTATTGTAGCTTTATATTTATATATTTTTACAGTTCTTTCATTATTTCCTAGAGTTTGTGAAGTTATTTTTAGCATTTCATAGATCTAAAAGATCGCGTCTTTAAATGATTAAGACGGCTCTTCAGCTTCCGTCCTGCTAATTTTCCAACAGCCTCCAACAAAAAGCCACGTTTCACCTGTAAGTGCACTGATCTAATTGTGCTCTTATCCTGTCACTTCCTGTTACTTTATCTCCATTTACACTCTCATAAATGGAAGCAGAACTTTCCAAATTCAATTTTCTGTCCCACTTTCCCCTAATTTCACATACACATGACAGTTTGCACTCACGGCGTTGCTCGATCACGACGTGTTGCAACCTATTTGTTATTTTACAGGAATATCGCTGCTACGGCCTGATGTGCTGCTACGGCCTGATGTGCTGCTGCGGCCTGATGTGCTGCTACGGCCTGATGTGCTGCTGCTGCCTGATGTGCTGCTGCGGCCTGATGTGCTGCTACGGCCTGATGTGCTGCTACGGCCTGATGTGCTGCTGCTGCCTGATGTGCTGCTGCTGCCTGATGTGCTGCTACGGCCTGATGTGCTGCTGCTGCCTGATGTGCTGCTACGGCCTGATGTGCTGCTGCTGCCTGATGTGCTGCTGCTGCCTGATGTGCTGCTGCTGCCTGATGTGCTGCTGCTGCCTGATGTGCTGCTGCTGCCTGATGTGCTGCTACGGCCTGATGTGCTGCTACGGCCTGATGTGCTGCTGCGGCCTGATGTGCTGCTGCGGCCTGATGTGCTGCTGCTGCCTGATGTGACAGAGAGAATCTTGAACAAGACCGATTCCCTTTATATTTTCACGCTCTTTTAATGAGGAGAAATGGGAGGAAAGTCAACTATGCTTCGGGTTCCTCTGCCTGTGTCTCCCCAGTCTGGCTCCAGGGTCTCTTCTTCTCCTTCCTGGTCGGACACGTTTGCCCACAGCAGAGCAAAAACCTGATCAAACTTCGAAAGTTTGCCTTCAGGGAATCTTTCTCACTGCTTTTTTGGCGTGAGTCATCAGCGGAGAGAGGCAGCTTTAAATCACAGCTGGCTGCACAGATTTCCTGGAGCTTGTTGTTCTCAGAAGGCTCCTGCCCGTTTTTAGATGTGTGTGCCGTGATGTCACCCTCGCGGTTTCTTTCAGGTCGCAGCTTTTGACTGCACGGCTCTAATTTTAAACCCCGCCATTACCAGGAAGTTGGAAATGTAAACCAGTCATTCGCCTTCAGCCGCGCTTTTCGAAGGATGAGCGTTCTTGAGGAGGTGAAGAAAAACGCTTTTGGTTGGTTGCAGCGAACCTTTAATGTGTGCGGACCTCTGTGCTTCCTCGCTGACTCCTGCTTGATTTCATCTGCTTATTTCTCAGAAACGCCACGTTGTGATTGGATAATGATGACTGATGTCTTCTCTGCGAGAGTCTTCAGATGGTCCTGGGCCAGTCCTGCTCCTGTCCTCCATCTTCCACAGTCCAATCCATCACTTTAGGCCCGCGTGCTTGCAGGCACATGGTATAGAAAGACAATAAATCCCTTTGTGTTTTTAAACATTCTTTCTTCATGCGCTGAAATGAGAGTGGAAAATTCTCTGGTGCAGTTGGAGCACATCATCAGGTGAAGGTAGAAGAATGCCAGATTTGTGTATTTTTCCACATTAAATTCCCTGTGCATCACCAAGCAGCAGTGGAATTCTGCAGCTGCACATCTGTTTCAGCTTCACACTCACCTCAGAAAGAGCAAAGCAAGTTTGATTCTGAGGGATTTTACACAGCATAAATTAGCATCTTCAGGCCTGAACGTGTTATCTTTGAAATAAAGCACGCAAAGACATTTATGTTCAGAAATGAAAGATGTCACACCCTGAAACTGCACTGTAGATAATTGTCTTTAAACATAATGTATAAATACCAATTAGACACAATTGCATTCTGGGTAGCAAAAAACGTGGGTCATAACTAGTCTAGGATGCAACTTTATTGTGATTATATTAAGAAAGGAAACATGACCCTGATGATGATGAGGAAGATGAGGACAATGATGAAGCTCGGGGGTTTGATCAGGTCGGACCTCAGCAGAGACGCTAGATACGAACCCTCAGAACAATCTTAAATGTTGGCATTCTGGATTATGATGCACAGCGCAGAATGAGAGAGTTCCCAAACAGACAGCTACATGTAATTAGGTTACAGTTACGTAATGAAGCTGTGTAGCTAAAATCTCTTTTTCCAAACTGAGTGGAGCTTAAAGCTGTGTGAGGCTCCCAGTAGCCTCCATTAAGGAATCGGCGCTGCTTCCTAAGAGGCAAATCAGCAGCAAACCAGTCAGCACATCATAATAATGCTTATTAAGCTTAATTGCTGTGTGTGCATGTTAACAAATGAGGGATGCTCTGATGCTAGCATCAGCATTATTCAGTTCCTATGTTCTCCGGTAGGAAGCAGATTCTTGCATCAGTGGAGCTGAGCAGGGCGGCGTCACCCGCAGAGCAGCCAAAGGTGATCAGACGCAGACGTGCCGAGCAGTGACGGGCAGGGAAAGGTGACACGCGTGACGAGGGTTTATGACCGCGGGAGGAAACCCGCTCTGTTTACCCTGCTGATGCTTTCATTTCAGCCGCAGGCTCCAGCCTTGTTTTTCCCCAGTCTGACATTCTTGCTTCCTCTTCTTCACCTCCCAAAATTAGGCCTGCACCAACATTGACTCACACGTTCACAAGAGTCTCCTGCCGGCATCGGGGGGGTCAGATCTAACACGCCGCACACTCAGAGGATCGCAGCCGGCGCTACCAACCAACTCTATCTGCTCAAACAATGTGAAAGATTCGGGTTTTCAATAACCAGTTCCGACTGAAGGCAGGAAACTGCGAGGGAAAGAAAGGTCTGAGGATGACATTTGTCAGCAGACCGGTGGCACGCTGTTCTAACCATGTTATGAATTATACGCCATATTTGGTAGCACAGATGCTACGCGTCACGCTGATTCATGCTCTGGAGTGTTCCATTAAGAACAAATGAGTGTGAATGACGTCTAGCTTTTCCCCGGTGGAATTCAAAGGTCTGATGTATGAAAACTTAGATGGAATTTTTGCCTGAAAGCCAGAGAAAATAGTAGAAGACTGGACAACTCGCCGAAGCAGCCTTTCAAACTTGATAACAAATGTGTTTCCCGCATGGATTCCACACCTGATTTTGTGTATAAAGTGATTCGTGTGCTGGTGTAGAATGAAACAATTTCCTGTTTTTCTTTGCAGACCTTTCCCCCTCCTGACAGCACTTTAATTACCGGAGGAACTTTCCGTTTTTGGATCATTTTAAGAACAAATTGGACAGACCTCCATGGGTTTATCGGCTCAAAATAATAATGAAAACAGCCCTGGGCAAGGCTGCATTGACATATATAATTGGCCCCACGGTTGCAACTTTTTCAAGGCCCAAAACTCCCCGGGCACCACCTTCTTAGCGTGTGCACCAGCCAGCTTATAAAAAAATGAACCAATTTACATACGAAGTGGTCGGAGAATGGCTCACAGCTGCATAATTACTGAAAAACAAACAAAACAAAAATACCAAATGCTTAGAATTAGTGGAAATCTGAGTAAAGCAAAGACTCAGATTTCAGCAGGTAAAGCTACACTGCAGCATACAGGAGTCATTTCTCTACTCAGAAGTAAGCCAAGCATGGGGAATTAGCCTAAATCAATCATTTGTAAAACAACCTGTTTTAACATTTGTTTTTGCACTTTAACAGACTTTGTATTAGTAAAAACAAGGGATTTCTCACCAGTCTTTTATGAAATGATGCATTTCTATTTCATTTAACAGACCCAAAGCAGCTGGCTTTGTCGGTACGTGACGTAAACTGACAAAGATGGATTTCCTGCTATCGCAGGATGTCTGGATGGCAATCTGCCCCGTCCCTGTTTGCGCGTCCATCAATCACTACTTTCACCGCACCGGCCAAATGGACGTCGACTCCCCATCATTATCGTTTCATTAGAAGATATCTTGTTGACATTTTGTCTTGAAAGTGATGCAGCATCTGCCCTTTGGGCCCCATTTTACTCGGAAAGTTATTTAAATTAAATTTACAGTTTCCTGTGACTCACGCCTTTCTTTTGGGAGTTAGTTGCTGTCCTTCCTGTCTCCTGTGCTAACTCAGGCTAATTTATGCTGCGGGGTTGTCTGCTGACGTGCTGCAGTGGCCTCCTCCAAGGTGAGTCCACCTGAGCGGAGAGGACAAAGAGCAAACTTGAGGTGCATCAGAGTCTATTTTCAGCCATGAATATGGATGTTCTGAGAACACAGAAGCTGCTGTCCTGCAGCTATTAAAATATTCTGTTCCTTCAAGCGAAGAGCCCAAATGATCTTGCAGTTTGTTTGAAACTCCTCAAACAGCTGCATTCGTGATTTTATGTGGCAAATATTTGAAGTGATGCACTTAATTCAATAAAAAAACAAAAAGAAAGTAGACCAAGTCGTGAGTTTTACATATTTGAATACATTTTACAAGGTTCCAGGACAGCAGTGACTCTGACTTTCTTCCTGACGCCTCTACCAGACACTTCATACAAACCTGTGATACAAATAATTCAGCTGAGCTTAGTTTGTAGTTTATTGGAATGTCTGGAACTTTGTTGGCTTGTTTTGCTTTGGTTTGTAGAATCTGTCACTGGAGATAAAGAACATGGAATGAACCAAGGATCAGTTTATACTCTCATCCAGTCTTTATAATGTAGGGGCCTTTGTAGTCTTTCTTTTAAATGAAATCCTGGCTGTTGTGGTGTTTCACATCCACTCTTGGACTATATCCTCGTTCACGCGAAAGAATGTGTCCCATCTTTCTTTTAATGAAAATACAGGAGTTAAATAGAAACAAGGGAAAATATTCTACCCCGAGCCCCAGGCTCACTGTCACTATCCTGTATCATATATTTATCCACTAGTAATCCCTGTGCTTGGAAATATGGCCGTTCCTGAGTCTATATCATCTCTTGTCAGTGTCAGTCATTATCTGTTGGTTAAGGTGGTGGATGCAGAGACATATATCTATATTACTATTATTAGATGAAGTAGGATGTGGTATATTGGATGGATTATTCCCTGTGTCCACCCATTCACAGCAGGTCATTATGGCTCCATAGCTAAGCCACAGTGGCCTGGCTAAAGCAGAGGAAGCCTGTCTGAGCTGAAGACTTCATTAAATTGAAGTTTCCACTTTATTCCCTCTGAAATCCCTAAAGGAGAGTCACAGTGGATCCATTTCACACCTGGAAATGGTTTTGTGTATGTGTTTGCCTGTGTGTGTCTGTGGGGGGGGGGGGGGGGGTGTTCATGACGAGCTTACTGGGAGGCAGGTAAGGTGCAAGAAACATAAGCCTCAATCAAATAATAGGTTTCCAGTTTTGTAGTAAACGGCTGCATTGAGCCAGTCTCAGCTGCTGCCGTTGTCTAATTTTATCATCCCAGCTTCCTCCTCCTTCTCTCGCTGTGTCTTCCTGTCTCTTTTTCTCGGCTTTTGTATCCCTGACAGATACAGACTCTATTAGCTATGATTGGTTACAGTTCACAGCCGTGAAACGACAGTTAAAAACCCCAAATCTGCACAGCTCCCATTGCTAAAGCTGCAATGTGAAATCCTCCGCATTCACACATTGCATGGTTAAACACACCTCGGCTTGTTGGTCTGGGGGGGTTCTCAACACAAGGAGGAAAAAGCCTAATCATTCAGACATTTCTGACAAACCCCTTTAAGCTCTTTTTCGAATATCGGCTACATTTCACAGCAAACGCACGTCAGTTTAGTGAAGGTCTCATTTTAGGTCAAATCAAGGGTAAAAAACCATTATTGTAAATGCAGAGAAGTCAGAAGTCATTTTGAGGACTGATTATCAGGGCAGCAATTAGCGCATAATGAAGAAGAATGATGTGTACTGACTTTAGGACAACAGCAGCAAGTTTTCTCTGAGAGAAAAAGAATCCCACAGTTTCCATCTCACAATAATCTGCAGTAAAACCATAATACTGCACATGATGACGCGTCGTGTGTCGATTTCCAGCAGGGCTGAAAGGTTGAAAATTGATCGCTCTTTCACGTTGACAGTTTTTTTTCAGCCTGATACAAAAAAGAAACACAACATTTCCACCACAATTAAGCACTTCACAGAGGTTAAGTGTTGCAGAACAGATACTGAAGCCTCACTTTGCTAAAGCCCAGTGTGTGCGCGCGTGTGTGTGCGTGTCTGTGTGTGTCTGTGTGTGTAGGCAGGAACGTGTGGGAGATTAACTGATGATTTACTCCGAGCTATCATCAGAGAAGTGGAAATGTTTTCCGAAGGGGCACAGCACTTAACCACAACAAGTAACATTAATAACCCCCCCCCCCCCCCCAACACACCTGCAATTCACCCAAACACATTGGAATTGCATTTGATGCATCAGTTACATGCCTTCATCTTCTATCTGTCTTGTAGCTTCAGTGTAAACAGATCAGATCATGCAGGGCTTCGCGTTACGACTCCGACAGTGACGGATTCACCGGGGGTGAAAGGGAGGCTTAACTTTTCCACTCTCATCTTCTTATAATGGCGCTGCTCCTTGGCTCCTGGGCCACCGACCTGTCATCCGGCCTCATCGCTGCAACTAATGTTAAAACTTGGAGTGTTGGAATGTAGGATTTGACCTGAAGGCACCAAGAGTTCCCCAACCATACAAAAGCATGTTTAACATCTGAGGAAATAAAAAAGCACATCCTATTAAAAAGAGACAGCAGATTAATGCTTTGACAGTTTTCTATTAATTGATAGGAAGTTTTTAAAAGTTTCGCTGCTGTTGAGTAACAATGCATTGTAGGGTGTAGGGTGACTGCTGTACTGTACAGCCAGAATTGCTATTCAAACTTGTTTTATATGAGTAAAGGCTGCCAGCAGTGGGGGAGCAACATTGATCAGGAATGTCACACACTTTTTTTAGCCCTTTGGCTCTAGTTGTCAGTTGTTTCTCTGTTTCAGTCTTCTGTCAGCTTCCATCGCTCAGCAGAGCATGTGAGAGAATGTTTGTGGTTCTTCCGCACAACAGGACTTTTGATCATAAATGTTCTGCTTATATTTAAATCTACAGACTGGTGCAGCCCAGATTCAGTCACCTGCAGTCATCTTTCTAGATGTATTCTGCCCAAAATGATCCCAACTTTTAGGTATTATCATTGAAAAGTGACCAAAATCTTCGGCTGATCCTTCGGATCTGTCCTTTTTAAGGTGTGATGGGGAAGAAATGGCAGCAGCCATTGGTGTCTCTCTTACTCTTCATCTGAACCATTCTTGAGGGCAGCCAGCGTGCAGCATCCAGGGACCACATCCAGATCCTCACTTGGTGTTTTGGTCAAGTTCTGACTGAATTAACCTAACATATTTTTGGGTTGTGGGGGAAACTGGAGTACCCTGAAAACTGGAATGGACAGAAGATGCAAACTCCACACAGAAAGGTGATCACCATCATCATCATCATCTCAAAGTACTGTAGCTGTTGAAAATCCAAGTCTGTCAAAATTTGTTTTTTTTGTTCTTCATAACATCCAGGAAAATGGGATCTGGATCACGCTGCAGCACCTTCAGAGGAATGTTTGGAGCGGTTCCTCCTGTCTGTTCTCTTGCATTTGTGTTTTGGACGTTTCTCCTATGGAAAATCTAGAGCTTGCATCTGGATCCAGAACCTCTCGGAGATTTAATGACTCCTGCACTGCAGATGATTGACGTGAATGATGGCACTTACATCAAAAATGAATTCCTGTACTGACTCAGCTAATGAGGACTCTGCTCCGAACTCGTTCCAAAACCATGACATGAAACAGAAAATGGAGCGTTTGGGGTATTTGATGCGGTTCTGCTAGGCCTTCTTTGAAATCAAGCATGAGTGTAAAAGTATGGGGAAAATTCTATTTCTGTTTTTTGAAGACAAGATAAAATGGAGCCGGAGGTCAGAAGGAGACCAACATACATCTGAGTGATTAATCCCAAGGATTATGTTTTCATCCCAAGGAGGATTTTCATCTCCAGACAACCTTATTTGTTAGTTCACACGACCTTCTTTGTGTATGTTTGGGGCATCTCTCCCATAATGAAAGATGTCTTGCCCTATAATTAACCAAATTACTTCAAGTGGAAAAGCAGGTAACCATGAAGAGAATAAATGACTTTTAATGTCTAGTTCTAGCATTTGATTACATACTAGTCTCTGGTGTCGCGGTGTGTTTGAACACCACTGCTTCTTTTCATGGTCGAGCATCCATATTAGCCTCCTGACTCACCTGCAACTGGATCTTTACCCTTTAGTTCTCTGCTCTTAGTGCTCAATCAGCTGACTTCATTGTAATATTCCAACTCAGGAAGAATTCCACTGCCCGTAAACATACGGCTCTACAAACAGAAAAGAGTCACTATAATTGTGCACGGTCTTGTTTTCAAATGGTAAATCTCATGTCACTCCTGTCTGTAATGTTAATCTCACACCTGTGTGTTGCCAGCTTTGGCTTCCTGGGCTGGTTTGTGTTGCATTTGGCTGCTTGACCTCACGATGTCAGACTGTCAGTGGTGAATTGCAGATGTGAGGTGGGAAAATCCTCAGGCCTGACTCGCTGTTTCAGCCTTGACGTTGGTCCACCGTCTCTCTACAGGTGCCAAAGGTAAACCGCCGGGATCATGACCTGACCCCCTCTGTGCTTTTCTGCTTCTTTCGTTCACATGGCTGAAGAAGGAAAAATTCTTTTTTTCTTTTTTTAACATTTCAAATGGTAAAAAAAAAGCTTTTTACTTACACCAAAGTTCCAAACACACAAACAGAAAAATGGTTTACTCGCTTTAAAAGAGAAGAAAAATAACCTCACCCCCGTGAAGTTTCCGCTCCATCAAAATGTGCAGCGAGCACGACCTCATCAAGGCCAGAGGCGATTCCTGAATAATTTAGGGCTTAAACAGCTCCACACCACTTCTATCAACTCATTACTGATTCAGCCATGGAAACAGGTCGCCGCCCTCATCTATAATCCACAAAGAGGGCTTCCCCATCCATTAGCACCCTCTCTGCTGAACACACACCCACACAAATGATGTGGGGGGGTTTCAGTTTACGTTTGTGTAGGTGGGAGTTGTTGTTGGGGGATGTGATTAACTTTTCTCCTGTTTTTAAGCATAAACCGACCTGATTGCAACCACAAACCTGCTTAAGTCTCGTTTGGCTGTGTTTCACCTTGTGAGCTGCTTCATTAAATAGCTCACTTCATTAAACATGTGGGCCGGTCCTGACACGTAAAAGACCCACAAAAGAAAACATTTTAATTATTAGTTATGCATAACGACTTCTGCATTCTCTATTTATCACTCCGGGATCTGACATCTGTTAATGAAGGGGTAAAAAGAGATAAAGATCAGCATATTGTGAAATAAATCAGAAGTGATGTTTTCCCCAGGGCACCTCTGGTTTATTTAAAATAGTTTTCATGTTGATGTCTGAAAATGATGAAACAGTCAGGCACAAGTCACCAAAATAGTTTATTTTTGATGCGGGAATTTCGACCAGCTGATGAGTTGGCCCCTAACTGTAACTTCTGGATCACTCCACCATGGATGGGTTTGAAAAGCCTAGAATTTATCTTCATTTTGGTTTCATTCAGGCTACACACCCTCCAAGGCTCACCTACGATGATGACAACATGGAGCAGTTAGAACAAAATCGTTAAAGAAAGATCTGTGGAAACCACATGTGGAGTCTGTGGAGTTTTGTCTGGGCAGGGACGTGCACATAAGTGGTTTGGTGGAATTGCCTTTGTAGGCCTCTGGTAGTCCTCTTCCTGTTGCCTATTTCAGAAAGGGGCAGTTGTTGTTGCTGCTTTGTTGTTGCCCTTATACGACCCTTGTTATCCTTATACACCTGTCCTCCTCTCCAGCTGGACTGGCCTGTCTCCTGGAAACTCCTCCACACTCTTGACGCTGTGCTGGGAGACACATCAAACCGTCTGGATGAGGCATGAATGGATGTTCCATCCTGGCGGAGCTGAGGGTGTTACTGTCAGATTCAGATCTCATTGATTTAGCCTTAATAATTATTGACAATAAACAGAATAAAGCGATCACTACCGATTCCATCACATGTAAATATCCCCCCTTTAACCAACTTTCCTGAACTCATTTGAACCAACGGGGCATATTTGAACACTACACATAACACACCCTGATGTTAGACAAGCACAAGTGGCTGCAGTTCATCAGTTTGATTCCCCGTTTGCAGGGACCCTGAACTGATTTTCCAGTCTGACAGACTGGAGAACTGAAGAATTTCAGAAGAGCCCCTGCGGGACTCTGGATCTTTTGTTTGACTGCAAAAACATTTTTTCTTCAAAGAGAATATGCTCGGGGTCAGATGAAACCCTGCCTGCCAGAGACAGAGCATTCCTTTAAAGTCAAGTGTTTGACCTGTGATTTGAACGTCGCAGTAAAATTCTTTGCCAGATGCGATTATACACAAATGTGGAGACATTTGAAGTGCTTTTGCACGAGGAAGGTCATGTTGTGAAACCTGATGCAGATGGCTACAGACCACGCAGATTTTATCATTCAATTTTCTGGACAGTTTAAACTCACTGGTAGTTTATTGGCCCTTTGGAAGGAAGAGAGTGAACAAAGTTGATATGAAAGGAAAGGAAAGGAATGGTCGTTTAATCGGAGGGTTGCTGGTTTAAATCCCAGGACGGGTCATGGTGTTGAGATGCCCCTGAGCAAGACAGCAATCCCAAAAGGGCTGTCCACTGCCCCTTCGTCCGGCTTGTGTGTGTTGACTACTGCTCGATGGAGGTCAAATTCACTATCACTGGTGTGTGTGCAAATATTCTAGTTTCTTCCTACAATAATTCAGAATGCAACAATATCTTTTCATTTTAACAATATTATCGACTTATTTTAATAAATCATTTTTTTCTTGTGAAAAATGTTGCACAATATAGTGAAAAAACATTTAACAAAACCGCTGTCACAGCCTTTGCTGATTGAGAAGTTACCCCCAAAAAACCAACACAAAACAGCCAGTTTTGACCCTCATTTACACACATCAGCTTTGATGTGCTGCAGAGAATCTATGATTCCTGAATAAAGGGAGAAAAGCCTTTTAGTCTCTTTTACAACAGTGAGGCAAGTTCAGACTTGGATTTGCTGCAGCTTTGGCATGTGCTGTCCCCTGTGTGCGGGACAATCAACGACAAACGTGTGTGTGTGTGTGTGTCTCTGTGTCTGTGTGTTTGTGTGTACTGCGGTTAAAGTTGCAGCAGCAGTGGGAATAAACCAGCCTGCAGGGCTCTTTGAAGCTTCTGTGAGTTTCCACTTTCAGAAAAAGAATCTGGCAGAGGCAAATTTAATCCTACTCCTACAGGGCAAGAGGGGGTCCAACCAATCAGAGAGACTGAAAGACAGATGAACTGAGCGAGGGAGGAAAGTGAGAATGTTTCATATCGAGGATTCTCTTCCCTCAAATACAGAACGTAATGAAAATCAAGCTTCCCACATGTTTAAAATGTATAAGGTTAAGGAATTCCTGCTGTCTAATTCTTTCGTTTGTGACCAGAATGAACAAAATAGTAATTTTTTTCTTGCATAAGGACAAAAAAGCAAAGAAATGTGTTAACATATGATTCTTTCATAGTCTGGACTTACCATCTCAAGACCTGAACTGTTTAAATATAAGTGCATAAATGCATCATATGAACACACAGGATCTTGGGAGGTTAAGCTTCATTCACATGACAGGTCTGTAGTGACCTACACACATCTGATCCTAAATTCTGACACACTGGGATCATCACCATCATCTATGTGGGGCTTTGTGACTGTCCCCTGAGGGTAAACACACACTTATGAACTGTATATGGGATACACGGCGACAGCACACTCAATTCACAAGACTGAGGTAAATTATGATATTTACACCTGTGGTGGAGGCAGTTGTTGTTGGCCTGTGTTTTTTCATGACAGCCTATCAGGGTACTCTCATTGCACTGAGATACTTGTGACATCATATATGAAGCTAGTGTACAATACTGAGCAACACCTTCATCTCAGATGCATCTCAGAAATTTTTACGAAGCCACCAGAATCAAGTACAAGTCCAATGCAGATGGCATATGATTCTGCATGTGAAAACTGGCCTCTTGACATTCCTTGGATAAGGGAAACTCGCAAGCCTGCCTTATATAGCTGTCATTCCCAGAACTGTAGATTATTCCACAGCTCAGAGCAAAGCTTGCCTGTAGGCATCACATACACAGGATAACACTGATGTGATACACCTACACATGATGTGCACAGGAAACGGCAGTTAAGTAGGCAGAAATGAGTGGTTGAACACCTGTTCATAGTGGCAGTGATATTATATCCTCTTCACTTCAGGCTAATTTGGAAAACTTGTCTCTAGAAGACCAAACATGCTGTTCGGAGACAGTAGACAGAGTAACATGTTATTGGGTGGCACGTTCACAAACCGGAGTTAAGATGGTTTTGGACTCACCCTCGGTTGGCAGCCGAGGACAATTTCTAGACATTTATTTCCTCCAATCTGTCAGCCAAGGAGGTAGGAAAAGAGGAACTAGATGGTAGGAATAATAGAACATGAAGCTCTGGGGATCAAGATCAGAAAATCTAACTGCGTCGCATTTTCTTCTGAAGACTGGAGCACCGAGGCTGCTTTGTCTGGTGATATTTTTGGATTTGGTGTTTTCTTCTAAAGGTAGTGATCAGAAAAGCAAAATAACCTCAAAATAACCTTATACCATCCGTACCACAGGTTGACAGAGAGCAGATTAACATGTGAGATCTTCAGATCTGAAGGATAGACTGACACCACTGGACCAAAAAACAAGCCTTTGTTGTTTTTCATCTTCCTCTGAAAGGTCACACAATCACCTCTGAGACATTTTACATACCACAAACATAGCGTCTTACTCACGTTTCACCAATTTCGGCAACAACACACACTTTGAAGTCACACGTGTGTAAGGAAAATGGCATTTGGTCAAAGGTGTGTGGAAAATCTCTCTCCCCATATACTCAAAGGATCTCTGGAGAATCTAGAAATTATCCACAAACTGCTAAAAATTATCATTTGAAACTCATATTTTCAGTGATTAGGGTGACAAACAACATAGATCCCTACAACAGAGTGGCCGGTTCTAGTCATTACATGTCATCCGTCGAGGCCCCTAATACCGTTCCGAACCTGAGCAAGTACGCCAAGTACGTTGCAAGTGCGTGGATGTGTACTTGCTCCGTTCATCTTATCACGAACGCATCAGATGTGACATGTGGAGTTAGAACTAACAGCACCTCCTAATCCGAGGCCATGGTTCTCGACCGGAAAAAGGTGGAGTGCCTTCTCCGGGTAAAGGAGGAGATCCTGCCCCAAGTGGAGGAGTTTAAGTACCTCGGGGTCTTGTTCACGAGTGAGGGAAGAATGGAGCGGGAGATCGACAGGCGGATCGGTGCGGCGTCTGCAGTAATGCGGACTCTGCACCGGTCCGTTGTGGTGAAGAGAGAGCTGAGCCGAAAGGCGAAGCTCTCGATTTACCGGTCGATCTTCGTTCCTACCCTCACCTATGGTCATGAGCTTTGGGTAATGACCGAAAGAACAAGATCACGGGTACAAGCGGCTGAAATGAGCTTCCTCCGTAGGGTGGCTGGGCTCTCCCTTAGAGATAGGGTGAGAAGCTCTGCCATCCGGGAGGAGCTCGGAGTTGAGCCGCTGCTCCTCCGCGTTGAGAGGAGCCAGATGGGGTGGCTTGGGCATCTAGTCAGGATGCCCCCTGGACGCCTCCCTGGTGAGGTGTTCAGGGCATGTCCCTCCGGTAGGAGACCCCCGGGGAGACCCAGGACACGTTGGAGAGACTATGTCTCTCGACTGGCCTGGGAACGCCTGGGGATCCCCCCGGATGAGCTGGAGGAGGTAGCTGGAGAGAGGGAAGTCTGGGCTTCTCTCCTTAGGCTGCTGCCCCCACGACCTGACCCCGGATAAGCGGTAGAGAATGGATGGATGGATGGATGGAGTTAGAACTACTAGATATCCCACAATGCATTTCACCTCAGCTAGCAACAACAGCTGCATAGGTATAAGTAAGGACTTCACAAGTTCCCTACATACTTAATATTAAGAACTGACTAATATTTAATTCCATTTATCTCAAGAGAGATTTGACTGCAGTGTGAGGGAGAATAAATCCGACTAGTTATGTTACATGTCACAACACTGGATATCTCTGTTCACACCCATGTCACATGGCCTCGATAAATTCTCGAAATACCATTACAAGAACTAATTTGAATCTTTTCACCAGAATCAGGGGACGTTGACAGAAATGATTGCATTGGTTTCCAATTATAATTAATTACAGGTGTTCCACTTTGGCTCCTTGTTCCAAAGCTGCTGTCAGAAAAGTAATTACAGTATATTCAATATTTGAAGACATAATTTTAATATTTCTTGGCTCCTGCAGCTGCATACTCCACAGGACAAGCGCAGCATTGTGGTCGATGTGAGACGTGAGATATTGCTTTTTAATGTAGCGGCAGCCCTGGTTTAGGATGTGACTGGAAGGCCGTGTTAAGCTGACATTGTGGTTACAGTAATGGCATGTTTTAAACAATGATGGCGCCAGACCGCTCGCTAGACCCCTACCACACTTATAATTCAAGAAATAAAATGTTCACTCAGAGGCGTTTAGTTCCCAGCACAGCTCAGATGCATGCCACAGTAAGCATTTGTGAAATTTAACATAATAATAGACCCGAGAGTGTGTGATTACTTTAAATATTCCTTGGTGGGGAAGGGGGGTTCTCACAGCTCCACGAAGCCAACAGAGCCGATCCTCTTCCGCGCTGACGTGAGCCTGTACTCTTTGTTTTCTTCTTCAGTGTTGTGAGCCACTCATGTCCCCTGCAGTTTACCGTGGCGTCAAAAATCATACTGCCTTTTGTCCAGGATTGACTTCTCCTTTGTTGACTTGTGTACATGTGTGTGTGTGAGAGAGAGTGTGATATGGGTGTGTTGGCATGCTTGTAAGCCATCCCTCTGACTCCTCATTTGTTAAAAAAAAAACGTCCGTGAACTTGTTTTGTCCACGGCCGATCCAGAAAGACAATTATCACAGGGGCCTTTTCTGTCTCGCCTCTTTAGGCCAAGAGATGAAGCATGAAATGAATTCTGTGGCCAGCGGCTGGACGAGCCGGGTCGGGCTGGTGCCAGGACACTGATTTGCTTATGTTGTTAAGTTGTTTCTCTGGGATCTTCAATGTAATACAGATTTTCTTTTATTCAGTGTCTGGCCCCAGACATTTTTGCTCGGTACTTTTCATATGCACTACAGTTTAGAAGATAATGTTGGCGATTTAATCATTTAAAATACTTTTCCAAGTTCATAAGGTCCATTTTTACATAACAGGTGCCGCTCATCAGTCAGCAGGTCCACTCACACACCTTAACACCAAACTGTATAAGGCCGCTCCTCCCTCTAACGCAGGTGTAAGGAGTGTAAACAGGCCAGGAGGCTCACATAAAAGGACTTGTGCAGGGTTTTGAGGCTGCTTTAGGATTGTTCGGTAGCCTATTGACACAGCTGCAGGCCCCACCTCTGCACATATCGCCCAAAGAAAAGCAGCTTGCATGGAAGCCTGCATATAGAGCAACCTGTTATTTTGAAAGTTCTAAAAAAAACTCAGTTGTGAAGATGTGAATTGAGTAGGCTGAAGATGAAAAGCCTGACAAGCCTAGAAAAGCCGCCAGGGATCCAGAGGTTTTGTACACGCATTTATACCTTTACATAATGTCTGCACGTTTTTGATTGTTGCTGGGGTCTCTGAGCGTTCTTTCACTCTCCAACTGTGGCAGGAAAAGTTGCTTTGGAGAAAAAAAGGGAGGGGGGGGGGGCTCACAATTATACTCCATTCACAGCAGCACAAAAAGAAAATAGAGAGCAGTGAAACAGCCAGTAGAAAAGATTTGTCTCTCAGCTGAACTCCTGTTTGCCAGAGCACACGACCAGCTTTGTATTTGTGATGGAACATGTGGATGAAAGAAACTGTCACATAATTACAGCCTGTTATGTATGTGACCTGCCATTTTGTTCAAATCTGAAAGCGACAATTGCATGAGAACAGAAATTTCATAGAGAAGGTTTAAAGTACACATCACTTGCTGTGTAATTTGAAGCATACACACACACACACACACACACACACACACACATAGATTGATGATTAAAGGCTGTAAAGGTTTGGGCTTCCTGAATCCAAAATGACAATAGAAAGCTGGGGTGAAATGGTTGTTTTCAAAATGGTCTTTTTCTCTTTCTTTTCATTTTCATCCACATTGTTTGAATGCTTTCCTCACTGAAACACAATAGTGTGTGTCTCCGTGAAGATGGCATTGGTCGATTTTCCCTACAAAGAAATAATGGCATGACAGACTGTAATTTCTCGGTTTCTTGAGCCCTCGAGTCTCCATTTGCAGATGTTTACCTGCTCTTTAAGGCCTAAAGGATTTTCTCATAGAGAACAGTCATAATGTCCTGATGCAGGTTGGTTGTGCTCACTACCCTTACACATCTTGCCATGTTGGACTGATGTGTTTACCATGCACCCTTCTGTAATTGAAGAGTGGCTAGAGCCGTTCAGTGGGCAGAGCCTCCGCTGTGAACGCAGAAACACTCTCACTAATGGTCCCACCATAAACATTGGAGCTTTATAGCATGGCTGGCTTGCAATGCTGGATATTTGGTCCCATTCCTTGTGGCTGAAAATGTGACGCATGCAGTCAGAGCCGGGTTCAACTGCAGCCGTCCACACGCTGTTCCCGCCTGCAGCGATCAAACAAGCTGCTTTACATTACCTTGTTGTAATATCACACACTTTGACTCAGTTCTTTATTCTTTTACTACTTACTTAAATGCTCTCATGGCAGCAGTTGACCGTATGCCCTATAATTATTAAATAAACTCGGGCTTCTACTCTGGAGCGTACATGTTCTCCACATACTGTAGCTGCCTCTCACAGTTGACTTTTTCTTTTGTTTTCAGCTTTTTTAATCTTTAGGTTCACTTTAATCTGTGACCTTCTGGACACAGGTTCTCGTCCCTGCCGCTCCACTGGAGACCTGTCAAAGGTCGACTCCTGCGGTGTAGCAATAATATGCAAAATAGAACAATTAGTGCCACATATGTCACTTTCACTGCTCTAAACTGCTTCTATTCAACTTCATTAATTTATTTTCAGATGATATGATATTATATATAGGAAATATATATTTATATGGATGTTTAAGCATACATTATTAATTTATATGGCTATTGGATAGTGTTACAAATATATACATGTAGAAATCATAATGACTAAAAATTGTTAAAGTAAAGTTTTAAAATTGTGGACTTTATTCTTCTTGTACATTTTTTTTCTCCTGTATTTTCTTTTCCTGGTTTTCAGGGGGAAAAATGCTCTCAGAGATAATTTTACACATGAAAACACATCAAAGTTATTAGTTTGAGACAATCAAAAGCCTTTTCTTGCCCCATCACAAGCATCCAGACGCTGCAGCTTCACCATGACTCCTGCTTTCTCCCTCTGGGTTTGGAGGATGACGATCAGGGCGTCTGTAGTAACAGCGGTGCCTCTGGCTCTCTGAGTCATTCACAACCTTTCTAATGGGCTTTCAAGGCCTGATGCCGACAGACCAGGTGCACGAGGCCATGCAGGTTTACTGGTGTGTACTTTGTGCGGGAGAAGAATGTGCTGTCACTTACTTATGTATTTATTATCCATTGAAAGTTTAAGCAAGCACGAATGTGTGCGGTGGGGCTCGTGTAGGTGTTGATGGCGTTTTTTCAAGTCTAAATAACTATCATGAGGTTTGTTTGGTCACGTTGAAAGATCTCAACGGACCCGATGCCCGTAAAATATAATTAATGTTGTAATGTTTGTACAAAACTTTCAAAACAAAGCAGGGCCCCGGTGAGAGAGATGGAATGTTTTAACAGGTGAAAGTGATGCTTTGTTCAGAGGATTTACCGTCATCCAGCTTTATTCTGCTTTATGTTTGTCACTGCAGCAAACAATGGAGAAGTCAGAAATCAGAGCTGGCTTCTGTTACCTTTCCATTTGAAATATGTCATCTATATACAGCATCTGTCTCTGAATTATTGTCACTCTTGATAAAAATGTTTCTCTTTTCTTTGTAATAGTTTGCCTGCTGCGTCTTGCCTCAGAGTATTTTCTGGAGTTCGTAAGATACGACACTAGCAGCACAGATCTAAAACAAATTCCTTCTTATAAGATTAACAGAAATCTGAAGTCATCATCAGTTGGACATACATGATTGATTGCATTATGAAGATGCAGAGCGAAAACGCAACTGCCACAAAGCATTTAATACATTTTTACAGGTGTTCGCAGCCTTTGATTTCATGTTGGCGCAGAGAGTGTGTTCCCCTCTCTGGTGGATGTTGTTTTCTACGTGACCTTTTGCTCTGCTTTTGTTTGGAATCACTGAAAATAGATCATCTTTAGATTCTTGTCTTTAATTCATTTGTAGATTTGTGAAATTCTGTACAGTTCTAAATGATTATTATTATATTCTGCTGTTGACAACATATTTTTTATCCTCTAGGGACTGCTACAAGCTGAGATTCTCTGACCCTGTGGCCTCCGTTTGTTTTTTTTCCTGATGATAATCTCGGGCAGGTAGCTAAATCCTGTTTAATCGGCGCTTGTTTGCTGAAACCTGGGGCCTGTTGTGACTGGCAATGAGGCAGACAGGCCTGGGAATTAAATGTGTTGTCAAACCAAGCTCTGTGTCATTGCTAAAGAAGTCGAAAAGCTGCCTGTAGCTGCAGAGCTTCTACATTAATTATCATGTGTGATTCACTACACATTATGTGATCCTTTGACAAATATACAGTAGGTTTAGTGAAAGGTCCAAGAACTAAGGATTCTCAACTAAATTACGTAATTAAGGTGAATTATTAATATAAAACATTTAAAACTAATATTTATTGGTTTAGCTGGAACAATCTTTCACATTTGCTGTAAATGAATGATTAACTGATGTCTGCTTTCCTTTGTAATCCAAATGTGTCTGCTGTGTCTTTGCTATTGTGTACTTTCTGGAGGTTACAATATTATGTGAGCGAAAGCTGAAATAAATCCTTCAGATTTATCAGATTAACAGTCATTTTAGATGAAAGTGCATGGGCAATTGATAACGTGAAGAATAATACACATAACATTTAAGAGAATCAGAAAGGAATTCATACTTTTTGTCCCAGGTATTTTCAGCCTTTGATTGCATGCTAGAACAGGGTTTGTGTTCCCTATGGCTTGGTATGCGTGGTTTTCTATATGACCCTTTGTCTGCATTTAGGATCACTAAAAATACATGTTTTTAAATTCCAAATATAGTGGACCCTAAGGATATGTCAGACCAACAGTGAGAAGTTAGCTCCCTGTGATCTAAAGTAAAACTTGATTTTCTTTTAAGGTCTAATCCAGGCTAAATCCCCTGGTATAGTCTGGTAAAATGGAATGGCTTTTATTCTGGTATCTATTTCATGCCAACATGAGACTCGTGTTTCAACTTAATACAACACCTATCACCCTGTTCCTTTAAAGTGTGCATTCACTTGTAATTATTGCACATGTAACAGTGTGTGTGAATGTGAAAGGAAGATTGATGTTCAGGAAATCATCGGATCCTGTGTTAATCTAAGAAGAATGTTCACATATGCGAGCAGTGGACAGCAAAGGAGAATTCATCCATGCACACAGGGACGTACTTACACATGTACCGCACGTAAAAGCCAAAAATAAACTTCTAACACCTGCTTGATCTTCTATCTGCGCCCTCCTCATCTCCCAGCGCGCTCCTTTATTTATCACCGGAAGCGAGCATGATAAGCCCACAGCTGTTCTCACAGCACTGACTAGCACAAGCACACATGCACAGCTATTCTGACAGCCATATGTTTGGCTGACCAAAAGGTGTGAGATACCGGTGATGCCACTGAAAGCGACAGGGCAGACACGGGGCAGAGGCAGAGAAGCACCAGTGTGACTTTTAGACTGTTTAAACTTTAATCAGATTATCGAAAGAACGTGTTGTGGACCGTGCAAAGTTATGAATGTGGGAAACAGTGAGAAAGAGGCTGAGAGGCGCAGAGACTCAGACAGCAGCCTATCCCTCTGTGGACACATTAATCACAGGTTATAATTAAATGTCTCCTTCTCTTCAGCCTGACATGAGATGGGAGCTGAAAGGGGCCACAGCTGTTACCGGCTCACACGACAGCCAGGCCAGGAGCCCGGAGTTCAACATGTCCAGAACTGGATCATGGATCAGCTCCCCACAAACCAACAGGAATGCCACACTCATCTTGCCTTTATCCTAATTCTCAGCATTCTCTCAAAGCCTCAAATCAGAGCCTAGGCTCTGATTTGCAGATGTATTAGTCTGCCACACTAAAAAGTTTCAGTGGAGCTCATGCCTGGCTTAAAGGAAGAGTTTGTCCCAAAATTGTAATGGCATAAAGTTAAAGTTAGATGGCCCACAAAGATTAAGATTAATCAAAAGCTCTGGACCACAGATCACCTTCTAGAGTTTATGGGAATTTCAGTATGTTCTGACATCAGGAATGGCCACAAGGTGGCGTTTTTTGACGCACCAATAAGGGAACCGAATAGTAGCAGTAGTAGTAGTAATAATAATAATAATAATAATAATAATAATAATAATAATAATAATAATAATAATAATAGCATTAACTTATAGTGAGAAACATCAGAAAAAATATTTTTTTATCCTCAATGATGGCCTGTGAGCCATCCCAACCTGCTAAAGAGGTTTTCCATCTGACTGGTGCCTTCAAAAAATATTTTTTTATCCTCAATGATGGCCTGTGAGCCATCCCAACCTGCTTGATTTTTGATGGGATAAGCTAGAGCACTCACACACCACCACATAGTTGTAGCCCAGGATTGATCCTACAATGTTCATGCTGTGAGACAGTAACGCTAACCACTACTTCACTATTCAGAATTAACACATGTGATCAACAACAGCAAGGCTTTATCATCATAAATCCTTCACTCTTGGGGTACATCTGGCTTTCAGTCATGGAGAAATAGCTAACAGTAACTACACTCGTACTATACTGACAAAAATTACCATCTATTGTCAAACAGACTTAGATGATCCCCAATCGTTGTGGCATCAGTGGTCACATATAAAAGATAAATACCTGCTTTTCATTACTCTTATTCCACGACAACGGTTTGTTCATTATAATGCTGTGTGTGCGCTCATGAACGGGCACTGCACTTTTATTGGAATGAAATCTAATACTCTGATGGACACTCCACGGAAGGGTGGCAGGAAGGCGTGCACTGAATGATGATTTCCTGTTTAGAAGAGATGCGCGAGTTCGCATCTTAACTGAAGATGCTTGGTAATTAGAAAGTGCACCCTTACTCCTTGTTTTAAGAGCTAAGACATTCAGCCACTTTAGAAGGGCAGAAACAATTATCACAAAATTCTGTCCTAATATTTACTAGTCACAATGTTTCTTCATCAAATATAATTCTGATTCAGCCAGAATTGGAACACTTCCAGTGCTGAGTAATTATACTTGAGTTCTTCTAAGAAGATTTAGTGTTGTTTGACTTGACTGTAAACAAACTTCTTCTGAAATTAGTTATATGGCCACACAGTGTAAATATTGTAGTATTTGAACAGCATCTAAAAATGCTATGATAGCAACATTTTTAGCTTATTTCTATATCTATTTAATCTTTTTTGTTTTTGTAAAAATGTGGACTGTTCATGACTTTGTAACTTTACTTTGGGTTAATTACCACTAAGAACAGACAAGCTTTTTTCGTTTTTGTTACCCATGCACAGTCAGAAGTGGACATTACCATTTGGCAAAGCTATTTTATTGCCTAGGGCCACAAATTTATACAAATAAATAAAAGATAAGTGAAAATAAACTATTTAATTGCATAACTATCAAAGATCACTGGCTTTTTCCTCAATGCAGGCTGCAGGTACTGCCAGTGCAATTAATATTAAAGAAAAGCAGTAGTCAAGCCTTTTTTAATGTTATGTCCATTGTGCTAGACAGGTGATCTACTGTCCGTTGCATTTTGCAAACCTTATATTGGTTCTTATTAAAACAAAAAGAAAATATGCACATATCATGAAGATTTGTTGAAGATATTTTTTGTTATCGCCTTTTTCACCATTTTCCTTTGTATCATCAACAACGACAATGACATTGTCTTCTTATTCAATGGTGTATACATTAAATAGGAGTTCATGATTTTACAGTTGCATTTAACACCTCTGAACTTATTATTGAGGAGAATACATCTTAACCCAAACTGGTCCTGTTTACATTTTGGAGCATTCCGACCAGTGTTCTGCCAGTGCTGCCTTATGCATGTGTAGGACCGTTTGGCCCCCTAATCCGTCACTGGCCACACAATATATGAAGACAGACAGATATGGAGAAAGGGGACAGAGTTTGGAGAACAGAAATAATTTACACAAGCCTACTCCCAAGTTTTCTTTGATTAATAGATCAACCTGAAAAAATTAAAGAAATGACACAACGAAAGACTGAGATTTAGGACGGCTCCATTTCTTTGGAGGAGTGGGAAGTAAGCAAAGGGGTAACACAACACTTAATAAAAACAAAAATTTTGCAATGACTGTGTTTTTGAGCTACATAATTGTTGATTTATAAATTTTCAACAACTCTCGTGTGGTCAATTAATCTTCGCTGCTCTGTTTTACGCAGGTTTTGTTAAGATAACGGCTTAATCGCAATTTTCACCCCCGCGGATGGCGGTTGGTACGGTCCACAGCTCATTTTGGTAACCGGAGCGTCGCGAGCGAGAGCACAAGTTGTTGTACCCCGGAGCCGAGCTGAGCCCCGCAGAGTTAACTTTTTAATCCCGGTTTTGTCGTCTCATCACACACCAGAAGTGAAGGTGGAGGGGGCCGGGGAGAGTAAAAGGACTAACCGGTCAGTCATGGTACAGAGTTAGCGTGCAAGCCGGAGCGTCTTCTCGCAATTAAAGTGCGTTAATTTTAAACAGTAAGGAGAAGAACAGGGAAACGGGAAGCCCGGAGAAGCGACTGAAAAGCGGGGTACAAGATGCAGCTGACCGCGGTGCTATGGGTCTCCCTGATAACTTTACTGCCCAGCCTCAGTCCAGGTGAGAAAAAGACCGTTTATGAAAAGCAACCAGTGTGGGCTGTAAAGTTCATATGAGCGTGATCTGAGGGGCATGACTAGTTTTATTTATGTGTTATCTTTTTTTAATCATATTTCTGAAGTTGCCTGCTTATCTGTCCTGGTCAGGTTTGTTCGGGCATCTCGATCATGCAAAGCTTGCAGTCGAGTTTCTTTTATTAGAAAGTTGGACTAAGGTTGCTTGAATAGAAACTGTTTGACAACGCTCTTGTCTATGCATTGAAAAATGTATTCATTTAAAGTTCCAAAGTGTTGAGTTTTAATTGATTCGTTCACTCCATTCACGAGGTCTCGAATCTTGACTTTGCTTTACCTTTTGCAGGGAATATTTTAATTCGTTGACCCTTTCGGATACTTTAAGTTAGACTCACGTTATGCTGAATTTGATGATGCTTTATATTGTGTGCATACCTGGCCTGTGTGCATACCTCTTCAGACAGCACCGTGGATGGGCTGCAAATATAACAACACACGGGCCAGCAAGGCTGTTGTTTTATTGTAGCTAGTCTTAAATACCCAGACATGAAAGACGGAGACAAGCATATGTGACGAATTCTGTGGTCTTTCAAAGGTCGCACGCTAACAAAAAGTACCATGCAATGAATCACAACAGCAGCGTTGGTGAGATGTAAGACAAAAATGTTTCTGTTTACTGTGATTGCAGGTGAACTGTGTTGTTTATCTGCCATAGCCTACATCCTGTCCCCCAGTCCTCCCGACCCCAACAACACTGGTCTGAGTGGTCTCCCCCACCCCCTTCCTATGTTTTCTCTAACACCTTGTATTTACAACATGTTAGAACAGCCGCTGGAATGCAAGGACCCTTTAAAGGCTATTTCTAAACACAGATACACATGCTCGGTCATACACATGGGGGCTAAGACTTCTGAGATGATATGAAAAGATTTATCTTGAGGGATGGTGGAAGGAAATTTAAATTGGACCTCCAAAGGTTGTGGTAATTGTAAGAACGCCTAAATGTCATCAGGAGACTGTCACCTGGAGACCACGTCTAAAATGTCAGCCTGATAAAATTCGATATCCAATTGAGAACAAAAGCCCCCTTCGTTGATCCACATCCTGTTCCATCCTTTCAGATGTAGTCATCAGTGTTTCCGTGGCCTCATCTCTTTATCTCAGGCAGGGGGGCTGTGGATTTTTGATTATGAAGCTGGCCTGTCATAAAGCAGCTAAGGCAGTGGGCCTGCATCGCGCCTTTGAACGCTGCCTGTAAATCATAGCTGCTGCTCTTGACATTTTCAACTGATGCTGTTCCATTTGAAGGTTTGGGCCCTTTGTGATGATGCAGCTCTTAATGTTCTTCGTTTCATGTCAGTAAAAGAAAAACCTTTTAAAGTTGATGGAAATGCTTAATGTTTAATCATCACCTGATTCTGGTGTTCGATTTCACACTTGAATTTATGTTCAATTGCATTTAGAATTGTACATGTTCTAATGCCTCAGCCATCCGGTGGTTGGAAACTCTGAGATAAATATGCTTACAATATATGCTATAATATATGACAATTCTCTAAATTAAGTCTTGCACACAAAACAATCAATCGTTCTTATCCTGATGTGGATTATTAGACATTAATTTCCTAAACTTATATTGGAAGCGGTCCATTATGAAATTGTGGAAGGATAAAAACTCTTGAATGCTGTGTACAGTAAATGGCGTTGTAAAGGCTGCCCGGCAGACGCGACTGATGACCCAAGGCTACCATTTATCACTCTGCTTTTGTTTGCTTGTGTGCATGCATAAAGTGGAAATGTTTTCTCGGCCAAGTCTGCTGGCTTCAGTAATGGGGAGAGTTGGACTAATGGCATACTGTGGCGTATGTTATACGATTTAATGATGCCGTCTGGGACACGGTGGCCCCCCTCTCCCCACCCATGCGATAGCCACTACTAGACACTCTTCATTAACTAATCAACTATTGATTGGGCTTGGAGGTTAGCTTAGCGTCTCTGGTGCTCTTCCACTTTCGGGATCGCTGCTCATTACAGCAGACTGTGGCTCGCTTACAGTAAAGTGTACTGACAGATAAATCCATCATCCAGTGGGGACAGGATGCAATTTTCATCATGCATTATGCGCCATCTCCTGCAAGACTAAACTATGACGATGCTGCTGTATGAATCCGACAGCTGGGCAACTATCCAAAACAAGTGCTTATTGAAGGAGGATTGGTTGGCTTTAGTGCTGCAGCCAAACACAGAAAAGATTGAATATGATGATAGTTTTTTTTAAAAAGGGAAAGAAGTAGGCTGTGATTGACATCAGAAGAAATGAATGTTCACAATAGCATCAAGGAGCCCAAGGTTGTATTTTCATGCAGCTCGTGTCTAACTGTAGATCAAAAATATGGCTTTTACAGTACACCTCAAGGAATTTTTCCAGTGGATATTGATAAAAGATAATTAACTGCTCTTGGTAGTCAGTTATAAGTTAGGTTTTGTTCACATAAAAACATGGATGTACCGGTAGTCATATGACATGAAAGTAATAAAGGCTAAGATGTAGAAGGATGCATATTCATTACCACTTCAAACGAATATAAATTGTTAGGACTTGGATATAAATACATTTTTTGCAATTATGATGGATTTATTGGTGGATGTATTTGAGGTACATTCCTTTCTTGGAATTTGTGGAAAATTTTCACATTTTTTCTAATTGTGTGCTGATAATCTAAAATTGTCCTTGATTTAATTGTCAAATTTCAGCTGCATCAAATGCATCAATGGTTGGTCAGGTTGTGTTGTTGAAGCCGTTTGCCGTGGCAGAAATATGATTTCTCAAACATTTGGTAAAATCCATGTGAGGAGGGGAGTGAGTTTGGCCTGTTTTTCCACCACGCTGCCTTGCTTTGTGCTAGAGTTGCTGGCAGCTTGTGTGCCCTTCCCTGCCGCCTGTATCCCCTTCTCAGATTGATTAGTCCCCAGACATTTCCCCTCCTCTCCTAACCTAACACACAATCGACCATATTCTCACTTGCAGTTATCTCCAAGAACCTGAAGGTGTGATTGCTCATGTGTACCTACCAACAGCAAGCATAATTTAAAAAGTTAATTTTTAACTTTGTCCTGAAAAATGCCCCGGATATCGCCTTTGTTGTACTTTGACAAATTATGTTGGTATTAATGGTGGAATGTTGGTCTTGCTGAATGCTTTGCTCTATGGTAAGATTGGTTGATGAAGTTTTCCTCAACAGACAAAGGATGAATTTGGCTCTAAAAATGTATTTTTAACCTTGTCTTTTCTTCTTCAAGAGTTTCTTTTTAGGCTAATCAGCATTTTTCTCTCGGTAGCTAGGTGGACCGACAACTTTTACCAGTGTTGCTATTATTTATTAGTTTTTCTGACCTCTGATTTCGCGCATCTACTAGTTTGCAAGAGTTTGCGTGTGGTCGAGTTTGACACGAACGGGACGTGTACGGATTTGATGTCAGTCATGCGCTGCCTCCAGGCAAGGGAACGTAGCTGTCGTCATGCTTGGATCCTCTTATCGACCCTCACCTGTTTTCATGCCTCTTGTCTTCATAGCTGTCCTTGTGTACATCAGTTTGAGGCTATAGCCGCTGCCTGGATGTGTGGTGTGCCCTCCTCTGGTCTAGCTGGTTAGGTTGGTGTCTGTAAAGATTTTGTTTTCACCGTGGGGAATGCCAAGTGGGCTACCTGATAGCCCCACTGTGCATTGTGCCTCTCTGCAGAGGGGTTCGAATTGCACCTCCAAGGTAGCAGTAGAGTGAACCTATGATTACTTTGATACAACACCCCCCACCCCGTGACATTCCTATATGGAGAAATGTCAGACCTCAAACACCCTCCCCCCCACAGCTCCTCTCCTCAGGTTCCTTCAACTTGCCAATAAATCACCTGGATTTTTTCCTACAAGGCCAGCCTCCTCCGTAAGACACCCCCGGGTGGGCTTTCGTCTTTGGGGTCGTGTCTGATTTCAGAACATGATGCCATGGCCCGGGGGTCCATTTCAATTATGTTGACAAGGCTAGTATATGTCAAAGATATCTGCTTTGAGAACACATCAGTAAAGAAACAAAGAAGTCAGACAATAGTAGTCGCCACTGGCAGTTTTATTGTTTCTTGATTCGTATTCAGTTCAATTACTTTTTAATGATTTATCATCATTCCTTATTTATTTTTCCCCATTATAATTGTTTGCAATTACTATTTTGTTCAAATTGACCATATAGAGTTATGAATTACAGAGGGAAAAAAAAGTGTTTATAAGGCTTTTCCATGACTTTTGGGATAGTTTAGCTATATACCAAGGGTCATATAACACCAGAGTTGTGCCCACAGGATAGATGCTTGCCCATTGACGTCACCAGGACAGCAAATGCACCATGATACGTTCACTGTTCTATTGTTACCATATCCACCAACATGGGGGTTTTGTATCATAGCCACTGGTGCCTTTCAGGGCATAAGGTAAGATTCAAAGCTCCTCGGGGGTTACATATTATTGCGGGCTGTAATGAACTCTGGTTCTGTGTCTCAGCGGGGGTCTGCTTTGGAGGACAGAAAGATAAGCAGAGCTGGAGACTCACAGTCTGAGCACAATCAGGAAGGGGGGTGCACAGAAGACATTTTGAAGGACACGTGCTCATACAGATCCATAGTAACTTAATTCAGAAGCTTCACATCTTTCTCGCTGTAAATAACTTAGGGCGGGGCTGTTTTAGGGTGTCTGCTAATGACATTCTGAAACAGCAGAAGCCTTCCTTATGAAAGGGTACTGATTTCCATGGATTTGGTATCCTCCCTGTGGATCCAGTCATGCATAAAAAATGAGCCACTTGTTTTTTGGACACTGGCTTGATAAGAAGACATGGTGGGATCCTTTTGTAGACAGAGAGAAAACATTTGTCTACGATTTCTCTCCTAGCTATGTGGAAACTAGGTATCAGTGCAGCCGTTATCCTTAGCGTGTCTAATTCATACTAAAGAGTGTGTCACACATGGAAACATATGGTTTATAAATGACTTTTAACGCTGGGCCACAGTTGTTTGCCTGTCTCCTTTAGACGTCAAGGCATCCAGTAAATCTTGACATGGAATAACCACTTCAGAAACAATCATCATTCCTCCTTTGTTATGTGATGATAGTTTTACAGCTGCTGAACTTGATTAAAAACATGGTACAAGCTGACATACAGTGCCACAAACATCTCTAACTATACTCTCAGCTGGGAACAAAATGTATGTTAATCTCTAGCTGAAAATAGTCCCCAACAAGTGTCCAATACTTGTGTGTTTGAGTAATGCTTGTTAAATCCACACTACCCAGCTGCCTATAGGTTATAAATAACCACAGTGACGAAGACAGTCGGCCTTTCTCTCTGTTACTATGTTTGGGCCATAAACTGTGTGTGCATGTGTATAGGATTTCTACAATAGCCCCCCAGCAGCCTGTCCTTTCATACAATCGTAGCCTCAACCTTTTTCTTCTGATTGATCTCTGAATTGTGACATTATTTCAGCATCCATCCTTGGCACTCTCATACAAACTGGCACAGTTTCTTATGCTGTCATTTACTTCCTCTGTCTTCTTCAGTTAGAGAATCACTGCAACGGGGTGCATAAAAAGCCAGAAGCCTTTCAGACCCTGGCTGTTATCCCCAGCTCTTCAGTTATTGATGATCTGAAGGTCGGGGCTCAGTAGAGGCACCTACACGCTTTCATCCAGAAGTCTGGAGTTTGCATCCTGTCTGCGCACTTTTTGAGTCACATACATCTGTTTCGTGATTATTTTTAACCCGCTGTGATGGACCCTTTATACCTTTGTATAGGTAAGTAGTGTTTATAGTTTGTAATAGGCATTAAGCATTTTTGACAGTTTTGCTTCTGTCTTCTGAAATGGGCATGATTTGCTTTAACCTGACATTATCGCTTCCTTTGTAAGCATTTGAAATTGCCTATGTCCTCTGTCCTTTGCCACCCTTGCCTCCCTCTGTACATCAGTGGGGTCCTGCAGCTGTCTCTCAGATCACTTCAAGAAGGATGCATGAATGAGGGCTCCCCACCTCCCTCAGTGTGTGTGCGGCAGACATACATGCAACGGCATGTTCTGATTGTTTCAAAATGCACGCAAATTCTCACATCATCCATCTCCAGCTGCAGATTAGATTGTGATATGATATGACTGAGGCCCTCCACACACTTGGATTAACACACTTTGATGTGTACGTACAGGAAGCCATATAGCAAATCCAGTAGATTTGTATGGAATATATTCATGGTTTTAAAAAGAGGTCATAGCTCAGAAGCTTCTCCTCCATTTTGCGACGATCGGCATCCTTTTTAAAAAAATACCAATCCGTTTAATGCCACCGACATGCTCTGTAATGGGCAATAGCTCCATTCTGATTTTATGGCTGGTTGCTGCTGACACACCAACTGACACTGATATGTCACTCAACTCAGTACAAACAGCTGAAGGAACTTTAGGAACTCCTTCATCACCGTGCGTACTGTACGAGTATATGCCGTGGCAGTGTCACATTTCCCAACCACACCTCATTGAATGTCCACAACAGCAGTATACCACCTGTTATGTATATGACATCCTTATAACTGTAAGAGACAGGCAGCCACACCTATGGATTTTACAAACACATTATATAAATCCTCAACAACTGTCTGTTTAGAATTGGTTGAAAGGCATTAAACAGACCCGTAAGAACACAGAAACTGGCAAAAATGCACATTATAAAGACGAAAGAAATAAGAACTGCCACAAGAAAAGAGGCAGATGTATATGTTGTATAATAATAGTATTGAGAATAAAAACCCTTTAAACGCAGATTTACTGATGCCTTCTTTAAAAACAGATGGCACGTGTTCTCACCATTAGTCTCACTCATGTCTGTGAAATCATTTAGAATGCGATGATCATCATGAAGTATAATCAGGAACCGATGCATAAAAGTGAATGATGCACAACATAACTCACTCTGCCAGTACTCCCATGTTCATAATTACAGCACAGACTGGCATTTAAATCAATTTGGAACATACCATATGATATGTATCTAACCCTTCTGCTGCCAGCATTTATATTCGCCTTCTTCCAATTATGCCCATGTACATTCGTACAGTTCTCGCACACGCTGACGACATTTCCTTTGGGTTTGGATGATGTCAGAGTGCCGTCGCCCTTCTAGAGTGACATCCCTCACTTTTGTATGCTGTGATGGACAGTGATGTCACCTGAAATTGTCTGAGCGGAAACTCGAATCTCCACAAGCAGACAATCAAAATATGCAGCGCTTGACCCAGGAGTGCCCGTTTGCCTTGGAGCAGAGAAAACTCTCCCACAGCAATTTCTCTTTGTGTGCCCTCATGCTTACTCTTCTTTCCTCTCACTCTTTCATCTTTATTGCTTTCTTTCAACGGACCCTTAACCTACAAATGCTAACTCAGCTGGGCTCATGATGAAGGACGTAGAGGTGGTGGTTGTTGAGGTGGTGAGGGTCTTTATTAAACAAAGAGTAAAGGGCTTTGGAGGCCCCACTGAAGACTGGAGCAGGAATGGGGAAGCGGCTGAAAGAGCTGCTCTCCCTAATGAACTTGAGTGGGCCATAGAAGCAGAGTCTTTTCAGAGACGCCAAGGAGGACAAAGTGTCAAAACAAGCCCAGCCTCTCTCTGCACACAGAGGCTAAACGCCGCCTTTTGACTCTGTGGAGTGTGGGCATCTGAAGGGGAGGCCATGAGGAGAAAGGAGGGGGAGGCAGAATGTACTTGTTAAAACAATGGCCTCTTAAATCAAGCACCCCTTTTTACCTCTTCTCCTCTTTTGCTCCTGTGCCTCCACCTCCAAAACTCATTTTTCTATAACTTAGACTTATCATTAGAGTCAGACTAGCAAAAGCAGTTAAAAATCTCAGCTCACTTCAGAGTCTTCAAAAAGGAAGCTTTGGAACTGCGCTTCTGTCACAGTGTTGCTTCCATGAAAGGTCTTGGTGATTGGGGAAGAGTCCTCTTTAGGCTCCCAAATCCCCTTAGTCTGCCATTATGCACCACTATGTCCTCTCTGTTCTCTGCCTGTACACTACCTTCTATCACTCTTTCTTAGCCACTCCACTCCTCCATTCGTTGCCTGTGTTCTACCCTAAGCCCATACCCCTTCTTGGTTTGTGCCCCCCTCCACATTGCGCCTCCATGCTCGGCTGGCTGCGGGGCCAGGAGAGGAGCCGTGCAAGGCCAGTGCCCGGGCCCCGGCTGCTTTGCTCCGTAGTTGTTTAGCCATGGATGAAAAGCAGAGACAAAAATGTCTGTGGTTCAAAGTCCATCCCGGCAATTACAGTGAATGATTAAAGAGTTGGCCGAAACAGACAGCTATGTATAATACTACAACTCCTACTCTGCATTTCATAACAGCTTCTTCAGAATAGAAGAGAGCTCAGCAGTGCCTGATAAGAGCCCATGTCTGACCCCACAGTGACGCTATAAAATAAACCGCCAGTGTTTCATGTTTATAATAAGCAGGACAACCTTTGATGCTAATTTCTAGACAAAGAAGGAAGTAAAAAGAAAAGCTTCAAAGTATTTTGTTCTCAACCAAGTGTTCTCAACCATAGTCTTTTTTTTTGTACTGCACATAGTGTGAAATTTATGATTCCTCTCTCAAATATTCACATTGGGCTTGCTGCTCTGAAACTGTGTTACAAACAAAAGCTGCACTCCTCAGTGAGTTCTTTCTAAAGATGTGTTCAGATGTTTGAGTTACATTAGATTTGGATGCCAGCATCTCATGTAGGTCCGTAATTGCTACAGCGGACTGTTACAGCTGTAAACACGAGAAATGGCTTCAAGATTGAGGCTCTTTTGAACATCTCCTCAGAGATGCGTTGGTCTTTCTGTATGGCTGCATGTTCGGGGTTGCAATGAAGTTAACCCTAGGTTAAATAGGTTTTTGTTGACAAAACCCTCGGATTTCTGCCATCATATTTAATTCTGCGTTCAGGATGAAGGACGTACGTGTTGTGAAAGAAGTTCATGTCCTTTCCATGTCTGACCGCTAAACAACATTACAGAAGTCTTTTGTTTCAGTAAATAAAGTCCTCACACAAATCAAATTTGAACTGGAAGCTAATATTACACAAATATTTTAATGTGTTACAGAGATTTCATCCTGGTACTCTCGTATCCAGTCTCAGTAGTCTCTTTTTTTGGCGTTGCAGCAAAAGTAGGAAATTCTAATCATAACAATACCTCACAGAATGAAAAGGCAGGGGGAACCATCTGTCTGGATTGCATTGGTCTGAATGGACTGCAACAATTCTGTTGAGAGTCCCCACTAATTGGGTCAGCATGATTTTCCACTTTGTTGCTAGGTGGTTGCTCTATGGGGCTTCTATTCTGAGAAGCACCTAGTTATGGTTGTGGCACTGGCTGTCTAGAGACTATGCTGAGCAAATATTATTGTCTCATTTTGTCCTCATTTTAAATTTGCCTACGTTTAGAGGGCTTGCAATATGTTGACCTCAGCATTATTAACCCAAAAGCTTACAGCGATGATTGTGCGGCACTAAGGGAAGGTTTTGAGCCTGCGCCATAGTCAGACTGACTAGAAACTGGTTGTGGGAGAAACTGAGCAACTGGAGATTCTGCATTTTCGGACAGAAATGCCCAAAGCCAGGATTTGAACCCAGGACCTTTGTGCTATTACATATCAATGGCATAGTAGTTTAATCTTGCAAAAATTGACTTTGGTCCACGAATGCCTTTGTCTATTTTTCTAAAGTTCCTGTTTTCTAATGTTGCCACAGTGCACAATGATGCTGAATGTGGGATATAATACTGCCGTGTGTTTATTTTAAACCAGTGATTACAGGAGCAAAGAAAACCTAGGGATAATTTTCCTGCCACACAAAATTTGGTCCATTTTGGAAAATGAAGCAAAAACTTTTTATAATGTGTCTGGTTGCACCCATTTCTCTGAAAAGGTGGTTGTAGAGGAGACTCGTGCTGCCCACAGACTATGTCCAGGTGTTAGCCTGCAAGGGAGAGGGAATCTGGGGCACCGTTTAATTGGAGCCAGGGCTAAATGCAGCCTTAGAAGGTCCAGTAATGCATTTGGGCATTTGAAAAACTCCCATCAGTGAAGTAAAAGTCATTAAATTGTTTTCTTCCAACTATATTGAAAATCTGCTCAGATCTGAGATGCAACTAAATGTAGGGAGATCTGAAACATTCTGATGAATGAGTTTAACTGTCCTCCACAACATATGGCCATGTTGATCCAGTTATGGAACTCTTGGATACATTCTAAAAAGCATTTCTCTGACTACTCATCATCTGCCTCCCCACTTAATGACAATGTTATAACAGTTTGTGAAGTTTATTGACCCAGATTTATGGCCATCAAAGGTATCTCCCTCTGAAACTTGAACATGCACTGGTAGCGTATATGCAGCTCCAGCTGTTTCTTCTCTACTGCTATACAAACATTTGTTAAAGTAGTATGATTTTTTTTTTTTACATGGCGTGTGTATGGTGTGGACATTAGACAGGTGCCATTACACAGCCAAGTTGTCCAGCTACTCCAGCAGCAGGCTGAAATAAAGAGACTCAGCTGGTGTCTGGCGCCGAGAGTTCTCTTCTCAGATTTGTACGCCTGGACATATGCCACAGCAATGCACACTCTTACCAGGAGCCACTTGGATAGCCCTGTTGTTTGTGTGACATACACACATTAAACCCCAACATTCTGCTCTAACAGCTGAGTCTGGTACCTTTTGCAACATGCTGTCCCAGTGGAGGCTTAGGTAGACAAGCATCTTTTCATGTTAAGTATTACACTGGCATGTTTTCTCCCATTGAACCTAGCTTTTCTTTCAATTTCTTAAAACTAAATCAGATTTGTGTGTGAGATATCATTTTTATAGAACAAGAAAAGAAAAATAACCAAAAAATAGTTTCTTTCTGCGATAAGCTGCTATATAGCTAGCTCAATAATCCAGCTAATGGCTTTTGACAGATTTTGAAATCCTGTAGCAAACCCTCTTAAAAATTGATTTTTACTCTAAAACCTGCAGGGGACTTGGGGCATAATTACCCATTTGGCCGTTAACCTCACAATTCACAATTGACTTTTTACCCCAAGGTTGCTAGTAGAAGCTCTAGTGCCCTTCCATCAAATGCATACCTACTCAGTACTCAGAGTGACCAGCTGATCACCAAGGCAACACAGAAGAAGCTCATCATATAGTTGTTAGGGGTATGAAGACATTGATTAATACATTTTTCTTGGAGGTGAACAACAGATGTGATTTACCAAGCAGAAACCCTATTACATCATCGCTCAACATGCTGTTTTTGTCATCTTTTTAACAACAGATTTTTTTTCTCAAGCTTGCGTATGAACAAAAGTATATTGTTGTGGCTCAGCAGGAGCAAAGCTATTAATTAAACTGCATTCTTAAATGACAGATAATTGAACCCACAGCTGGTAGTTTGTCCAGCTAATGGCTTCTATAACCTCCTTTGTGTAATAGATAAAAGACACTTGTGATTTTTAATAGTTAATGTAAATTAGCCTGAGATTTCTACATATGGCAGACAAGAAAAGTTGCATTGTGTAGTTGTTTCATTACACAACTCATATTCACCTTTAAAGTGCATTTCTTGGTGTTAGATCACATGATGTCATTTATGTCATGCATTAGCATTTCATGCAATTATACTCTTTCAATGAACGTCGAGTCTAAAAGCTGTCACATGACTAGAAGAGATTTGTGACATAAACCAGACAACGTGAAGAGAACATCAAGTGCTGACCTCGTGTTCCTGATCACTCTGACGGGTCTGGGTTCACTGCTCCACAACAGAGCCACTATTTACTCCGTGGGACAACCCATCCACTCCAAACTCAACTGATGCTGCTTTAAGACAAACACACATGCTTATGAACTGCCATAATTTGTTCAGATTATCACACAAAGTCATTTCTAAAACAGAATAAAATTATTTTACTCTTCCCATGACTTTTGTAGAGCAGCTGGAGATTTTTCCAACATTAAACACACCTTCAAAAAAAAAAATCTATGTTTGAAAGCCTTGACAAATATGCAATGTTAATTTTTAAAACTCTTCTACGGGCAGCTTGATTCCAAAGCTGCTTTAATGTGTGAAAGACAGAAAGAAACGAAAAGCTGGGTGCGCATGAGGCAGAAGGCGGCAGAGGGGAGAGAACATGAAAGAATCAGATGCTAAATATACTCGTCCTTATTTCGGGTCTATATGTCAATGTGCATCTGCTTCCTGGTGTGTTTGCCTCAGGAGAGGGTTCTGAACCAGTGACCACTGTCCCAACCCAAGCTGATAGGGACAGTTTTTCATTTAGCATACAATTTACTCCACTGTGTGGTATAGGATTTGGATGAGCATTTACACAATCGGCTTTAAAATTTGCATATTATAACCAAGTTTGCGTCACCAAAAAGTACAAACTGGATCTAAACATGGTATCCATCACACCCTCCCGTCTCTGCTTCACAGTCGACTTTGCCAAAGGCTTATCTAAACGGCTGTGCAACACCGGCCCTTTGTGTCCAAGTCTTGCAGGGACATTTGAAAGAGTTCTTAATAAAATCTTTAAATGTTTCTGCCGTATTTGCAGTTTTCAGTTGGCTTCTGAAAGAGTAAAAACCAGACATTTGCCATACTCCGTCCTAATTCTGGCTGTTTGTCCTTGATGTAACCTTGAATATACTGTATATTGTTTTCCAGGTGATTCTGAAGTTCCAGCCCTTTTTCAAGACAAGAATTGCCAAATGGTCTTGTGCAGTTGTCCCAAGTGTCTCCTTTCACTGTCTCTGGTCCTGGTCTCCTTTTATTCCAGCAAATCCTTGCACTGGTGTTCTTTTCATTTGTTGTTTGTGAACATAGCCAGCTGTTTGGCCAGTGTTCCTGTCAGAGGCCAGTGTTCTTTTTTTCCTCAGCTGTTTACAGCTGGCTTTCTATAGAGGTTGACCTCTCCAACGTGCTAGGCCGGACTTGAACACAGTTGTGGCCATTGTGCTGGTAGTTAATGATTCTGCCCCTCCATTTTTGTTTTTAGTGTCTTTCAGTTCCGTTGCCTCCTTTATAGAGTCAGGAAATGGCCGCCCCGAATGGATGTAACTTCCAGGTCAGTGCACTTGGGGTGAGAGGGTCACATTTGGGTTGAGGGGGCCATAAATTGGATGACTGGGCATTTTTTTGTGCTGCTTTGTAGGGACAGACTGTGGAGTGTTATGTGTTATGTTTTATGCATGTTTCTATTGTGTGCATAAAAATATCAGAGCGTGGGTTTGCAAACAGATGAAAAAAGTGCATCATCTGTTAATCGATTATCTACAGTGTCCCTTACTTTCTCTTTTAGATCCTTTCCTTTTTTCCTTATTGGATCACCTTTTTCCTTAGCAACAAAGACAGCCGTGACAGATCTGTGCTTTGGCTCACACAGTGTCACATCTGACTTAAGCCCACCCCCTCCTACATAAACACACTCATGCTGCACAACATGGTATCCTGCTGGTTTGAGATTTAGGATACTCACCGCCCCCCATCAAAATGGTTCCCTGGTCAGCACCCTCTCACTGAGGTGACAGGAGGGAAGCGTCCAGCTGGATGAAACTGTTGTCTTCCTCCCTTGAGGCTTTTGATCCTTTGCCCTTCACCCCCCAAATCAGTCCTGAGAAAAACAGCCTGTCTTGCAGCTTGATTTAGCTCTTTTCTCTACCATAGGTGCAGAGCTGAGAATTATGACACATACATGTGCGTTTGACAGCTGAGGCAAGGTGAAAGCCCTCACCCACCTTCACTTAACTCCAGTTCACCCAGTACTTGCTGTTCTCCTCAGCTCCATGGTGCAGATGCATTGTCTGAGCTTATCTCTGGGGAGCCGAGGGAAAAGGCTGGGGCTCTGTCACTCTCCCCTCCCTCGGTACCCCCTGATCCCAGCCCCATTTTTTAGGGCTTTAATGCTGACCTGTCAGCCTCTCTCTTCCCAAGAGTCAATGCAGCCCGGCCCCCTCAAAGACGCGTCCACATCAGCCTTCTGTTTGAACAGGCCTCACCGAAAAGGACCCTTGTGCTGCCCTTTGTGTGCTCATAAATAAGATCAGAGTTAAAGTCCCTCCGCTCTTGCGTCCACAGAGGGGCCTGCTGCTCTGCAGGCCTATCGATCACAAAGCTGCTCCTATAAAGTCGCCCAAATTTGCATAGCACTCTACATGCAGCCTATGTTTGAAAGAGCAAGTATTAGCAGGTTTTCATGCAAATTCATAAAATTGTTGACTTTTGGGCTATATTGTAAAGTTCAAAGGATTTTGAGTTGTACAACGTAGTAGTGCATTTTCACATAATCTATTGCTTTCATGATTTTGGCAATCACTTTTACATGTCAGACATAATCACCTCATTTTGTTACTTTTTTAACCAAGACGCTTATCAGTGAGTAATGATGCGTTGTGTATTTAAGTTGTGACACTCCCATGTTAGTTAAATCCTTGCCAGATCTTGAAACCATCAGATGTCCAAAAAGCTGTCTCTACAGTCTAAATCGGCCTAGATTTATTGCAGCCCTGGTGGGAGAGGAGTTATGCCTTAGCAGTTGATTCTCTTGAAATGTAGAAGGCAAATAAGCCTGTCCTCTACTTTGGAGGAGAGGTCCCAGAACAATGGGACACCACATGCATAACAAGTTTGACCAAAACCAAAACCGCTTTAGAAAAAGTCCATGCATTTCTCCTAGACAGTAGATTGGGGAAAAGAAACACCAGATTACTGTATTGTATGTAGTAATAGTTTACAAGATTATGTGGTCAGTGAATTTAAGGATGGTTGTGGGGGGAAGAAGGAAAAGATTTTTGGCTGCAGAGAGCAAGAAACAACTTGATGAGGACAGGCATACCTTTAGCAACAGATAAGCTAAACCCAACTGATTTTTCCACAAAGGTGTGCCTTTTAAGAAGCAGAGGTCAGGCGATTTGTGGTGTCAGTGAAGTGGAGGTCTTTCAGAAAGTAATCTTTATGAAGTGTGAATAAATGCACTGCCGGCTGCCTCTATCTTTGAAGTGAGACTAGTTTCTTCTTTTTCTGCCTCTTATTAATCATCATGTCCTTTGCTTCTTGAGTTTTTCTTTATTTCTTCTCACTTTTATTTTAGGTGAAATCTCTCCTTTCATTCTGTCCTTATGAAGTCAGAGGAGGAAGGTGGTAATGAATCTGAGAAGAGGGCAAAGAGAGTGAAATGTCCATTAAATGTTCTTTGTATGCAATTTAGCTAATATAGCAAATTGAATATTCAGGTGCAGTTTTTTGGGTAATGGCTGAAAGGAGAGGTAATAGAATAGTTAAGAGGCCACCTCATTTGTTCCAATAAAGGTGCTGAAATGTTCTTGTAGCTGATTTGGCAGGTTTTTGCTGTAAGTCCAGTTCAGACTTAATTTGGGTGTTGCAATTGCCACCGTGCTAACCATGGTCCCATAGATTAGATTTCCCTGAAATGCTCTGATGTGTGTCTACAAGAAGGATGAATGCTTATCGCTCTTAGAACAGGTGCATATGCAGGTGATGCGCTGGTGGATTGTGAGATGAGATGTTGATTTAGCCCCAGTTCATTGCTTCACATTGACCTCCTTCGAGGTTGGAATGCCTTGACAGGAGAAGGAGGAAGGGACCGAGGCGGGGGATGGAATTTCGGGATGGTAAATTCTTTTTTGTCACTTTATCTCTCAAGCACACACATGTGCGCGCACACCTCCCGAGAGTGTTCATGCAGTTAACTCCGCTCAAGTTCATTGTAGCTAAGTTCCGGGAGGTACTGGAGGGTGCTGGGGGGCTGAGGAGGAGCAGTAATTAAGGAGCTTTGAAAGAGGGGCCCCTGCACTCTGTTAGATGCATTTCAGCCCCTCCCCCTCCCAATAATCCCCACAGGAATAAACAAATTGGGCTTTTCAGCCTGCAAGCTGAGCCTGGGGGCTTCTGTAATGGGATAGACATGAGGTATACGTGTGGGGGGGCAGAACGAGATTTTGCGCGCAGTGCATATGTGCTCTCGTGAATTCGATATTTGAGTGAGAACATGTGTTTCTTGGTCTGTTGTGTACGTGTGTGTGTGTACATCCCACCGCAAGTTCAGTAAGTAGCTAATTGCTCCCAGCTTAGAACTGAAGTGTGTAGGCTTTCAAACGGGCCTTGGCTTCATTTACCTAATCCACGTGTTTGTTATCAAAACCAAATAATCCTGGGATCCATCTTAAAACACCTGAGCACCAGTTTTAGCCGTTAATCCTGTCTGTTTTTATTGGGTTTTACCGACCACTTTAATTGCTAAGATGCTGGGATATGTTTTCCTTGAGCTACCCTTATTTCCCATTAATGTTTGGTGGAACTTGTAATCCATTTACAGCCTTGTAAACTTGATCTTTTTGCCATTCGCGTGCCTGACAGTGTTTTATGTGGCTGTAGGGTGTGGATGTCATGGAATCCTCAGATCTCAAAGTTGCTGGTTTCACTCTTACATTTGCTATTTCTTTCCTTTATTTTCAACCTCTCAAATATATTGTGTCGTGGTCTTCAGCTAATAAATACAGTAGAGTGCTTATCCTTATAGGACAGATGATTTGAGGCAGGCAAACAACACAAAGGAGGGCGAGCGTATCTAAATCCTGATCTTTAAACCGAAATCTGCAGCTAATCACAACTCGCTGTAGTTTGCTTAATAAAAGGAAAGCGACAGTTTAATCAGCCGTTTCTGCATCGCCATCAATTTTAAGAAGCAACTGCTGTTTTTGTGACAGGTTTCATGAATTAACCAATGTAACATTTTCTGTCAGGCAGATCATTACTAGCAGTTGCATAAAGAAAACAAAATGGTTTCTGTCAAATCTTCCTCCTTAAACTCCTCCGTTCCTCCATTTCCAGTCTTTCAGGATACTTTAGTTCAACCACCCAAAGCAGCCAGTGATTTACGAACAGGTCCCTTAATCATTGCTGTTTTTTTCCCCCCAGCCTGTCTGCTAGTCAGGAATCATCTATTTTATATTTTAAAAAAAATGGCCGCTGCTTGCTTTTGAGGTTGTTGACAGCAGGGAGGAGAGGAAACATTAGAGATTTCAACGCATCCTACTGCTCTGATGAAGATCAGCAGATTGTTCATTAAACATCACATCACCTCTCAACAGTTGGCCTGCACAATGCGGAGACACAGATGTGTTGGCTGCAAGAAGCAAGAGAATACTAAATGTTGAAAGCAGCATCCCGCTCGTCTCCCACACCCTTACTTCATACATCTCTGAAAAACCTCATCAGAGAGGAAGTGCCCTCTTTTTGAGAGACAGAACCTTTATTTGCATCTTTCTCTTGCTCCTTGTTCCTCCTCTGTGTTGCTCCCCAAGATGACACTGCAGTCAGCGCATGATGTGGCTTCTGCCATGCACATCTCAACTGATTGCCAAATCAAGCCAAGCAGCTCGTACACCTCCACATTTCCCACTTTTTTCTAATGGCACACAGAAGTAGCAGAAGAAAAGCTGCTTGTTGAGGTTTGGTAGCTTATGGAGCAGAGGAAGGAGGAGATGAGGGCAATGCTGCTTTCCTTTCATACTTGATCAAAGTTTAGTATATTGCAGCAATGGCCTTGTGTCTCTCTGCCGTTGCCAGTGTTCTTCCTCCACACTTCTATCTTTCAAAGTGCCGCAGTTGGTTACTCTTCCGGCATTTATCCTTTTTGCGGCCCCCATCCTTTTCACTTTAATTCTAAAGTAGGTTGCATCTGTTCTCTGTGAAAAATAAAGAACTTCAGACGCTTCAAAATGAGGAAGAATCTAAATAGAACAAACTGTGATGAAGGAACGTAAGTTCTGACAGAGAAAATTGAAAATAAGTTATCTTTCAGACTGTAAATCTGGCTTGTGTAAATAATCATAGACAGTGCTTGGCACATCAGTAGTTTCTACATTATGTTGTTAAATAAATGTGTTGTAATAACTCCACAGATTATATTGTATTTTCAGTTGTTTTTTTTAAATTTCAGCATAAAATATAAATTTAGGGTTAGGGAACCAAATTTGTTATGCATCTTCCATAGTTGTAGCCTTTATAAATCCTTAAATTGTTTGGTGAACCAGTAAAAACGGGCAAATTTCCACTTCTGCTAGCTGAATGCATGAACAGACTTTGGAATTGAGTGCCTTAGACTGGTTACTCCTCTCCTTTACACATGTAACGGCAGCTTAGATGGTCCTAAAATGTTTTCAAGATTCACCACAATCTCGACTGTTGAACTGCAGATCTGGTTTGAATTCTGGCTGCAAATTGTTGAGCAAAAATGCATTCAAATAGGATGGATTCCAACACTGACATAATCATCATTTTCAAGCCTGGTCGTAATTCACAACATACTCTGTGTATAATTATCATTTTTCCATGAACCTTGAGGCCCTACTACACACTTACTTCATCCAAAAACAACAGTCAGTCTTTCCAACTTTATTCATCAAGTGAATCTTTTTCCATGTTAAGGTGACTGATGGCAACAATGGCGGTTTGTGTGTTCTCATTTGCCATCCATGCAGCCTGCAGGCACCTGAGCGGGCGGGCAGGCCCAAGCATCCCCCTATGATCAGACCTCTGGCAGTTTCTCTGCAGGGCCATAACACTACGCACATATTCTTCTCATCAAGTATGACTGAAAACAGAGACAAGTGGCCTAAACATCACTCTCACTGAAGAGAAAAAGCTGTCAGTTCCCCTAAAGGACAGCCGTAATCTGAGGCATAAAAAGGACAACCAAACATTTAGGATGGTATTCTGGGGTTCAGAAAGAACATAACAGAAGACATGAATGAGACATGTGTCGGAAGAGTGATAGAGTCCAGTGTAATAGTGAGATATTACACCGTCCTTCCATTTGTCCGGAGCCAGATGGGCTCACCATTGTCATTTGTTAAAGCTGAGATGGGAACACATTTATCTGTCTGAAAGCTGCGATGGTTGTGAGATAAACACATCAGAAACGCGAAGCTCATGATATTGACGCTTTGTCAACAATAATCTGCTAACGGATGACTGCAAGCTTCCATCCTGGAGAAAAGAGCTTTTGCAGCTTGAACCCAGGGGGCATATTTACACAAAACTTCTTTGTTTTTTCAACATAGCAATTGGTGAAATTTGGAGCAGGAACTACATTTCCAGACTACAATACCAGCTGTGTATACTGTTTAATAGTTTTTAAAAAGTAATTGCTAAGCTTCAGGATTGTAGGACGTGTTCAAAACCTTTTAAATAAACATTTAAACACTTGCGGTCCAAAATGGTTTTTGTGTTGCTTGTTTTTCTGAAATTTTCTCAAACAGGAAATTTCAATCCGACAGAGATTCCCTGATTATCCTGCCTTTTTCTGTCCTATAGCACCTATTTCAGTAGCCAATTTATGCAGATCATGGCCAAAAATATGAAAAGAAAGCAAATGCGATAACCTGAAATCATCATTTCTGCTCCCGCTACTCTTTGCCTCGGGTGATGGCTTCCACTAAAGCTGCTGTCACAAGCAGATTGGGGGGGGGGGGGATCCATTAAGATTGATGTCTTCATATGCCTTGGGCCAAATTAATGTTTATTGAGTTACATCTTGATTTTGTTTTTATGAGGGTTTATAACGGGACGCCGGTCGCATCAGCGGAGATATTAAACCGAGAGGTTTGGGACTCCATGTGCCCTCAATTGTTTTAGCTTTTATTGTTAATCAAGGGGGTTCGTCCAATTGCAGAGAAGAGCGTTGTGTTTTTATCTGGTTGATCGCCTCATCTAAAATGAAATATTTGACATGGGGACTGTGCATCATCCTCATTATAGTCCGTTGATGATCCATTAGCCTTTATCAATAATGCTGAAACGACGTTCTGGAGCCGGAGGGGATGTGTAATCATGCTCATGTGTTCAGTTAACTTGAACTTAGGGCTGTAGCACATGAAGCCTGTCAGACTGACAAAGAAAACATGTACCGTTGTCTTAAACTGGTGGGTTTATTAAAGCAGCAGAGTCGGCGGCTGTCTTCTGCTTGCAGACCTGTAAATAGCTTTCTCTCATGTTCAGCTTCACCTCCCCACTAAACCCAAGCTGCTATGCTGTAGGAAAAAGGGTCCTGAAAATGAGACCTTCTGAATTATTACTGTCTGGTAGTCTGTTTAAGTTTGATTCACATATATGCAGCAAATATATTTCCAGGCTAGTTTGCAGATAACAGATTATGTGCACCATGGCAACAAAGCCAGCAAGTGAGAGTCTATAATTAGTGTAAGTGAAGCAGGACCTCTTCATCCTACACACACAGTGGAAAAAGTAGATTTGGTGGGAGTTTTGCTTTGCCTCGTAAAATCAGTTTAGGAGCTGCAAATTTGTTTAGCGTTTGCTTTTAATTCAACGAGGAGGGAGCGATAAAATCTAGTTATTGAACAAGTTATTGCACCTTATTCAAGTGATTACAGGTTACAAACGGGACCCTTATTTGATCAGAAATCATATTGAGCAAGTGTGTGTCTGCAGATTTAAGGTTTTATTTTTTGGGATCTATTTCTTTCTGCGCTGAAATCACGCTTGCAATCCCCCGCTCACTCCCGAATGAAGACTTGCTGCTCCAAGTCTCTTCATCAGACCATCATAACACTATATGAGACATAAATAACTTAGGTTTACTCAAATGATCAATCAGCCAGACAAGGTTCTGCCACTGTGGACACCTTCAATTTCCTACAGCACAACGACCCTCTGTTGCTGCCCTTTCTTTGCCTCTTCTCTTCTCTCCTGCCTCAGACAATTGGTTTGTATTGATTCCCTGAACATCAGTCCCAGATGACTCATCCTCCCGCTCTGAGTCTGGCTCTGAGGAAACCCTTTTTATCACGTTTCCTGCTCTTTAGTTGATGTTTCTCAATGTTGAAGGTCCTGTCTGGGCCTTGGGGCTCAGTGGGGCTCAGAATAGTATATTTTGATTGTAGGCAAAAAGATCTATGGTGAATTTGTGATAAATGGCCATAATGTCTTTACTAGGATTTAGGTTGGCAAGAGTTGTGCTATGGTGCCCCCGAGGCACATTTGGACTTCCACGGCTGTTTTGTAAGCGTTTGACAGGTGAAATAGTGTGGGAACTGTGGGGAGTGTTGCTTTAAAATGCTTTTTGTTGCGCTTGTCGGAGATGTGGAGGTGCCTGGTGAATGCTCAATAGCTCTGTTGGAGCCATTGGTGAATGGGTGAGTACTGGGGGGGTGGCTTCCTGCAAAAGCTGTGCAGTTTCTCCTGAGGCTCCTCCTGTGAGGAGACTGTTCACACTTCTTTCCCCCACCTGCAGAGTCCTACAGAGGAGTGCAGAAACAGGGTTTTTTGTTATTGATTGATCAGCCTGATGCGCTCTCTGCTTGTCTCTCAGCCTGAACCATATGGAAATTCTCAAGGCTAGCTGATGAGTCATCTGTGTTTTGGACTTACCATCCTCTGCCGGGGGACATGGACCTGCTTTCAAGTGTATGCCAGGCCATGCTCAGTATAAATTTTCATTGTTGTACAACTTTCTTGCAGGGAAAGCAATCTTAATTTTTGAAAATGTGGTAATTACATCAGTTGTCTGACTTCAGTGACTGTAGGCAGCAAGATCAAACAGGGAAAACGGTTTGGTTGAAGCACCGTAGTGTCCAATGAGTCACTCCTGTTTGGAATATTATGGCAATGGGAGGGTCAAATGGGGTCCTGAGAACCCAGGAAATCATGGGTGTTCAGAGTCTTGCTATGCAGCGATTCATCGTTTAGCTTTTCCACTAGCATGGACGAGTAGACTAAAGCTACAACAAACATGTAAGAGACGATTAATGTTAAAGACGATTTCAAGTTTGGATTTACCAAAAAGAAAAACTATGCATGTGGGAATAGATTGTAGTGAAGAGAAAGTAATGCGAAGAGCGAAGCGAAGAGGGGGATTGTTCAGAGCCAGTGCCTAGCGAGGGCCATTGTTCATCTTTCCTTTTTGAGCTGAAGGAGACAGGAGAGTTTCACACGCCACTCGCAGGCATCCTGCTGGGCATCCCCGGAAGGGGGCTATTGCAACCGGTAAAGAAGGCCTGGCCATCGGGATAAATTACTGTGAATGAAGGGGTCTGTGTTTGCTGTTTTCTCCTCTTTTTCTAAAAGCAGCCACAGAGGGAAAGAATTCAGCCCCAACCACAGGTTGTCCGCTTCACTTCTGGAAAGGCTTTGCCTTCCAAGTCACCAATTTAACATCCCTCCTCTCCCCCACTCTCAAAGCTCTTCTCCCCCTCCTCTGGAATGCTCGGGGGTTTTGTTGTCCTGTGGGGACCAGGGAGTGTGTATCTGAGGCAGTTTCATAACTTCAAGATGTGAATTATTCTCACTGGGGGGAAGCAAATAATGCAATCAACGCAATTGTTCATTAGTCATATTGTAGGTACCATCAATCATCCTCGTTACAGGATATTTACGGATATCCGCACTGGAGGTTGTACCTGTTCTACTTTGTAGCACTCAAATAACAGGAGTGACATGGGGGGGGGTTGTATAACCAATCTCGGATTCCCGTGCGCTTCTGCGGTCGCATGAGCATTTGCTTTCATACTTTGCAGTTTATTTTAATGACAGTTGAATCTGTGCACAGCACAGAGCTCAGCCTGCCAACTCCAGCTCTAACGTATGAAATCATTAAAAAGCACAGTTTTTACTCCAAAGCCCAAACACTAACCCCACTGAGCGCCTGGTGCTAACACTGGGGTGGTTTCGGCTTCATGCTGCATCAGTTTATAGCTGGTTATTACAAAACTGGACCTCTGGTGCAAGCTCCCCTCATCCAGTCCAAGCCTATAAAGTGAGTTAAAGTTCGACCGCATGGAATAATCTCCTTTTATTACCCTTATTCCTTCACTTTGAGCGCCCATTCAGAGGCGTGGTTAGGCAGAGTTGCTAATATTGATCTGGCACCTGGCCCCGCTTTGAGGACACTACTGGCCTTTTACTGGACCACATTCAAATCAGTGCTGATATTTACTGCCAATCACAAAGTTGCACCATAATCATTTTTTTAAAACTAGAAATGGTGTGATGGTAGTGCTCAGTTTGATATGTGCTACTTGATTTCATTCTGTCACCATGCAGGCCCCCAGCAGGTGCCCAATAGATCCCGGGGAGTCGTGCTGATCTTTTGGGAGTTCCTGTTTCATGGAGGGCCCGAGCTGGAAGTTTTGGCTCAGACATGTGGCTCGTGTAGCACTTACAGACTGACTCCACTGGGCTGGACAGGGTCCAGTCATTAGTTACAGACACACACACACACACACACACACACACACACACACACACACACACACACACACACACACACACAGAAAAATCTACAGTTTCACCAGCAGTCCTCATGTGCTCCAGAAAAGACAAAAAAAAATTCAGATTCTGTTACACAATATTTTAACTGTGGAAATTACTAACATATTTTGGGGTTATTTGATTTTCCCTGTTTTGGGGTGATGGGGATCCTACTTTACTCAGGCTGGAACATTGTTTTATTAACTGAAAACACACTTGGTGCAAAAGAGAGAAATAGCAATACAGATGGTTCATTAATTCTGGATAATCCAGGTGAAGACCATGATCCAAATGGTGTTCCCTGGAAGGAACTCTGAGCTCCAAGCTCAGCTGAAGTGATGATCCCATGTATCCCACATAGAGGCCCCATTGGGGGATTTTGGGGGTTTAAAGTGGGAAGTGTGTGTGTGTGTGCATGAGAGAGAGAGAGAGAGAGAGAGACTCACTGAGAGAGGAGGGGAGATGAACTGTGTGTGTGTGGGGGGGGGGGGTGTTAACTGGCCAAAGAGACCAAAGAATGGATTAGTGAAAGCTTGGACACCAAGTGCTCACTCAGCACATTACCCAGCAAGGCTAGTGTTCACAGCCAGAGGCAGAGCTCTGAACTCCTCTGTGTTTACACTACAAGGCCTCACACACACGCATGCACGCACACACACACACACACACTGTGTCACTATGTATTTACTTTAGTAGCGTTAATAGCCTGTCATCATTCTCTCGATTTATGGTGATAATCTGAAAAACTACACTAAATGGTTTTTTTTTGCCCACTCTTCATAATAATCTGACATCTCCTTAATGACTTGAGGAGAATTTGAAATAGAAAATGAAGAGATTTTTTTATGAACTTTCACATTTATGAGCTATTAGTGAGGGATGCCACCTTGAGTCGGGGTATTTACATTATTTCAACGTTTCATAATGATCAGACCATAAATTTAAATAAAATCTTCGAACATTTAAAATTTTGAAGTCATTATTGGTAAGAAAGAGCCAACCAGACCAACCTCCTTTTTTGGAGGTCAAAAAGTCCCATTCCCTGTCATGATGCTGCCTCAGTACTTGTGTCATTGACATCCACCTTGCTCCTCCATGCAAAGTACATTTTTTTCCGGTCGGGAATCATAAAATCACCCCAGGAGTCTTCCCCTAGACCTCCTGACACTCAGGACTGCAGCTGTGCATCTGCCATACACTCGTTCCACCATCTGCCCCACACTTTCCCTCCTCATCAACCACTATTGTGCATATAGCGTGTCTGGTTTTGTCCCATTTTAACATGTGTGGCATCTTTGCGGAAATGTAGTCATTCAGTTTCTTTCATTAGCTCTTTAAATACTCAGACATCAGGCTTAATGAAAGTAACTTTCACTTTGATCAGAATTCTGCTTCCATCGTTCACATCCTTTAAGAGCATACATAGTTCCAAAGCCACATAAGTATAGAGTATAAAGGCCAGCACCATCACAGGGCTTTTCACAGTGGAAAATGTATGTAGTTTGACATGCTGGTCCTCTCTCTCCTTAGCCCGTTCTTTAAATGCACGTCATTGCACAACACTATCAGGTCAACACAAATGCTTTTCTTATGGAGGCTCAAAGCCTATTTTAAAGAGACTTTTAAAGCAAATATGAACGCTGTAAGCTCCATTCAGTCCTTTAGTCAATAAATACCAACTTTTACTGGATATCTAATTTTGCATATGGTTGTGAAAACAAATCACCCAGGCCTGTGCCTCGATGGATTAAAACAGCCCTGACAGTAAAGAGACAATAACTATGATAATGAATGCAGCTCATTTATTATAAAAACACACAATATGTTTTGTATTCTAATGAGAAAAGTCTCTCTTTTACAGTTTGTCATAAAAATGTAAGATGGAGGAGAATACACTATAAACAAGTTGGTCCAGCCCCCCCCAAAAGTGTTTTTGTAGGTTTTAATTCAAGCCACTGTATTATTGCTATGTTGTTCTTTGAGATCTTGACATTTTGCCCAGAGAAAATGAGATTTAGGGGGATTACTTTGGTGTATTGCAAGATGCTGACAGATATTTTTTCTTGTTTATAGTAAATTGTGAAAAAGTTACATCGAGCCACTTGGTAGTTATCCGTTTGGACCTTTCACACTGCTTTCTTCATCCTTTTTTTTTTTTAACGCTAGCATGTATCCACAAATGTTTGTTCCCCAGCCACCAAAGTGCCAGCCCACATCCAGCAGCTGTCTGCTCCTCCAAGGCCAAGTCCTTGTTATCTTTGAACTGACTTCAGAGGGACTGCTGGCCAGCTCTGGGTGGAAACTTGCACGTTTTACTGTATACAGCATCATTGCAGCGCTATCCTTTCATTCCCCGCCCCCCCTGTTTGATCTCAGGGGCCATTATTTTTAACCCTTGGCAGCAGGATGAGGATAAATCACTAAGCATGTAATTATGTTGTTTTCTCTCATTTCAAAGGAATAAAGGACAGTATCCTCCCACATGTTTCAGGATCGCACTTAGTTAATGGGCAAGAACTTGGCTGAGTCTGCCTCGGAGTGCGTGTGCGCGCGTTTGTCCTTGTGTGCTTGACTGAAAGGCTATTCACGACGGGAATTCAGAAATGAGGTCAGATGTTTGGAGTGTTGGATGAAGGAATCAGCTAAACACACCTGCCTTCCTTCTGATTTATGGGAGAAGGAATTGATTGAGTAAGTGTTGCAGCATGATAAGACTGAAGTTTAAATGAAGGTCTGAGATGAGCAGGTGAGAACAGAAGCCTGCAGCCAGAGGGATGAGCTTGTGATGACGGGTGTGTCCTGGAAGCATTTAGCAAGCATTAGAAGATTTGAAGCCCCATTTGTCTGACACTTTGTTTATTTGTTTGAGTGGGCAACCTGACTATTTTAGAACATTTATTATTATTACCTCCAGAAGCTAAGCAGTCTGTTTATGCTCCTCTGCAGTTGTTTTCTTTCCCCAGCAGGGCTCGATGTGTTCTGCTGTGGTTGCCGACTCCCCACCTCAGATCTGCTTGACCTGCAGAAGGCAAATTAGTAGTTGGAGATGAGGCTGCAAAGATGGGGAAGTCAGGCGGGGAGGATGAGCTGTCTGTGTCTTGGAGCCAAGTCAGCATAGCCAAGAGCCGCTCGAACCACAGGGAATTTGGTGAATCTGTTCTTTAAGTTTAAGCGTCCATATGTTGCAATAGAGAGAAATTTAGAGAAGGAACAGACAGAATACCAGTCAAGACAAGACCAAATGCACAAAATGGTTATTTTCTAATGAGATCTGAATTATTGTTTTGTGAAATGAGTTTCAATTCGTGTGGATTGGCATCTGTGTCTGCAAGGTAATGCCTTGTTTATCTGACACCCCCTCCAATGTGACCCTAATCTGATTGTGATGGACTAGATAAAAGAAGGAACATGACAGTCGGCTCTAAAAGGGACAGTTGCATTTAAAATAGGTGATTTTGCTCCGTCTTGAATTTCACTCATAATAAGCTGATATAAGCTGTAAGACTTCATTTAAAATGCGTTTTCATGTTGACGACTTTGTTTGGTGCTAAATTTGAAAACCATCAAAGGTCAGGACCAGAAGCCCATTTTTGTATGTCAGCAGCTGCCCTGTTTGTCACCGCCGAGGTGTTTCCCATGTTGAGGACCAGCAGAAGATAAACATTGTTGCCTGACAGCGTGGTTGGACACCGCATGCCCTCATTCTCATTGGGCAAAGCAGCGTGGCGACATGCGGTGCAGTTGAATAGGGCTGGTCCGAGAGACGCTGAAGCACAGCCGTTTCATTGATGCCGGTCTTTGGTTCGCCCGCCCCCACCCATCCCCGATTTCCCACCTATCACTTTGTATGGTGCCACCCTTGCAAACTGAAAGAAAGACCTGACTCTGAGTGACCCTCCAGGTAGTCTCCAGGGAGGTCCATGTCTAATTAACTGGCAGCGTGTGGCCACCCGCTCCCTGGCCTGGGTTACCATTGTGTGTTTTGGACACATTGCGCTCCCCTCAACTCCTCGCACTCACCATTTAACCATTCAGCAACCACATATTATGAAACTTGTCAAATAATAGCTAAATGCCACCTAGTGAGATCTAAAAAAAAAAAAAGAAGAAAGAAAAAAACACATCAGGATTGGGCTTTTGGTAGCTGATGTAGGTGTGTCAGTTTTAGGCAGTGTCAGGGTGGGTGCAGGGGGGCATCCTGTTGCCGTCAGGGGGACCACCTGTCATGTTTCACACAAGGAGCACTTGGATAGTTTCAGGCAGTAGTAACCACCAGATTCTTTGGTGGTCTTTGTTTTTTTTGTTATTTTTTTTTTCTCAGTGCTGCAAGTTATTTCTGACTCACAGCTCACACACGAGCCTCCTGCCGCAGCTGGTGGAGTCAGAGTTTAGTCTCCCGTCAGTCTCTGTTGGCCTCAGGAGCAGGTTCAGAACTGGGCCACTTCACATGACATCACCTGCTAACTGAACAAAGTGGGAGCTTTTCTCCTTCTCTCCTTAGTAATGTAGAACTGACCTGAAGACCTGTCTTGCTTTTGTGTGAAGTTGCAACATAAAGGGGAAAAAAAAGTCACCTTTCTGATAAAGTGTTGGAAGCAAACAAAGCCAAACTTCTGGCTTTGTTTAATGCTGATCAAATAGCACTGTGTCAGGTGTCAGGGGTTTTATCAAGTCCAACGACCATCTCCAGTTGTGTCTATGTGCTCTTTTATAACTTGACAACAAATCATCAATTTACTACATTTTTCTCAGTCAACTTTAAATATGGATTCTGGCCTTAAATACAAATTATCTTAGCTGGAAGTCTGTTACTATTAAACTTGGCTACCCGACCTTCAGAGTTGTGCTTTGTGTTAATGTTGTTTCCCCCACCTCAGCTTGTAAAGTTGTCAAAAGAAGCCCTGTAATTAACGGCTTATGTTGTACCTGCACTACATCCTCAGCTGAATGGCTGTATTGTGGCTAAACTTACATTTCCAGTTCAAAGTGCTTTACCTTCGGTCCAGGCTTTATTTCCACTGAATGGTGTGTGTGTTGTCTGTCATCCTACACAACATCATATGCAGAAGCCGTAAGTCTGTTACGAGACCAAATGTTTGCATTGTTTTGTGACTGCTGAACTCAACAGATGACAGACATTTTTCACACTGATGCACATCTTAGTTAATAATGTGGCTGCTCTGATCCGACAACTTTGAAGTTTGGAAGATTCCTTAACTTGAACAAATGCAAAACAAAGTCATTTTGTGTTGTATTAGTTGAGTATAAATACATATCAGTGATTTTAATGCCACGCACTATTGCTGAAGTGATAGGATACGGTAAGTGTGAATTGTCATATTGTAAAAATATTTTTGACCACTTAAGTGCCCTTTTCCCCAGATATGCACAAAGAGTTCAGAGATAATAAAGTATAACCTGCTAATTGTTTTTCTCCATATAATTGTCTGATTCTTTCAGAAATAATAGCTTGTAGCTTAACCCAGGAAAAGTCATCACACATATGCTTGAAATTACAAATATAGAACAGCTCCCAAAATACGAGGTAAAGCAGTGTTTGGTGTGTTAGGTAGTATCAGGAATTAGTTTGGATTTTTAGGCTTTAGGCTGTGTCTGTTCCTGTAGGTAGTATTAGCCAGTGTCAGATGGATTGTCCAAAAAAAGCCTTATAAAATTCTATATTACTGAGAATTTTTTCATTTGAATATTTGGCTGTAAAATCACTTCAGGGTGAGCTTTTTGAGTTGACACGTGCCCAGATTGTTGAAAGGAATGAGTGACCGGAGACTGCAAAATGGAGACTGAAAATGTTTGTGTTTCAACGTAAATCCGACAAAAAAAATCAATTTTATTTATTTTCTTTTATGGACAAGATCAGAGACAAACCACAAGGTAGACATTGATGATATGAGTCCCTATTTGTAGAGTTCTGGAAACAAGGCGAGTGGGGGAGGGAATGTAGGGAAGAGCTGAGGAGAAGGGAGGCGACTGAAGGGGGAAGTGTGAAGAGAGGATGGTGGAAAGACAAGAATGAGGAGAAAGAGAGGGAAAATGAAAAGAAAGAGGCCATTAATTTAGTGCTGTGGGAGGGATCTGAAGGTTACTGAGCTCCCTCTGCCAGGCCCTCCTGGGTTGACTGATGCCTTTGTAAGGAGGCCAGGAAACACACACACACATACACATACACACACACACACACACACACAGACACGCACACCTTTCAAGAAACTGTGGGTTTGTTGTGGAGAGCCAGTTTTATCAAAATACGCACAGATCAATGATAAGTAGTCTTTAACGTCAGAGTAAAATAAGGAAATCTGAATATTAAAAAAACAAAACAAAAAAAAAAACTTCCTGTGTTGTATTTGGTTTGCTGTGATGTCTCTGGAAAACCCTTTGTTTTTATCTGCTTTAGTAGCACAGAAACATCAAAACGCTCCATCTCTCCGCCATATCTGTGCTTGTTACCCAGTATTCTTGGCTGTCCACGTCGGCTACAGTCTGGTTTTCATGCGTTTGTCTCTTCTTGGTCCAGCACCTCATTGTGTTGTCTGTTATACATGATATACATGTCCCTGCTTTAGGGGGAAATCAGGACATTGTTCTGTATTGTATTGTATATTTGAGCATTTTTGATAGAGCTGCAAACAGGCCAAACAACGCAGGACAAGGTAAAAGACCAGTAAGTAAATAAATAAATCAGGTTATCAGCCCTCTTGGCTCCTATTGTGGTCAAGAAAGAACATTCCATAAAAAAAGGATCACTAAATAATTTACTCTGCGCTGCTTTTTAAATGTAACCTCAAAATTCCTGAGGCTTCGCAGCTGCATATTCTTGATCATAATGTCTCCTTTTTTGAGTCATGTTAGACCTCCAATTTTATGTTCAGACAGGGTAGATTAATTTTATGAGGGCCATCTATATTATTATCAGGCATGTTTATTGCCCCATCTGAATGGAAAATGTTTCAGCACAAACCATAAACACATAAATTGTAAAGGCTCCAGGCCTGTGCTCCATGAGGTTGCAGTAGTCTGAAGTTTGCAGCTCATTGACAGTGACGCTTCCCATCAGCCAGAAAAATATGACCTTAATGTTCCTCCTAATAAGGAAACAAAGTGCATTAACTGACTTTCCACTCTTTCATCCCGTGTGTGTGTGCAGGAGTTCAAAGCAGCACAGAGTGTTCGTGTGGGAGGAACCACTTCACGTGTGCGGTCAGCGCGTTTGGCGAGTGTACCTGCATCCCAGCTCAGTGGCAGTGTGACGGGGACAACGACTGTGGGGACCACAGCGACGAGGATGGATGCAGTGAGTCCACCACTCTCATCTTTTGTCTTTTTAAAGCCCAGAAAATGCTGCAATACCAGGATTTTTAAGGCCCAACATGTGCACCAGTCTGCACCCTGTTTCCCATATTGTTTTAATTTTCAGGCATCAAGTGAAAAGCCCACATACTGTAATTTATGCACTTAGTGTAGTCGTCATGTTGGCTCCCTTGCTGTCTTGATGTCATGGCACAAAGCTGCTTTTCACTTGAGGTTATTTGCTGATTAAAAACAGAAATAAGATGACTACATATCACCATCACTCATTCTTCGAAAATCTGGCAGCTGGGTCAGCTGTTATCCAAATCTCTCTCTCTCAAATATTTATAATGGTGCAAAAAAGATAACTTAAACCAGGGAGAAATATTGATTGATTGATCGATGGCGGGGTGGTTGCCACAACATCTGCCGAGATTTTTAATGGATAGGATTTATGAGAATATTTTATCTTCTGATCGATCCAGGAACCTTTTGTTTTTCTTTCTCAAAGAAGTTCCTACATATGACATTCATCATGTACAAAGGAAATGTAAGACACCGTCACCTCGAGACATCGCTCTTCTGTTGTTTGGCGCTGCGTGGAAGAGAGTAGGGTGTAGTATGGTGTGGGCAATAAACTGTCAAAAGCTGAACATCTTGATCTGTGTTGGCAAAATCGAGCTAACAGGCATGTGTACTCCTCAAGCCAAGTCGTAAAGCTTTTATTTCTAAGCTTCATGTGTCCCTTATTCATCATGCATTATGATGCAATATTCTTGCTTAAATAGTCAGGAAAAACAAAATTGGGCTCATATGAAAGTCATCTTCACCCAGTGAAAGAGTAAACAGATCTGTTACCCTCGGTGGGGTAATAATTCTGATGCAGAAGCTGAATAGAGTTTTCTGATGGGTCCACACGGTGCTGTAGGGGTAAAATGCTTGAGTAGGACTGCGGAGCAAGTCACTCTTAAGTGGGCCGCACCTCTTTTAAATGCCTGAGTGTGTATGTCTTCTTGTTTCCTTTGTTTTTCTCACTCTTATAACAGAAACCAAGTTGCTCCTAGTTGTTGCGCCACCATGAGCCGCGTGTGTTAGCTCACGCTCTTTCCCCATCAATCCCTCCCTGTCACATTAAGCTAGTTAGAGGCTGGGAAAGAGGATGCTAAATGTTATCGATCTCTGGCCAGTTGAATGTTCAGTACTCCTGATTGCCATGTATTGATCCGTGCAACGTTTCTTATTTAATCAGACATGGGGATGGTGGTTGACAGATATCGCAGCATCAAGCCAGACCTGCCTAATCCATTAGTACTGTCTGATTGATCTTCTGCTCCATCGCTGTGGTGTCGCACATTCACTTCTCCTGGACTAACTCCACTCAGTCAAATAACAAAGCTCCTATTAAAAGCGTTGTTCTTGTATTTACCGCCCTTTAAGACCACAAGATTAAAGTTTCTCTGTTTATTCCCCCACAGTGGTCTATTCTGGTAGTGGAAAAAGTTCTCCAACCTTCACTAGAGGCATCCACATCCACCAGAAATCTACTATATCATGCACTTGTCAATGTTTCAACTTTTGACAAGATTAATGGTGCTCGTTGTGTGGGTACTGACATTGCAGTGCCGATGGTGCAAGTCCGGACAGAAATAGTCTGTGGAGTGGAGCACTGACGGATACGCTCTCAACATGCACGACAGCGCTGTCAGTGGAAACACTAATATTGGATAGAATTGCCATCGATGAGCTCAGGCTGCTATAGTGCTGGTGGAAATTTAGGGTTATATTTTCAAACTGCAGCGTGCATAAAGTACACTTGGATCTGTAGTGACAAATTATGGACAAATAAAATTGGATCTAATTTATCAACGCCAACATTTTTAACCTCATAGCTGCTCACTCTATAAACCCCGAAAACCCTCAACTGGAATCTGCTCCCCTGGCACTAATTGGACCAAGTTAGCTGCATTTTCAGGAGTGAAGCACGATGATGTTCGTGGCGCGCTGAAAAGAAAGCTGTCCAGCTGGAGTTGGAGATTTGGCCTTGCTGTGAGAATGTAGAAGCAGTGAATGAAGATAAACATGCAACAATCCTGCTTTTCAGCTTGGTTGTAACAGTGTAGTGTGTGGCATCCCAGCTTTGCTTGAACTTTAGCGCATATATAATTGGTACCAATTTGACAATTTCCAGAGGAATCACTGATTCCCAGAGTCCCCGTGAAGGAATGTGTGTTTGTGATTGGATGTGTAAGGAGAGGGGCAGAGTGGACGACTGTCTGTGAAGCTAAACTTCTGATCTAATTATGATGTGGGAATCATGAGGACTGGAAATGTGGGTGTTCTCTGTCTCAGTGTTGTGCGTCTCATAGCTTTCCCATCGAAAAGACTGAAGAGCCATTATAAAATATATGAAATGTCTTCTTGCTTGTATTATAAGCTTAAGTGTGTGTTTTGAAGAACCATCTTAATTGTCATAGAGGTTCTTCTCCCGTTCTTCTCTCCACCTCGCATGCAACATCTGTCCGTTCAGTGTTGACCACCCTGGAAGAGCGGAAACCATTGCAAAATGATCATGAATCTTTTTAAGAGCAAACATTTGGAATTAAACTAACATTCCAGTTAGTTTACAAGCCTCGTACCTCTAACAGATTCCCGACTGTTAACAGCTCTCTGCAACATATAACAGAGTAAATCAGAGTTAGATGAGCATTTTTTGAAGCAAAGGATTAGGGTTGGATGTTAAAATTTAGAGGCTGCACTTCACAAATCCATATTTCTTAATTCTGTTGGATGTTAGTTATAGTGACAGATACATTCTGCTACCATGTACAGCCATCATATTAATTCATATTTATTGGCCAAGTGTCTAAGATGGTGCCTCTGTCCACAGCCAGGCCGGAAACCTAAAGGCTTGCACACAAATGTCAATACATGAAGTAGGCGACCAAATAAGAGCAGCATGATCATTAACTCATGATCTGCCTGTACTTTTCCTACTTTTTGAACACGGTCTGAGCGCAGCAGTTGGTCCAGCCCAGGCACCATTTGCATGAAACTCAGCACTTTGAAGACTGAGTACATTTGAAAGTGGGAAAAGTCGATGAGAGTTTGCCCAGAGGCTCTGACTGACTGATGGCACTGAATTTAACTGGTAATCCTAACTCTAGTTCAACGTAAGAATAAATCTCAGATTAATGTTGTCCTGGAGGAATAAACCCCCAAAAGTAGATGATCATAATTCAAAAAAGCTGGATTCCATTATTTCAGGAATTTTATACTTCACTAGTTAATTATATTAAAGGGTTACGCATCTTAAGGACAGCGTTTTAATTAGCCCTGACAACAACATAATTTTGAGACATTCTATTAAATTAAAAACAACCATTTTTTTAAATGATAAGGATGAACCGTAATTTGCGGCTGGAGGACACAACTCTAAATGGCACGTGGTTAGAATAAATCATTTACTGAGCTAGATGTGTGAGCTGTGAGGGAGTGTGACATGAAACACAGCTCAATTATTGTACCATAAAGTATGATCCATGTCAGTAGAAGCACTAAAGGAGAAGGACGACTATGCTCGGCCTCCGCCGGTCTGGCGATGTCACCGATGGTTTATTGTGGTGAGTTGCTGTGCAGTTAAAACAAGTGAATATGGAAAGAGAAAAGGATGGAATACATTCAGTCATCATCATCTTTTCAAGGCCTGATCATTCTCTTTGTTCCTAACTTTTTCTACTGTCTGAAAGTTGAATATTTCATTCAAATATGGCGTATTTTTCTATCAATGTTCCTTGAAAATCAAAACATGATTGAGCGCCATGAGATACTGTTTCTGTATATTTGTATTTGACTTGAATCTGGTCCTAAATGGTTCATTATTGCTAAAAGGAAATGAGTCTTTTCCAACCTGGATGTTAATGTTGCAATTTCAGCCATCAGACTTGGCTCAAGTTACGTTAATGATTCTTTAATGATGCAAAATAAGGAAAAAACAGCAGAGACATGGTATGTGCAAAACAATATTTTTCTTTGAATGTGGGCGTCCAAGAGCAAACGGAGGGTAATTGTAAGAAAATTAATAAAACCACACATCAAATGCATCATATCGTGTTGCTCCAAGTTTAGAATAATTTATTAGACACTGATAAAAGATGTCTGCAGAAACAGGAAGCTGAGCAGACCAACGTTACCCTTGAAGGACATATATATTCTCTGTTTTTCTTTCTGCTGCGTCCTCCCTTCTCGCTGCTGCAGATAATCCTTTAAGTTATTTCCCACAGCATTTCACTCAATTTTTGGAGTAGAAACGATGCGAGCGCACGTAAACACACACATTTGCGCCGCTGGAGCCCTGCTGAGGCATTGCAAGGGAAAACACTCAGTCCCAGATTGAGAAGTGGGGGCTGCACAGGAGAAAGATGTGAAATACTTTAGTGTGTGTGTGTGTGTGTGTGAGAGAGAGAGTGAGGCAGAGCGAGAGAGAGAGATGAAATGGAGAAAATCTCTGTTGTGTGTGATTGAGAACACTGTGTGAGTGTTGGTTTCCTCCACTGTTGGCTAACACCAGTGTGTGAGGATTGAAACACAGGTGTGTGCTATAAGCCAAAACACACACACATGCACACACAAGTACACACATATAGAACCTCAAGCTGATGTGTTTCAACTGTTTTTTTTGTTTTTTGACATTTTCTCAGTAGAACTTTATATATATGTCAGCCTAGTAATCTTACACAACAGAGATTTAAACTTTCCATTCTTCAGACTGCAACGGTAGGATCTTCTTCGCTGTCGGGTGACTCGCCGTGAATTGCCCCAATGGTTTTTTTTAGTTGCAAAACCATTGAAGCTGCAGTGGTTCGCCAGGATATAATAAATTCTTTTATTTTTTTTGTACCGGTAACTCATCGTGAGTTAAACACCATCTCCAGGTACTGACCCCACTGAAAGCATGCTGCAGTGGTCTCTTTATTATTGATTATGGCCGCTGTGGTTTTCTTCATGTTTCTCATATTAGATTTAAACCCAAAAAAGGTAATAGTCCAAAAGGTTTGAACTTGTATACTTTCTCCTTTAGTCTATTTAGCTCTTTGAAGATTGAGATGTATCTCTGACAGGCTTCAGAGATTTCTTCTTGACCTTCAACCAAAGAATGAAATTACAGCTGCCTGGATAGAATAAATAAAGAAGAGTGCTTGTGCATTTGCTCTAGGTGTCAAAAACACAAAACGGACAACGAGCACACGCATTCGCACGCGCGCACACACACACACACACACACACACACACACACACACACACATATATAAAACACTTTAGCTCACAGCTCTGTGTGAATTGAGCCAATCAGAGAAGAGCTGTCACCATGGGTGCTCGGCCCATCCAAAAGCTGGAGTGGAGAAGATTAGGGCCCCATTCCGGGTTTTCCCTATGTGTCAATTTTCTGTCAATCCCTTCATCTTTGCCTCCTTTTGTCTGCCCTCTGGCCACGGGAGACCAAAACACACTTCTTTCTACCTGAGATTTTCTCATTTCTTTTCTCGCCATGTGGCTGAATTAGTTCCTCCGCTGTGTCGTCCTCTCTTTCTGAGGCCTCTCTGCCTTTCATTCCTCTGCTTCTTTCTCAGGGTACCATGTTAGCTATTTAGATACATTAGCATAATCCCCCCCTTTCTTTAGCCGCCCAATGCTCACTCCGTCCTCTCCTCCACCTCCTCCCTAAATATTTACTCCTTGTTCAGTAAATGAGGTGAACACATACTTGTTCAGACAGAAGAGACGATTAGAGGCTGGTTGAGGGTAGACAGAAATGTGAGGAGAGACAAAAAGCACGGCTTCATCTCTGTCAATCGTGTATGAGCTTGTTTGAGTAGGCTTTAAATACGTAATTAAACACAACAGAGGTGATGGATCAAGCTATCAAATACATGTGGAGCCTTTTAACAATTACCAGCATGCATACATTTGAATAATATATCATATCAAATATTCTTTTATTACACCTTTTATTACAGCAATCATCTCCTTTATCCTATAGCTGTTTTCATGACAGCCAGACAAAACAACAGGTTTTAGACATCACCATCGGCTCAGAACACTTGTGGTCTCCACTTGTCATCATGGTTGATATGAGATAAATAATTAACGTTTTCTTGCTGACGGGGAATGACACGACACTGGCACGAGAAGCAGACTTTCAGTTGATTTTCTGTTGATGTTATTCAATCATCCAGCTTGTTTGGTGTTGACATGCGTTATCTGCTTTCACGGCTTCTCGTTGAGTGAGATCTTTTGACGTATATGACTTTTACTCACGTCATTTACAGGTGATGTCGTGATATTTCCGATGTTTGAGCAAACCAAAGGCTTTATTAGAAAACCAGACACACAACCACAGCTGTGTTTGTCTCCCATGCACTTGTTTGTGCTCGCTTCACCTGGCCTGAACTGTTCAACCTCTAAATACTTTGCTGTCTCACATGTCACAGGTTATGTGCCCCAGAGATGAAGAGAAAATTATATTTACAAGCTTTAGTCATTTACTTATTGGTACAAAAAACACCTGCAATCATTAAAAAAAAATCCAATATTAAGTTTATTTTCATTTTGCCACGTTTCTTCAGAGGTCATGCATGAAATACTGTGTTTCTTTTATGTTGTATCAAAACTCTGAGTTTTCTGCTATAATACACAGTGTAAAAAGTTGTGCACTAAACATCCCAGCAACCTATATAAGCACCCGCAGCGATGGAAAATGTATTGCTTCCTAAATCATTCACCTTGGTGCCTCTCTGTAGTTCCAGTTATGTAATCTGAAGGATTGGTGTTATTTTTAGACGTCAGCGTGCTGCTGCATTTATATATTCATCCTTCAGTACGGGTAGTTGACGACTGTGCTTGGAACATTTCTACCTGCAACTCTAAAGGTAATTATAGAAAAAACTGTCCATGACATTTCTAATCTGCCATGTTTTTCTCTTTAGCATAGCTGTTATATTAGCAGGATGTTATGAAGGCCCAGTCAGGGAGGCTCTCTGAAGTTTTATGGTGAAGCTTTGTGTGGCTGAGGTAGGAGGTCTGTTTATGAAAAGGAGTGAATGAGAATGCCACAGCAAGACGTGGTGCCAAAATAACTGTGCTGGTAACTCTACTCCGGCAGATTAGAACATCTGATAGCCGCTGAACAGAACTGCCGAGGAACAGACCAACATCTGACAGGAGAGGAAAAGACGTGGACTTCTGTTGATCCCCTCCAAAATTTGCCTTATCTGATACCGTCCCTCACATGCTAAATGTCTCTTATTTTCTGTTGCTTGGGATTTAAAAAGCCTCAGAGGAACAACAATGGGTGCATTCTGCCTTTTTAGTGGATAATTGCTCACTCTAAGATGGGAAGATTTTTCAGTTTGACATTATATGTCCATATAACATTCATAGGAAAAAAAGAAGAAAACTAGGCACTCTTGGCAGAAAGGAGTCAGAGATGGATTACATCTTCTTGTATTCTTTTTTAAGGAATACGTTTTTGTATCCACACTTATTTGCCTGGGGAGAAATGTAGAAAATTTGCAGTAGGTGGCTGCAGTCCAGCTACTTTACATCAAATAAAGTCAGATACAGATCTACAACTGTGAATTTCATGAGAGACGACGGTAATCTGGAGGTCAGCTGACCTGTTTTGGCCTGAAAGGGAAAAAAAACCTTTATTGAAATGAAATCCTCTCATTAGAATTGCAGATTCCTGTACAGCCCTCTGGAGACCATAGCTGCTTTTTTGTTACTGCATTACTCCTTCTTTCATCTATCCATCCTCCAATCCATTGAGCTGGTGTGATAAGCCATGTTTAGCTGGATATATTGGTCCCATTAGAGCCACTTGATTCAGCTGCTCTGTAGTATTACAGAGCCCATTAACTGTGCTGCTCAAGGCCACTTAAAGGCACACATGCATCTTCTTCAACACGTGTCCGTGCACACTCGGTAGTGAGCATCCTTGACACACACACACACACACATGCAGACATATTCAGTGTCTCAATATTTAAGACTTGGCAGGATTCTTCTCTCTATATGGCCCTTATTGAAAATTTACTGTAGTACGTACAGAAACCACTTAGATAGATCGCTGCACTTGGTCCAATTAGTGATCTTCAGTGCACACTCCTCCCCGAATACTCATTTGGGAAGATCTATTTCCGATGTCCTTGCAAGATTACCCATGTTTCATAAAACATTTTAAATAATTACATTGAAATAAGTCGTTTAGTCGTTTGTAGCATCTTGCTTAATGAAAAAGTTTCAGTCTGCGTCATGACCGAATGACCACCGAGTTTCTGCAGAGGTGACACGGTTGTCGAAAGGTCCTCGGTCTCACAGCTTTCTGTACATTTAACGCACACATTACTCATTTGAGCAGTGAGCAACACCCTGTTACAGCAGGAAACAAATGAGCTTACTCTTAAAATAACCTGGAACACTTTTGATGGTTGATTATAAATCAACCAAATTAATTTTGCAGTGTTGACAGTCAAGAAAGTCTTCTGACGACGTATTACTCAAGAATGTTCGTTTATTTTTCTCCAAAAATAACAGCTTCTTCTGTCATCTTGATAACTGGCCCTGTCGTAAAAATATTTTTGTATTTATGCTTTAATTAACTTTGACAGTTGCGGCTGAGACGTTTCAACAGATGAAGCTAAAATAACTGTCAAAGTTTAGCGTGTGTAGAAACTGTCTCTTTTGGTGTGTGTGTGTGTGTGTGTGTGGGGGGGTGTGTGTGTGTGTGTGTGTGGGGGGGGATGTGGGGGTGTGTGGGTGTGTGTGTGTGCGCACACTGCTGCCCCACAAATACCAGTTCTAGTTCCTAGATGAGAAAAGTCCTGGCCAGGATGCATGTATGTGTGTGTGTGTGTGGATCCTTCTGGATGTGGGAGAATTTCATGAAACTTTGATAATTGCATTTTTATCTCAACACTGCTGGAAAAATGATGGAAGGGAACCACAGCAGGAGGTGGTCCAGAACATTGGGCATTTACCATCAGACGCTCTTAGAGCATGAAAGCACCTTTGATAACATCTACGCTTCAATATCTGCATCTTCACTATGTTCTCAGTTTGATTACCGGGTCGCGTTTTGTGGTGCAAGACGGAGTTGTGAGGAAGGTGCGTGTTTGTGTTTCAGCCTCTGAGGAATGCAGCACTAGTGAGAATAGCTGAGCTGATCTGAACAGAATCTGTGTGATAAGAGATCAAAGCAGTGGGAGACTTCATCAACCCTCCCAGCATGCCACTCGCTGATCCACCTGATACCATCCAGGCCTCCCCGGCTGTGTGTGTGTGTGTGTGTGTGTGTGTGTGTGTGTGTGTGTGTGTGTGTGTGTGTGTGTGTGTGTGTGTGTGTGTGTGTGTGACAGAAAGTTATTTGCATACACTCTACATCTCTGCCAGTTTGTGCAGCTAAACTGCTCTGTGTTTTGGATTAGCCTGTGCAGAGTTGCTGTCTCATCCCTCTGTCCGTGTTAACCTAAAGCTCTCTCTCTTCAGATAAGCTGAGTTATTTATTAAAATAAGCCTTTCCCCATATTTTTGGCTGAGGCCATAAATCTACAGACACCTGCATACATCCAAAATGGATTAAGCTGCCTCAGATGGTGTGCCTCTGTCAGGACCGACTATATGAATAAATCTGCGTAAACGATGCTTCCTGTCAAGTTACATCTTCTTGTCAAGGCTTTGAATGCACCACTGGGGAAGGCCCCTTCTGCTGCCCAGTTGAGTCATGGCAACCTATGGCTGTGTAATCTAAACAGTAGGAGAGGTCATCAGAGGGTAAAGGATGACAAAGAAAGTGATTTTAAAAGCAAGGGTTCTCATTTGCTTATATCTCTGTCTCCATCTCTCTGTTGCTCTCTGAATAATGTAATATGCAGGGGTATGTGGGTCAGTGGGGCTTTACTTTCCTCTGGAGAGTCCAACCACACCCCATTCACACACACACACTTCAATCACCCACTAAGCCGTGTCTCCTTCCTCCATCTGCCTCGCCGGTTAACTCGTTGCGTGACGTCATGCATTTTTCATAAAGTCTGGGCTGCTTGGTCAATATTTCATATCTGCTATTGACAGGCGAGCTGGAGTCAACTCTTGAGAAGTGGAATCTCCCTGTCCTGTCCTGTCCTGTCCTGTCCTGTCTCACCCTCCTCTTACCTCGTATTCCTGCTCCCTTCATCTCTCTGTGGTCTGTAATTAAATTGGCTCTGTCTGCAGATGACAAAAGGTCAGTTATTCAGCGTCTGCTTGGATAGCAAGTAGCTGCACTTAGAGGGGATATGAAGTTAAGGAGGAATGCGCTGTGCTCAGCCTTGCACTCTGTTTTCGAGGGCAAAAAGGTGGCCGAATAGGGGCTTCATGTGTCCAGATCAGGCTCGTACTCTGGATAAACTGGAACCAGACAGACTGAACCCCCATCCTCTGGTCGTTACTATAGGAGGGAGACTTGTTTTGCTTCGGTGTCTGTTTTGTACGACAAATGCATTATTCAACTTTAGTCTAACGTTTATAACTCCTAAAACAGATGGGAGGAGAAGCATCCCAAAAACTTACATTCATTAACATTAAAGTATGCAGCAATTGTTTTAAATATGACTATCATTGGGCATGAAAGGATGAAAGGGTCTTGTGCTGCCTACAAATACTCATGTGGTACCAAACAGTAACCTAGTGTGTCAAAAAAAGAGCCTGTAAGTGCAGAACCACAAACACGAGACCTAAACTTTGGTGAGAAGGCTAAGAGAGGAGCTTTAAAATGCCAAGGGACTTTCTCCTATCTGATCTGAAGTTTATTTGCTTGTTTGTTTGTCCTTGCTGACCTGCCGCGTGCTGTTTTATCCTGCAGTGCTCCCGACCTGCTCGCCGGTGGACTTCCACTGCGACAACGGCAAATGCATCCGGCGCTCCTGGCTTTGTGATGGCGACAACGACTGCGAGGACGACTCGGATGAACAGGACTGTCGTGAGTGTTCCTCTTTTTCACTAGTCAGCAACAAACCCGCCATCATCCTGCCTGATCGGCATGACTTATTAATGCGGACAGATGCGATGCAGTGCTAAGAGGTCAACACTGCCATGGTCAGCACCCTTTGACATTTGCTCAGATCGTCCTGCTCTTTTTTTTGATTCATGTAACTGTGTGTATATGCGTATACACCCACATAAAACTAACCCAGTTGTTTGTTAAGGATAATTAAAGGTGAAATAAAGGTCACGTTCTAGCTGGAACATTGGATTGTCAGTGTACCGAAGCAATGCTGTCTGATAGATAAAGAGTGTTTAGTTTGTTTTATCTTCAAACATCTGCAGCCATATTTCATAGTTTATCACATATTAAAATATGGACAATGTAACCCTTCTGATATGTATTAATATTAAATTATCCTTTGGTAAATCAAATAATCATTTTTAGTGTTTTACATTCTTATTCTAACTTCTTTTTCGACATATTTGTAAACAAAATTATATCGCTATTAGACATCACCCAAGAGTAATTTCAACTATCCAACCTACTCATGTGGTCAGTTTTGTAATCCTGTTTACTCATTGTTTGCATGCTGACCTTTAATCCTAAATCTCTGCAGAGAATTTATGGACAGATTTAGGTTGGGGTTATGTTTCAAGCCTCCTCTCATTTGTTGAGGTGAAAATGGGTTTTGCATGTTTTAGGGAGGTGTTGGCAGCGAACGCCAGCCACTTACACTCGAGGTGTTTACCCAGCGTGATTTGGGAGGCTGCGACTGACGCCAGCTCTGACCCACATGCATCCTTAGACATTAGCCCGACACAACTATTCTTCACAGTAAAACTAGGCAATAGATTAATGGGTGTATAAAAAGTGTAATAATGGAAGTGCAAAACTAAATTAAAAGAAAAATGGCAAGAGTCATTTATACTTTTTCTTATCTGTTAGTCATCGGATGCCCCCCCCCCCCCCCCCCGTCTTGACCCACATACTGCCAACAACCAGACGTTGAATCACCTCCTGATGGGGCTCTGTCTGCTGCCAGCCACCTATAACTTTTTCATTCTTGTGCTCAGTAAATTCCCCTCCATCCCTTGTTCCCCAAGCTACTTATTATTTTATGTTTCTGTCTTTCTACTCATTTTTTCCACCAGGATTTGTCTTTTTCCTCACACTATGACTGTATGTTCATCCTTGTGATGGTTTTACTTCATTATTTAAAGAGTAGGAGTGGATCGTCTACACTAGGCTGGTAACGTCTGAGGTGTGACTCACCCTCATGCGTGTTTTCACAAACATTCACTGTGAATTCCGGAGAGTAAAAATAAGATTTCACCGACAAAACCGTTTGGACTGTGTGCAAACACATGCGGGGAGGGTGGTAATGACTGCGCGACCTTTGACCCCTGACGTTTGGTGGTTGTGTGAGTGATGAGCATCTTGAGGGCTTGTTGACCTGCGACCTTTTGGTGTTTACGCTGTTGATGGGAGTGGGGGGGGGGGATCAATTATTGTTACTTGCAATAATAGATCAAAATAATCCACATATTTGTCAGTAATTAAATTACACTTTTATTTGGGTTGAAACTTCATTTGTAACAATATATTTCATTTTTCCATTTAATTATTTTACTCTGATTAAAACCCAACTCTCCCTTGAACTGCATATGATGGACACTTGTACCACGGATGAAGACTGTTGTTGTAATGATGAAAATCTACCCAGCAATCTCGGGGAAGGCTCAGTATCTCGTGTATCTCATCTATTCTCTGGACATCCTTCTGTTTCTGTTTTTTTTTGTCTTCCTCTGTTTGGCTTGGCTGCCTACCACTCACACCGCACTGATAAATTATAGATTACCTCCTGCCAAGGGCAATCCATCATTCCTGTTCCTTGACCAACCTGTTTACTTGGCCCCAGGAAAGTGTGTCTCAGACTCCACTGTTGGCTCTGGTGCTGACAGTAGAAGGCAACATTTTGATAATTGTTCTAATCATTTGTATGAAGTGACGTGATTAGAGTAAAGGCACGTCAAGTAGTCTGGATACAGGAAAAATTTTGGTTGTGAAACATTTTCAATGTCAGAGTGCTAAAAGTTTGTTGTGTGGAACTTTGCACAGTCAGGACTGTTGGGATGAATGATGCACGTGTCTTTTATCCCGTCTCAAGGTTAACTGCCTGGTGAAACAATTCCCTAACACACAGCTGCAGGCATTTTTAATTGGGACAGAACAAGCCGATGGAGTTCAGTGTAACTGACAGCAGTCCTCAAATCAAATTTCGAGTAAAAAGATTTTTGCGATTTAAAATGTAAGCAAAACGATGATGTAATAACGTATTACATAATTGGCACATTATTGGCAGGGTTTGCATTATTGACCATTTGTACCATTTGTATTGACCATTACGTCAGGGTTTGTGCTGTTGTCATAGTGCTCAATCAGTGATTTGTCAATTGAAAGCAGACTTGAGTGTGGAAACTGTTTTGTTTTTGTTTTTTTTAATTTTAATATTGCCAGGAATATGCAAATAGAGCTTGGCTAATTTCCTTTTTTGATTGCCCTCACATTCTGAGCCAGCTCTGATTTAAGTTATCATGTGTCTGAGTCATGGAGAGGAACGATTAGGATGAGGAAAAGTACTTGAAATTGCTTTGACCTTTGTGCTAATCTCAGGTTCAGAAATGTGAAACTGACAGATCTGTAGTTCTGTTCTGGGTGGGGGGTTGTCACGTCCATAATCGGAGATGTTATGGACATGATGTTATATTCAGATGTTGGGATTGGACATCATTGTTGTGTCTGTGAAAGTGTACGTTGAGGGGGTGCAGATGCTTTTACAGATGCACCACTTAAAAAGGGAGGATCAAATTGGATATGTTCACCTCCAAACCTGTGGAGTTAGTGTGTTTACTGAGGGGGGGAGGCATCTGCCTGATATTAAAAGTTGCGATTTGATGTCAGTGCAGGGACAGTTGCATCTCATGAAATTCCTGTACGTGATCCTATCGTTCCCTTTGTCACCTCGGTTACTTTGGAATCTCCCCTTCCGTCTCGGCAGCTCCCAGGGAATGTGAGGAAGACGAGTTCCAGTGTCAAAACGGTTACTGTATTCGCAGCCTGTGGCACTGTGATGGCGACAATGACTGTGGGGACAACAGTGACGAACAGTGCGGTGGGTACCCAAATCTGCACCCAGCATCCAAATGCATGATTGTTCAGCCTTTAATTATTTTCTATTTTGTTTTTCTTGTCAGACATGCGTAAATGTTCAGACAAGGAGTTCCGCTGCACAGACGGCAGCTGTATCGCCGAACATTGGTACTGCGATGGAGATACGGACTGTAAGGATGGATCAGATGAGGAAAACTGCCGTAAGTTATGATGCATGTGTGTTTGTATCCTTTTGAAATAAGGTGTTTTTGATTTGGTAAGACTTCCTGTTTCAGAGAAGATGACAGCAAAAAAAGGTAGCAATGTAGAAAAGTCACATTTTCTTAAGCTTTAGTTATAACACATGTCTGTGTAATTGTTTACCTTCTGTTAAATTAAAAATTATTGTATCACTTGAGTCACATACCGGTAATAATGTTGAATGCTCACTATCTAACTGCTAATATTTAAACCCCATCCCATTAAAGAAAGTAAAAGATACATTTAATATTCCACGGCAAGTTTCTGAAGTGGCAGCTGCTTCGCAAGCAGATCTGATTCGTTGTGCAACACTAGATTAAAATCTCATTACACTTTAACATTAAGAATTCAGTAGCAATAAAGGTCAATTGTATGGTGAATATAAAGCACATTCAAATTCAGGGAACTTTATTGTTCAATAAAGTTTTGTTTCATTTCATTTTTTAGTTAACAGAATCAGCAGAAAAATCTCAGGCTCAGCTGCTTTTCAGTGTATTAAGTGTGTGCGTGTGCTTGTGTGTGTGTGTGTGCGTGTGCGTGTGTGTGTGTGTGCGTGTGTGCGTGTGCTTGTGTGTGTGCGTGTGCGTGTGTGTGTGTGTGTGTGTGTGCGTGTGCGTGTGTGTGTGTGCGTGTGCGTGTGTGTGTGTGCAGCCTCAGATGTGCTGGCAGCCACCTGTAGTGTGGAGGAGTTCCAGTGTGCATATGGCCGCTGCATCCTGGACATCTACCACTGCGATGGAGACGATGATTGTGGGGACTGGTCGGATGAGTCGGACTGTTGTAAGTGCACACACGGACACTTCCTACAACACTGACAGTTTATTGAATCTAGGTGTTTATTTACCCCAAATCTCAAAGGAATATGTTTGTCGCTTAATCACAATCACCCTCACTCACAGATCTGAACCTCCTGAGAGACGTGGAATAAAAAACAAAATGTCAAGCCATGTGTCTCCCTAGAATAGTTCTCTTGGTTGTGGATGTGCCGATGAAAATGTATCCCTAAAAGGATCACAGACAGCCAGATAATCTCCTGCAGCATCATTTAGAACAACAAAACAACAATCTTCTGCGGTCTCCCGAGTTCAAACAGATGTTTTAAAGAAAAAAAAGCTTTAAGAAAGTAATGATAAACTGTACTTTTTAGAGTCACCATTGTGTCCAGTCGATCAAGGCCAGAGTTGCTGCTCTGGAACAGCTGCCGTGTTGCAGGTTCAGAAACATCTGCCAGATGTGATGTTCAAACTTTTTGGTGACACACAACTCTCAGAGCAAAGGCACGACAATGTTAAACAGACTATCCTGTTTCGCTCCACTCTCTCGATCAGAAGGTATATGTATGTTGCTGACAAATCTCTCTGAATCCACCCGGTTGTCACGCTCCTGTCTCTCCCCTGCAAGTGCCCACGTGCACACACAGCGGTTTCTCCTTTTGATGTGCTTATCTGCAGAGAGATAGGAATGGCTTCAAGGTCTTTAACATCATGGACATCATGGTCTCTCTTTGCCTCTCGTCTCCTTCCACAAGCATCCTTTTTTTAATTGCTGCTTCCCTTTTGAGGTGTGAACCTTTTTTTTTTTTGTATGTTGAGCTGGCATCAGAGTTTCAGAGAAAAGCAGTTTGAAAAAATTTTTTTAAACACATCCTGTGTATTTTTAATCCTAAAAAAAAAAATCCTGACTCTTCTAATAAGGTCGGGAGAATTTCTGTATTGTAGCGAAAGCATGTGGACACGGTAGAAGCATTCCTCGGAGGCATAAGACAGCCCATCCTCGGACAGCATTCCTTGGCATTGATTCTTCAGACACACGGTGCTTTGTTAGAATCTCTCTCTCCTCGTCTGTCGCTCTCTCCCTCTCGTTTTCTCACGTCGCCTTGTTTCAGTTTGTGAGCACTATTGCAGCCTTTGGTTACGTAGCCGAACAGATGAAAGAGCGTAGTTGGTATTTTGTGTGTGCATGTGACGAGAGAGAGCTAAAGGACGGATGAATCATTGAGCGTATGTGGGCGTTGGTGAGTTTGTCGGCATCCCACTGTTATTCTTTCAGCCTATAAGTCTCTCTCTCTCTCTCTTGCTCTCTCTCTCTCTCCGTGGGAGAGCCACCTGCTGTTTTGATCATCTCTCTCTTCTCTCGCCCAGCTGATAAGCCCCCTCAGGAATGCTTGAAATTCTACAACTCTCTCTTTCTTTTACCCCTCTGCTTCTTTCCCTCACTTGTCAGTTCTGTAATCGGTTATCTGACGCCCACCGTGGCTTTGAAGCGAACCGGCTTGCGTTTTTCAGGAGGACACACGTCGAAGAAACAGACAAGCACGCTAACACAGAGTGGGGATTTAAGATGCTTACGTCCTGATTTGGCTTTAATCTTCGCATCCACCTCCATCCTCATCTTCTGTCAGTTTTGTGCTTCACTTTTATCTGATCACATGTAGAGCTGTGGAGGGAACATTAAAGATGGCACAGCAATGATCTGCAGTCAGAGCTTCTCATAAGGCTGTCACCATAAACAGAAACTATTAATGCCTACAGGGTTTAAGGGTGTAACGCGCCATGTCTTTGCTTTTGAACTTTTAAAGAAGATACTCCTGGCAGCTTTCAAAGAGAACATCAGTGAAAGATCAAATCTGTACTGCTTACTTTTTCATTGTGTGCTGGATGCTATAATTATATTCAGGGCCTAGATTTGAACCTTGATCTCTATTAACCTAGACAGAAATGTACCTGAGCTTGAGAGAGAATGTGTTTCCACCAAAGGGCAGCAGACTCATCATGTAGTCCCCCTGAACTGATGAAAATAGAGAGAAAGCAGAGTCCATCTTGTAAATTATGAACACTTTTGCCCGCTGAGACATTTTTCTGATGTTATTCTGTGTGTGCAGCTTCCCACCAGCCCTGCAGATCAGTTGAATTCATGTGCAGCAGTGGGATGTGCATCAATGCTGGCTGGAGGTGTGACGGAGAGTTTGACTGCGATGACCAATCGGACGAGAAGAACTGCAGTGAGTAGCTGCTTACCTCAGATAACAAGTTTCTCACGTTGTGGAGGATTTGTTCAGTGTCTTTGTATGTATTTGTTGATAAAACCAGAAAGATATTAAGAGAAGCAATTGAAGAATAAATAACTGAATAAATGATGCATGTTTGTGCACCCTGCAGCCAGTTCCATGTGCACGGCTGACCAGTTCCGTTGTGGAAACGGACGCTGCATTCGTCTGTCGTGGAGATGTGACGGCGAGGATGACTGCTCTGACCACAGCGATGAAGAGGGCTGTGAGAAAACTGGTAAGAATGTTGCGGCTAAATATAACACAAGCTTCAGTTGTAGTTATGACAACAGCTCGCAAGACCTCCTTCCTCATTTGTTTCCCTTTTTTCCTCTTCTGGTTGAGACATGAGGTTGCTTTTGAATAATAGATTTGTCCGTTTGACAGCTGTGGGGCCTGTGCAGTGAACTCGTAGACAAGCCACAGATGTGCTGAGATATTAAAAAGTACAGCCAAAAAACCACAAACAAAACAAGGAAGCTTTTAATTTTTTTGTACTGCCCACCCCACAGCCAAATCAATCACAGTAATAAAACGTTCCAGATCGTTTGCACAAACACTGAATTTTCCACTTTAATGCCTATTTTTACATCCAGCCCATAGAACAATACCAGATTACAAATACCCTCTTGTCCCCACACAGAGAGCCCTCCTTGTGCCCCTGATCAGTTCCAGTGTGGCAATGGACGCTGTATCGGTCAGAGAAAAGTGTGTAATGAAGTCAACGACTGCGGAGACGGAACTGATGAACAGCCACACCACGACTGTCGTGAGTTAAAACACTAAAGAGCCCCTGACCCTGAATCCTTCTTTCTAATATTGAATAATTTGTGTCGCATCATTTTTGGCACTTCCGGTATACAGGAACTTTAGAAAATAATGCTAAAATAACGCTGCTAACACCAGAACTGTTTAAAGTTACATGTCTCTACAACGTGAAAGCCAGTCGCACATAATTCATTGCCTAATTTATTCAATTCACACTCATTTTAAATAGCTCATATTTGCAATGTAGCTGTTCCCGGGCTCATACATGTATTTCTGAGGTGATTTAGCTCCAATGGTCATGCTTGGGCTCTGACCGAAATTCTTTAAAACCAGGTGAAACATTGTGAATATGCAGAGCAGTTTTGATGACTGTAACTTGAACTAAAAAGAACTTGATGCTCAGATGCCTCAAATTTCAGGGTTCAACCCCAGATGAGTTGGATGCTCTGTAGACGGTATCTCTTTATTTATAGCAGATCGACCTGTGGCATCAGTCGCGTTTTGTCCTGCACACAGGTCCGCGCTCCAGCGAGGGCAACTGTAACCAGAATAATGGAGGCTGCTCCCAGAAGTGTCAGATGGCCAGAGGACTGGTCCAGTGTACCTGTCACACCGGATATCGTCTGATGGATGATGGCAAAGCCTGCCAAGGTACTATACAGGCCTGTGTGAAGACACGTGTACACATCCCAATGCAACAGTGAAGTTTGGTTGAAAAGTGAGCAGGCTGAGGGTGCAGATGGTTGGTCAGAGACTCAAGCATCAGTCACTTTGCTGAATGTTACTGCTGTTCATACTTGTGTAGGTTTGGGAGTTTTGGAAGTGAAAAAAGCCATATAACAAAAGTCGTGAGTCAGCTTTTTGACAGTAAACATTAGTTCTAATCAAAATCAGATTAGATTAGATGGACAAAGACAAAATAGCATGTATGAATATTGTCTTGAAATGCATAAAGTTTTAAAAAGCTACAGAATTCAACTGGAGTTTTAATATTGAAAGGAAATACAAGAATTAAATTAACAAAATTTAACCTGCCTCACTGAGGCTCCCTTCTTTTAATTTCCTAAATGTGGCCATGTCTTGACTCTTAAGTACTCTAGTTGCTAAGATCATAAACATTTCTATTGTAAATCCTAATCTTCAGACCAGGAAATTACTGATTTGGATAGTGTGTAAATCCAGTTTTGGAATTGCCAGCCAGACCGTTGTCCGCTTTTATGGAGTTTATCTGCAGGATCTGTCTGTCTGGATTTTTGGGGCGTTTTCAATGTCAGAATGCAATTTAAACCTCAAATGTGGAAGTTTGACTGTTTTTTTTTTTTTCAACCCATCTTTTCCAGATGTGGATGAGTGTGCTGAAGAGGGCTACTGCAGCCAGGGCTGTACCAACACGGAAGGGGCGTTCCAGTGCTGGTGCGTTCAGGGCTACGAGCTCCGACCTGACAAGCGCAGCTGCAAAGCTCTGGGTAAAGCCCCCTGTACTGTATTTCAACCTTGACATGTGACCACAGAGCCGCCAAGGTTTGACCTCCAATAAAAGCATAGTGTTTATATTTGCTTCAGCTGAAACTGTATCCGTTCTTTGCTCTGGGGTCCTGGGCTCTGAATGTGGGTAAGTCACGTGGAGCGTCTGGACTACATTTAGACATGTTGTGGAGGTAAAGTGCAGGTCTGGTACAACAGTCCATCAATCTGCTGCAGACCAGAGTTAAACCCAGGTCAGGCCCATCTGTCAGAAAGCTGCCAGCACCCAGACCTTCTCCTCCACTTAGATTAATACTCCCTGTTATTAAAAGTGACCACTGGCCCTAACTCTTTCCACTTTAGTTGTGGGCCCCCTTCACTTCATCTCTGGCCTCTCACTGTGTTCTTTTCCACTTTATTTTACATCATTTCTAACCATATCTGCCTTTCATACCCATTTAGGCCCAGAGCCAGTGCTGCTGTTTGCCAACCGCATAGACATCCGTCAGGTTCTGCCGCATCGCTCCGAGTACACCCTGCTGCTCAACAACCTGGAGAACGCCATCGCCCTGGACTTCCACCACAGCCAAGAGCTGGTCTTCTGGTCTGATGTGACACTGGACCGCATCATGAAGGCAAATCTCAATGGGTCCAACGTGGAGGAGGTGGTGTCCACCGGACTGGAGAGCCCAGGTAGGTGTATCACGCTCATATACAGGGCAACAACTCCAAAAGGTTGGGTATATATTTAAGGTCATCTGTATAACATCAATAATAGTCTTATACCTCCTTGTTCTTCTTTCCAGCTGTGGGGACTTTTATGCAAGCTTTCCAGTTCACCCTCTGTGTCTCCAAATTTGTTTTGTTTTTTCTTTTGCCTTTTTTGCCCTTGTCTCTTTTAATTCAATGAATTTATTACATGGTACATAATCACAACTGATAGTTATACTAATAGAAAAAACTTTGGAAAAGAGTAAGTGATCAAAATATTAATCAATGACACTTTGGGTGTCTCAAATCTCCAGCTGATGCGTTTCAGTTTGCCCTTTTCTCTTAAAGTGGGAGTGATGCGTTATTACTAATTTAAAGAGAAAACATTCTGTGCAGTGTCCTTTGTTGGGATTCCAGATATTGTCAGTCAAGACAGGTTTTCTGGGTTCAGGAGGAGACCTGTACAGCCTCCAGCAGCCCCAGTCTGAGTTTTTATACTGTTTAACCACATCAAACAAAAGAAATGGAACATTTGAGCCTCGGAGGAGTTGATTACCACTTTGAGATAGGTAGCTGTCTTTAGGCTAAAAGCTAAGTGTCCCTCCAGGCTCTAACCTCTAATTAAATGCCTAAATGTATCTTTGCATTCAAAGCGAAATCGGCACTTAAAATTCATTTGAAGGTCTGTTTGGAAAAAAATAAAAACACAAGGTGAATGTCTGTGTTTTAGGTGGGCTGGCCATTGATTGGATCCATGACAAGCTCTACTGGACAGACTCGGGGACATCACGTATTGAGGTTGCCAACCTTGATGGGACTCACCGCAAGGTGCTCCTTTGGCAAAACATGGAGAAACCCAGAGCCATCGCGCTCCACCCTATCGAAGGGTATGAGACCAAATAAACACGCAAACTTTTTAATCCACTACAGATGGTTTCCAAGCTACACACATTCATATATACATATTCCCTGTAGACCTGTTCCAGTTGTACAGAAAAAGGATTAAAGTTTGGCAGAACAGCAGTGCCCACAGGCAAGCATCTGTGTAATTCAAGGAAGGGGTTGTAGAAAAGTGTGGTTTTATTCCTGGTATCATGTGCCACAGTGACAGAGGAGGGCTTTGAAAGAAACCCCAGAGAAACCCTAAGCTGGAGAAAACGTCAAGCTCATTTTGTCGCTGAGTGGCAGAACAGATGATGAGGGTGTATAATGTGAAGAACAAAAGCCTTTTTTGCTCATTGTGACAGCTTCCTCTGATTGCATGAATAACTCTGACTGATACCCTCCAATGTTTAGGAAGATCTACTGGACTGACTGGGGCAACACGCCACGCATCGAGTACGCCAACATGGACGGATCCAACAGGCGCATCATTGCGGACACGCACCTTTTCTGGCCCAATGGCCTCACCATAGACTACGCTGGCCGCCGCATGTACTGGGTGGATGCCAAGCACCATGTCATCGAAAAGGCTGACCTGGACGGACGCAACCGCAAAGCTGTCATCAGCCAAGGTAAACAACCCGTTAATAAGAAAAACGTGTGCACTCCTTGGTGGAACTTGACTAGTTGCCGGCTTTGGCAACAACAGAAGCTGCAGCTGTCACCCTGTACTTGTGAAACAACAGTAATGCTAAATGTTAGAAGAGAACTTTAATAAAGCTGCATTATCAAATATGCACGTTTCATTATCCTTGTTTGACAGAAGGCTGTAGAGACGCAAACATTAAAAATGAATGCGTTCGGTCAAGCCAGTTCACCTCGATTATCATTTTAAACTTTTGGATTTGGCCAAAGCTTTAACAGGTTTTTTGTTTTAATAGTAATTTAAAATATTTATAAGGGGTTTTGATATAGATTATAAATCATACATTAAGTATTAACAATAGATCAAGTGCTCTGAATGGTTTATCGACCGTATAAACTGAAAATCTGAAGCCTGGTTTGATGTTTTCACTTTTGCGCCATCTACATTTTAGTCCATATATTTCCTTTTAGTGTAATGCAAGCAGAAGAGTTTATCTTTATTAATTTTGTCACTTCTCCAGTGAAAAATGGGACATTTACACATGTAAGAAGAGAAACAAAGGCACTCCCCCATTTGTGAGACCTCACTTCATTTTGGGATTTGTTTCCTGTGATTTAGCTGCTGTTTCCATTTTTTACCAACAGGAACAAGAATCTGGTTGGCAGTCGCACGTATTTATTGTTTTGTTTTTAAGCATACAGACTAATGGAATTGCCTGTCAAACAAAATTGAGTAGAGTCCATATCATAAATGGTTTATATGTGGGCGATGAATCGTAGTCTTGGCAGCACCACTGTCTCCGATTACTGAAACACCAGTTAAGGGCAGAAGTGTTGAGGATTTTGTAAGAGGGTCACACAAAACCTGTGAGCTCTTCTTAATGACGTGTGCTCTCAGGATAAAAAGCTCTAATTGGCCTTGTCCTTCCTGAACAGCCTCTATTTGCTCAACACGCAGGACAAATGGGTGTGTGGGCGTGTGTGTGTGTGTGTGTGTGTGTGTGTGTGTGTGTGTGTGTGTGTGTGTGTGTGTGTGTGTGTGTGTGTGTGTGTGTGTGTGTGTGTGTGTGTGTGTGTGTGTGTGTGTGTGTGTGTGTGTACAAGCATACATTGGAGTCGCTGTTCCTGGAATGTTAACGAGTGTCTATGTCCCTTCCTCTGAGGAGCAGCGACAGGCCGTGGATGTGGTTGTATAGCTGTGTGTATGGCTGTGCGTGTCCACCTGAGCACGTGTGAGCTAAATGGATTTGTGCCGTCTCCTCTGTCACTGGAGCTGCACAGCTGAATTGTGTTACGGATGAATCCGCTATCCTCCGCGCACACCTGTACATCCTGAGATGTTGGGCAGGCAGAGAGGGTGTGTGTTTATTCCTGGTGCTGCATGGGTAATATGTGTGTTTCATTATTCTGTCAACTGTATTTGACCAACCAGTCTTATGAGGACCACTCAGTAATATAATAAAAGTAAACGCCTGGAAAATGGAAACATAAATCCAGCCATGTTGGGAAGGTGTGGTACAATACTTGCAGGATAGTAGCGGCCATAATCATCCAGAAGTTATCTGCTTGATTAATAATGCAGATATTTCTTGTGGAATTAGACGGTATCTGCCACAGCGCATCAAGCTTCTGCTTCTGCAGTTTGTTTGTCTGTTTGGGTCCATCTTGAAGTGAATATGTGAGCACCTGTACGCTGTGACCCCAGACAGCACTGGGTGGTACCACCTGTCATTCAAAGCATGACATGAGTGTGAATGCTGGGTGGGACCTTTGATGCTGTGATGGCCTGCAGCAGATGCAGCTGCAGCTGCCTCCCCAGGGGTGTCACAGGGTGACCGTATCAAAACCAGGCGCCTCTTCACTGCGGAGGAGAGACGAGGGCGCACTGTTGTCTCCGTCACGGTGGGATTAAGATCAGAAAGAAGACGTCTAAACATAAAGGCCTTACTTACACACACCTGCACTGTTTGTCAAGGAGGGAAAATGAACAGATTTCTTTTTTTCCATTCATGGATCAGACAATGGCTGATTGCTCTGATTTTAAGTACCGGTACAGAATTTAGGAAGTTAGCATTCATATTTGGATTACATCTGCCAGTGTTGGATTCCCCAGCACAGAATATTCCATGTTGTCCAGTGCAGAATTAAAGGTGTCATAGTCGTTGGAACAGTGCAACAGATAGACAAGTTGTGGGGAGCTGAGAGAGACAGAAAGGTAGAAAATAAGATGGATTACAGGAAGCAGCATTTATGTAGGGGAAAAAAAAAGCTCTACGGTGTTAAAATATGTTCTGCTGTCATTGTGTGTTTCCTTTAAAATCATATTTATAGTAGTAAAGCCAGTCTCTGCCTTGGTAATTGCACATCTTTATGTTGTAATGTTGGGGAACAATCCTCCATTCATGATTTGAATATCTAAGGATGCTGCCAAGTAGCATATGGAATCCCACAGCTCTTAATCTGCACAAATAGGTTTGTGGACAGACAGATATTACAGTCTGTCTACATATGTTTGGCATTTCCTTCCTGTCTTTTCTTATTACTTACACAGTCTGATTCTAATTTAATAAATACTTGAGGTATTTGCGAACATCTAAATTTAAAATGAAGTCAAACTGTGCCTACTAATGCAAGACCTGAAGTACCTTAAGAAATTGTGTAATGGTCATTAGATGTACCGTACATAAAAAGAAGTATTTTAAAACATTTGTCTCATTAAGTGTACACTCAAGCGCATGTCCAAAGGCTCTAATGCTGGTGGATCGTTATCATCCCCTTTTAGCCTTTTACTGCTCGACATATGTTATGCCGTGCTGTAAAATACTGTCATTAAATGAGTGGCGCCCCCCATCACTGCAGGGCTGTGCAGCAGCCAAAATCCCTGTTTCCATCCATCTGGCATGCTCCTCGACTGGTTGTGTTGTTACTCCTACAGGGAATGTTTAAGCTGAGCGATGATTCAGACATGCGTTAAAGAGTCGACCTTATCAAGTTTTCCTGCTGAGTTAAAGTCATCAAGAGATCTGATAAGACTGCAGAGCGCTAACACATACAGTCAGGAATGCCAAACAGGGAACAACCCATATTTTTTTAGCATGTCTGTACGGTCTATATATAGACTTTTGGATCCTAATTAAAGCAACTGAAACCTCGCTGTCAAACAAGATGAGAACTGATGGTCTGTCCTCGATCCACGCTCTCACATTAAGAAAGCCAATGGAGCATTTCTGCTTTGGCCGCTTTGACAAAAACGAATCCAGCCACAGGCTGATGAGAAGCAGCGGAACCGAAAGCTGCTCTTAATGGGGACAATATGACATCAGCCAAAACCGCAGCGCTGAATGGCAGGATGTTTGCAGAGCTCTGCTGGAGCAGGCCAAACGCCGCATTTGATCTTTTTTGTGTGGATTTATAGTCCCACGTGAATTTGAGAGAACACGTTCTGCATTTCTTTGTTTAATACGAATCTGTCAAACCTAACAGCTGTGATTCTTGATTAATATTTCCTTTTAAACTCGTTCTGTTCGGAGGCGATGCCGCTGGTGTCTCCAACGTGACTGAACCTCCAAATCTCAAACTCTGAAATCTCTCTCCGTAGGTCTGCCGCACCCATTCGCCATCACCGTGTTTGAGGACAGCCTCTACTGGACGGACTGGCACACCAAGAGCATCAACAGTGCCAATAAATTCACCGGCAAGAACCAGGAGATCATTCGCAACAAGCTACATTTCCCCATGGATATCCACACTCTGCACCCCCAGAGGCAGCCTGCGGGTCAGTACTCAGCCAGTTTACACTTAAAGTAATTAGTTTGTATTTGAAGGAGCAGAAATAGATCTTTCTTGTGGGGAGAATCAGAGGTCAAAGGTTGTGGAAACACAGAAAGGTTGTGAATTGTTGATTGGGATTAATGGAGGCTCGCCATCATTAGTCTGCAACGCAGTTTTGTTTTGCAGTTTCACAGTAAACAGACTGATCGCTTGATATCAAGTGGGAAATTCCACCACCGTAATGATGAAGATAGCAAATATAAAACATCCCAGATGAGGGAGGAGCGATGGTATCCTCTCACCAGTTAGTTGTAGCTGCTGCACAGTTGTTAAGTCTGTTTTCCATCCATCCGGCTGGAGCTGTATTGGAGCCGTGTGCTCGGTGTCGCAACAGAAAGTTGTCAGGAAGCACAAACATGAATAATTATGAAGTAAGAAGAACCCTGTCGTGAGGTTATTGCTGTTTATAGCAGTCAGCAGCACAAGCCCATATTAAAGGAAATAAATGTGCTTTTATGTTGCAGTTGGCTCATTATTGTGAGTACATTTTGTTTCTTTCTGCATTAATGAGACACAGACTTTTCTGAATCTATATGAGACCACTTTTGTAAACAAGGCTTTGCTGCCTGCAGCAGCGTGAAATGCGGTCATGGAGCTGACAGGAGTGCAAAATGCTACAAGATCAAACAAAAACGCAGCGCGAGGCGAGGACACGCATGAAGCGCGTCCGGATCAGAAAAACCAGAACCCTCTTTTCAGGGTGTCACTGCGCAGGGAAGTGTTCCAGAGCTGGACCCAGAGCTGGAGGTTGAATTTGAAGTTTATTCCTCCAGTGGGTGTATTTGTGGTACACTGGAGAATATTATGACTGAACCTTTACAGAGAAAATGTCTGTTTAGCATTTGATGATCAGATTGATTCCACGTTGGTTTTACCTTTTGGAACGTGGTTGTTATGTTTTAATCGCCAGCCCCATCTTCCCAAGATTGCTTCGACTTAATTACTATTTTTGTCCACGTCCTACTTTGACTCACTCCCATATGCGTTTTGATCCTGTTCGGCTGCTTTGTGATAGTGAATCATTAATAGTTGCGCGTGCACGAGAGAAAATAAGGCATGCTCTCAGATCTTGATGAATTCATCAAAGCAAATTCAACCGCTTTTATTTAATTTAGTAGCGTTGCTGGTGGACTTCTGCACTGAGAGGAGATTGATGACAACCTGGTAATTATCATTAACTGTTATTATTGTGCCTCCTGTAGGTGGCAGGAACCGCTGTGGCAGCAACAATGGAGGCTGCAGCCACCTATGTCTCCCTAGCAACAAGACATACACGTGCGCCTGTCCAACTGGCTTCAAGAAGGTCAACCACCACATCTGTGCTGATGGTGAGTTCAGCACGCGCAGCATTTAAATGTCATTAATCAGATATTTATGAGATTTGATTTGATGTAGAGATAGAATGTGAGATTTTTAGTGTTTAGACACTCGCAGTCGTAAACCCACAAGAGTCTTAATTCCTGAACTGTTAGCGCTGGTCCTTTGCCACGCTTCTTTATCTTGACTTATAAACAGTAAAAGTCAGAAGGAAATCCCCAGTGACAGTTTAAGTGATGACTGGAGCCTTAATGATAAAAGATGATCCTTTTAAGCACATTTAATCTGTTATTCTGGCTCTCGGATAGTTTTTTTTTTTTTTTTTTTTTTTAAAGTAAAGGCCATTGTAGTGTGTGTTCGATTAAACAGCTGTAGCTAAAGAAGTCAGCTTAATGAGCAAGCACTTTTAAAAGCAGAATCATGTTAAGACCTTTCTGTTTTTTAGATTTGAAGGACTTTCCGTTTGTTGTTGTTGTTTTGCTGTTGTCACTGTTGACCTCACTGTTAAACCTAGAAGACTGACAGAAGACCTTTGGTCTTTAATCAGGTCTTGACAAGTTCCTGCTTTTTGCCCGAAGGACGGACATCCGACGTATCAGCTTTGACACCGAGGACATGTCTGATGATGTCATCCCTCTGGCTGATGTACGCAATGCCGTGGCACTGGACTGGGATGCCAAAGACGGCTACATCTACTGGACAGATGTCACTACTGACTCCATCAACAGAGCACTGTGGAATGGGACACAGCAGGAGGTCAGTGGTGATTACAGGTGGACTTACCCAGGTGATGTCTCCTCTATCCTGCACCAGGCAGAGTAAAGAACAGCACTTAAGCTCGCCTTATACTGCCATCTAGTGGATATAATTCAGAAGTGCATGGCTTTTTCACACTCCACAAAGGAAACTTGGGATTTCATATTTCTAAGCATTGATATGCTATCTAGAATTTTGTCAATATATTTGGATTTGGATATTTTTTATCAATATAGTTTGGAATTCAGAGCTTTGTCCAATTTTCCAGGTGGTGGTGGACACCAGCCTGGAGAGCCCAGCAGGTCTGGCGATTGACTGGGTGACAAGTAAACTCTATTGGACTGATGCTGGTAATCACCACAGATAGTCACATTATCATGGTTCTGGTGCATCCTTCGGTTGACCATTCTGTCTTTGGTTTCTTAGGCACAGATCGAATTGAGGTCTCGAATGCTGACGGTAGCATGCGGACTGTCCTGATTTGGGAGAACCTTGACCGGCCCCGGGACATTGTTGTCGACCCAATCGGAGGGTGAGACCAGACTTCCCAAAGTACATATGAATATGAATTTGGATTTTACACACTTTTTTTAAAATTTCCTTCACAGGTTCATGTACTGGACCGATTGGGGGGCCAACCCAAAGATTGAGCGTGCAGGAATGGATGCATCCAGTCGCATCGTTATCATCTCGTCCAATCTGACATGGCCCAACGGCCTCGCCATTGACTATGACACCAAACGCCTATACTGGGCAGACGCTGGCATGAAGACCATCGAATACGGCAACTTTGATGGATCAGGTCGACGGGTAAACGGCCGTTTTTAATGAAGGTCCCTTGAAAGTGCTTGAGGAGGGGATTGAATTATTCACACGTGCCTGCCATTTCTTCAAATCTTCCAGGGTTGTGACCGCCGAGTGATCTGACAAGATTGTGTATTTTTACGTACAGGTTCTGATTGGCAGCCAGCTGCCCCACCCCTTTGGCCTGACTGTACACGAGGATAAACTGTACTGGACAGACTGGCAGTCAAAGAGCATCCAGAGCGCCAATAAACTGACAGGTTTGGGTCGACAGACACTGACAGAAAACCTGGAGAACCTCATGGACATTCACATGTTCCACCGACAGCGTGAAACAGGTCAGTAGTAAATCAGGATGCTTGTCATGGCCATGTGTTAGGTAGTTTGTCATTAGGGGGCTTTTGTCCAGGATAACTAATGATAATTAATTTGAACCCAGTTTTCTTAGAAACCTTGAATTTTTCCTGCTGCTCCTGAGCTCATATAGTGTGTTTTGCTGAAATAGCCGTGAGATAAAACCTCACTGATGTGTGGGACTCTGCTTCTCCGTCTGTGCCTGTCGATTGTGTGTTTGTATCTACTTCCTGTTGCTTCCCACCTGTGCTTTGAGAAGGAATTGCAAAGTAGGCCAGTGGCTGAGTCGAGCCTGTGTCTGTGTGTCCTCCTGCAGTGCACAACCCCTGTTTGGTGAATAATGGGGGCTGCAGCCACCTTTGTCTCCTGGCTCCTGCTCCCAAAGCCTCCAGCTGTGCTTGTCCAACTGGGATCAACCTACAGACAGATGGAAAAACTTGCACGCCTGGTATTAAATGCTTACAAATGGAGAGAACATCTTGTCAGCATTACTGAAACATGTGACCATGCATTCAGCTCTGTCAGGGTTTAGTTTAATCTGTTTAGAGTGACAGGGGTTATCACGTTTGCAGGGATGAGCAGCTTCCTGATCTTTGCACGGAGGACGGACATCAGGATGGTTTCTTTGGATATTCCCTACTTTGCCGATGTGGTCCTGGCTGTCAATACCTCCATGAAGAACACCATCGCTATTGGGGTGGACCCAAAAGAAGGTCTGGTCATCTTTTTGAAAGACTTCAGATCCCTTGGTAGAATTTCTTACACGTGTATCTGGGCCTTCCCATGAAGGTAAAGTCTACTGGTCCGACAGCACAATGAAGAAAATCAGCAGAGCAAGCATCAGCGGGAAAGCACAGGAAGACATCGTATCCACAGGTGAGGAGGGTGACTCACGAGTGGTCATCTTTAGCTCCTCCCACTCCATTCTGACTCCATTCTGACTCCATCTGCCTCCCTGTAGGCTTGATGACGACCGATGGCCTGGCGGTAGATGCCGTGGGCAGGAAGATCTACTGGACCGATACTGGAACCAACCGCATTGAGGTTGCAAACCTGGATGGTTCCATGAGGAAAATTCTGGTCTGGCAGAACCTGGACAGCCCCCGAGCCATCGCCCTCTACAATGAGATGGGGTTAGCCTGACGTCTTTTTAGCTATTTTAGGTTCTATAGAAATATCTTGAATTGGAAAATAACGAGTTTGACTTTTTTGCAGCTATTTGTATTGGACAGACTGGGGAGAACATGCTAAACTGGAGCGTTCAGCCATGGATGGGTCAGATCGCGTAGTCCTCATCAGCAACAATCTGGGCTGGCCCAATGGTCTGGCCATCGACACGGCCGGCTCCCAGTTACTGTGGGCCGATGCCCACACTGAGGTACAGCTAACATTCTTGTTCCATTCAGGACCAGGAACACTGGTGCTTATCAAAATGATCTGAGACCCCTTTCAACTAGGCCCATACTGATAGAAAGGCCTCTTGCCTGTTTCCCCAGCGAATAGAGGCAGCCGACCTAAACGGGCAGAACCGGCGCACCCTGGTGACTCCAGTCCAGCACCCATATGGTCTGACCCTGCTGGGCTCCCATATCTACTGGACTGACTGGCAGAGCCGCAGCATCCAGCGAGCTGACAAAAACACGGGGACCAACACCATCACGGTGCGCCCCAACCTGCCAGGCCTGATGGACATCCAAGCTGTGGACATGGAGAGGCCTCTGGGTGAGTCTGTCAGCTGATTATTTTCAATGTAATGAAACTTTTACTTTTATTTGGCTGTAAGGCAAAACTTTAGATCACAAGGAAGTCTTTTGCCCCATCTGTCCCATTGCAACCCCCTTGAGCTGCACAATGCGATTGTTTGAGTAGCATCATAGGAAATTGACCTTGTTCAATTGCATCTGGCGCTTTCAGGCTTTAATAAGTGCGGGCGGAGGAACGGGGGCTGCACTCACCTGTGCCTGCCGCGCCCTAATGGCACATCCTGCGCCTGCCCCACCGGGATCCTGCTGAAGGGAGACGGCCGCTCGTGCGATGACTCTCCCGAGACGTACCTGCTCTTCTCAAACCGAGTCAGCGTACGAAGAATTTCCCTGGACACCGACGACCACACCGACGTGCACGTCCCAGTGCCCGAGCTGCACAACGTCATCTCGCTGGACTACGACAGCGTTGACGGGAAACTTTACTACACTGATGTCACCCTGGATGTGATAAGGTCCACACTCACTCGTATTAGTTGATATTAAACGTCATAAAGAGAATATTCCTTAAAAATGTGCTTGTTTTCTACATTAGGCGTGCAAACCTGGACGGCACTGGGATGGAGACTGTGATCAGCCAGGGTCTGAAGACCACGGATGGGCTGGCTGTGGACTGGGTGGCCAGGAACATGTACTGGACCGACACTGGGCGCAACACCATCGAAGTGGCTCGCCTGGATGGAACGTGCCGCAAAGTTCTGATCAACAACAGTTTGGACGAACCACGAGCCATTGCAGCGTTTCCAAGCAAAGGGTGAGATTTTCTTTCTTTCCAAAATAGAATCTTTCTTTTGGTATTTTTTAATATTTCATTTCTTTGTGACAAAGAAAGCTTTCTCAGAGGTTGGACCTTCTCTCTGCAGGTTCCTTTTCTGGACTGACTGGGGTCACATAGCAAAGATTGAGCGCTCTCACCTGGACGGCTCCGACCGGAAAGTTTTGATCAACACCGACCTGGGCTGGCCCAACGGGCTCACGCTAGACTACGACACACGGAGGTCAGAGACAAAGAATGTGTAGGATTTTTAAACTTGAACGAGAAGGAACGTGTAGATAGCAAAATGCAGTAAGACGGCCATCTGTTGCAGGAGTTTTGGGGTTAGATGATGCCTCATTTTAAAAAATTGATAGTGGTTTTCATGCAGACATGTTTATACATCTGTTTTCTGCAGGATCTTCTGGGTCGATGCCCATTTGGACAGAATTGAGAGTTCAGACCTGAACGGCAAACTGCGTCAGATCCTCGTCAGCCCTGTGTCCCACCCGTTTGCCCTTACTCAGGTAGTCCCCCCCCCCCCCCCCCCCGGCTGCCTCCTCCACACGTGCACTCTTTTATGCATATTCACCATGTGACTCGTCCTTCAGCTCATACCGAACCCATCCATCTTAAGCATTTCTTCTTGTCCTTTCCACTCTGACCCTCATTTTTCGTCCTCCTCTTTCCCTCCCTTTCTTCCTCCATGCCCCTGCTCCTTGTCTGTGTTCTTCCTGTCCTCTCTTCTTCCTCGTTTCCCCAGTCGAAGCCGGTGTCCTCCCCTCTAACCCCTTTCTCCCGACTCTCGCAGCAAGACCGCTGGATCTACTGGACCGACTGGCAAACTAAATCCATCCAACGGGTGGACAAACACACCGGCCGTAATAAGGAGACGGTGCTGGCCAACGTGGAGGGCCTGATGGACATTATAGTGGTGTCCCCTCACAGGCAGACAGGTGAGGAGGCTTTTCCTCTGGTTCTTCTGTCTTCCTTTATGAATTTTTCATGGAGCACACACAGTCAGGGGTCCAGAAGCTTTATGGAGATGAACAAGATGCCACTTGTCAAGGTTCCCTCTGTCTCTCTCTTTAGGAACAAACCTCTGTGGCGTCAACAATGGTGGCTGCACTCATCTCTGCTTTGCGAAGACCAACAGCTTCGCGTGTGCCTGCCCCGATGAACCAGATGGACGACCCTGCTCCACCAGTGAGTCACTTTTCATCTTTTAACGGTCTAAAAACGGTCGACTTGCTGATCACAACAGCCAAATAATCCAAACTATCGTTTTAAACGTCTGGTTTCCAACTTTTTTTAGTTTCAGGTTACGTTCCCACGGTTCCAGCCAGTGCAACCAGCAGCACCCCCGTTCCCAACAAGCTTCCCAAAGTTCCGACAGAGACCCCACACAGGGAACCCTCACTGGTCAAGTATGTTGGGAAGTAAAAATTACAGTTGTTCATGTGAAGAATCAATTTGTAAAGATATTTAGAAAGGATTATATGCTTGTGGCAGATTTTCAAGTCTGCAGGAAATGCAACTTCCAGTCAGTTCAAACAATCTGCATCGTTTGTTTTGCTCTGCAGCTGCACTGAAAAAAATCTAAACGAAGCGGGCTGCTTGAACAGCGTGGTGACGGCTCCTCACGGTAAACGCACATCACAAATTCTCACTGCATCGATTAGCACAATTAGCGAAAGAGCAGATCTGACAGATGATTATGTGACCTAGTGTCTGGTGTTTGTTTTTCACCTCGGAACGCAGAGGTCCAGTTTTGTTTGATCTGCCTAAAAAAAGCCTCAGGACATCTTCAGGAAACTCCCCGAGTTTACTTCTGCTAGTTAAATCAAGTTGCTAGTGATTGCTGTGGTGCTATGATTCAACTACCAGAATTCCCACGACCTGGATGACAGAACCTTCAGACATACTCCCTGTGTTTACATTTCTGTAGTAAAATAATGCACATCCTCCAGAGAGCAACCTGTGGACCAATGTGTAAACATGGAAACGGGCCCATGAACAGCCCTTGAAGTGTCACTCAAATTATCGGAGAACAACAAATGAAGTTAATCAGAATCCCTCCCCAGACCTGACAAATGTGATTTAAATTACAGCATGTGATAACAATAATGACTGTTATTTTTAAAAAGCCACTCTGAAACTAGAAAGCACTAGCTTTTCTCTGAACACTGACATCTGTCCCATCTCCTGAAGGGGAAGGACTTCATATCAGCTATGTGATTGGTGGAGTTCTGACCATTCTGGCCATTCTCATCCTCATCGTTGCTTTGATTATTTACAGGTGAGTTTCTTTCTCTCCACAGTTCAATTCAATATTCATTCTAAAAGCAACATTTAATCACATTAAGTCCACCTAAGCTGAGAGTTTCCCTTCTTTCTGACCGACAGACACAAAAAGTCAAAGTTTGCCGACCCGGGCATGAGTAACCTGACCTACAGCAACCCCTCGTACCGGACGTCCACGCAGGAAGTCAAAATCGAGACGTCGCAAAAGCCTCCCATTTACAATCAGCTCCGATATAAGAAAGAGGTAACAAACAGTCCGACGTGACCCTTGTTATTATTTAACAGCAGGATGGATTTGTAGATGAATCCATGATGTTTTCATAGGTTGCCCACAGGTTTGGGAGGATAGTGGGTAACCATAGAGACAGCCGACGCTGCCGTGTGTCTCTGGTTACAGTTGAAACCATCAGCACTTATCCTTTCTCTCTCTATCCTCACTGCAGCTCTCCCATCCCTACAACTCCCTCTCTCCCTTTATCTTTTGACCCACATTGTCCCACGGAGAGGTAGCGCCTCAGCATGCTGGAGTTCTGTGTTTCTGTATTTTCTCACTGCATGAACGTAAAAACCCGCCTCGGCTGTCCCGACTGTGCAGCTTCGCAGCCTCGAGACTTTCTGTGGCTCTGACATACCAGCCGGTAGATTTAAAAACAGCAGAACCTTCAATCATTTTAGCTTCGTAGATAATGAGTACAATAACTCCATACTCGTTAGACTACTGCTCACTTTTCCCTATAAAATAACAGCAGCTCTTTAATCAGGCTGAACTTCAGGGTTCCTGTTGAGGCCATTTCTCTACCTTTGATGTGTCATTTGAGATTAACCAGCCTATTTTTGCATATGCATGGTTGTTTTGCTCTGGATTGATGTGCAGGACATGTTTGAAATGACAATCGTTAAAGAGGACAAACAAGAAGGGACATAGAGGGACATTTCTCACCCACACAGATTTAAAACAAACATTTGAGCTGGTGCTGGAATTTCCTGCCCCCAGTCTTGACAACTGCCTTTGTCATCAATCCAGGGGGGAGTGGACGGAGGCTACACCAAGGAGAAGATCCGCATCGTGGAGGGCGTGTGCCTCCTGTCCAACGAGGAGCTTTACTGGGACGACTTGAAACAGATCAAGCCGTCTCGAGGCGGCCTTCACACCTGCATGCGCACCGACACCGTGTCCCTGCAGGCCAGCAGCGCCTCGCTGGACGACGGCGAGACCGAGCAGCTCTTGCAGGAGGAGGCGTCCGAGTGCTCCTCCATAACCACTCTGACCCCTTCGGCCATCACCCCGCAGCGCCACTCCCAGCACACCCTGCCCGACACCGGCTGGGCCTCCACGCGCAAACCCTCCACCGAGAGCGAAGTGTGAGGGAAGCCCCGCCTCCCCACGCGTGCTTTACCGCAACCTCAGTGACCTAATACACACGTACATGTATTTATAGCTGGTGCAGACACAGTAACAGTGGTAGGTAGAGTAACGGTACATATCAACCTGGTTAGACTGAACTAAGCCTCCATAACCATGAATCTGGGCTCCGTCCTACTTGTGCGCACACACACACACACACACACACGCAGTAGAGTCCTCCCATTGCCTCCAGCCAAAAGTGGTAAAGTGATGAGCATGCTGGAATAAGAATGAGAAGCCTGGAGAGGAAGCAAATGGTGGTTTTCATATGGATTCAACCTCTTCATGCAACAAATGCTTCTGTGTTTTGTGAGCTTTTTTTTCCCTGGACAGAGCTGCAAAAGGACGTGGACGCTATAACCACATCTCTCTCTAATTCTACTCACACGTTGACAGACTCTATTTATGAACGTTTTTATACTTGTGGAGTGGGTTTGCTTCATTTCAGAGAACTATGAGAGAGGACCCGGGTAGTCAAGACTCAAAGCTACGACAGTGCCAAAGGGTGGGACTTCACTGAGTCTCCATGCGTTTCTTTTCCTGCAACATTTTCTTAGAAATGTACAGAATTATGGGATAGATGTTTCTCACCTCCCCCCTTGCCCCTGAGGTGTTGGCTAATTGGTCCGAGTCCATTCAGCCTCAGCAGAAGTAAGCTCAACCATCGCTGATGCTGTGATAGTAGCTGAAGCCACGTAACAAGTAACAGCCTAAGTGCCAAAATGTCCCTTTCCTCTGCTCCTTTAGCTGCCTATTTATTTTTCTCAGAGGTTTAACATGTTCTCAGCAGGTGTTTTTATTTGAGAAATATATTTTATAAGACATGCACCACGAAGGTATGAAGTAGTCGTGGCTACATCCATCACCGTGTGTCTCTGTCATCCTTCCAGATTAACCAGGATTGACGATAGCACTTAATTTAAAGCGCTTTGATTTGGACGAGTGCGAAGAAAATGAGTTTTTACGATTTTCTCCATTTTCCTGCTGAAAATGTGGAACCCCGCTGGTTCCCACAGCAACACGGAGGCGGTTTTGTTCCTACAAACACTAACGTTAACGGTAGATTTCAGGAATCTGAACAAGGGTCGGTTCTACTGCAGTTTATAAAAGTACTTGTGAGATCTGAAGACACGGGAGGCGACAGATGTCCCGTCAAATCCTCCAACAGCTCTTTGGTGATGTTTTCTGATCTGCTGGTTTTCATTGCCTGTTAATCCCATCTGGATTCCTAAGATTCAAACATGTCTGATATTTAGGATTCAGGACAGGGCTCCACTTAGGGCATTGATTGCTTCACGGCTCACTGGCCCCGCCCCATAATGGTTGGAGGCGTGGCTTAAACTGTTGTAGCAAAGCCACATGGTCAACGTCTGCCGGGCTCATCTTATCTGTGGTTTCAGATGTAATAGTCTCTTGAGTAGTTGGCACATAAAACCAAAAAATATGATGATGAACATGTCAACATGTGGGGTTTTTTTCCGGATTTGACTGGTGCGTCCGCCACGCCACGGTCACCCAAGGAACACTGCAGGTCACCCCATCACACCCGGAGTGACGGAGTATAAAGAAATCACTGACGGCTAACTGAGACATTAAATTAATACAAGTTTGAGATGCGTTGCTTTAACTTTAGATGACCCTTCTGTCTGTCTGTTTAGAAATATGGTACAAGGAAATTCTATACCGACGGATGTATCACACAATCGTGTATTTTGAAGTATGCCGATTTGCTGCTAGACGACGCACTGAGGCCTGTGAGGGAGGGTCTTGGCAGCTACATAACTCTGATGGTGTGGGGAGGGAAGGCCTACAGAGCACCAGAGTGACCCAGGAACCAATGTTCATCCTGGCTCACCGTCCCTCCGACTGTGCTGCAGGGACGCGCAAACTGTACAGACTTTATCACCAGGATACAAGCAAACTTTTCTGTTGAAGTTGTATAGGCTTTTTCTTTTTTTGTATAAAGGGATTTCATGACTGTTTTTAGACTTGTATTAATTTTACTCACTGGAGAAGAGCATTTTTTTTATTATTATTTTGGTTTTGTTTTTTTGCTGGATTATTTTAACCACTGTGTTTCCAAGCCTTGTAAATGATAGGGAAGATGCCAGTTATTTAATAGTGCTCTTTTATTCTCATGAAATACTGGTTGCGTATAGCTGTTGTAAAGTTAACAAAAAAGGTATTTATGATTTCTGTTTGGTTGTTACTTGATGTGTAAATATGAAAAGACTGTATATGTATTTCCATGGCAGTACTAACAAGCTGTGTTGTGTGATAGTGAATTATCCCTTTACTATCTTTTAATATAAAATTGCATTTCCATGAAACTCTTTGGCTTCATCTGTTCACTTCGTCATCAGGCCACCTCTCAGTGAGGGAAACAGATGTTTGCATCTGCAGCAGCATAAAATGAGGAGGGCAGATTCAATGAACGAATAAGGACGATATCCACAGAAAGTAGACATGTGGAGAAGAGTCATCTCCCACAATAAGACTGTAACCTTCACAGGTGCTTAATTTAATCTGAACAGAAGACCACAACTTTAGACCAAATCAAGGACCGCTGTCTCCACGAATATCGTGTAGGTACCCGATGAAATGCCCAAACTAGAGAGTATATAATGGTAGAACGCTTCAAAACGTTCTTCAATTCAGTGCTGTAAAATGACTGATGTGTAAAACTGCGCCGTGACATAGTTCACGTAATGCTATGATTGTTTGTTGATTGAAACTCCTCATTTTGTGACATATTAAAACATATCACTTTAAAAATTCTGCTGTTCTATTCACATTCAAAAAATGTATCAATACTTCTTCAAAAGAAATGGTATTTCTGGTCCTTTTATATTTCCTGCCAACATCAAATGGTCACACAGCAACCACATCTGGAGACATAACTGCAAGATAAAATTCTCACACAAACCAGAAATACGTAGGTAATGGGTAAAGTGACTTCTGGTCACTCTTCAACAGTAAATTAGTTACTAGAATGTTAAATCACTAGCTGTTTAGAGGATGTAGCCTAACCTAACTTTATGGTGTAACGTGTGTCTCACTAGTACCAGATGGAGAGTTTCTTGTAGCAGCTTTAAACTGAGGAAGAATGAGAAGCCATAAATAAGGAATGGAGAACCGATGTTGTTTTACTCGCTGTCGCCGCTAGAGGGCAGTCTCCTTCAGTAGACTGAGCCGGAACATATGGAGAGACAATTGACGCACAATGCCGAAAAATGGTTCGAAACCCGTAGTGAATGGTCTAAATGTTAACAGGTCTACAATGGACAGAGGGAAGTTTCGTTTCTCCGTGATTTGACCCGACCATCAAGAAAACAGGCACATGAATGTTCACTGATTAAATAACTGAGTAATAATCATTAAAAAAAAATTTAATTGCATTTGAGGAAAGCAACTCAGAGCTGTTGGTTCAGTTTGTGTAGCTGACAGCTGTACATGTGGGCATTAGTTAACTTACCTCTAGTGGTTAAACCCAAAACAAACCGACAAACGAACGTTCAGGCTGCCTGGACCACTTTAACCCAGTAGGTGGCGGTATCACACAGTTCACAGGCTGCAGGCCACCAACCTATCAAAAGAAGAAGAAGGAGGAGCCTGTTTGGACCAATCCGAGAGTGGCGTTCATTGATTGGCTGGTTTAAAAAAAAACAAAAAACTTAAGCTCCAGAACATGAGGCAACTATGCATTCCACAACGAACAATCAATATGAACAGGACGAACTTGAAGAAAACCAAGCACGGGTCACAGGTATAAAAGCGAGTTTGTATTGTTTCTACCTCTTAATATTGGATTGTTACATTTAGAACGAATAGTGTGCCTTAATTGCTAACCTACAGCAGCTCTTACGAGTTAGCATAGCTAACAATGACCGCTACCTTCGCTAGATAAGCTTAGCCTTTAAAATGTTCCAGGATAGGATAGGATAGCGGTTGCCCATGAATAAATTTAACTTGTTATTTTTGTATTCTACGTTTCAGACTTTCGGCCCAATTCTGGTCGAGCCCTCAGATGGCGGTGAGAATAGACCGGGTTAAACTGACCTCATTTACCAGTAAACACAAGGTAAAATCTAACTAGTTTGGTTCTTCCTTCCACCACTATATTAATACAATTCATGGTGGGTTTGAGAGTGATGAGTTGCACGAATCAGTTGGGGTGTTTGATGCAGTGGCAACAACACTCCAATCCGATCCAACCTGAGGACACGCACAGTGCACAGGGGCCATCTGACTCAACCCGACACCTTTCCACATTCCCAAATGTGCTTTCAACTAATGAAACGGCAGATTATTGCTAAAGGAGAAGTCGTGTTACACGTGGTCCTTTGTTTGAAGCAAGATTTTTAGGATCGTCTTGGTTTTCCTACATAAACATTCATCCAATTGTTGATTCATGGAAAGTGTTACAAAGCACTTTGTTTTGTAAGACTATTTACGCATGGTCTTACTTTATTTCTTTCAGAGTACAGCAGATGTGTTTGTGGAAATCCCCTCCACTCGTCATGCAGGACTGACTGGCGTCAGTCCTCAGTGCACTGAGGTTTGTTTCTGCTCATTTCTAGAGTTAAATCCACAAAAAACAAAATCACATTATTTACTTGGTGTGCTTTCAGCAGCCGGCTGTGATCTGATCCCGTTCCAACAGGAGATGGAAGAAAACTGCAACGGCACCGATGAGACGGAAAGCAGAAGCTACAGATCCAATGTGTCACTCCTTTGTCTTTGTTAGTGTTCTCACATTTTACCTGAGATTCAATAAACAGAGGCCTGGCACCAACTCTGTCAAAACAACACTTAAATGTTACCATAAATGTCGCATACACTGTGCTGAGAGATACTATTAATAAAAATCTGGGCTTTTTTGGAAGTCACACATCTGTTTCAAGTGAATATTTATATATACCATCACACAAATGCATGTACACACATGGGTCAATCTAAAATATACTGGGTTTTAAAATTTGTGCATTGGATGTTTTTTTTTTGTTCTAAGGTATAGTTATAATTCTAAGTCTGGGGTTTTTTTTATGGGTTTTTACACAGATCATCAGATATTTATTAACATGTTAAATGACGTAAAATGTATTAGACAAAACTAAAGTATTCTGAGTTTCTGCATCTTGTTTGATTCCAATTTTGACCGCGAGGTGGCAGAAAAACACCGCTAGAATATATCTTGCAAATTTAATTTTTTTTTACAAAAAAACTCAGGCCTCCGCGTCCTGCAGATAGTACACGTGATACAATTATACACCAAATTTAATCATAAAGTACAACGATCTATTGACATTTGATGGACGTGTAAAGCTTTCAATGCCTTCAGAACAAGTATAGACCAACTACTGAGAACTCTCTTAAGGTGGTGCTCACCCACTCCCACCTGGCGTAAACACTCACCACTCTCCTGAAGAGTCTGAGGAGAGGGGGAAATGTTCTCCAGTTTCTAGCCGAGCCTCTGCTGGACCTTGATGAATCATCCAAGGAGCTGCAGACATACACAACCCATTCATCACTGGAGTCATTATGACTTCACCGTATGGATGTTCTGAATCCCAAATTTTTCATTACGGTCAATTAAATTGTTCTGTTTTTAGACGATTCGCTTGTATTCCTACTGGACAAGTATGCAGTCGGTCACACCACATTACGGAGACATCTCAGAGTTTCCTTTGTTAATACTACCAATACTTCATTGCAGTAAACTCGACCCAAAAATACATGTATTATGTACATCTAATTTATTTATTATTTACATCTAATTCATTGAGCCACTAGAAATCCACTCACACATGTGCCGAGTGTCACCAGTCAAGGGTGTGGGAGCTCCAACCCAAAACAACTTTCCAAAATAAATAAATAAAACTTCCTTTTGCAGTGAGCAGTTGTGTTGTAGATGTTTCTGCTGGGCAGTTGAGACAGGTGAGCTCCTGCCTCCCTGCAGCAAATATGACATCTCAGACATGAGCCCAGATCTCAGGTCAGAGTTCACGCCTTCGCTCTCTGTTTGTTCTGTCTCTGTTTTACTCAGAGGATGAAGGAAGGAGAATTTGAGATTTGTCTGCTTGCTTTGACGGAGAAACTGCAGCAAATCTGACCCCAGTTCTGAGCTGACACTTGTTTAGCTGCGGCTTTTTCCAAATTTGTTATACTGCAGGAGAAGTCGCACCACTCTCACTCGTTTCCACCGATAAACATTTTCAAGGGGGTGGGAGGGCACTAAAAACGTTTTGTCTTCTGCTTGATATTCAAAGACATGTTTAAAATCCAAAAGTCTGACTTGATTTCCTGTAGGAAATCAATTATGAGCAATTTGTGACAACGCAGTTTAGGCTAGTGCCACCTACTGGTCGGGGAAGGAACAACAACCGCGTATTGCTTCTAATTTCCTGTCTGATTAAATTCGAATGACCATCTTCTAGTTTCTGGGCAGACTGGTTTGTGGACCAGCTGAGGGGGTGAGGAAGAGGAGGAAGACATTGATGATTTACAAGTTATGATTCATTTAATGTGGCCATGAGTTGATATGACATTATGATAACCTGTCATTGTTGCTGCACTCGCTCAGAGGTTCTCATTTTAAAACATTTTAAAAATAATAAAACTAGTAAAAAATGCACAGGAACATCAACTATTCTGGTTCACACGTCTTCATCTCTGCTTCATCTCGTGAACAGAGATGTCCTCACCTGCAGGTCAGGACAGGTCAGTCACTGTTGTTCCTACTGTTGTGCAGGCTGTTCGCCCGCTTCTTTTAGCACAGCGCGCCAACGCCCGTCTTCAGCCTTCGTGTCAAATGCTTCTCTTCTCCCTGCATGTGTTAGGTGAGGATGAGGAGAGCATCCATCTGTGCAGAGATATCTCCCCCGGTTGCCTGCATTGCCCCACAGCAGAGAGGGAAGACGACATCACTGCAGATCAAAGGAGGCTGCGCATCCTTCACGCTCCTCCGAACACGGCGCCTGATCAAAGAGGGGGTTCACCGCGTCGGGGTGACGTGAATAACGGAGCCACGGAGGGTTCCTCGGGGGCTGCAACGTGAATGTGGAGGCAGCAGCGATGCCACGTTTCACCTCCGCGTGTTAATGGAATTATGTCACATCTTCTCTAAAGCACAAGCTGCACGGAGCACGAAGGCCGCGTCACATTCTGATCGACACCAAAGCTGCAAATGTGAGATTTGCCTCACGTGGCTCATTCGACCTGATCCAGATCGCATTTATGCGTATTCATGCTTGAGCTTTTTATGCGGCAACGCTGAAATTTCGGATGGGACACGACTGTGGCTAATAAACGTGCAAAAGGCTTTTCTGTTCAGGCTTCATGAGCGCGCATGAATAAGCCAAACGGCGAAGGCCTGCACCGGCTGATAAACAGGAGGAAATGGAACCCTGGTAACAACACAGCTTACATAAATCTTGGATCATTTCATTTGTAATGTCCAGAAACAAAAAACATCAGTAGGACATAATATTGATTTGTGACAGAATTGATATTAACAAGACCCACTCACATGAATTTTCTCATCCACTGACCTTTAGTGAATTAGCGCAGAGTATTTCACCCCCTTTTTCTCTAAGTGACACATGAAATGCTCAAAATCTGAAACTGACATCATTTGGAGCAGATAGCACCCCCTTTCGGTCATCAGGGGATTAGCAGGAAAAGGAACGGAAACATAGCAAATCCAGAACATTTATGACCCATATGCAGGTAGAATACCAGGCAGAAACCTGCTGAATAATGACATTTTCCTCACACCGATTCTTATGAACGGGCCATAATCGTTGTGCAGTCGGGGAGGTGGAGCTGCGAGGAGGTGTGACCCCTTTGCCAGAGGTTAAACTCTCCAACGCCTGCCTGCAGTTGTGCGTACGAAGCCTGAGGAATGACGTATCCGGGTGGACCGTCTGCTCTGACCTTCCCAAGGATCAAGTTCAGTGACATCGTTTTCCAGCCCGACCGAGAGAGAAGGACGGAGAAGCTAAACTGCCGAGATCCGAATGCAGAGCAGCTGAGGCCGACATTAACCCCCCTCCCTCGGCCGTCCCCTCTCAGGTCCGTCCGTGATGGATGACCCCTGCCTCCAGCACGAATCGTCCCCCCCGCTTGCGCCCATTAAGAGCATATCCCTATAACGGGATTAGGAGGCCGGTGATGGAAACCTGTGCTGCGGCTTCCATAATCTCCTGCTTGACTGATCAATCTTTGTTTCGCTGCCTCTGAGGTAGCAGCGAAATGTCACCGGCTGCAGATCGAGAGCTGCGTGTGTGGCTGCAGCTTTTCAATGTCAAATATCAAATCCATTTGTCTGACTCCGGGTTTGGGCGCCAAGAGGAGCCATTAGTTCCTCCCTGTGACGGCTGTTGCATCTATGATTTATTCTGCGCCTCGGCAGAGATTGTCCTGGTACATTATGCCGTCACTGTGGCTCCGAGCGTGACCCAAATGTGCTCTGTACCTTTTAACTTGAACGTCTAAAACGACTTCCTCAGTTTTAGCGGTAGTGTCCAGGCAGACAGCTGGGGGAGGTGTTACCAGGGCGACCAGACAGAGGAGGGGAGCACCTCAGCATCATCGTAGGTTTTCCGGTCCTGTGGCAGCCATCTTGTCAGTTCAAAACACCCGTGTGGAGGTTTAGGTCAGGTCTGTCATCATTGAGAACAGTTCATCTGTCAGCGGGGGAATAATGGTGGTCCATACTTCCCAGACAGGAATAATGGTGGTCCATACCTCCCAGACAGGAATAATGGTGGTCCGTACTTCCCAGACACTGACGTTTGCCAAACACCACCAGGTCCATGGAAAGAGCAGACTTTAATTGTGACTGTGGCTGAACAACAGCTCATCGGTGCATTAACACAAGCTACTTCTAAATGAACCTACAGTGAGAGTTGAGACCCACGTGAATAAAATGCCACCTTCCAGTCCTGAACGAGCTGGTAGGAATGCTGCTAACGACTGAGTGCAGGACTGTGGAGAGGGAGTGAAGAGAGATATAAACATGAGACAAGGAGAGAGGAGATGAGGAGAGACAGGAGGAGAATGACAAGTGCTGTTAGGAGAGCAGGCGCTCTCGGAAGAGTTGCGTCTTCGAGAGCTTTTTGAAGGAAGAGAGGGTCGGCCCAGCTCTGGCAGAGCTCGGCAGGTTGGTCCACCCTCGGTAACAAGGTAGGAGAATAGTCTGGGTCACTGTGCCAGATGAGGCTCATGTGCGGAACATAGAGGACGAGGGGCAGCGTGGGCTTGAACAAGATGGTTCAAGTAGGAGGGAGCAGATCCAGCTAGTCCTGTGTGGGTCAGTATGAGTAGCTTAGGCTTGTGGGCAGATACAAGTAGCCAGTGGAGCTCCAGCAGCAGTTGGTTGAAGAGCAGCCACCAGCCGAGGGTGTGAACCAGAGCTCCCCTGCTGCCTCTGTGAGGTCAGACCGAAGATGCAAGGAACTAATAACTGGACAGTTATTAATCAGATCAAACGCAAATGATGGTGAAGCAGCAGAACCAGCATTTCCAGTCAGGTCATGGGATTGAGAACAGTCTGAAAGAGGACGGAAGCAGGAGTGTGCACGCTGCGCATGAACTGTCTGTCCTGAGGAGGCATTAATATTGAAAAAAGGAATTCTGTGGAGGTTGAATCGGTTTGATTTCTTTCTGCCGTTTGAAGACGTTTGGAGTCACGTGCATGGATTCACGTGCACATGCACCGGCTGATTTGAAAGTGGCGGCGAGCGCTTCTCACGTTTCCACTGACGGGTCGAGCCAACTTCTCCCAAATCCAAATGACTCGTGAGCTCGCTGTAAGGATCAGCTGTCTGAGCCCCCGTCACACCTCCCTGGGACAGGAGGGCCGCCGCCTCCTCAAGCTGTGACAAAAGAAATGTGCGCACGAAGCTGTTCTTGAACAAAAGCAAGAATAAAGAGAATAAAGTCGGATCAAGTCGGAGGTCTCGGGTATAATTAATGTCATTTATGTCATGAAAGTTGCAAATTCTAAGATGGAGAAAGTCCTGCAATAGGGGACAGAAGCCGCTTTCTCAAAATAGCTATTGTGAGATCTGTGAAAGGGGGCGCGACATTAGTCTGCCTGCTGACCATCTCTGAAGCTTAGAAATACCTGAGCTGCTTTGTTCAGGTTGGAGTTTCAGGGTGGAGGGGGGGGCATCCCAGAACCGGAGTCCATCTGGAATACAGGGTAGAGGCGTGAGGATGTGGCGTGACATTAAAGGGGACGGTGCCATCTGAGCTGGGTTTAGGTTTGGACTGAGAGGACTTCTGCGTCATCGAACAACACGCTAACGATGGAAAAGTCAAGTAAAAGAAAGAAAGTACAAAGTTTTATGTTATTTTAGGGGAAACATGTTCTTTCCCTCAACAGGAAAGAAAACTGGACTCTTTTGCTGCTACATCTGCTAATGTAGCTAATGCTAATGCAATCCGTACAGGTTGGTTTGGCAAATGTTTTGATCCAACGACTCTTTCTGGGTTTTTCTCGAATAAATTTACCTACAAGTCTGTTTTAACTTCATAATCAGCGTACAGGGATTTATTAACATTCAATTTTTTTGAGTTTAGCATAAGGCCGCATAATAAATTTTAAATTGTTTGCTCTATAAACATCATAAGTATTCGTTCCACTAGCACAAAGCTCACAGCTTTTGTGTTTGGCCCCTCCCTGACACACTCAAGCCCAGGCACTAATTTAATTAAATTTGATTAAAAAAAAAGGATTATCAGCTTCCTTCTGAATCATACAAGAAATGTTTTAATACCTGCAAAATGCAGAAAAGACTTTTAAATCAAAGACCCCTCTTGCACGCCTGCTCCTGCAGTCAGAGACAGTTTTATGTCCTGCTGAATATTTATCACACCAGAAATGAAATGAAATAAAGAAATAAAAGCCTGTTAACCTGGGAGCGATTGTCAAGCCGCACAACCTGAAATCACAGATGTACATTACCCATTTTTACTGGATGTCGCATGAATAAATGAACTGTTTTTTCACAAAGTGAATGATTTTTCAGAGGAAGACAAACTCTGCTGCTCTTTGACTAATATATTTTTACTGTATCTTTGCTTTTTAGCTTCCTCAGCCCGGAGTCGATGAAAACGAGACAGTGTGACCTGCAGGGGAACCCTGCTGGTTCAGAAAGTACAAATCCACAGTCACATGATCCTGTCGCGATGACCCAAAAGGTCACTGATTCACAGTGGGATGGAAAAAAATAACCATCTCTTCTTAAATTGCCTCTCGGGCTGCTAATTTTGCCCACAATATTCCAGCTTTCCACTCAGCTGTGAGCTGGAGTGAGCCAGTGAACATAAACACGAACATAAACTCGATTGGACCTGATCACCAGCAGAAGGCCGGCGCCACCTTCACCTTTGCTGCTGGCTCCAGTTCCCCTTCCTCCTTCAGCCAACAAATATCCAGAAACATGATGCTTAATTCTCTTTACATCGTCCGACATATTGATGGTCTGTATGCAAAACAACGAAACAGCCCAGTGAATAAATGCAGCAGCTATTTTCATCCGGACATACTTGAAAATGAAAACGTGAACAGAAGCCAAAACCTTATTGGTAAAGTTATTTTATAATTAGTAATCATTCATTTCTCCATCTAGAGGAATTGTTAAGAAGCAATCAGGACAGGAAATGTTCTGTGTCTCACCATGACAACAGCGTGAGGGGTTTTAATTAAGATCTACATTTGTCCCTCGGAGGCCTGGCCTGCCTAATTAACTAGCCTGGAATTCCAGGTAAGCATGTACAGTTTTGTTTAGTTGGAACGCCCCCCCAGCGATATGTTTGGTGACCAGAATCCCATCAATCATCTCATCCATATTTAAAAAAAACAAAACCAAATTATTCAACCGCTCGGAGGTGCTGCAGAGGTGCATCTTCTGGAAGGAACACCCCAGAAACTGGCAGCCAGACCGATCCAGAACACACGATCCCCTTTTTGAAAGACCCTGAACCTTCTGTTCCTGGCAGAGGCGGAAGTCAATGTATTCAGCTCAAAACAGCAACACTAATCGTACTATTTACAGAATCGTGCGTCATGACTCATATTAGACGTCTGATTATCACGACCAACAAGAAAAGAACAAGAAAAACACCTCGTGCACGTCCATGGAATGTATACATCTAAAGATATATGAATAGCGTAATCAGGCTTTTTACAGAATTATATAAAGAGTGCTGCCAGGTGAAACTGCATCCAACTGGTTAAGTTGCACAGCTGGATGTTTGATTTTGATGCCTCGATAAGAGCATTTATTACACATCTGATCCAAACTTCAGGTCTGGCTTCAGAGGAGAGAGGGCCTGAGTGGAGCAATATGAAAAAAGACAAGATGAGCCTGCCAGACCACTCGATGGGTTCAAGTACAGTCAAAACGGGTCGTTCAAAAGACATCCTGATTTGCACAAACCGCAGGAGGGAGCATGTGGTACCATCTCAGACCATCTCAGCCTTTCCCCATTTCTCTCTCTGATCCCTCAACAATGCAGAGATGAATCCAGCCACCCCGCGATTAATCTGATTGGAATCATTTAACAGGCCTACTTATTCTGATTTATTCTTCTGCTCCGGCTCCACAAGCTGTAAAACTCGGGTCGAGCTGAAGGAAAGATACAGTGAAGTGTGTAACTGATTTGAACTTTCCACCGTTTTAAACCCTCAAGGACCTCTGAGGGAATCAGATCATCCGCGACTGCGAAGCTGCCAGAGTCATTTTCAGTTTGCAGATTCAGCATCGAAACAGTGACGGGCGTCGATCCCGTGACCTTCTGAGGCCGGCGCGCTCAGACAGCAGCGCATTATTGGTGAGGGACTCATGTGGATGCTTGACTTGGCAGCACGGATCAGGAGTTCCTCTGAGATCCGCTCGCGTGTCCAGAAAACCTTTATTAAAAGCAGTGATTTATCTAATCTGGAGCCAAGAGCGACGGCATGTGGAACCACGAGGGGTGGATTAAACCACCGGTGTCCCGGAGACGCTCGCTGTCACGTCCTGCTCCTCGTCCTCACCGCTCGGCGCCGGTCATCCATTTCCTTTTATTCCTCCCTTTATCCGTTAATCCCCCGTCGATGTTGCGGAAACGGAGATTCGGGAAATCAGTTTGCTGTAAGGAGGAGGTGAAAGGTCAGATCAGGGGGCTCCCGCACGGAGACGCTGGCCAGAAATCTTTCAATGCATCGCAGCACATTCAAGGGTTCATTGATGGATCCTTGAAGGATTCAAGGAAGGAAATTTCTTGTGTTTGTGCTGGTTTTTGAGATATTTAAAGGTAACAAAAATAATAAAATCTCAAATCTAAAGGCAGGAGTTCAAACAATTGCAATAAAAAACAATCTTCAAACCACATACGGTACAAAAACAAAGAAGCCACAGACACTCAAGGGTGTGTAAGTGTGTGTGTGTGTGTTTGGTTGATCAAAGAAAGTAAAAAGCTGTGCAGCAATAATCCAGCCTAGGCAGATTTTCATTTTCTCCCTGATTGAGTCTGAATTGGAAAAACATCTCATGGACACTGATGCCGCCGTGACATCACACTCCACACATCCGTTGGGTATTTTCATTTTCATGTGCGCCGAGGCTTTGAGATGATCCCAACGTGCATTCGTCAACAGAATATTCTGCGGACGGTTAATAATCTGTCGCTCACTCACAATTTCATCTGCAAAATGTGAGCTGGTCAGCAAAATAAAAAGTTGCCCTGCTACAAGAAGAATAAAACAGGCCCGTTTGTGCATTTTTATAGCTGAACCAGACAAAATGTAATGAAAGTGTCTCTCCACCCATATATCTATTATTGTTTCTACAGGCATTGCTTTGTTATAGCAGACATAACTTCAGGTAGTAGTTGATGGAAGGTCCCGCAGCAGCAAACCTCCAGGAAAAATAAAATGAAATAAAATAGGGTCTCGCAATTCTGTCACTTTTCGGTAACACTGTGATTTTCTAAATGTTCCAAACTTCCCACACTTTGGACACACTGCATTACCCTTCTTATGGCTTCCAAAAGATTTGAAATTGTTGGGGGGGAAGGGGGGGTATTGTGTGTCTGAATATCCTCTGCAACGCAACAATCAGAGCGGATGCAGGAATGACTCGATATGCTCTGAACCTGTAGGAGTATCGGGGATCAGGACTAAACATTGAATTTAGGATCGAACAGCAGCGTTGAGAAATGACTAAAGAAGCCACGAAGGAGAAACCACAGCTGTGCCGGACCAGCTCGACTGGGCGTGTCGAAGGTCACGAGAAAGGTCACTTTGATGAGGCTGATTGCTCAAAGACGTTGACGTGTGTTTCTCCTATCACCGATGTTTGTTTGCTAATAGTCAACATATAGAACTGGCTGATAGAAGTGGCTGATGACTTCAAAATGACTTCCATTCTTTCCATTAGCAAAGGCGTGTGGAGTTGCTGTGGGTGCAATAAATAAAGTCTTTATATAGCCCAGAGTGAGGAGCACCAAGAACTGAAAGAAATACAACAATGATTGTGTTTCGTGTCCTAATCAGGCTAAATTACAGAGCACTTTCAGAAATCCAACAAGGTGTTACATTTCTCCTGTGAAGACAACAATCAGAGGCAATTTGCTGCTGCGAAGAGGGGTTACAGGGGTAGCCGTGGCTACCTAAAATATCCCTAGCATAAGGTCTTTGCTGCCACCACTGGAGACCCAAATGCTTTGAAATTGCAGTTCCCTATCTGGCCGACTCGCTGGTGTCTGCTATTATTAGCCCACGTGGCTGACGGCGGCGGCGGGGCTGCTAACGCTGCACCTGTGTGCACAACCAATACTCCAGCTCACTTTTCTCTGCGTGTGCATTGCTCTCCTGCGTCCCTGCGATGGGCCTGCTCCCCGATGGATCTCTGCTAATACCTGGCAATTTCTGACACCTCCAGACAGAGAAGAGAGGGCGGAAACCAGGGCCATTTTAGAGGGACAATGATGGCTGCAGAGGCACAGCGGCATGTTGTGTTGCTTATAACGAACTGAGAGACACAATAGAGTTCCCAGAATGCAATGCTCCTTGCATTTACACATCTCGGCCACCACATCAAGCAGCATACAGCATCGGGAACAATCCAACGTGCATAAAATGTCTATCGTTTTTCATCAAAATCAAAGAGTCGACATGACTGTTGGTGCATCTGAAGCCTGAAGGACGTTTACATCAACTCACTTGCTGTTGTCTCTTGTAGGAAAGGTTGAGAGAACCAATCCAGGAGCCTCATGTTTACTGCGCGTTCACAGCTCCGTGGCCGTGGACCTCCTGCCGAGCCTGGATGGGGATGATCTCTTCACACCGTCCAGCCTCTTCTGTTTCCTTGAGAATGTCACCTGTTCTCGCTGCTCCAACTTTTCAAATGTCAGAATAAAGTGAGTCAGTGGCAAATAATACAACATTTGGTTCTTATTTTTAAACTTTAAATGTAAATATCACCTAAATGTCAGCAAGTTGAGATTTGTTCACTTTTAGTGATTCCTCAAAAACTAAGATCAGCCACCTCTTCTGAACAGACAGACAACTTTCTATAATAGAGATATAATCTATAATAGATATAATCTATAATCAGCCAAATTGTAAATCTGTAATTAACTGCCACTATGATTTTAAATGAATTAATGCATACCAATGTTGTAAAATAAATAAACACTTATATATATTCTGCTTCTAATACCTTCTTCAGTTTTGGTTTGTGTGTGTGTGTGTGTGTGTGTGTGTGTGTGTGTGTGTGTGTGTGTGTGTGTGTGTGTGAAACAGCTCTGAAATGGTGATAAATATCAGTGGTGATGGACAGCAGGAGGTCATGAAGACAGACAGAGGAATGCGACAGTTTCCACAGTGATCGGTGACCATCGTGACCGCAGATGGGTGAAAAGAGAAACGAGCGCGCAGGAAATGAAGCGGAGAAAAGGCTGAGCCAACAAAAGAGCAGAAAACACATCCTCCCCGTTTGTGTCGAACATCCATATTCATAATTGGCGGGAATGAATAATGCGCCCGTGCTGTGCGCGACCGCGTGCTCAGTCCGTGCTGTCTGACCGTCGTCTGGACCGCCGTGGCGTTTGGGTCGCCACCACATGAGAGGACTGAGGACGTGCGACCCATCCAAGCCCGTGCACCTCTGCATTCACAGCCGGATCCATGTTCTGGAGCAGCTCATGGTGACGCACATTTCTCAGAGGTGCTGGCGGCCTCATTGTTTTTAGCTGCTGCTAACATATGTACCTCTCACTGTGCGCTTGGTAATGATGCAAAAGTGTTTCATTAAACGTGACGATATTTATCAAGCAGCAGGGTCTCTGTGGAGGGGAGGACACCCCTCCCCCCGCCCCTGGGGGAGGTAGCTTTTAAAGTGCCTGCCAGCTTTTGTTTGTCCCATGGAGCTTTTCGTGGACTTCAGATGTTTAGTAAATGGCGCGGAGGACAGGGAGGGGAGAGGTTAAGATCATTAATGCCTGCCTGTGTCCTGGATTAGGGCACATTGATTTTAGGTGAAGGCGTTGGCTTTAGCTGTCTCTATTACTCTTCTGTCTCCGACCCAACAGGGATGGATGCCTCTCTTCTAAATTCTGACCAAACTCCCGGCTGTGTAATCGTTCTTTCCCTTTCAAGCATCCGTTTTAGTTTCAGGACTGTCTGACTGAGCCTTGTTAGCATTGGACACAATTTCCACTCTGTCCCACACCGACAAGTGACCTTTCAAAGCTTATAATAGCAGCTTTAGCGGTTAGCATCAACACGTCCAGGCTCAAAAGAAACCTTCAGGATAAAAAGGTAGAAAAGTTTTTGGTGAAAATAAACTGCTCTACAGCCATGAGTTGAGGTGATACATTATGCTGTCTTATTTATCCTTAATTGTCAGTGAAGGTTTTTTTTTTCCCCCTGTATCTGGCCACCAACTCTCGTCACATCTCATTAAAATAGCAAACGCAGGACTAAAACGCTGACATGAAGCCTGCCATATCTGGCCCTCTGTGCAGGATGGTGTAATCAGCCCAGTGCTGCCGCTAAACATTATGTAAATACAGATAAGGTAAATCCTCAGAGGCTAGATTACCTCATTCTATACTTCGATAGGTCAACAGAAACATGGATACTGAATAATGACCATGAATTGAACAGAAGTGTAAATACTGAATAAACTAGCATAACTGTAATCTGACCTACAGCTTTAATGACCGTACTTTAAACTGATGGTATTCTTGTTAAATGGAAAATCGAAAACGTAGGAAACACGTTCCCCAGGATCAGGAAACAAACCTGTCCGTCCGTGTTTCTGACTCTTCTGACTCCTGTAGTGTCTCTGATATGAGGACAAAGGCCAGTAAATGTCAAATGCACGGTTAGACTCCCCCCTTCTCCCCCACCAAACTGTTCTCCCCCGCAGGCTTTCAGCTTCACAGACTTCATGCTGACTGACTTCACACCGTCGCCGTGTCATAGACGTGCACGAGCGGCACGCTGGGACGATCAAACATGGGCGACTCACGCCAGGCAGCCGGCCATAATGCAGCAGCAACACATCCCAGCTAGACATCAGACTTCTTCCTCATCTTGGTTATTAAAAAAAAAACTCGTCCCCCAACGTGGACGGAAACTTTCCCACCGTCTCCTGGATCACCGCTGGGGGGCCGCGACCTTAAATGTCACCAGTTATCTCCAAGAGGCTTCGCAGCTCATATAGGATAAAAACACGATTCCTTATTCACACCTTCCTCTCGCTGTGTCGTGGATTTTTATTTGCACGTTCGATGCCGCCTAAAACATGTTCTCAATTAAAAACGTCTCCCTAGTTTGCGTAACTGAAATGATCTGAGGGGGAACGGAAACACTGCTGTCCAATTAAAGCGGCAACGTTTTATTTCCTCAGGCCCCTTTTGCACATGATCCAAATATTCATGACATTTGGAAGAAACTGCATAGCACCCCCCCCCCCCCCCCCCCCCCCCATCTCTGCGAGGTTAATTGTCTCTTGGAATCCATTTCAGGCTCTCATATTCCTCTATCGCCTGAGCTATATCGATATGACTTCATTATTCCAGCAAACAAAACAGCTTTTCCAAACATAACAAACCCCATCATCTCTGAACTGTGGGGAAGACGGCGTAAACTGAGTTTCCATCAGTTTCCAGGGGGTGTTCTCCATCTGCTCACCTCGATAAAACATTCAATTTAATTTGTGTTTACACGCTTACACTGGCGGCGTGTTGGAGGAGAGCTCAGTTTTTGGAGGCTTCCACTCACCATAGAATTAATTACCTGCATCAAATACGCCCCCTCAAACACAAGAGGGGCACGTGAGCTGTAGCAAATCTTCTGCTAATCTTTCGCCAAACAAAACTCCAGCGCGCCATGAAAAGAGGCGAACTCTCTGAGCTGCTTAAGCCGCGTTTCCATGGGAGCATCTCTAAGATACTGTACCATGTTCTCTTGAAAAGGGGAAAGGGGTAGGGGGGGATCCTTGGGGGGATCTTTGAGCAGGACGACGCCTCCGCCACGTCAGGATCGCCCTGACTCGCTCGTGAAAACATCTTAATTAAAGTCGCTGGTGAGACAAATCGGGCTCAAGGTCTACGCTAATGATGCGGCGTAGCCTGCTCGCTTTCAGGCCCACTTTCACGTGCACGCTTCCTCCGTGTGTGTGCGTGTGTGTGTCTGGCAGCGCGATGATGGGAGGGTTCAGCGCTCTGACAGCGTGGTTCCATTACTACGGCCCATTGTCCTCCATCAGGCTCAGTGGGATGTTATCTGCCTCGACCAGACTCATCTCCTTACAATGCTTCATTACCTGTGGAGAGTGTGTGTCTCTGTGTCTGTGTGTGTGTGTGTGTTCTCATCACCAACATTGTTTCATTACATGCCTCTCCCCAAGCTTCGCTCACATTTCCACCTGTCTCATTACCCAGTGAGAGGCGGTATCCTTTCCAGTCATATTTACAACACAGACCTTTAGGCTCTCAGGGGGTCGCGCACGCACGCACGCACGCACGCACGCACACTAGAATTATTCTTGACATGAGTGAGCGTGAATAATTACTTAAACTTTATATAGATAAACTCAAAAGTTGATTCATCATCATCATCAATAAGCAGTTTTCCATCTGCTGATATCTGGATCACATCTACTAAAATTTGCTGGAATCGGCACTTTTTATTCCTTAGGTTTCAGGTTCTTGTATTTTCCAATATGGGTCATTAGCGTTCTGGGTCTGGCCCTGCTCATCTGCTCCTCTGGTTCCGAACCTCACCATCATTCCTGACCGTCTCCTGGCCAGCTCCGTCCTCCAGCTCATCCACCTCTCGTGGTCGCCGAGCTTCTCCCGGGCTGGCTGGAGCTATAATCCCTCTGTGTCACCGGTCTCATTTCTGGTGGCCATCCACTAAATCCCCCCCCAGGGAGACCTAAAGGAGGATTGTTGACCGGACAGCCCAACCGCCGGCTGCTCTCTGTGGGACGCCTCCTCTCGAACTTCTGAACCACTTCTAATGTTCCACCTTGCAGAGGAAATTCATTTCTTGATTCAGATTTGTTTGCACGGTCCGTTTCCCAACTCGTGCCCTCCGACGGAGGCCAAATGAAATCCCAAATCACGTGGGGAAATCCATCACTCCCGCATCCCTGAAGTTTCTGGTCCCTGAATGCGGCAGGAGGAAATATTAGCCTGCTGATAAAATGAACAATCTGACAGCGAGTGGGGGTTCAGGCTGGATGCCTCCGCGCTACTCTGCTCACATCCAGATGATTCAAAGTCAGTCAGCGCCAGCGTGCACGAACATGATGACAAGGCTGGAGGCTGCGGCCTGTCACATCAAATAAGAGTCTGTCAGCACATCACAGGAAGTCTATTGATCATCCAGCCCACTTTAAGGGTGTCGCAGCGTGGCTGACAAAGTGAATGAAAACAAACAAAATGGGGACAGGAGGGTTTGGGAGAATCTATAATTAGACCTAATTATTCCAGATTACGCAATCAGTGTGAAATATCTGCATGTGATTCTGATATAATTTACACCTAAAATCCAAATGAGGAGTTCAGAAACTTCAGAATGGCCACCCAATTTCTTTTTTTGATTTCTCCTTAAAGATGATTTTTAAAGGTCCTATTTATAAGGGAAACAAAAATGGTCTATTTTACCTGGAATGAAGAAGAAAATCAAATCAAACCTCAGATCCAGAATTATCCAATAAACAGACAATTCAAATAATACAATCTAGGCCGTTACAACTTCAGCTAAGACACATAGTGACTCTCCAAGCCCTCGTCAGACCTCTGTATTTTTAGTTTTAAAGGCTTTTCTGTGCTGTCATGGCTCTGCGCTCTTCAAATCAGTGATGTTAGCGTTCAATGAGTTGTAGCAAAATGAATTTAGGGAGCAGATTGGACGTGAAGGTCATGGTCTAAGCTGACATTTGATGCTTTAATTGATTTGAATTCAAGTTGGAAGACATATCTGGCTGCACACATGGGCCTATTTTTAAAGCCTTCAACATGATCCAGTCCTCAGTTTCTCTAAAGTCTTTGGATTCACTCAAAAGCTTCCCTCAAACCTGTTTTCAGAATTTAGGCATAATTAGAGCTGTGGTGTTTGAGCGGGGAGCCGACTTACCTGGAAACAGAAAGATTCAGATTTTGCATGTTTAGGAGTTGCAGATTTATACATTTTACACATCCTCTCATTTAACGCCGTCTCGTCTCGTCTCCTTCCTTCCTCCCCTTCCCTCCTCTCCCCTCCCCTCTCCGATCCCTCCTCCCCTCTCCCTTTCTCCCTCTCCTCTCCTTCCTCTCAACTCCCCTCCTCCCTTCTCTCTCCCCTCTCCCTTCCCGTCCTCCCTTCTCCCCTCTTCTCCCTCCCCCTCTCCTCTCCTCCTATACGAGCAGGTTTCTTCCTGATAAAAGGGAGTTTTTCCTTGCTAATTTTCCATGCTAATGGTCAGGATCACATCCCTGGCAGGGAGGTTGATGCAATGTTGACATTTATATGCTGGTTTAGGCTTCTCCATCAGCTCAATCAATAAGTCAACATTTTATGCTAAAGGCCTTCTCCTCAGCAATTAGAGTGAAGCGATACCCCCGTGACGTTCTTCACCTGCTTTGACCGTTTTCAAAACACATAATGAGCTCATTACTATTTATAGTGTTGTTTTTTTAATCGATTTACTCAGTTTATTATTCTTTGTGCAAGTTTGATATTCAATAATAAATTGTGAATTTAAATGATTGCTTAACATTAGCAAAAAGCAGTAGAGGAGCCACACGTACACACACGTGCACACACGCTAGATTAGATAAACACTTAGCTGCTGTGCCTGACCGCGGGTCAATAACGGTGGTGTGGTTGGCCTTGTCACTGGCTCAGCTGCACTCTTTAATTACACACTTATCGAGCGGCCAGGATGTCGATAAGACGTTTAAGCCTCTTAATCCTCGTTGTATTAACATGGACAATATGCACATAGTTAATGTATTAATTCTCGGCCGCGGTGGAGGGCTTGTTTTTGATGCCCCCTGCATTTCAATCCAGCCACCAGCTGGGGTTTGCCCAGAACGTCGATAGAAGCAGGTCAAATTGATCAGTTTGAGTGGTGGCGGCGACGATGGCGGCTGAAGATACTTCCTGCCGAGCCCGTCCCACGCTGCCAGCTCCTCCCCGTGCTGCGCAGGACATGGAGAATAAAGGGCAGATTGAGGCTGATTGGAGGAGCCGTCTTCAGCTGCTTCCTGTTGTCTGTTCCAGCTGAGATGCTGCACGTATCCCCCTGCAAACACAGATGGGAGCTACTGCTGAGGGACTCACTCCTTCACCTCTGCGATGGCATCGAGGCGCCAACCCATGAATGGTAAGCACCTTTGGGTGGAGCTGCCCACGATAGAGGGGAGAGGGTCCCAGGCTGGGCAGGAGGTGCAGGGCCAGAGCTCAACCCAAGTATGAGAGGGAGAGTGTGGCGTGTTATACAGCTGACTGACAGCTGGTTGATGGACTGAACCCTCCATAGTGCTGCTCAGCGGAGAGGGTTCCACCCTCAGTGGGGTCTCAATCCTCCACTGGAGATGAAGACATTGAAACTGATCCGTTTCATCCCGGTGAAAGTCGCACAGTTCCAGTAAAGGAGAATCACCTTGTGGACATGTCCACAGCATCCATATACACTGACAGGGATCACAGCCGGGAATAAGCAGCCAAATCCAGATTTGTGTCAGAGAGCCATGTCACAGGAGGTACGAGTATCCAAGGATCCAAGGAATATCCATGGGGATTAATGCTGCTGAAGGTTTCCCTTTTTTCTAGGAATCCTCGTGCGGGTCAAACATGTCTGGTTGAATCAGTCAAACGACCGAGCGCAAAGCTGAAGCCCTTCATGTGTGCGGAGCATTCGGAGCGGCACGGATCAGCTGCGACACCGGTATTAGCCCACAACAATTAGAGGGATTACTGACGGAGAGAGGGAGCCACTAACAACACAACAAGTGACGTCGGCCACGGACGCGCTGTCATCCCACCGGTTCACCAACATCAGGAAATAGGTGGAATTTCGCTGGATTCCAAAGACGCTCCTGAATGTTGTGGAGCTGCAGCGAAGCAGCTAATCATCAGTTGTGCCGCTGCAGCTTCAAACGCGATGCCGTACCTGCTCCCGTTAGCAGCACAGCAGTGGGCCATTAAACCATCAAAAGGAGGCACTTATCTTTACTCCACCGCAGAACTGCATACATTTCCTGGGGGAAAAGGAAAAAAGAAAGGAAAAACAGCGGCGCCGATAGAAGCGGAACATTAAAGGGTTTTTTCCAGAATTATTTTCTTACAGTGGGATTAATTTCTGAGACTTTGACTTTAAATACAAACACAGTATTTGATAATCCGGAAAAAAGCTTCACCGTCAGATCACACGCCTCATGCTAACACGTACAATCGGGATCGATGAATCTGAGCTGTCACACAGGTGAACCAACTCACAGCTAAAGAGCAACCTCACGACACTGCGTCAAATGACCTTTGACCTTTTAAGTACATCTCAGTGGACTCCACTAATGTAAGAATAAAGAGACATGGAGAGACTCCTCATGTCAGTAAAAAACACGCTGAAGCATCTGAATCTCAACAGCATCGTTTAGTCCCACGTTTTCACTTCCATCAGAATGGTTCTAGTTGCTGTCAAGTCTTCACGTGCACTGCAGCATAATGTCCTTCAGACTTCCACCAGGAAAAACTTAAAAGGTCAGAACTAATTAATTTAGCAATTATCATTAGCGTCTAGCAAGCTAGCTTACACGGGGGATCCTGAGCAATCGGAATTGCCAACCTGACTTTCAAAGGCAGAAAAAAACGCAGTTTCTCAGTCAGTACAGGAAACTTTGAGGAAATTGTTTGGCCCAATTGACCAACCAAACTTTAGGCAAGATGAGCCATGGCAAATTTTATTTTTATTGAATTTTTTTTTTTCAATTGGAACCGACAAGAATAACAAAGTGATTCTCAACATTTTTAAACATGTACATAGTTGGTTTTTCTGTTCACGTCAGGAGAAGTTTCCATTTTCTTATTACAGACAAGTGTTAAAATTTGAAAAAAAGATTTAGTCTTAATGATTCACTTCTGTCAGCTCTTCCCTCCATCTGCGAGCAGATCATAAATGTGGCAACAGTCACACGTGCACACGTGTAACAGTCAAATCAATAAAAGACCCAATAAAACAATGAGGACACCAAACTATCATAGACACTAAAGGGGTTAAGGCAACAATAGAAAAATAAAGAAATAGTAAAAACAATAAAAATGTTCTTCTCTGTTACACAGACTTGCACATGGTCCTAGAAGAAGCTCTAGTGAAAATTATTCACATTGTTTGCTCTTTTTACAGAATCCTCCACTTTACACAGTATTTACAGCATAACAGAACCTACCTGACCAAAGAAAAGTCAGTCAACTACAATTAACATGAACACAATGCTAATTCAAAAAGGTCAAACGGTATCATGTCATCATGGGCAGCATGTAAAAACATTTACACACAGATAGTGTTTTACAGAAGTCCTCCAATCCCATATCAACTCAAACGTCTGAAGATTTGTGGGACTGAACAAATGTCCACTGCTGCGTTAAACGTGATGAGCACAGATACGGTTACATCACTCGACTTTTGTGTGCACTGTGTCAGATTTACAGGGGGGGGGGGATGAAGACGGGTGCAGAGACACACGGATGGACGAGGACGAGACAGGGACACCGGGACAGTCACTGAGCGTGGTGGGAAAAAGGGTTTTCTTTGAGGGAGCACGAGATGATTTGGGATTAAAATGAAAAAGGAATGTTGAAAGTTTTTACCCATTATTGAGGGTTTTTTACCAGCCTGGTCTGTCGGAGCAGCTCCTGTTGAAAATATTCCACTTGGAAAGATCCTCGATGAGACAAAGTGGCCGCGCACACCGAGTGCCTCTGTCTCTGAGTGTCAAATCTGCACCTCAACAGTCCGGACACGTCTCTTAAACTGATTCTACATCAGATTTAATGGCGCTGAAGCGTTCTGAGTGACAGGATTAGTCATTAAAAACACCAAAAACACCATTTCTGGACTGTTGCTTAAATAAAACATGGTGATGATTAGCAAAGAAGCAACTAAATATGAGTTTAGGGGAAAGAAAGTGGAGGCAAAGTAAGACTGAACCTCGATTACATGGTGCAAAAAGAGGAGAAAAAGACGATGGAAAGAGGGACAAGTGTCCGTCCTGCATCTCTAGTGAGTTTTAGTTTTGAATAGGTTTATCTGCCCTCATACTGACGCCTTCAGCGAGGGCAACAACGCGCCACCGCCGTTTATTCTGATGATGAACAGCAGAGGAGGAGAAACCAGAGACGGAGGAGTCAAAGATGGGGAGATTTTGCTGGAGTGAAGAGGATTAAATGGGATTAGAAAGGCGTGCGTTACAGGGAAGGTGCAGGTCAGACAGGTAAGGGGAGAGAGGGACGAGACGAGGGTGTTTATGTGAAAGGAGGAAGATGATTGAGGTTGCATGAAGAAATGAAAAGAAGCAGGATGAAAAGAGGGGAGAAGGAGGGCAAGTCAGTGGATGATGTCATCACAATAACATCCAAATGGACGTAGGTGTCTTCAACCCTAAACAGATTTCAGATTTAAAAATGGAACCCTGCACGCTGCCCTCCAGCCATATGTGGACTCGTCTCCTCCCGGGGGAGCTGCCACAATATTGTTCCGTGATGTAAAAAAAAAAGAGAAAATGCTGAAATGAAAGGAAACAAATGCTGCCTTCAGGGAACGTGCTCGCCTCAAACTGAATTATACAGCTTTTATTAAACACGAAAGGACTCTGAAGTCAGATTTCTGTGTCCTGATATCTGAAAAATGAAAGCTACAGATGTGGACATGCGGGGCGATGAAGGTGACATGACGGGGACGAGCTGAGGCTGTGAGGTGTGGAGCACAGCAGCTCGGCGGCAAATGAGCAGGAAGCGCAGAAGGAAGATCATGGAAACTCCTGCGTTAATATGACTGGAGGTGTGAGAACGAGTCTGACACGCAGGGACCTGCTGGCATATAAAGATCCAGGCTAGCATGACGCAGCGTTAATTAACTGCCGCTCCTTTACGCTCCGTGCTACACCTGATCCTGACAAGGTCATTTTAGAATATGTTCAATTTTTCCTCTCTACTCAAAGCTAAAATCACACGATTGACAGCTGAACAGATGGGTCAGGGGAGAAAACCTGATGTCATGGATGCACAGACGCTTGTCGGGAACACAAGAAATAAAAATCAAGGCTGTAAATAAGCTTTAGAACTTTATAAAAGAAACCAAGTTCAGCCTGGAATAATCAGTAATAATAATCAATTCCACATTCAGATATACTATTGTACAGTTTGAGCAGGGACTTGCGTCATTTTTACATAATAAATCGTGAAGGTTAAGAATGAATCATGATGAACCAGAACAAAAAAACAAAACAAACATGCTATGCTAAAAATGCCGCTAATGTCGCCCGACAAACCAGCTGAAAGTGCTGGTGTGTGAATTAACTGCATACAGACACATGGAGAACAGCCAGTGTGTGTGTGTGTGTGTGTGTGTGTGGGGGGGGGGGGGGGGGGTCCTCTTTCAAACTGAGCATGAAAAGATCACGTTATGGTGACCTCCAACTTTACAAACAAACATGGAGTCCATATTTAGGCCACGCAGACCGCTGGAGCGCCTCAGAGTCTCAACTGGGAAACCTTTGCCCCGATCAACTGGTTTGGCTGGACGAAATGGATCAGACACGGTGATAGAAACGACACATTTACATTTACAGAACACTAATGTGATTCCAGCCACACCACACACACACACACACACACACACACACAAACACGTAGGCACGCACACGTAGGCACGCACCTGCGCGGGCTAGCTGTTTGCTTCCGAAGAAAAGAACAGCCTTGAAAGTCCAGTCTGTGCAGTGTGTGTGTGTGTGTGTGTGTGTGTGGATTTACGCCGTGCGTTAGTTTGTTTAATCATCCTGTCAGACTGAAGAGGAGGGGCGTGGCAGTCCCATAGCGAAGAGAAGAGGAGGAATGAAAGGAGGAGGAGCGGGAGTAGGAGGACGGCTTTAGTTGTTCTGAAGGCAGTCGAGATCCACTGAACAGCAAACATTCCCGTTCTGAGCCGCAGGAAGAGAGAGCAAAGAAAAATCGTGATAATTGTGCATAATAGTGCAGCTAGCGTCCAGCTGGATAAAAAGTTAAAAATATGTGTGATTTCATTAAGGTATTAAAACAGGTCAGTTCACACAATTTGCAATCATATAACCACTGCAGTCCATCTGTTAAACTTCTGGTGTGGCTGTTACGCTCAGAACTGAGTTATCAGTAAACTGATAACACTATAATGTCACTTTTATCACCCGAAAAGCATCAAATCTCAGTATTATTTCCTTGAAAACTATTTTTAAAAAGCACTTAACATGTTTTATAACTGTCTCACGTGAAACAGAAGCTAGCAATGCTAACATTAGCCACCTCAATTTACACATGTAAATGCCCCAAACACACAAAACAGGTCAAAGAAAGTGAAGATGAACAGATTTGTTGAGTCAGATCTGTTTTGAAGCAAACAAAGAAGAAAGCGTCTTTCTTCCCCCTACCTTACACTTGCAGGTGGTACAAGGTGAGTTAGGCATATGCCAGGTGTCTCCGCTGAGACGCATGACGCCTGCGGGGTCCTGGCACGTCTGTCGGATGTCATATGACAGGTTGTCAGCCAGGCAGGGGTCTGCGACGCAGCGCGGGCAACACTCGCCCTCCACCACCGCGGTGTACTCACACACCAGCACGGGGCAGACCAGGGACCAGCAGTCGACCTCCCCCTCCTGCAGAGACGCACGCAGGTGAAAAGGAAGCGAGAGAATAGATGTGAGAATCGCAGACTCAGCTCACCTGCCAGTTTCTCATTAATGGGGGGGGGGGGGGTAATTGCCCCAACCACAAACACACCCACGCAGGCAGATCATTTTTTATGCTGCGACTCAAACTATTTCTGACATTTCTGGCATTAGCAGGTAGCTGTTTTTGCTACATCGCTCAACTCATCAATGGAATTATGGCTGAAAGTCATTTGTAAGTCAGCTCTGACAACAGTTTTAGCCTCATCGCTACTTAGCAGCTCACGTGTTACAACCACGGATATTCCGATGGTTCTGTTTGGGCTCGAGTGAGCCGGGAGAGTTCTGTGTACTGACCAGGCAGCGGCACTGCTGGCAGCCGTACAGCCAGGACGCTCCGCTGGGGTAGAGGGTGCGTCCGCTCTGGTCCAGGCACTGACTGCTGGGTCTGTTGTCGCAGCTGGGGCAGCAGAAGAGATCCTGGTCTGGGTCCCCACAATCGCAGGGTCTTCGCCTGCAGTACGTGTGGCCGTCCTACACAGCAGAGGTCACAGAGGTCACTGTTGTGTAAACTGGGTGGTCCACAGGCCTTCTGCAGCTGTCTGTGGAGTATCGAGTCCCATAGAGGCACTACTGGGCTTTTCCAGCACTGAGTTCAAGAACTGTACGAGAAAGCTGAGGTGTGTTTGTGTGTCACCAATCTCCACTTTCTAAAAGCAATTTGAGCCTCACAAATGAAGCAAATATGGCTTTTGAGTGCAGAAGAAATTGCTGGATCCAAATCAGCTGCTGTGATCTCTCCCAACTGCATTTGAGGAAAACGTGTCCTCCCTGGAGCCCAGACTGTCTGGCCCAGTGGGAGCAGAGTAATGGAGATGTGGAAATGGTACTTTAAATGTATGGAAGCCTTGAAACCGCTGTGTGGAACCTACACTTTAACCAGTGTGTGTTGTCCTGCTACACAAATCACAACCAGCGTTAAAAGTGGGAATTTTGAACGCAGGCATCTAAAAACACACGTTCGTCGTGTAAAACTGGGCTCTGAAACCCAGAAGAGCTCAGCAGCGACGCTCCCTTTCGCTTTCCTTCCTACAGCCTCTGACTTTCAGAACTAAATCTCGATTCCCCTCAAACTTGTAACACACAAAATGACGTCAACTAACGGCTCTTCTGTAGCTCTTGAGGACGCATCTCTAATGATCTAAATAGCTTCCTCTGTGAGTAAAATCAGCTTTTTAACCTCCAGAAGAATCATTATCACCCTCGCGGTGGCCACAGGTGGGTCATTCGCCAACACAGCCGCAATCTGTATCATAAGTCACGGATCTAATGAAGGTCCGGGCGGGACGGTGGCGGGTTTGCCCTCTGCGGCGGAGCAAAGGTCATGAGCGGAGCTCAGTAATGTTCGGTTGTTTTGGCGTGTCTTCCTGTGTCCTCTTTCAACAGGACAAAAAGAACGTGCGCACAGATAACGAAGCGTTGCAGCCAGAAACCCGACAGTGAAGGCGCACCGACAGCTGCCACAGATACTACCGTCTATTACCGTGTAATAACTGTAGTGGAGCGGGAGAGCGTATCCACGCACGCCCTACCTTGCAGGAGCAGATAGCGCAGCGGTCGAAGCTGGGTTTCCAGTCCTCTCCGTTGCGTCTGATGCCCCGCTCCTGCGGGCAGTCGCCGCTGCATCCTGGACCGGACGTGCACACGCAGTCGTAGCTTCCCGGGAGGTTGACGCACACGCTGTGGTTCCAGCAAGTGTGTGTCTGCAAGCTGCACTCGTCGACGTCTGGAAAGCAGAGTCACAGGAAACTGAAACGTGTCGGAAGAGGTACTTCTGGGCGTTTTTCGTGATCATTTGAGTTTCCATCTTTGTAAGGACCCTCAGCATCTCTCACCATTCCCTCACCATTCATGCATCTCCTGCTTCTTATTCTACACCCAAATGTGACCTTAAAACCCTAAAAGAGCCTTTCGTGGTTGCTACAATCACCCAAAATGTCTCACAAATGTCCTCACTTTGCTAGTGAAATATGCATCCTGCAATGTACCATGTAGAAACACACACAGCAATCATTTAAATTATGTTAGAAGTAATATTCTGGTGCTCATCAGCATATTTATTTATGCCGAATACATTAAGTGACATTTAGAACTGGAGTGTTGGACAGAGAAGGCAGCTCACCCTGAGGAAATATTTACCTTTCCTGGCAAGGAGCCCGGCAAGTACCAGCCGAGACATTTGTAATCATTTGCGTTGCACAGAAATTACTATTTTAGCCCTCAAGTCCATTTAATCATCCCTCCAAATAAATAGAGACACACACACACACACACACACACACACACACACACACACATCATGCTTCTTATGTCTGACACCAAAGTAAACCAGCTAAACAAACACAGCTGACCCCTGGTCACATAAAGCAGTTTGACCAGTTTGACCATCGGAGGACTGACTTGTCAGCTTTTACCCACTTTTCTTCTGCACAAACTGAAAGAGGGGAGCTGACAGACAGCATTTCCATCTGGTTTTCTTTATCAGCCCGGCGCAGGAAACGGGGTGACAAAAGTCTGCCCCTGCTTTTATCAAGCCGTGACATTTAACACTCTTTATTTCCTCATAACGAGAGGAAAAAGACCAGAGTCCCTCCGACAGGCGCGCTGCTCTCTCCTGCCAGCACCTGCTGCCTGCAGACATCGATCACACCCACGCGCCGCTGACAGCACGACACCGCTTTCTGAACAAAGGAGAAAACCAGCATTTATTTTTTTAGTTGTAAGAAATGTATGTGTGCATGGTAAGGAGGCAGCAACAGCAGCAGCGCGCTGGTTTACTTATGGCTGATTTGAAAGAGATTTTTCAGCTTTTCTTTGCTAGCAACACCTCTCAAAGAAGTACATCAGTGATATAAGAAGTACCTTATATCAAATCTGAGATTAACCAGGACTAATTAAAGTCATTAGGTGGATTTTTTTCTAACTGCTAACACTGAAACCAAACGCTCCACCATAGTTTGCGTCCTCAGATGCAGAAGGCTGATGTTGCCTGTTTCCCTCTGCAGCTGTAACAACATCCTGTTACGCCGCTAATGCAGTAATTGGGAGCATCACCCAGTTTTCCAGATACACACACAAAAGCAAACAAGTCAGATGAGAATTTAGCCTGCCGGTGACAGCATATTTGCATATGCTAAATGAAATCCGCATCAGCCAGCGAGGCATACTGTACCTCTGCCGGTGAAGATTTAATACTCTTCATGCTACATTTGCCTCATTCAGCCGTGAGCTGTTGCCCGGTGATGAGGTGTGGGGGTACAAGGAGACGCTGAAAGACAATCTTACAACTTACAACACAAAAGCCCTTTAAAGAAATTAGCTGAGCACATAGGAAAGCACTGCTAATAACAGCACATGCGCGTTAATCCAGGCGTGTGCACACACATGCACCCGCACACACGCACGCAACCTAATAAAGCAAAACAAATACATCCCTCTGACAAATGCTGGCAATTAGGAGCCATCATAAAGTTGGGTATCTGACTATTTAAATTCTCTTTAGATGGCTGGTCTCCAGGCAGCACATATGGAGAGGTCCTGTAAATGGCAGAGCCAGAGAAAATGATTACGTGCACGGCCCCGTGCCGCACTTTATGGCGTTTTCCCTTATCTTTATGCAGAGCGTGTTTATTAAAGCCACCTGCCTGTCCATAAAGCCTCCGCCGTGCACGTTCTGGGCTGCAGCTCTGTCATAAAACAAAAGCGCTGCTGCGTGGAGACGCTCCGCTCCTCCGCAGCACGATAAGAGGTAATAGAACCTAATGAAAAGTTACGACAGAAACATCCATTTTGACGACTGAAACGTAATGCTTCCTGACACACTGTAATAGTGTCGTGTGATTTAGTGTCTGCGGCGTCGTAATATGTAAAACTATTACACACGCACGCTCTCAATAGAGAGCACTGTAAAATATAGCAATCGCTCTAAATTTCAAAAGATTTGTCAAAAGCAGCAGCTTCCTACGGGCTGGACGGAGCATTTATAGCCTGTATCTTGATGTGCTGAACAGGGAAAGACTCGACGGCAGCCGACAGGACGGCGTGATGCTCAACGCTGCGACAAAGCGCTCATTTTTAGAGAAACAAGAAAACCTGTTGTGGTTTAAACGTTCCAGTGTTTGCATCTCTGAATTAGTGCACGGACGCGGAGCTCTGCGTCTGTGCGTCGCAAAGTTGCGCTCAACTCTATTGAAGCTATTCTGAAACAACCTCAAAGAGGTTACAAATTAAATTATTTACACAATTAAAGGACTGCACAGAGAAAAGAGCGTGTTTTCCCATTAGTCTCTTCTGTTTGGCTAATTATTGCTTTTGTGGTTGTCACTCTGTTGGCGAACACGCTGCCTGAAGTTTCTTTCCTGATTAGTGCGCTTCTGTTCTTTGCTTTGGGCCTTTTCACTCATTTAGAAATCGCAGTTCCGGTTTGCCTCCCCTGTTTGGGAGATATTAGAGAGAAGGAAGACGCGATTAAACTGTCACTGGTCCCAATTTCTGCACCTGAATCTCTGTCTCCCCCGCCAGCAGCTTAATTAATTAGATTTTTTCCAAGAAGGTGTGATGCCATCTCTATTTCTTCCTGTTTTCTGCGGTGGGTTGGTTAATCTACATGATTATTTTTGCATATGCCTCTCCAGCTTTGGAGGCTGACAGCACAACAGACACATTGTTCCCGTAAGAATTTATTCAACATCTTGATTAAAAAGTGTTTGATTTGATGAAATGATTCTTCACATGTAATCTCGTGCTTGCCAGCATTCCACCAGGACATTAGAAACACAGAGCGGTGGGGGGGGGGGGGTAAACACACAGCAACAGGTCAGTCTTATTGGCTCATGACTCAAAGACTGGGTGGCGTGTGTTTAAATAATTATTTTGTCAGAGCTGAGAACAGAAGCATTCCCCAGAAATATTTTTTTTTCTGTTTTACGTCACTTTATCAAAGAAAACGAGTCCTCTGAAGTGCTCACGAGTAATTACATGTAAGCTGACCACAGCAAGAACTTATTTCCGTTGTTGGTTTCACAGCAGTTAGAGACCCCGCAGCCATCGTGAAACCTAAACAATAACACCAAGGCTTTTCTTTTTTGGGCAGTTATCTCAAGGTAATAGTGGAACAAACTGAACGACGGCGAAGAAACTAAACAATAAAGGAAGCACGCTGCTCTTTTATGGTGCGAAACTGCACCGATGTTTGCAGCAACCTGTGTAAGAAATGTGTCTGTTACAAAAGCAGCAATTTTCTTTTTTATTCACTAAAGTAAAGTTCTACAGCTAAAGGGCAGATTTCAAAGGAAGGCAGATGATTGGATTAGGTATCTACAGTATGTTGAGTTTGGCTGTGTACATAATTGATGTTGTTATTTTATAGAAATACTGCATTTGAGTGGAGAATGTATCTGGAATGAATCCATAAATGTGACCTTTACCATCGAGAAACGATCCTTTAAATTAAAGGTATCATTGCTACAGTTCACAGCCTTCCACAAAATGTGACAAACTGCTCACTGTTGGTGTAAATATTCTACAAATGTCACAGTGGAATGAGAAATATTGCATTTTTGCAGGCAGATCCTGGGTTGTGAAAGCTGCTCTGGCTCTTGTTACAGCAGAAAATGTCTTTTTTGCGACACTCAAACTTTCTATTCACCCGTTTTAATGACTATTTCCACTGAATCACTTATTTTTTTGACTGTTTATGAACAGGAGAGGCTTAAAGAAGATGCCATTCAGCATTCACGCAGCAAAAGAGCAAACGGTGCTAGCAGCTCAATGTGTCCTCACCAATACAGGAGCTTCCATCCAGCAGGTAGGAGCCATTGTCATGGAAACCACTTCTGCACTCGCAGTGGTACCAGCCGGGCAGGTTGACACAGCGGGAGTGGTTGTGGCACTGGATCAGGCCCTCCGCACACTCATCGATATCTGAGGACATATAGGCAGGTATCAGAACACAAACCTCACACCTTTCATTGCAGCTTTATTTCTGTTCGTCCCCATTTTGGACACGTGTCCAATCAGATTCAAGTGTCCCGAAGTCTCTTCGCTCGCCAGAGAGCAGGAGTCAAGCGCTCTGCCTGAAGCCTCCCCTATACCCACTATAGGGCACTCTGTAGTGGATGCACCGTTTTGTAGACATTTTCCAATGTTAAGCCAGGATCACTGTATTCTCTGCAGTCAATGCATCCCATAATGCATTGTGAAAAGTAGTGGACAACCATTAACCAAGCAAAATATCCTATTAGCATTTGTGGATGTATGCAAGAAGCTGGCTGTCATGCTAATTATTAATAATGAAAGGGAATATTAATGACATAATAGTACATCAACAAACAACCGCAAAGTGATTCATAAATATTCAAATTATCCAGCGCTGATTTCGTATTTATTGCGCAACACAATGACAAAGAATACAGCTTCGCAGCTGAGTATCCGTAAAGCAGAATTTCAGCTCATCACTGAGTTCAGTCGGGCCGGCTCGCTAAGTAGAGGGTAGTGAAGAGGGAGCCAGTGTGTGATTATAGACACAGCCAAAGTCTCGAACTTGTTAGTCTGCAGAATCAGTTCTTCGCTAGGCCTCTCTATATTTTCCCCTCCTCGTACCTTCTGCTCTTTCTGCTTAGCTCACTTTGTCTCTGGCATGCAGTATGCATAGGCACGCCTGGCCCAGAGCCGCGAGGTCGTCACTCTTTCTCGAGAGAGTAAATCTCTCTCATCCATTATGTATGGCCCGAGCTCGGCTTCTCATCTGCAGCTTCCCCACTTCTGGATGTAAAAATCCAATAGCTGCACACACCCTTGTGGTTAAGGCGCGACCTTCAGTCACATCTACACTCACACAAATGCAAACTGTATCAGAAGAAACGTAAAGCTAGCAAAGTACTGTCATCTGTTTGCTATCTCATTATCAAAGAGGAGGAAATCCACCTCTGCCGCTCCGCAAATACCTGTACTTCTTTGAACTCTAATGGAATCAAAGGGAGGCGTGTTGTTAGTTTTTCCACTTTCTAGAGAATGAGCGCAAACTTCCATAAATCCGTACAGAGAGCATCATGTTCAATGATCGACTGGAAGAAGATTGTTCCAAATGTAAATCTCCTAAAACCTTCCTCTTAAAACCTCTGACCCGTCTGAACGGCTCCTAACGTGTCTGTATTGGTGAAAATATGAATGACAATGGTCAGGGTGAAAAGCAGGTGGTCCCTGGTGAGACATGATCCCAACAGAAGACAACCTGAGCTGATGGAGAACATGTAAAGATTATGTTTGTCCAGCCCCGGCAGAAATACCACCATGGATTGATCGTCTTGACCCCATATTCTACACAATGATCTCGGATATTCCAGGAATGGCTGGATGGATTGGGATCTGCGGAGGTCAGCGCCTTGAGCCATCCCTGACCTATGTTCGTGGTGGGTCAGATGAACCCACTTGTGCTGACCCGATCATCCGCCGGGCATTTCCATGAAGGTGTTTAGCTATTGAGAGTAATCTTTAGGTGACAAGAGCACAAAGCACCGAAAATCACCCACTCACATTTCACTTGCTGCAGACATTTACGGGTCTCTGGGTGAGCCGTTTAGCCGGGCGCCTCGTGGTTCTGCTGTAGGTAATAAGACGTGACAACCGCTGGGAGGGCTGCCGTCTGTCAGCCTCTCAGGTCAGAGATCCTATCGGAGCAGCACCATGAGATTCAATCACTGAGATCCCAGCGGATCATGGCCAGATTAAAGATGACTGCTGGCTGGCTGGCTGAGAGAGGTTGACCTCTTCACAAAAGAGCAGAAGATCTACGCATCAGGATGGAGATGCGGCATCTCTAAAGGCTGTTTGAACCGAACACGATGCAAATCACAATAGGCAGCTTCCTAAAAACAAAACGATTCGATCGGTAAATTATTGCTGCTGCACCATGCAGACAAGCCTGAAGTGAGTATAAAGTAGATTTAACCTACAGAATATATCCACCCACTGTTTAAGCTCGTTCTCCCAACAGGAAAAGGCAGGTTTGACGCACAATCACCTCACGACGATTCAGTCGATATCAGATCATTATTCATTTATTCATATTGATTCTTTGCTAACGTGCTGGACATCAAATACACATAGCAACATGTCGAGGCTGCACTTTCTGTCCCTTCAAACTCCTGCTTTGCATCGGCAGATAGGCGGCTTCTCCATCATAACAGGAAGAGAGGCAAAAAAGCCACCTTTGAACATCTAGAGCGTCGAAACAACCGCTGACACTCCTTCCACCCCTCCTAATAACAATTATCTAGCTCCGCTCTCCAACACGTCTGTCCGTAATTTATGAAAAGTGACTCTTCCTCCGAGGTGTTCCGGGGCTACAGAATGTGGCCACTGTAATTGTGCAAATCTTCTTTCATCCTCTGAGGCAAAAAAGGTGCATTTCATTGTCTGCAATTATGACTTTTTCCTTCTTCAACTGCTTCAGCCTTTTCTCTTTCTTCTGTGTGTGTGTGTGTGTGTGTGTGTGTGTGTGTGTGTGTGTGTGCATGTGTGTTACTCTTGGATACCAGTGTAGAACAACAGAAGTAGACTGTGTGAGTCTTTTGACCTTTTTTGTGCATATGTTCACAGCCAACATGAGAATTCACAAGTTTGAGGTAAGAAATTGCTGCTCTGACAACTACTGTGTTACAATTTAAATGAGTCTTTTTTTAGAGAGTACAATAACTATTTTCACAAGTATCCTGTTTACCTTTCATAACCTGTTTGTAATTCAAAGCGCTTCGTTAATTAAGGCTCAGTCCTTTAATGCCATTACCTCCCAGCTCATCCCTCTGCTGTGAACAAATGTGTTTTTCATAAACTGCAGTAAGCTCATTAGCTTCCACAGTCAGCAGCTCCGTGAGTGCCTGAGCTGTTTCTCCATCAAGCGCTGAATATAGAGCGAACATCTCCAACACACACCCACCCCAGGCATCTGTTTCAAAGGTGTTTTCTCTCTCCAGGACATCACCAAGTGAAGACCAGCACCAGGCTGGCATCCATTGGTCTGCAGGTGAAGCCCAGCAGCTCTGCCACCATCGACTCAAATCACACGGCACACGGACAAACTTGGAATAATTTATTCTCCTAAATGTATTCCTGTTATAACAAATGCTAAATCACCTATTCCATCACATGTCTTTTCTTTCTCTGGGGGCTAAAGCTACAAAAGCCCATTTGATTATTTCATTAAATATTAATCTTTTCCTTTGTTTGCTTTGGCTGTATTTAAAGAGTGTTTGTGTGTTGAACTGTGTCTATGTCAAAGGCTTGTATTTCCCCATTTCCTTCGGTTGGCCTCCATGACAACACAAACAGGCGCACTGAGGACCTCCTGCTCTGCCTGTGATTTTCCCTGCTGGGGTTCCTTGCAGACGTTGACAGCGTTTGAAGGTCCGCAAACTCTAACTCACTGAGGAAGCAAAAATGAATTCATACGGACTTTATCTAATCCTCGAGCTCTTGGGAAAAATCCTCTGTCTGTTTGAGCTTTTAAATACTGTAATTAGACTAATTCCAGCCTTACCAACCTGCTAAAACAGCATCACAGAAAATGTGGTGACACATTTAGAGTAATAAGGCCTGCGTCACCTTTAATAACCCAGGAAATTTGTGTGGCTGAACCAGTTAGCGTTTTAATTCCCATAAGGGCTACTGCATGATATTTATCAAATGACGTGTGTCTAATAAAATGCCAGAACTCAAAGCTACGCAGCCTGTCAAAGATGTACGTTTCTGAGCTGCATCGTATTGTAAAGCACAGCAGCGATGAGCGGCTTCACACACGAGGACAGTGGACAGTGAGACTGATGGTGTGCAGACCTGCAGTGACAATCAGACACATTTAAAACGTGTTGAGAGAACATGTCAATCCTCCGGCTCATGCAAGTTGCCTTGGCAACACATCAGGAGAAAAGGAGGGTTGGGGTAGCATGGTAACGTTATTCTAGAAAATGGTTATAGATGAATGTAAATGTTTTATGATGCATAATAATCGAGCCATTACAACATGGGTGTGAAGATTTTTTCCCCTTTCATTATGTAAAATGTGGTCTGCAGTATTTCCAGTATTTCACATGAATGCCTCCCCTCAGGTCTGGATTCAAACACATGTCCCATCGCTCTGCTCGCCGACCTCTGATGGAATCCTCGTGTCATCTCCTTGGACGGTAAGAGACACACGAAGAAAGCACAGACTAGACTCTCCTGCTGCTTCCTGTATCCTTCGAAGGTCAGCAGGGCACCGCGCATTAACCTGCCAACCACTGCACGCGTGCCTCTCAAACCAGCATTAAGTTTTCATTCGTACTCAAGCTCTCCGCCATCCTTGTGCATGACGGGAATTGGTGATGAAGTGGTGCATTTGGCTTTTACTGGAGCCACAGTTTGTCCTTCAGCTGCTAAGCAAACCCAAGCCTGCCACGTTGCGCCATCCAATACTGTATTTTCGGATAACAGGAATTAGCCTGCCACACTAATAAGCATTAATCATGGATTGTTTAATTGCTGTTTATTGGAAGATTAATGAGTCCCAGGCTAATTGCAAGGTTTTGTGGCATGTGCTGCATTCTGCTTGACATTGATTACTCTCTCAATTGTTCCAACGCTCCATGATGACATCTTAATTTGTTTTACCATCAAGGTTATTTCCCCCTGCAGTCTTGTGTCAAAAAATAGTTGATTATTGAACTACAGAAAGCCTTTTACCATTAAAACGAGCAAACCAGAAAGGGAGGTTGATGCTTTAAAAACATCCATCCATCCATCCATCCATCCATCCACCCACCCACCCACCCACCGCTTATCCGGGGTCAGGTCGTGGGGGCAGCAGCCTAAGAAGAGAAGCCCAGACTTCCCTCTCCCCAGCTACTTCTTCCAGCTCATCCGGAGGGATCCCCAGGCGTTCCCAGACCAGTCGAGAGACATAGTCTCTCCAACGTGTCCTGGGTCTTCCCGGGGGTCTCCTACCGGAGGGACATGCCCTAATCACCTCACCAGGGAGGAGTCCAGGGGGCATCCTAACTAGATGCCCAAGCCACCTCATCTGGCTCCTCTCAACGTGGAGGAGCAGCGGCTCAACTCCGAGCTCCTCCCGGATGGCAGAGCTTCTCACCCTATCTCTAAGGGAGAGCCCAGCCACCCTACGGAGGAAGCTCATTTCGGCCGCTTGTACCCGTGATCTTGTTCTTTCGGTCATTACCCAAAGCTCATGACCATAGGTGAGGGTAGGAACGAAGATCGACCGGTAAATTGAGATCTTCGCCTTTCGGCTCAGCTCTCTCTTCACCACTACGGACCGGTGCAGAGTCCGCATTACTGCAGACGCCGCACCGATCCGCCTGTCGATCTCCCGCTCCATTCTTCCCTCACTCATGAACAAGACCCCAAGGTACTTGAACTCCTCCACTTGGGGCAGGATCTCCTCCTTGACCCTTGAGGCACTCAACCTTTTTCCGGTTGAGAACCATGACCTCAGATTTGGAGGTGCTGATCTTCATCCCAGCCGCTTCACATGCGGCGGCGAACCGATCCAGTGATAGTTGGAGGTCACGGGCCGATGACGACAACAAGACCACATCATCTGCAAAAAGCAGAGACCCGATCCTGAGGTCACCAAACCGGACCCCCTCAACACCATGACTGCACCTAGAAATTCTGTCCATAAAAATTATGAACAGAATCGGTGACAAAGGGCAGCCCTGGCGGAGACCAACCCTCACTGGAAACGAGTTCGACTTACTGCCAGCAATGCGGACCAAACTCTGGCACCGATCGTACAGGGAGCGGACGGCCCCGTATCAGCGGGCCCGGCACCCCATACTCTCGGAGGACCCCCCACAGGACCCCCCGAGGGACACGGTTGAATGCCTTCTCCAAGTCCACAAAACACATGTGGACTGGTTGGGCAAACTCCCATGCATCCTCGAAGACCCTGCTGAGGCTGTAGAGCTGGTCCACTGTTCCACGACCAGGACGAAAACCACATTGCTCCTAAAAACACTTTTGAAATAATTTTCCTTTTTAAAATCCATCCTGCAGTTTCCCGTTGGCATAATAACAGGAAACCTTAGCTTCTTCACATGTAATGGTATATTTGATTGTAATGATGGCTGATTGTTTGGATAAACATGGATGTAGAGTGGGAATGGCAAAAAACAGGAGGCAAAAAAACAAAGGCCTATTGAAAAAGATAAGGAAGGAGAAAAAAATCCATACTATGGCTGAGCAGAAGGTGAGGGTCTCCAGCTTACCTGTCTCACAGCGGGGACCAGTAAATCCTGAGGGACAGACACATGTGTTTGGAGACACACAGGTTCCTCCGCTTCTGCATCCATCCTCACAGAAGGCTGAAAACACAAGGTTTCATTGGTCATCACAGTATCACAGCAGCTCCACAAAAAAGTGTGTGTGTGTGTGTGTGTGTTTGGGGTGTGTGTGAAGGCATTAAAAATCCAAAGTGGCTCCCATGGCTGTTATTTTAAATGCAGTTCAAAGCAGAAACACACATTTGCCAGTTTAGCTGTCAGGCAAATGATGGTTCTCATGAACGCGTTTTGTCGGAGCAACACCAAAAGAGCAACTAGTAAATTATAATCGTAAACCTCAATGTGGACCAGAGAGGGAAAAGGCAACATGATCCCAGAAATTCACTGAGAAATTTGAGGGTGTGTGATAATCTGATCAGCTAATCAGCCACATCTAAGGTCAATTTAGAGTTATTATTAGTCTATGTATACCTTTGGATAGTGGGAGGAAGCCAGAGTGCCTGGAGAGAACCTGAACAGGCCCTGGACACCAGGTCCTTATTGCTGTGAGTGCCAACCACTGCACCCCTGTGCTGCCTACTGCTTTTTTTTCAAAAAATAAATCCAAGCATGGCCTTAAAACATAATTTTATAGAGTTTTACTCGAACGAAGCTCAAGTCAGCAACATCATTGGTATCCAATGTTACTCTGGTGCATTTAAGTCTCTCACAAAGTTGAAGGTTCTTTCTATTTGACTGATTTAGTTCTAAGTTCTGAAGGAATGTTTACAAAATTATTCTGAGGGAAGCGGACTGCTTTTATATGCTGAGAAGTCTCCTTCAAGTTGTAATCTAAACACACACACACACACACACACACACACACACACACACACACACACACACATGCGGAATGTAATTAAATGACCTCAAAAGCACATATTAAGTTGCAAGGACAAACTTCTTCACAACATGCGCTACAGAGCCATATACCCAGCAGAATCACCAGTCGCTTTCACCTTCTATGCATCCCATCCATCCATCCATTCTCTACCGCTTATCCGGGTCGGTCGCGGGGGCAGCAGCCTAAGGAGAGAAGCCCAGACTTCCCTCTCCCCAGCTACCTCCTCCAGCTCATCTGGAGGGATCCCCAGGCGTTCCCAGGCCAGCCGAGAGACATAGTCTCTCCAACGTGTCCTGGGTCTTCCCAGGGTTCTCCTACCGGAGGGACATGCCCTGAACACCTCACCAGGGAGGCGTCCAGGGGGCATCCTGACTAGATGCCCAAGCCACCCCATCTGGCTCCTCTCAACGCGGAGGAGCAGCGACTCTACTCCGAGCTCCTCCCGGATGCTTCTCACCCTATCTCTAAGGGAGAGCCCTGCTGACCTTCTATGCAGTCTCAAGCAATCTGATTGAAAGTAAGGCAAGGCGGCATGTGATGTGACTTAATGGTGTTTTGAGATCAGTCACAAAAGAAGAAGAAAAACAAAGTATTCTGAGTGGTTTGGAGCTCGTGTTCCTGAGCCACTGTATTGATTCATTAAGTTTCACCCTCTTGTAATGACACCCCACTCCTGTAGGGGGCACTGGAGGTGCCAGTGATTCACCTGAGGACGTCTTATCAGCTACAGGAAACAAATATCTTTTACACTTTGCATCATATCTTTACAGCTTGTTATAGCCAATAATAGTGGTCATAACAACATGACTGACTGATATAAGACTAACATGGCTGATAAGCCTGTTCTGCATTTTTTTTTTTTTTTTTTGCGTATTCAAGGCATTACTACAATTTTTGAAATGCGTCACATCTTTCCTCATGCTGTAATTATAAAACAGACTGGGGCACAGTTCTTTTTTTCTGGAGTAACCTGCAAAAGGTCCGACTGGATTCAGAGCAATGCTGCAACACCCTACAATCATCAGCGTGTTCTGTGAGCCTCCGGCTACAATGAGAAAGGAATGCAAGAGAGTATGAGTAAGCTGGCACAGGCCAGTTATCCACACAAAAAATTAAAAATAGGAAAGCATTTGAGTGTGCTAAGATGTCGAGAAAGAGTGGTTTCTCCTTAAAGAGCCCAAAAGTGAGCAGGCGTAATTAAAAGCCTAATTAATGACACAATTTGAAAGATGAGCCTTAATGGGCTGAATAATTCAGTAATACTTACATTTTGTGTAATATATGGGCAGAAACCCATCACTCTTTAGTTTCTAATCAAGCAGACTGATTAGCTAATCAAGTCAGTGATCATCCTGGTGTTTCACACTTGTGAAAAACACAGTGATTATAGAAAGACATATCAACATATCAACAAATATAAACAGAATCTCATGCCATAAGCTATTAAAGCTATTAATGCCACTGGTTCCACAATCTAAAGAGTTCTATCACAGTCCTCATTAGGATTGTGATTGCTTCTGTACGAATAAACCGCACTTTAAATTAATTACACTTATATTGACTCAATCTATCTCCAGCTCTAATTATCATCCTGCTTCCATCAACCTAATGGTCTTCTGCCTTGCAGGAATGGAGGGCTGGGCAACATGGTCGTTAGTTACCGTGCATTTTTTTCTCCTTCTGAGTTACATATTCTACGCAGTAGTTGGTAAGACAACGTTGCTTTCCAATGCATTGACAGGAACCTCCGGGATTTAGCGCCGATATTAGTGACAGAATGCAGCTTTGCTGCTGCAGGAACGATCTCAATCCTGCCTATTATCCGTAACTGCTGACTTCTCCACTCTTTCATCTTCCTCTCTTCTTTGGACGGCCTGTATCAAATCTCTTTTCACATTTTCTACCCTCTTCTCTCCTCCCTGACTCCGCCTCCGTCTCACATTAGCAGGAACCCTGCAGCGACAAATAGCCCCTGCTGGGGTAGTGAGGAGGAGAGCTCCCGCCTTCATTGTTGTCCCCACGACCCCCAGCTAAACTCTCTCACTGGCCAGCTGAATCTGGTGCTGACTTGTGATTTCCGCCGACATGCTTATAACCAGAGATTTGCTATTTGAGTTTTCCATTATGGGCCTAGATTGCTTTCCAGTGGGTGGCGAGAATGGAATCATCTCGCTCTGTGCAGCCACTAACAGCCACATTCACGGTCATTGAGTGTCCAAGAATCCATTTCAGAATTAAGAGCAGGAATGTCAGAGAGAAAGCCAAATTCAAGAACGACAAGAGAAAGAAAAAGAGCTGTCCTGTCAAGGCGCACTGCTCAATGACAACATCCACACCCTGATGACCATCTTCACCCTGACCAAGACTAATGTTTCAAGTTCATTGCTTTAACAGTGGCTGAAGGATTCAGTCTGAAGACAGACGTGATGATCAGCCACGTCTACCACCCTCTGTTTGTGTCTCTCACATGAATGTTATAGCAGGAAGCATCTGTTTATTCTGAAGATAAAATACTTGGTATTGTTTGAAGGTGTTCCCAGAATGCTCAAATACTTCTCTAACCATCTGGATGAAGGAAAGAGATATACAACCTACTTCTGAAGTTTAAGACATAAAAGTGCACCAGGGAAATCAAAAGTTGACTGTGTTTCCTAATCCAAATGGAGACAGCGTGCTGAGTTTTTGGATATGAATTTAGGGAATGAGTCCTAGGTCTTTTTGATACAGCAACAGATGCAATATTCTTTTCTTTAAAAAAAAAAAAAAAAAAAACTGGACTCTTCCAGACTCCAGATTGTTACATGACCCTTTAAGGCAACGTGCCGGAAAAAAAAATGTCAAGGCACCGAACTGGAACTAAAAAGAGAACGCAATTATAAGCCCACTCGTGTTTGCCGATGAACAGTAATAACAGTCATCTGTGCAGATTTCCTGTTGAAGTTTTGCATCACAACGGTGGCCGAACGCGTGCTAGGTAGTTTGGTGGGTGTGGCCTGTACTGGCAGCCAACGAAAGGTCAGAGTCATGTCGGATTTTCTGTTTCTGTATGTGATCATTGAGTCACTCAACCCTGCAGCAGCAACATCAGCGATGTAATCATCCAAATGAACTCCTGCCACTGTGGAAGCATGGCCAACGTGCACATTTGGAAAAGTAGTTAACTTGTACCACTGTACAAGTGTCTGCTCACTAAAGAGAGCTAAAACTCTGCTGTCTCTGTGATGCACCTGAGCGGAGGCCACCAGCCCTGGCTTGTTCTCTCTGTTCAGCATTTACTCAAATCACAGATAATGACCCCACTTACAAGACAATGAGCACTCCAGCCAGGTGGATGACATGGATTAAAGATGCGTTAAGTCTGTTTTTTGTTTTTTTTACCCGTATAATGTATCTTTGGCGGGTTGAGCGGGTGGCTGATCGATACAGCCGACACAGCCATCAATTCCAGCAGGTGCTGGCAGAGATTTCTCGCCACATTGTCCGCAACCGCTGAGAGAAGAAAAGTACTGGAAGTCAACGAGCAACACTTAACAACACACAAGCAATTTCACTGCCACAGCGCATTTATGCTTGAGAAGTTATTTCTGTGTTCCGACAACAGGAAAGGGGAATAAACCACAGCCACATAAAGACGTAACTTGACGCCATTAAGTTCTGAGGAAATGGCAGCGGCGCAGCTTCTTTCTCGCAGTTCTAAGAAATTAACTTTAGTTTTGTAGTTGGCCCAGATGCTTTCAGCAGATGTGCTTTTTAATAAAAATCACTGCTGGGGAACTATGGCACTCATAACTCAACGCACCTATAGAGCGCGTGCAGACTGAAGCGCTTCCTCCAACAGCAGATGGTAACAGATTGATCTAAAACCGATGGAATGGTTTATGTCAGTAAACATTTATTTTCGGCTCCAGATGTAAAACAGCAGTGAATATTTAAATCACCTTCTGCCATTATTTTACTCCACAATCCCCCAGAAAACACAAGATCTTCTGTGAAGGAAACATTGTTGTACTATGTTCTGGGCTTGAAAACACTGCACGTGCAAAAAAACCCACAAAACTAATGACAGCTGCAAAATGACAAAGTGTAGAGGAGAGAGGGAGAAATAAAAGGTGCCAATCAGAATATAAAAACCACAAAATAGCCATCTGACTACACCACAAACATTAACTGGCTGTTCACGCCACGTCTGGGTGATTTTATCTATTTTCATCTGTGAAACAGCCTTCAGGCCATGAACCTATCGGAGCAGGGAGGATGGGAGGGGCATCGATGCCCTTGGCAACAGAGTGTGAGTTGCTTTTATATCTAAGGGCAGCGCAGGACCAACGACACTACATGAATTCATGACTGTGACACAGGCGCATGCACAGGTAAGTTCTGCTGTCCTGTCCTGAAGAGAGAAGCAGCGATTAAAGAAAAGAAACAGGCATTGTGGAATCCTCAAGATGGGAGACATTGCATAAAAGTGGGGTTGAAAACAAAGGCCTCACCCCAATAACAGAGAAATGAAAGCCATTTTGTTCAGAGTTCACATCCATCAATATCAATATCAATCTTTATTTATATGGCACTTTTCATACGCTAGGTAGCACAAAGTGCCTCACAAAGGATAAAAACAGCAAAGAGAACAAGAGAATCAAGAAAAGGACACACACACACATGCATACAACACACTTACACACACAAACAAGCTTAGACAAGTTGAGACATGGCTGGGCACCGAGACCTGAGGCGAAGGAGATGAATGGATTAACCATACCTAGTTGTCCCAAGTCACCTCTGATACAGATTGGGTCATTTGGAGTGGACTTGGCAGTTTACATTCTTAGGATTTAGAACAGTACTTGGGTTTCAGCTAATGCCGTTTCACACGTAGACGAGAACGCAAGCAAGAAATGGCTAATAATCAGAGGGTGGAACTATGTTAATGATATTTTGATTTAGACTTCTGTAATATTTTGAAGTATTGCTGGAGGGAATCAGCGAGAGCACTTGGATGATGGACTGCTGATTAGCACAACTTCTGCTTCCTTTCTGGCAAAATCCTGCATTTAGAGTTTAAATGTGTTCCGCTGAAAGACAGCAAAACAATTACTGCTGGTTTGCTATTATTGTGTGGAAAAAAAGATGCTTTTTTCTCTCCCCAAAGACAAGACTCCAGCAAAAACATGCAAATGAAAGCAATGAGCCCAATCTGGTCATCAGTGGTTGTGCCGCCAATGCTAAAGTAAATAATGCATCTGTGTTCTTGAGCCTTGTTGGTGCAGAAAAAAACAGGAATACAGAGAATAGAGGAGTGGAGATAGCAATTTCATGCAAATGGAGCTTTGCTGTCCGCTCTTAAGGCGCTTATTCTCTGCACAGATTTATTACTGCAGAGCGTCACAAACACCACAGGTGAGAGAACATGTCCAGCGTGCACGACTTCTGCCTGGTGCATGACACGGTACGCAAGGGTGGATCTGACAGGGCGAACATGAGAGGGGATCTTTCTTTTCTTTTCTTTTTCTTTTCTCTACAGCAGCTTCATCGAACAGCAGGCCGAACATAATTGCTTCAAAATGATAAGTGCTACAAAGCTTCAAAAACAAGTGTGTTGTGTGGATTTTCTGCATTCGTACCGAATCACAACTTCAGAGAAACAGGGGTTTTTACATGCTGTAAAACACTGTGGCCTCTGGCACCAAAGCACACGGCCGAGTAGCAAATGCGTTGTTCATGCTGTAGAGGGATGAAGTGGCGCAATAATTATGTAAACACAAAATTAAGTGCTTTGTCTTGGAAGTGAAATCAATCCAAAACTGGAGTTCTTTTGTTTCCGCCGCCCTGCAGCAGCCACTCGCTATCAGAAAGCATTAGTGTTGGTCTCACTCTCACACGAGCCGCATGCAAGGTGGTTCCTCAGTGATTAACTCTGACAGCAAGAAGAGAAAAGCAGGAGTCAGTGCCTTTGTCCTTTGTGCTACTGTTTAGACTCGTTACTCAAATCCTCTCGATTTAAAACCCCTTAGTCTATACAAACCAGGCTCAGCGAATGAAATAGACCATTAACAAGATTAGCTCACTTATTCCGAGGCCGACAAAGGATCTCAAATAGGCTGCTGATCATTAAGCTGGCAGCAGGGACCATGCTGATCTATAATCTTTGGTGCTGCAATTGAACTGCTGGGCCTTATTTATTGTGCTCTGAGGGGAACCACATAGCAGCAGTCCTTTTCTCTCTTGCTTGGGGCACAAACGGAAGGTACAGACGCGAATCAAAAAAGAAAAATCGAGGCACAGTAAAGGCGGGACCCTTGACTCCTCAGTTCTCCTCAGATGAAAAGAGTGATTAATATTAGCATAGTCGTTGGAAAATGATGGAGGTCTTTCTTCAGCTGCCTCCGCCGAAGATGAGCTGGGTACTTGATGTGATGTTACCCTGCACGTGGATGAAACGGCTTAAACTTAATCGTACAGTACAAACACCACGCACACAAGTGCACGATGTTGCCGAGCAACTGTAATTAGCCGTCTGTTATGGAGGTGCATGTCAAGTAGCTTTAAGGGTGTCTTCTCGGACTTGGCTGCAACACTAACCACGGGGGGGGGGGGGGTTTGGTGGACTCACGTGAACCACATTGTGGGCTAATAAATAAGAGTCAGCTGTTTGTCCCGTGGTCGTCTCCAACATTTGCACCAGATTTTACCTTGTTATTATTCGCAGGGGTAAACTGAGGAGCCACAGTTGCACTCAGACTAATTCTCCTATTCCTGAGAGAGACGTGGTGATATATGAGGGGAATGAGATGGGAGGCACAGGTCGATTGGCCAAGACTGTTGCCATCACGCAGTAATGAGATCTCATGGGGGAGGGGAAAATAGAGGCAGATTTCTTCAACTCCCTAGTCGCATAATACTAATTGGCTGGAATACCGCAGGTAAAATGTTAGGAGGTTTAATGGCATTATTAAAGGAAAAATGTGATGGGACAAATCCTCAGCAAACGCGGCCAATGCTGTGTTGGAGCTGGAAGAGGTTTATGAGGAGAGATTCTTAGGTTTTTTCCAGAACAACTATGAGAACTCTGAAGCTCTGCACAAAGGTGGGACGTGTGTGCGATGCGGAGATTCAGTTTAGTTGCAGAAACCCTCATTCATCCTTGATTCACACGGCGGCTGTTTTGAGAGCCTCCGCAGATCACTCGTCTGCTCTTTCACCTGTCTGGAAACAATGCAGCAGCAGCAGCAGCAGCAGCAGAACGTGTGGAAACCACTTTGCAAATGGTTCCTCCTAGAAGCAGAGTCCCACCCCCCACCTATCCTAATGGGCATGCTACAGAGAGACAGTGGACCTGCTGCAGGGAGGGAACGCCTGCTCTTTTCTCCTTCTGTCAAATCTGCCCGTTTCCTCCTCCTCATTATAACAACCAGCTATTTTGCTTTCAGGAGCTCTGTGTCCTGTCCATCTCCCTTTCCACCTGCTGCACCCACACATGTGTGCACGAATATAGAAAATAACCTGCAGCAGTTAAAAGTGCACGCTGCCTGCTTCCTTTGATCTTAACACAGCTGCTTTGACCTGATACAGTTAATCAGGTGGCCATTTCTTTATTAGTAGTATTTATTCTGATAACTTTACACTGAATCATGTAGTAAAAACTCTAAATAAATGAAAGCAAGCAACACCGAGCTTATTAAAAACTTATTAAGCTTAAGCTTATTAAAACACTTACAGTCCTGTCCATAAAGGAGCTGTCAGATACATCCTGCTGCCCTCCGCTAAAGTAGAATAACTTTCACTTCATTTCAGGCTTATTTATGTTGCCTTGCACTAAACTGAAAAGCTTCAGAGTTGCTGCTTGCTTTATTACATGTGGTTATTACATGTACAAGTCTCGTGGCATGTGCTGGTTTGGTGTCTCCTGGTGTCGCCTTCCTACGTGGACAGGAAACCATCGGGAATCACGTCCATCATGAGAAAGTTGCCCGTGTTAGCTGTGTCCGGAGAGTAACTGCTTTCACCGAGGAGGTCGCTGAGGGAGAAGTTATTAAAATGCTCCCAAGGGGCAGATTGACCTTGGTGGTAGTTAAGGTTCTCTGGGTGGAGACGTGATGCGCGTTGTGTTTTTCTTTCCTCATAATTGCATTAGCCTGTTATTTAGTGGGCTATTGTTACTTAGTGAGCCATTAAATGGTTTTTAGTAAGCGTGGATTAAAACTTATCTGGAAACTGTATGTTGTAATAACACATATTGTCACATGATGCACGACGGGGGGAGGGGCTTGCAAGAACGTGGCAATCCATGTGCAATCGATCAACTATTAAACAATAAATAATGTGTTGTGGAACAGCCAACAAAGAGTTCACTGCTGTGTCATGGAAAAATGATTTCCTTTGCTTTTTCAATCTTCACCTCGGCGGGCAAAGACGGGGCCTGTTCCATCCCTGAGGGGCCTTTGTTATGGGCTGGGGAGACACGTTTCACAGTTTAGCCGTAGTTCATTCAGTTTTCAATGTTTGACCAGAAGTCTCTGCTTTTTGTTATTGCAATAAAAGGAGGTTATTTGGCGATAGTTGAGAATTCCCATTATCAAGACATTATTACTGAGCTGTTTCTCCACTCGAATCGCCCATTTTCCTGGGTTTATTATTCTGAAGATGACTACACACAGTCGGTGAGTGCTGTAGATATAAATAGGGAGTGTGCGAGCACTCCAAACTTCTATATACGAGGCTGAGCAGATGCTTTTAAAAAGATTGGATTGTATAAATAATACCAAACCAGGGTTGGAGTGAGCAAAAACAAAAACATTTCTCAGTTCCGGCCTTCTACCGTCCTCCATGTGCAGAAGATCCTCACACCAATCAGCCAAGATGCATTTGCAAGGCCAACAGGAAACAGGGATTAATGGAGAGGTGGAGGGAGGGGGTGAGGTGGGGGGGCAGGCTGAATCAATTTCCATCATCTCTGCATCTGCTGCCTGGTTAGCTGATGTGAAAGCTGAGTGACCCAGACTGACCGTGATGTTACAGAGTAGAGGATCAGCCACCACCACAGCATGAAAGGAGGGCTGCAATCGATGGTCGTGACTGTTTGAGTGTCCCGTGATCTGTTCCAGGTTCGGGAAGGATTACCTCGACAGATGGTGCCGTTGCCCACGTAGCCCGGCTTGCAGGTACACAGGTGTCCTCTGATGGTGTTGGTGCAGATGGCGTTCTCATCGCACAAATTCTGGCCACCGGCGCACTCGTCGTGCTCTGAGGAGGACAAAGAGGAACTTTATACGAGCTATTTAAGTTCACTGGGGAAAATGAGTGACACTTCCCACCGCTAGTGCTAATGTAACCACAAAATGGCCTTGAGGGAAAATTAGCACTCAGGGGAGCTCAGGAGTTAGTCTGTAATAACGGCTGAAGAATCTGATAAGATCGTTAAAGCACTGAATTTTCTAGGCTTACTTTTAAAAGTGGAAATGTTGAAAACGTCCAGGGCTGACTGACTGCTCTGTACCAGCAGTAATTAGACTAATGATGGCTTAGCAAGAGCTGGGTAACTTCGACCATCCCAAATATCAAATATCAACTTGCAGAGAGATTCGCTGGTACATGAAGGTGTTTGCTGAAACTGCCACGTCCTTTCCCAGCATCCCAGTAAAATATTGGTATCCCACTTTATGTGATTGAGTACTGGCTGATGTTTTTGGGGTTTTTTTTTGCTTGAAGCGTTGCCAGACAACAGGTGAAATATTTGAATCAGTCATTTTTTTTACTGTTCTTGTCTCGTGTTTTTCACGTTCCACCTTGATTTAAAGGTTTAAGCAAAATTCCTCATTTTTTAGGTGGAAGGCATTTGAAATAAAATGCTAGGTGAAGGAGTGCAGCATGATGACACACACCCTCTGTGTGTTCTGAGCTCCAGCTCTTTGTTTACGAGCTGGGCCGCTGTTGTTTCATGTACATTGGTAACGTCCACGTGAAGATGACCGGGATCCGACATTACCTCGAAAGAAACAACAGCCGTTGGTGAAGAAGGTAAAGGGACGGAAGTCAGACTAACATTGGTCGCGAGGCGACGGGGTGGGGTCGGAGAGCAGAGGTAGAGGGGAGGGGGTGTGGCTCAGGACTCGTTTTGTTTTGGTCTACAGACAGCGCACAACAGCGAACCTAGCGTTGAAAAAAGTGTGCTCATTGCCCCTTTAATGAGTGCTTTACACGGCCGTCCCGGCAGGCCGACATTAATCTGTCAGTAAGGCTTTTTTGTCATCGAAATCTCATTTACGGTGCTGCACAGACGACAAGCAGAATTCTTTAACCTGTGCATCGCAGCGGCACAATAATCACGTCAAACACGACCTCCCACGTGTGTCGATAATGAACGCCGCAGCTTCCTAATGAGGCTGCGCTGGAGATGACCCGAGGCCACCGCAACACTAGAGCCGCCATTAGAGAATAACGCTAAAGTGATTCATACATTTTTTAAAAGCAGCGGAATTAAAACAACATGAAATAATCATCGCGGATCTCGCCATGGTTTATGAATGTAAAATTAATTACTTTTTTTTTTGGCAACGTAATACAGATCTTATTGTTGGGAGCTTGTCCAATTGATTAAAGCGCCTTTAATTCATCTCACATCGGGATCTAACGGGATTTCAGATAATAACAAACAGAACATTAAAAACGTCACGCTCGGCGATTCATCTCTGGGGTTCACGGCGGAGCCTCACTGCCAACACGGCTCCCGACACCAGACGCACACGGCCCGAGGCCCGGGACCTGGCCCGATGTGGGTCCCAAGAGCAAGGCGCACGCTAAAACACACCCGTCGTTAATATTCACAGAGTCATGACTAATAGATTCCTCTTAATTAATGAAGGGTGCTCAGAAGGCCCTGAAGCAACGTGGAGGAATTATTTAGCTTTTCCTCCCTGAACTATAAAACGGAGATGAACATCAGCCAGGCTGGTGGGATGTGCTGGAATTTATGTGGAGGGACACGGAAGGTGGGCTGCCAGGGTGGAAATCTAATAGAGGAAGAGTTAAATGATGAAATATTCAGTTTGCTGATGGCAGTGATGTGATGGACGGGAGGGCAACACACCTAAATATTGATGTTTAACCACAATTTAGAATTATGGAGGCTAAACAGCGTTTAGGAAAACGAGTTTGGGAAGAAAATGAAATCGGTGAATACCTACAAGGAAAGACGCTGATTTCAGGAAGATGTTCAGGAAGAATAGAGAGGAGATAAAGTTAATTACTCATTACATGCAAATATGATCTGGAGTGTCAGTAACTCAATAATTCAACTATAAGTTGAACGTTTCATGGTGGAAGAGCACTAAATTCAAAAATGTAGCTATAATAAACCAGGTATCACCTGGTCGTTTACAGCTCTGAGGCAACATCTAAACATCTAGAAACGGAATCGTTCAACAATCCCACACTCAACATCCTGCTTCACTGGTTTGGCTTAAAAAGAAACCTGCTGTAGCACAGCGTGGTGGTGGTGGGGTTGAACACTGTTGTCCAATTAACGCTAAATACAGGACGACACCCAATCACAGCTGAACACGGCGTCTAAAGACACATCATCAGAACGCCGAGCAGGCGGGCAAACTGGGAAGGAGGCAGGTTGGAGCTCACAGAACTGAGTCCAACAGATGACGAAGCCACGTTTTGCAGATTTTTTCTTTTTACCCCTGAAAATGTATTTTAATGATAAAATCAGGCCAGAGGATCATAAATATGAGATAAACTCAGCCAACTGTAGAGTACATTTAAATACTAAACAGGCCACTAAACAGAATGTTGACGGGTTTACTGACACGCTGCGCTAAGAACATCAGATACCAGACAGCTTGGACTTGTTCTTTAATGAAATGTCACACAGTCGGGTTTTGTATGTTTTAACTGTCCAAAATTCAAACAGATGAGCCGGATCAGAAGTCATTTCTCACATTTGCGGGGAGCCTCGGTGTCAGGAGACATGGGAATTGGCATTTTCCAGCTTTAACGCTCCTCTGCGCTGCCTATCTTTAGCAAACGCTCACATCATCTCCACCTCTGTCTGATGTCTTCCTCGACACGTCAACAGTCACAGAACTGAAGATCCCCTAAACTCTCCTTGTGGCGGATAAGACAGGAAGCGGCATCCCTCCGCTATTTATTGAAATGCGAATCTATTAATTGCTTGAGTTGCTCTGACACGTGTGAAATTCAATACAATTGGTTTGGAAGCGTGGAGGATTAAACAAATAATCAAGGACAGTTTATCAACTGCATCGTAATGTGTTCTAGGTGTGCATGTCAAAAGCAATAAATGTCCCTTTAGAACAAGATTATTATTAGTATTTACAAAAAAGGGAAGGAAAAGAATTCTATTTTCAATGTCATAAAGAGCATTTTAAGTTTCTTCACATAAAGTTTTTCTTCCACTCTGTAACTGTGGAACATCGTCATCACTTAGTTCCCGAAACCCTCCGAACTTTAATCAGACATTTCCTAATGAAGGAAAATAAGATGTCGCTTTAAATAACTGACAGCTTACTCGCAAATTGCTTTGCTTCAGAGCTCATTAAGTTTCTAAGAGTATGGAATACTCACGATAATAGAAGATAAACGTTAACCTTGATGTGAAGCAAATGGTTGTTATTTTATTTTTATAAGGGACAGAATTCCCAGGAGGAGCCTGGTGGTGGCAGTCGGGTGTATCAGGCTAATAACGGCTAACTGAGCCTAACATATATATAAGGCTAACGGCTAATAACTGACCCTCCCATGTTGCGTAAGAGCTGCTGTTTCAAGTTGAGAAGTTCAGAGTAAAGTTTGTGTGTGTGTGTGTGGGGGGGGGAAGAGGGGGGGGGCAGACTGACAGGCCGATTGGTGCAGCATCGGTGCCGTCTGCTGAACCAGCTGGCCAAATTTACCTGTCAGTCTACTTTCCCATCCACACCTATAGACCCAAGCTGTGTGTGTTGACTGAGAGGAGGAGCTCAAACAGCAGCGAGCTGCAGCTTAAATACTCCACAGCAGCACCACCACCGAGCCACACTGTTGTGTGCATGTATACAAAGAAGCATAACTTAAATGAGTTTCAGTAATGCTTAAGCATTGAGTGCCTTTTCTATTCTTTTCCTGAAAGAACCTTTCTAAAAAGGCCTTTGAGGAACTTTCAGATCCACTTGGTGCTTTCGTTTTCTGCGTTTATCAGATCTGCGGCTACAAAGAAGCTTAATTTCTCCCGTTGCTCAGAGAACCTGAACAGCTCAAAAATAAAGACGAGAGACTCCCCGTCTATTAGAGAATGAGTAAAACCAATACCCCATCATTCTTTTTCCTGAACATAATTGGTTTGTACGACATGTCCTCATCACTTAAGCTCTTACCATTGTGTCGTTCGACAATGTCAAGTGGAACGCTTCGGTATAATGTGAGATTTAATGACCAGTGACGAGATCATAAAGACTCGAGGATGGACGGGTCTTTCTTTTTTCCCTTTCAAAAGGGAAGCACAATACTGCTGCTCACTTTAAAACCGTGAGCAGCACAGAGAACAAGTGGGATCCTGGCTCTGCTTTCATTTATCTTTTCATCTTGAAGACGACGTCTGAATGAATGCTTCCCGTGTCCCAGGTTATGCTACGCACTGCACATTTAGCGGCGCTTCCTGCCTCCTTGGCCCCTTTACACTGAGAGCCTGAGGAACCACCACCGCCCTTATAGCGACTGCTCATTTCACTTCATGGGAGGATCTAAACACCAAACTCAACAACCTCGCAATTACTATAGTACTGTAAAAACTTAAACTCTCAAGTACAGGAACAGATAAATGTCTGCACCACAGATAACCTAAAAAGGTAAATCTATTATAGTTGAGTCAGGTCCCCCATCTGCTGCATCCAGTCCTCCCCTGCAGCCACAGACTTAGGTTGTTGCTAACAGCAAGCATCATATGATGGCAGAAACTAACACGTACACTGACTTTACTGTCTCAAAGCTCAGTGTTAAGCCTTGAAGCAGCATGCTGTGACGGGTGAAACAGGCAGGATGTTATTGTTGACCTTTCTTTTCTTATGGCAACATCAGCAAGAGCGCTCAGAGACAGATTGCTGTAAATATAGCAATGTATTTGGGTTTCTTTTTAGCTAACATCCAAATGAGCAGAGATGGTTGACTTTCCTCACTTAGAATAAGGAAATGTTAATTTACATCAACATTAAGTTGGCACATAACACAAGTGTTTCTAGATATGTTGCAAATATGTTCTTTATGGATTACAGCTGCTTCTTGAGTGCAGTTCACATTTATTTTAGTTTATGGTGTCTTGAAGATCGACTTCAAAATATAACGCCTCCGCGTGGGGGCTGCAGCGCCGAGTGCTGGGTAAATGCAATTCATTTACTTCCCAATGAAATATACGGCTCTCAGCAATAAAAGTGCTTAGGGCTGCAATTCACATTAATGAAAGCATGTTCCATTAATATGCTCTGTCAGTAAACATCCATCCCATAGCTGCAAAACATTAGCATTTAACACGTCTCTACGTGGAGGGATGGAACCACGGGGGTAATCGCAGTAAAGGGGGTCCAAAACACCCCACCATGGGAAAAGCGTTCATAATCAAAAACCAGCAAACTGAAATAATGTTGATGACGGAATGATATGCACTGAAGACATGTTGGGAAAATTACTGACAAATAATCTGACACAGAGCTGGAAGACCTGATGCCCCTACAGGCCGTATGTGGTACTGTCGATTGAAACAAAGTGATTTATTTTAGAAAACACTGGTGCAGTCATACAGCAGGTAACACTTGGGGATTCTATTTCCCTCCTAAAAATCATTCACCTGGACCGTCATCATGTTACGGTCGCCAGTGCGTGTCACACAACGCATGCACTCAAGGCCAATTCAATGATAAAGTAAATCCCGTTCCTGGCCCAATATCTACATTTTTAATGGACTGACATCCCCCTGCACTGTAGACTACATCCATCTCTTCTGCTCAGCGGGAGTTCCAGATAAATAAGAATCACAGGGACGACTGAAGACATCTTCGCTAACTTTGTCCAGAACCGCGTCACGAAGGCTCATTAATTCAGCCGGTGCTGAGGCAGCCTTGGCGCTGTGACCTCCATCATTGAAGAGTTAATGTACGCGAGGAAGGTTGCCAAGGTTTCCAGCCTCATCGTCGCCACTGAGCTCCACATTCATTACCTGTATAATTGGAGGTGGATTTGATCATATTTTCATTAAACATATAATGTGTCTCTGCAGGGGAAAGACGTCAAATCTATAATTTCAGAGAATGTGGCAAACAGTGCATGAAATTAACGCCAGCGTCTCGCGGTCAGCAATGCCACCGAGTCAGATACGGTTGCTATAAACAGGAGCTGGGAGAGAAAATTCTAAATGAAAATGTATTTTTCTATGTGCATACAGGGTAAAAAAGGGAATACACAAAGAGGAGTCAAGTTAACAGAAAGCGGCTGATATCTGCGAGAGGCATCTTTTTTTGACTTACAATAGCAATAAGCGGGCCAGTAAATCTCATCTATATATCAGAATCCTCAAGATGGTTTAAATCATTTATTTGTATAAAGTAGCTTAATTTATTGAGGAGATGACAGCAGCTTCATGCGGCATAATCCTTCAATAATGAAATATTTGTTGTTTGAGGCCCTCAGCCGTTCGTGCTGTACAGTAGATAAAACCGTTACATTAAAAGTTGCCATTCAGAATTAACAGCAGCCACTAAATCCATTTTAAGCTGGCTTCACCTTATTGCTCGGCCTGAGCTAAACTTTCCCCTGGGCTGCCTTTGCTAAACTCCCGCTGTTTAAGTTGTAGCTGTTAAATTTATCAGCACCTGCGTCACGCAGAAAACAATTCCACTGAAACACAGCGATGGCAGGATAAACACACAGCTATTATCTACCAAAGTGAGAGGTCAGAGGTCACGTGGGGATTCACTTCAGCTTTTCTTAACACTGCACCATAAAAATCGTATGCATTATTTTGGGGATGACCTCTATTAACAAGTGTGTTTGTGTGTGTGTGTGTGTGTATTATCTCCTGTTACACCATATTCAGGAGGGTCTAACCATGGGAGAAGGATCCCATGTCTCTTCTGAGGCTGTGACACTTGTGATTTTATGCATTTTAGTTTTTCTTAATAGTCAAATAAACCTTGGGTGCGCCCCGGCTAAGGTTAGCTTTAGCATGGACCTGAAATGTTCTGAGAATCAGTCAGAGGTTGGATTTGCAACCATTTGCAGTATTAAAGTGCATTTGGTGCAACCTGAGAATCTCCCTCTTAATAGAATAATGAAGCCACAATCTCTTTTTTACACTTACACTCTATATGTCGTCAACATAAATGACTCTAAATATGTAAATGAGCTTAGCTTGAACATCAAAGGTAACTGAGGAGGAAGAGTTCCTGGATTTCAGGAGTGCAGCTGGGAATTTTGTTTAAGTCAGAAAAACATACAGTATCTGCCAGTGTTGTATTTTCTTTGTTTAGTAGTAGATCAAAAAGACGCACAGATCACATCTGTAAAACGTTCAGTGATTTGGAAAAATAGGCCAATCAACTGCAAACATCTGGAACACTAGCAGAACTCAATTGCGCTACACTTTGCAGTTGTTTTTTTCTTTATTTCCCCTTGTTTCTCATCCTCCCGTCACAGACCCACTCATGCCCAACTAGCCTCTGACACGGTTCACATCTCCCACACTACCTGGACTGTTGTCCGTGTCCTGCACTCAGAATTCCTTCGCCACCCTCTCAGGTAAGTTTTATTTCATGGGAAAAGTCTGCAAAATGTGGACACTAAATATTGCCGCCCGTCAAATTTCATCCCAAATGCACCCTGACAGATAAACAGCAGCTGTAAGCCCAGGAACTAATACTGGCTACACAAATATGGATGTAATTGCAGCCTTGTCGCATTTCTAAAGATAAGGCATACACTTAATACTTCCTGCTTCCCCTCTCATTCCCTCTCTCTGGCCAATGTTCCCCTCAAGCCGCCTGTCTGCTTCTGCAGAGGTGAAATCAAGTGGAACCACAATTACAGCAGCCTCCTATTGTTTACAGGGTTCCTCCACAGAGAAAAGGCTCCACTGCCAGGCAGGACAGACAGCCTCGTGCCCAACGCTGAAGGTGATGCATGGTGTGTCGCGTACAAGCTGGAGCAGGCGACATTTTATTCCTCGGAGGAAGCAGCTGCTCCGATTATAATATTGAAGGTGCATTTCGAGCCTGTTCACCGCCTACAGTGATGTAAGGTGGGTTTGCAGTGGGTGAAGCACATTACTGCCATCAGTTACTGTCATCCCAAACACTCTTACCCGCAGCCATGGTTTAATCTCATTTCTGCCTGATTGCCACAGTGCACGTGACGCTCTCACAGCTGACAGGACACGCAAATCAGCCTGTGATTAGGAAGAACATTTTATTCCAGTCTTTTTCAGTGCCTAATTTATTAGTTAGATTTAACATGACAAAAATAATAATAACCACCTGCAAGTAAACATTTTATCCACAAGTAATAATAAGTGTAAATTTCAGGTGCTAAAAGCATCATTTGTGCTCAGGTTTTAATCATATCTCCTAGGTTACGCCTATATCATTCAGTGTTTTGAGCGCCCCCTTGTGGCCAGTGTCACTTCAGATCCAAGGTCATAGGTAGCAAATGAAAGTTCTGTGGTTTTACACCGTTAACTTTGGGGAGGCGCTGATTTGTTTTGTTTTTGTCATATCGAGCCACAGTTTTCTTTAATAAATTGTGTAAACCTAAAAACTTTCGTCTCATGTCACTAGGTTCCATCTTCTACTTTTCCAGAACTTCCATACTTGTGTCAAACCCCGTTCACCTTCTGTTTTTAAGATAAGCAGGCAGTTAATAGTCTTAAATCATAAATTGTTATTTGACTCGAGGGCCTTCAAAGCGTCATGCAAATGATTTTTTGCAGCACACTAAGAGCAGAGAAGCTGAGGTATTGAGAGTTTAGAATGCAATCAGAAATCTACAGAGAAGCGCTTCAGGCTCAGTTACTTAAATTACATTCCTGTCAGCAAAATAGTTGTCTACACCCCAGTGATGGACCGATACTGTCAGGAGATCACGCGACAGAACCGGCTTTTGCGACAAATTATAAGTTAAAATGTGGCAACTTGGCAGGATAAAGCAGATTTCAGCCTCCCTCCTTTTATGACAATGTCTGAATGTCTGTGTGACATATTATATCAGGAGAAAATCAACCTTTTCTGCTAATCACTTGGTAGCCAGAAGCTGGCATCAAGAGGTAAAACAATCCAGGTTTTAACACCAATTACAAAGCCGACACCTCACTGCAGCCTGTATGGTAACTGTGCTTTACACACACACACACACACACACACACACACACAGAAGCAGCAAAATGAGAGGGGGATTTATCTCTCCCAGCAGATGTAGAGAGAATGTTTCCATACTGTAACCCCCCCCCCCCCCAGTCAACAGCCAGGACAGTTTACAAGCTGCCAAGCTGATTGATTGCATATGGATCACTGTTCCTGTGCGGGTGCCAAATGTGACCTCATTAAAGATCACTTCTGCCGAGAAAAGCTGTGCAACCAACCAGGAACAACCTATTCAGCTTGAAAGAAACATGTTGCTCTCAACCCCTCAAACAACAGCTACATCAGGTGTTACTCTAGCGCGTATTAAAGAAGCTCAATCAACCAAAAAGGGCTAATGGTGGACTGAGTGGAGTGAATGGCTGATTTCTGGATTATGTTCTTGTTCCTGTGTGATCACAGTGTGAAAGATTCTTCCTTATTAGTCAGCGTCTGTGTGAAATGTTCAAATGCATTTTTAATTCGAGACACCGACCTTGACGACTGATGATGAAATGAATTCCGATTCCTTCGGAAGTCGCTGCCAAATTCACGCAATCCCCGTTCGCATCTGTGTGATAACGCATTAAAAACCACCCAGGTTGCGCAAGATAACGGCCTCAAGACTGCATTAACGGTGATAACACGCACACTTCTCTGTATCTGTTCAATAACTCGCAGCTTTATCTTTTTTTTATCAAGGATTAGGGGGGTTCTAGAACATCCAGGCTTCATAAACGGTGGGTTGGATTAGCCCTGGGTTTGTTCAGACCTGATGTGACTCTGCATGCTTGGAGAATATACGAATATATGATTAGACTGAACTTAAAATATTATCAAGTGTAAGCTCGCTAATTAGCACACTAAACTGTGATCGTCTGGGACAGGGAGTGTCTATAGCGCTGTTTCCCTGCTGCAGGTGGCTCAATCAGCCTGGTTCACTGCACCTGGATGTGAAATTATTTAACCACACCTGCTGTCCCCACTCCCCATCCATCCCTGCAGCACAGAAGTGCACCGGCTAATTTCATCCGGCACACTTTGCTTTTCCAAAAGCCCTTCTGAGGGATGCAATCTGCTCGTTTCAGTCCTTGCAGTTGGTAGCTTGGATTTGGACCACCAACCCATGTGATACCGGTGATCAAGCTTTAAAGTGTGAGGAGCGAATCCTGATGATTTCTATGCATGGAAGGAACTCAATTCCTGGTGTACAAAACCAAAAGAATGGTGCGTATATACTAGTGTAGAGCTGTTTCTTTCATTTGGGCTCCAGCAAGAATACACTTTAAAATGAGAACAAAGGTGGGAGAAGAAGGGAACAGATGAATGGATGGATATCCCAGCTTCACTGTCAATGAGATCCACTCTGGCAGGAGTATATTCATCAGTTTATGGGCCATGCTTGATGTTTTGCCCAGTATGTTGGTGTACTCAAGTTTACTTCATTTACCCCATTAAGACACCATCATGTCGCCGTCTACAAAATAAAATCTACTGCGTGTCGCGGCCGGACTGAACAGGCTGCAACGACCTGATAAACCAACGATGCCAGTTTAACTGTGTGGAAACGAACTGGACTGGGAGACCCAACACATTTCAACGCCGGCCCATTAAATTTCATTCTGCTTGTTAAAACACTTGAATAAAGAGGAACTAATCCTGGCAGATCAAAAGAAAACTTTAGTTCATTAGCGACGACAGAACTTCAGAAGGAGAGGGCGAGGCGTCAGACAGCCGGAGCAGACGTACCGCTGCAGGAGTACTCGTCCACCCTGATGAAGCCTGGCAGGCAGTCGCAGCGATGGCTGCCGGGCAGGTTGACACACACCGTGTTGGACTGGCAGTAATGCATCTGGGTGGCGCACTCGTCGATGTCTGCGGAAGGACGGAGCAGAAAGAGACTCATCAGTCACACACAAATAAGCAACCAGCCCCCGTAAATATTTACACAAAGGAAAGAAAATGAGACAGGAAGGGCTCTGTCCTGACATCTGTACGGTTTCACCGCTCTGCAACATGGCAGAGCTTCATGTTCACAGAATCCTCCTCCTCATAATGAGCTTTAAAAGACTTTGTGGGAGCATCAAAACATCGAGCTCGGGGAGGAAATGGGATCTTAAATCACGAGGGAGGGCTTTAGGAGAGGGACCTGAATTCCCGCTACTGTGCGTGTGTATGCACATATAAGTATTTATGTGGTACTTTTCCGCTGAGGGTGTGTGTTTGCTACATGCAAAGGAAGGCAGGAAGAAAGCAAGACCAGTATTTCCATATCCTCCTCCTTTAGGATTCCACCTCTTTTCCCATTAGATTTTGTATAAAACTATGCTGTTGACTTACAAAGAAACCTGTTTTTTTAATGTGGGTGCTGGTTTGCACAAAGAAAGATGGATCATATAGTCACAAAGGCCTTCACCATCCAACACATCGATCACATCAAACACAAGGAGGCCATTTGAGTTGTTTGTAAAACAATAACCAATTTCAGGTTTTATCCTGTCCAAAAGATCCCCTCTCACCTAAAACAACTCTTTAATGGCAAAAGAAGGACTCTTCAAAGCTGATGATGGCCATCGTGTGACGTCCCCCAACACTCAGCCTCAATTATTCAATGCTGAGAGGCCGCTGATTTATTTTGAGAGGGAGGAAAACATCCACCGTCTGAACAGGTGCATGATGCCACAATTTGAGCCCGAGGTTCAGCTCTGTGTGTAGGTGTGTGTATGAGTAGCTGGGTGGGGGGGTTGTTGCAGGTGAGGTCTGCTGACAGAACTGGAACTGTCATTTCACACGGGGGAATTCATTTCTCTGGATTTATCAGTGTCTCTCCCGTTTCTCCACACCCAGCCCAGGCGCCCCTCCCCCGCCCCCTCTCTGCTGCCTTATTCATGCTGTGATGTAGGTCAGAACCAGAGAGGGGAACAGCTAAAAATAAGGTGAGATGTGACTCCTGTGTGAATTAGCACATGCGTGTCTTCGTGTGGGGTTTTTTCCCCCCTCTTTGCTTTTTTTTTGCACCCGTTAATCCGTCAGCGTCTCTCTGGGTCTTTGCAGAGAGTTTGTTTTTGTTACTGTTGAGTGATTAGATGTTCTGAGGCAGAACAGATGAAGACTGAAACTGGACAGATGCCTCTGGAGGAAGGACGGTTTGGGAGCCGCCTGGATCCGATCTGGGTTCAGTATCTTGACTCGGAATACAGAGGTTGGAGCTCCGGCTGACGACACAAACGTACCGACTCAAATTTAAAACCCACATGTCGTCTGTTTTTGATATGGTGGACAAGATTGTGTCCTGTGGAGCTTCAGGTAAAAGCATCCTCACCACTTCATACACATATTCTGCTGCAGAGACTGAGGAGAGAGTTTGAGAATTCTGTGTAGCTTCAGATTAGAGAGCAGAATCACACTAAAAAGACTTCTCCGGAGCAAATATTGGGGGATTTGGGGGGGGGGGGGGGGCACATGAATCGGAAATGTTGGCCTTCAATTTACTCTAATGCGTCTGTTGGAAGTTTAAGCCCGTTGCTCTGCCGTTTTTGCCCCAGATGATTGACAGGCGGCACAGAGCATCATTTAGCAGGGCTGAAAAATTATCAGTCAGAGCTGAAATAAAAGAAAACTCTTCCTTTCCTCTCCGTGATTGACTTTCATCCCGTGCAGATGACAGTTTTACGCCGCCAGAGTGGAGACCAGGAAAATGGCTTAAATGGCTTCCACCGAGTCGGACATGAAGCTCAGACAGCAATTATGTCCCAGCACTTTTGCACGCAGCATTACTTATGAACAACTTATAAAGATAAGTGAGTCTCCCACAGCAGAGCACACCTGCTACATCAAAACGTACCTTAGACTCACACTAGAAAAGAAACCAAGGATTTTCTGGGTCTCGTCACCATAATGAGGATGCAAACGCACCTCAGATGGCTGAAATCTCCTGTGCGTGTTGCCGCAACAGAAAATTTAAAAAAAAGGAAAGAAAAAAATATCAACATTCAGAGCCGGACTGCATGTTTCTCTGATGTGGGTTGTCTCCATCTCAGTCGAAGGAAAACTACTGGCGCTTTTAATTAAAATTCATTTTTGAAAGCAGCGGCTCTTATCGTGACCCTCGTCCTTCCTGAGGACTTGCACCACACAGGAAGTGCTTCGATTCAACACGTTGGAAAAAGGTTCGCATTGTTTGAGAGGAGCTGGCGAAGTGGGAGTATAGACTGATGGCGTTCCCTCTCAGGATGAAGAAACAGAGTGAGGAAGGTGGTTTAATCTAACCGTCAGTCTGCAACTTCAACAAGGATCTGCCATTCACCGAGCCGCGGTGTGGCAGCCTTCCAGACAGACACTCTGAAGCATGAAACTGTAACAGAATCCTTCTGTCACGCACAACGCAGCAGTTTACCGGGATGACAGTCGTCGTGTTTGTGTGTGCTGGGTGTTGCCATGGGGAAATTCATCGAAAAAAGCTCAGCCTTGTACACCTGAGTGGCTGCTAACTGAAATACATCTGGATATACAGCCAGTGGAGTGTGCACATCTCTGGGATCTTCTTGTTGCACATGAAATCCCGCAAAAGTTCCATCCCTGAAAAGTAAACATCATAAAGGCTCGAGATTGAAAATTCGTCACAGAGAAGACAACAGCCAGAGCGGCCTCTGTGTTCCAAAGTTCAGCACAACTGAAGTCATAAACAAAACTGACAAAACTTTGGAATCTCAAACTTCCTCTATTAGTGGGATTTACCATGTTTTCTTAAGCCCAAGTTCACATGCGTAATAACCTCCACTGTAAAGAGCTGTTAAACGAGGATTTAATCAGATTTCTCCCCCTTTACTCACTAAGGCTGAATGCTGCCCCTAACACGGTGCCCTTCCTCGTACACTCAGTGATTCACATTGCTAGAGGGCTGTTAAAGGCAGACAAAAATTAAATTGCTGTTCACTGGCCCAGTGAGAGTGAAATGGTGAACAATAACAGCAAGCTATGTCTTCTCAGCTGTTTTAGTGCAGTGAAGATAAAGGTGTCGTTCTGATGAACACAATACTGTTCGCGTGACACTGGAAACAAGTTGGTGCGCATTGCTCATCTCAGACAGGTCTCCAGGGAATTTGTGTGTTTTCAAAGGCTGCTAGCTGATGCGAACATTTGTTTTCAACAAATAAAATCCAAAACTTTCTTCAAATACTTCATGTTAATTTATTAAAAAGGGGGGTTTGTGTGATTGGCTTCAGCTTTACGAGACAGGAACCCCTTAAACATGTTTACTTATCAACACCCCAGCAAAGAGATGGATGAACACTCGACTGTTAGCAAACATGCAGACACAGACAAGTTCTGACACACACAGGGCTGCACATATGGAACGACCCTCAGGCACGTGGAGGTACGTGCACAGATGCATGAAGCTGTTTCAGTGACAGGCGGATGCTGCCGAGTCTGAGGGAGGGGTGGAAATATGAGAGATAAACAGATGATGAGAGAGGGAAACAGTGACAACAGCTGCCAGCAGTTTATGAGACACGAGTCTCGCTTTGTTCTGATGGTTGCAAACAGGAAAAAACACACTTGATTAGCTTGAAGAAATCAATGTCCTTTCGCTCCAGTATGAATAAAAGATGAATCCTGCAAACGCCTGAATCATCAACCTAACAATGACCTGCTTGTGTTTACTCTGGCATAACAACACAATTTGGGCATGGAAATGACCCAAATTTAGCTTTAATGTCACAGCACTTCACTCTCTTTGTTCCAACACACACATCAGCAAATATTCCAAACTAAAGGACTAAAGCAGGAGGCTTTGGCGCTGTTCCAAGTGCACCACCACAATTAGGTTATTTCATGATCGCGTCAATGAAACAATGCTCCTTATTCCTCCTTCTTGCTTTTGTTTTTAAAGAAAACAGGACTGATACTGTGCCTTTTCTACCACCATCATCACAGGAGATCATTTGTGTTTAGAAATTTGAATTAGAGTAATTCACTGGTTAAGTTTTGTCTGGGGCCCTTGCAGAAAGAAACAGTTTTAGAAAAAGGCTGAAAAACCTTCAGAGAAGACTGAGAAATTGGTTCCTAATTAAATCATTTGAATGCTGTGAATTTTTCAAATAATTTCCAATTGCAATACAATTAAATAGATCTGTTGAGGACAACATTGGTGTAAAAGAAAACAAGGACTTTCTGTAAATGTCTTTTCCTTTGAGTTGAAATGTCAAGTTAAAATAATGGAAATGCCAAAACTGAAACAAAAATAATCAATCTCGACTTGCAGAAGAACAGTATTCATAGACTTTATAATTTCCCCTCATGCCATCTTAGCAAACTTATCAAGGCCTCAATAATCAGATCAATGGGCCAGATTCACCAATATGTTCTTAAGAATCTTCTTAGATTCTTTCTTAAGTTGTTCTTAAGAAGTTTCTTAAGAAAACCCTACGTCAGATTCATCAACGCGTTCGTAAGCCCCAGAATTGTTCGCAGTTGTGTTCTTAGATTGATGAATGCCATCTGTTTGTAAGTTGAAAGCAGGTGAGTCTAATTAACATATGATTAGCATAAGTTACCACCCACTAATGCCCATAAAAGGAACTGCAGCAGGACCCTGTAGACAGAGCAAAAAGCAGCCAAATGCCCAAAGCTTGCCTCTCCACGCCTGATTTCTGACGCCGTGTTGGACAATCAAGAAAGGATGGCTAACACGCTTGATAAAATTGCCTCAACCCTGATGACTATAGCCAACACGCTTAAAGAAATCAACGAGAATGTAAAAAAAAAGAATGTAAAAAAAAAAAAAACGTGTAAAAGCTGTGCTCTGAAACCGGTCTCTCTTTTTTTTTTTCTTTTTGAAGTGAATCAAGACTGTTAGACTGAAATTGTGACAATAATGCATTTTATTCACAAACGGGCAATTAATCGCGCTCAAACGTGAACCGCGTGCCTGCAGTCTGGCCCCATCATTGCGTCAGGACGCACATCCTCACGGGGTTGTGGCTCTGTGTCCAAACACATCCAGCGCCCCTTTAAAATGCCGATGGTGCGTTCAATGGTGGAGCGACTGCGAATAAAATTTCCTGTGGAGTCTGAGGGTTGGTCAGTGGTGTCAACAACCAGGGCATATCCTCGATCCCCTAATAAAATAAATCAAGATAAAATCAAATAAAAAGACAGTTTTGGCATGGTTTCCAATTTGGTTGATTAATGTTAAGTCATTGGCACATTTAGGTAATTTTAAAATTCTCTGTAAATCACCAAAAATAGGAAATAAATAAATAAATATGACAGAATTATCATTGTAATATTGAATTTTATTGGACTGCACAAGAGAAGAAAACACAACCAGGCCAACATGTCGGCACTGAAATGTGCGTAAGAGTACTCCTAAGTGTTCGTAGGATTTGTTCTTACCTACGCATAAATCCAGGATAAGAAGAAATTGGTGAATGCCACAATCTTCGTAAAATGTTTGTAAGTGGGACTTAAGAACAAATTTGTTCGTAAGAACGTTTCGTGAATCTGGCCCAATATTCTAACCAAAGGAAACCTGAGGACACGGCTGTGCACCATCTGGCATCGCTCAGCTCCTGTTCCCAGATCTGTAGCTTCCTTTCTTTCCTCATGGTATGGCCAACAGGCACTCCTATACAAAAAGCTGTAATAGTGGCACAATCACACACGCACACACTCTTGATTGTCCCGGCACCCTGAAGGACCGTGGGCACGGCGGCAGCGGCAGATGGCTGAATTAGTTCTCATTGTGTTGAGTTGCTGTGACGCACACACAGAGTTTGGCAGGAAGGTCATCCTTATTATTCATGCCGGTCCAGATGAGAAGCTACTCCTGATTACTGACCAGATACAACTATTAGTGAACAGTTGTAAGGTAATAGCGATGCCTTGCGGCTAACGACCTGCATGATCTAATTGACATCCCATCAGTCACCATTCACCTTGTGGCTGATTGGAAAATGAAAGCAATTGAAAGTTAGATGAGGAGGTGCGGAGCTGTTATTATCCTGGCAGTTTTAGAATGGGGTTTCACGAGTCTAAATTAGCATCCGGCTTCTTGGGGGGGAACTCAGAGCGGAACACGGATCATGGCAGAGGTCGATACAACAAAGATACGCTGATGCGTTCGAGCCAGGATGGGAAATGTGAACGTCAAGAAAAATCAAAGACACATGCAATAGTGAACAAAACAGAGGGGAGAAGGTGTAGAAGAAGAAATGCTGAACAAACGGGGAGAAATGAAGGAAAACGAACAAACAGCGAGATATCAAAGAACAATGTACTCGTTACTTCATTGATGGCAGAGATGATGCTGAAATATCAGTGAAATGCAGCAAGAAAAGTGCTTTAATTAGCTTCATTGTTATTCACATCCAGAGGCAGCTGCTGCCTGCTGACAGAAACACTTCCTGATACCATTTAAACGGATTATTCTTGGTCTGGGGCGCAAGTTTAACATTGACTTGTTGTTGGTGAGTATTGACAACTTTACTGTCACCAGATCAATCAACCACAGTGAGGCGGTGAGGGTGATGCTAATGCGAACAGAGACATTTGATTCACAGAAGAAACGACACTTGTTGATAACCGGGTCACCAAATCCATTCTATGAAGGATAATTATATATTATGATGCCTACCAAGTTCACTGGATTCACCGATTCGGCTTTCAAACAACTTTTTCCACCTGATCCAGCTCAATGTAACTGACTTTGTAGACATCATCTGTCCCATTTGATGCACAGTAATCATACAGTAGTCACATTATAGCCAAAGCACCTCTCTCTCTCTCTCATAAACACATGTAGACACACACACACACACACACATAAACACACACGGTGACAGCAGATGGTCTCCTCGCCTCAGAATACAGGAACACGGAGTGAGGTGTGCCCCGTTCATCCTGGCCTGCAGACAACATTGCTACATCCCATGTCAGTGTCACGGTCAGACTCTTCGCCATAATTAAGGCCGGCCCCTCTGGTGGCACCTGACAGCAGAGAGCAGCTGGAGGACGCAGGAAGAGTCGGCGAGGTCGAATCCCCCAGATAAACTGCAGCTGCACCTGTTCCAACATGTGCCATGAGACACACCAGGCTGACAGGATAAGTGTGAACTTTCCCCACTCGAACATACCTCTGAAACGTCTCAAGTCCAGACCTAACTGGATGGCTGTACAAATTATTGAATATAACACCTTAAAATGGAGGGGGCAGGAAATCCTTCCACTTAATGGTCTTTATTCTGCAGGGTGGATATGTTTGAGGTGTTCATGAGGCAGAAAATGGCTTTAACAAGCCAGGAATATAAACGAGGGAAGTTTAAGCATCACTGCTCTAATATATATATAGCACAATCAAAATACATCCTAAAATGCTTTATAAATGCACTTAATACTTTAATGTTCCTCTTTAACAAATACTTATCATGTACTCATTGCTTCCATTAACTAGCTGTGCATGATTCTGCCAGATATTTAAACTACTGATGAGTGAAATGAATTCCAATGATCAATTGCCTCAGGCAACACCATTGTCACTAAATAGGACCTGCCCCACCCCAGCATCACCATGTTACCCATACACTGGCAGTATGCGTGTTTTCCAGCTGATGCCACCATGTATATCATCGAGGCAGCAAGCTTACTGGGGTGAATGGATTATTTTCATGACCTTCATTCCAGCATTATCTCAAATCTAATCTTAATCCTAATCCTGGCCAAATTGAGTTTGCATTGTAGGATTTTCCCAAACATTTATTGTCTTAAACAGTGTCTAAGATGGATTTGGAAATCAAAACGGTCACCAACAACTTTAAAAATCAGAAATGTAATTGATGCTTTTCCACTTATTCAGCTTCGTCTGATTAAAGGAAACTGACCGTTAACTAAAAGTGGTACAGAATGGCAGTATATGCTATGTGGATTGATGGGCATTATTTGATCCACCCAATGAAACCACACTGATTAAAGTTATCACTGGCTGCCTCATCATCAGGCTTCACGTCACAGGCCTGTCTCCACCTTTCATGCCTGACTAAAATGGTGTTGGAGATTTCTCTCTGCTTGTCAGCCGTCAGGCCTATTCCCTGGCCACGTTGTCCCTTTAGCCGATTTCAATGCTCCCAAATCTCTCACAGGATCAAGCAGCTCACAGCTGAAATAACTATCATCTCTTCCCACATGAGCATAGGTGGAGATCGAGCTACTACAAAAGATCAACCGCGTGGGACTGAAACACATTACGCTATGGACGTACCAACAACTGAGACACAGCATCTACAAAGATCTTTACAAAAGACTCGGGGAAGGATCATCAACCACAACAGGCAGGGCTCTGTGTGACTCCCCCCTTCATACTGTCCATTTTATCAGAACAGCAGACTTATATTCTAGCCACAACTAGCCAACAGGATAAAGCACCGATGTTTGCGTATCGCTAACGCCCTGATGAAGAAAGATAATAAAGATAAAACCTGTGTAAGGTCTCATGTAAGTTTATGGAGGGCTAGTTGTTTGACATGGCTGATGCAGAAGATGAATAATTACTGCTGAGTCGGTAACTAATGAAAGTTTACCAATGTAACCTTTGTCTCCCGCAGAGTTAGGCACCCTATGGAGATGGTCGGTGGTTGGCCCTTCTCGCCCACCTCCCCATGTCCTTCCACTAGCCATCGCTGCGCTTACCCACGTCCCCTCCTACCCCAAATGTGCTGATGCTATCAGCGCCTGATTCACTGTAGCCGGCTCAATTCTTAGAATTGATAGAGTCCCGACGCCCCGAGCTGCTGACATTCAGAGTGGGCTGAAGGACAGCTAGGGAAATGAGGAGTGTATAATGGAATAAGCCGCCAGCACAAACAGGAGGAAGAGCCACTTGTAATGTGATCTGCTCCAGCGTTTAAATATCAACTGCAATTAAATGCCAGCGACGGCCGGATTGAGACAGCTCGACCTGCATGTGTCTGGACGCAAATTAGCTCTGACTCGGCAGAGACAGCCTCTCTGGTCAGCCGTCGTTAACTGGGAGTCAGTAGAAGCGCAGATTTAGAGCTTCCAGCGATGCAGGAAAAAACAGGCTCCAGCGTAAAATAACAAAGGCTGAGAGGGTTGCAGACAGAGAGCTGTTCATTCCCAACACCACGAGGTGGTGTGGTTAGCACCTGATATTGTATCAGATATTACATCCTCTTGCCTAACCTGGGGCTGTTCGCAGTGCCTCAGGTGATGGCTTCAAATGCCATTAAATGCAATAAATTCTTGTTTACAGTGAAAGTGATGGCTGTTCTTGGCACCAATAAGAGGGTCCAGATGGAGATGAAGGTGCTGTACAACCTGTCTGCAGCTTTTGCTGTTGCCTTGAGACAGATTGCAATTGCCAGTGTTGAGAAAATATACATGAAATCACCTTTTGGGTTATTACAGGATTATGATAACCCTGTCTTGCCGGGGGGGGGGGGCACCACATAAAATTGCATATATCCTTCTAGAAATGGTTAATTATTGGAGAGTTGTGATCAAAAATTGCTTTTCCTTCATCAATTCCCTGCTAGGCAACTTCAGAGTTTAACGTCCCCTGATTTAAGCTGCTGGTTTTCTGATGCAACAGTCCAGTCACACCTTGACATGCTGCTGGTTTGTTGCTTTGCAATTTTACCTGTTTCGTCTGAAGTCTTAGTTCTATCAGCACGTGCTTCAGGACTACCTGAGGGTTCGAAAAAATAGCTTTGCTTGTAAAGTTTCATGTAACCACATGTAAATCAATGTCAATCCTGCACCGAACCCTCTTTGTTCCCAGGGGGAGTGGGCATCTTTGGGCAGGGCAGGGGGGATACAAGAGGTACTGTTCAACTAAAGCTCTGACTCTGTATGAGACCGAGAGAGACAGACCTTCAGACAAGGGCGTAGAGCAGTGGCGGCAGAGATTAATGATGAGAGGTTACAACACCTATATTACACAATATTATGCGACAATAGTTCTGTCATTGCTTAGACAGCCGAGGAAGAAATACAGACGAGATGAGGTGGAACGGAGTCCCAGAAACAACCACTTCCTGTAATTTCTACTCACGAGATGATGTAGCTTCAATACCCTCTTCTCTTTAGATTTGGTAAACCTTGATCACATGGGATCCAGGTAATCTGAGCTGATCAAATCAATCAGGGATCATATCACAACTGATGGTATAAAATACAGAAAACAAAATCTATTTACCAAGGTGGTAAAGTAACAGCTGGCATTTACCTGTCTGCCTTTGATTAAAATATCTTAAAATTTTTAAAAAGAGCTTTTAATGAACTTCTTGGGAATGGTTGACCATAAGCCAAGGAAAAGAAAAAGATGATGTGGAATTTGGGGGGACTTTGGGCTTTAATCGTCCCAAGATACTACACTACACTACATTATACTACGGCTGTAAGTCACAGTCTGGCTACAAAGTTTTCCTGAATGTGTACTGCTCATTTGTGACATAGAGCTCACTGCTGGTTGGCTGTTGTCCCCGTAAATCTTTACATTGCTTTATTTATCACTCCCGACAGATGTTTTGGTTTGTAAATGATGTGCAGCAACAGTTGCCAGGAATGTTTTTGAGCTGGAGCTGCCAAGTTTGCATTGCAAGACAGTAGAGGGGCTTGGGTCCATTAATCATGAAGAAGCGTGAGCCTTTGCATGATTCAGCTTCTGCTGTCACAGAAGAGATGTTTACACATAATTCAGTGTCCTAGTTCCTGCGACTGTAAGCTCCTGCTTCTGTTATGGTTCCGTGTGCTTTCGGACTAGGACCAGTTGGCCACAGTGTTCCCAGAAAAAAGACCTCTCCATGAGGAGGCTGTTCCATCTCCCGTGTATACCTTTATCCTTATTACTAAAAATTTACTAAAGGCTTCACAGCACAGCTGCTGCTGGATTTAGACATTTCTTCAGGCTGACTTCCATCTTCCAGTTTCAATGACCCAAAGAAAAGATTCAGATGAGACCAGTTAACCTTTGGCCTCTGTGGCATAAAGCAAAGGCAAGTGGCCAAGTTTTCCCACATGATAGTTCCTTCAGGATGCATTTACAAAGAGAGAGCTTCTGTGCATTGAGCGCACACTTCTGTCGCATTAGGAATGAGGAGTTACGGGTTGCCATAGCAACCACTGTTTTTCTGCTGCGAGGTCTTATTACTGTCATGAATTGTGCACTGTCATCACCGAAACAAAAACCGAGACGATGGCTTCAGCCGTGATTTCTAAAATCTGCCGTGATATAAAGAATTTGCTAGTTATCGAGAGACATAGAACTGCATTTTTAACAATTGTGGACATTCACAGAGATTCTTAAAAATCAAAAAGTATTCAACGCCATTCTTGATTACTTGCTATCTTTCAAGTTGTTTTTGCTATTTGGGTCTTACAAACAGCATTTGTAAGAATAGATTTTTGCTCAGCAAGTCCCTGCATTCACCTTCAGCCTCTCATTAACAGAAAAACGACGCATAAACTTGTAAACATCTATCAATCCCGACTTTGCCCTTGCTCCGACCTTCTCCTAGGTAATCCCTGTCTGGTTCATTTCAATCCTCAGGAGCTCAGACCCAGCAGGTCACACAGACTGAAGCTGCCTGACACTGAGTGACTTTACTCCATTCCTCAAGGTCACCATTGGGGAGAGGAGCATTATCAAACAGATCTGAGAGCAGGTCAACCTGATTCCCTTTGCAGGTTTTCAGTCCAGCTGTCTGTTTCCAGCTCACCTACTGCATGTATGAGTGTTCTCCATCACTGTACAGTCATGATGAATAGGCGGCCAACAAAGCGGAGGAGAGCAGGAGAGGGGGGAGGAGAGGAAAAGAGATCATGCTCTGCCTTTTTATCACTCTATTTCATCATGGAAATAACCTCATTTACTCTGAGAACTTCTCCATTCATCTCCTATTGTCACCAGCAAAACCCATTTTCTATGTGCACCATTGTGTGTGTCTGTGTGTGTGTGTGTCTGAGTGCTGTCAAGAGAACAGGGGAAGGCAGGAAGCTCACTATTTGTAACTCCCACTGAAAGAGCTGCATTTTAGATCACACCCTGCTCAAACAAGTGTAAAGGTTTGGTCCGACCCAACAGAGAAGTGCTTCAGCTTCGCTTGTGCGTTTTCCTCCTCACTTTTTGGTCAACAAGCTTTCTTCAGATCAGTTTTTTAGACTCCCCCATATTCCAGGGCAGAAACTGCATTTCTACAGGTACAAAGCTTGAATTATTCTGACTGTACTCTGGGGTTTAAAGTCTATATTAACCTTATTACTCATTGAGGTAGGACATCAATCTGTTGTTTGTCTATTTTGTTTTGGGGCCTATTTCAAGGTAATTACTGTGTCATTTAGCCAGACAGATGGATGTTACTTTCCAAGGATAGAGAGTGGCGTGACTGAAAGGTCTGTTGATAATATTTGCTCCTGAACTGTGTAATGCCGGGCTCTAATTTAGTACCAAACAGGGGAAGCTAGTTAACCAAGGCAGCAATGGAAGAATGATGTCATCAACTCTATGGCCTGTTGCAATTCATCAAGAAGTGAGGTGTGTACTTGGAAATACTGTTCTTCAAATGATAGACCTCCAAGTACGTATTTCAGAAGTTTGCAGTACTTAAAATGCATAATTGTGTACTTAATATTGAGAAATGACTATTAGCTTTGATCCAATGTTATGGCCAAAAAAAGCTTCTACAATTTCACTTTAATTCTTCCACGAGGATCGTGTGAAGAGTCAACTCAACTGTTGAAAGCAACGCACAACATTCACCTTATCTGAAAGGCTTTTCAGTTGTGATTGGTTTGATTGGGGTAGAAACCAAGCCAATAGTGTAGGAAAGGGAATGCTGATCAGCAGGAGTATGTTTGATGAATACCTGGCATTAAGGGTCATCGGATAACAAAGGCCCATAGAAAAAAACTTGCTGCGGGTGCCCATCAGGGGAGTCATTAGGGTCGCTTGTCCCTGGAGATAGTGGAGTGTTTACACCTATGTGAGAATTGGTAATCAGCACTGTGTATAGGTGAATGGGAGGTTTTGCCTCAGCACCGCCCTCCATTTAGGAATGGTTGTTTTGGACCGCATACACAATATTGCTCTATTGTCCAGGTGATTGTACCCTGGGTGGACCAACCTCTGTCTCTAAATGAATAGGGATGTGATGCTTGTTAAAGAATCTCCATCAAGGGCATGATAATGTTTTTGGAGTTGTTCCTTCTTTCTGTGGTGCTTTTTGCCCTCTATCTTTATTTTAATGAAAGCCCAGCCACGTGTTGATGTGCCATTTCTCTTCATGTCTTTTCCTACACCTTTGGTAGGAACATTGGCAGCCCCATGGTTCGGGGTTCTGATAACACCCAGGATACAGTCGGAAAGTAGATGTTAGTCTGTGGGGGTTGGTTTCGTGTGCAATTGCATGTTTATAATTCTCTCTTCCTCTACGTGTACTGCATGGTCTAAAAAGACCAGAGAATTGTCTTTATAACTTCATAGGTGAACTGGTGTAGTTGTCCACGTTGTTGATGTGGGCTGTGAATGCCTCCAATTGCTTGTTGACTCTTGACCAGGTTTCAACAACATATATGTTCTATAGGCCAGGTGATATTATTTTTTATAATATCCTTTTAAAGCCACTTATTCTGCTTCCTCTACATCTGTAAAGGCTGGCTTATATTATTGTTTAGATCAGCGAACCCACACACGGCACAGCATGTTGTTGCCTGTAGTAGTTTTCCCTATGTTGGAAGTAGGCGGTGTTCTGGGTTGGGGTTATTTCTGTCGGTTAGTTTGTGGGTCTGTGCCATATTCGTTGTTTTACCAATTTTGTTGCTTCAGATGGAGGGATGCACCGTGGAGTGGCTTTATAGGAAACCATTGTTCTTTTGATTTAACTTTTAAATTTCTCAGCAAAATCCCGGGAGCAAGGATAGTGGCCAGATGCCCTGTCACATTGAATGCGACCGAGTTGATGCCGCTTTCAGATAAGAGGTGAAACGTCTTTCATTTGCTTTCAATGGGCCAGCTGACTCTTCTTGAGACCTTTAGGGATTAATATGACCTGGATGAATGAGAACAGACACAGGTAAAGCTCTTTCTTATGCAAAATTCTGAAACATGTGGATTGAACCCATCTGAAGAGGAAGTTTAACTATCTCTGATTTGTTTTGTGAAATCAAAAACTTGCATCAGAGGGATTTAGCCACATCTTCAGAAAACTAATCAGTGCCATGCTGTCTCCATTCCATGTAAAGATAGGGGTCTGTCACTGGGAGGCTGTGCAAGGTGCTTAATGACATGGCTAAGATTAATAATTCAGAATGAGCGCTGTGTGCTTCTAAACACAAACGTGCCAGCATGCCGGTGACTTCAGTGAACAGCCGTAGAGGGTTAGAGCAGCTCTCTGAATAATCTGACATGACAGCATTCACCTCAAATGATAGAGTGGAAGAAAACTATCAAAATGCTTATAAATATCTCATAGTACTGCTGAGAAGCTGAAGGGAGAACCAGGGAGGGGGCTGGGCGGCTTAGGAGCGTCTCAAATCTCACATTGCTTTGGAAGACTGAGGATGATCTTGTACATTTGTCATGTGTTTTTTGAATGTTGCACAGGATGGCTGCAGGAAAGTGGTCACAAAAATAATGACATCTCCCCTGCTTGAGAATGTGCAGAACCAGAGCCATCAACAGGAAGGGAAAAGAGAAAAACATTAAATATAGTTTCCTTTTGGAAAATAAAAAACCCACAGCTACAGTTGTTATACACAACCATCTTAGAACAAAAGCCTCAGGTCAGATATGCTGTGAATGCTTCATCCTCTTGTATTTTACAGAAAAAAACCTGGAGCGGAAAATCACATTGAGTACTCAGAGATGAGAGGTGGAAGAGAGAAGTGGAAGATAGGGAAAAGGAACATAGATTCTTTGGAGACTTTCTTGCTTTTTTATTTTTCTGAATCTAACTGCTTCCAAAATGAAGTATAAAGTGTAGTTTGTGCACAACGTCAGAATTCTGTTGACCAAAAGCTATTAACTAGGTCAGATGACATCAGGTGATTCATTGGTTTGCAACATCATCAGCTAGATTCAGCTTGTTCCATGTTAGACAGCAGGTCATGTAGCTAACACTGATCTTTCATGTCGTGGACAGCGACTCGGAAACGTCACTATTTTGTGCTGTACATTTACGCTGTCAGCGGTGCTAAAGGAACAGACAGCTTTGGTGTCATCTGATCTCAGTGATGTATACACAGTCACTCTCCTCCACCAACTTCTGAAAAATAGACCTTGTTCTTACTTTGCTGTGACTTTGCAATGCGAACGCTGCCCATTTATCAGAGTTTGGATGCTGCAAACAGCTGCTGAAAATGGTGATGATGCCAACATTGAGGCTGAATCATACAGTAAATGGGCCACAAAACGATGAGATAAAACCAAAAGCAGCACACAGCTCCCAGAGAAGACTGTAGAATAGCGCCCTATGGCAAGCCCTTTTTTCTTTGCACATTGTAATGATAGCCCTGGAAATTTGAGATCTTTTAGGACATCATTGGCAGCAGCACATCATCAGAAGCAGTCATGATCTATAGGAACTATATCAGCTACGCTTGCACGTGTCACTGAAATGTGTAGCTGTACCGAGTTCAGTTTCAGAATCACCAAGGGTATTTTTCAACTCTATCCTCGTCCCTAGAATCCAAGCTAATCAATTAATTAAAATGCAAATTTAAGAAGTGATTATAGAATTTCCCAAGGACGCCCTGTCGCGTCTCTTGTCAGTTCATCATTGCTGTGGCTGCCATTTCTATTTAAGAAAACTTTCACAGCCAAGATGCAGATTCTTCATGTCAGCATTAGAGATTTGATTCAGTAAATACAGATAGTGGAGCTTTAATTAAAATATTGCTGATGAAGAAACCAGCTTTGTTATTTCTGCAGCCTCAGGAAGGACGAAATGGAAGCGGAGATCAGGAACCTCCTCAGTGTTCCTTCCTCAGCAGTAAGCCTGGTGTCTCTGTTCTCCTGCAGCCTGCTGGGTTCCCCCACTTTGTTTTCATCCTGTCCTTTAATGGGATGGGGTCTGACTTTGATCTCACAGGATTAAAAGTCTAGCAGTGGACGAGAACCCCCCCTGTCACTTTAAATGTCTCTCCTGCCGGGCCTGGACCAATCACACACATAATTGATCATAGGAGGTCCTCACGTCAGCCTGGTGCCACATTTAGACCCGCTTCATTGTTTTCACATGAAACACCCGAGTACAACCTCCCGCAGACTGAATTTAATGTTTGCTGCTACCTTTAAAGCCCATGACTCACTCCATTCCTCTCCTCTGTGTACGCCATGTCATCAATCTCTCCAAATACCCTGCATTTTAATGGCTTTCTTCAACTCTCACGAGCCACCACAGCATCCCAAACACCATGGCTGACTATCCATTTGTATGCTTCACACCAAAAATGACCCTCCTTGCTGTTTTATTGCATTTTAAAAGGAAGAGGTAAGGAAATGAGCATTAGAGCCAGTTATATATGAAACAAATGATAGCATCTCGATATGAGGCTTCAGAACTGTGGCTGTCCTCTAAAACAGCAGCTAAGGGGGAGCAGGTTTAGAATGTCTCACAATTTTAGCTGGTTTCTTCCTTTAAATTAACCAGTGTGTGCTCAGTTTAGACTGATTTACTGCACCTTCTCTTTCAAGATCATCTGCAGACTCAGCCGCCAGCTCAGCTGCTCATTTAGATACCTCATCACTGATGCTTGCTCCATCTTCTCACATGGAGGGAATTTGATGAGCTTATCCCCCACTTAGATGCATCACTACTGTCCAATACTGTAGCCTGACTGAACTCTAACCTTGCCCCTGCTGCTTAAGTGATCTCGGCCCTCAGACCGCACGCTTGGCAGCAAAGAAGAATTTGAGTCGATAAATATCAAAGAAGCTGCAGTCACCATTTACTTTACATAATAAGGGTAAGACAGCTCTATTACATGCTCTCTTTAGTTCTGAGGGGAAGCTGAGACTAACTTTCAGGCCCCAGCAGCTCTTTATCAGGTACATCAATAAATGTGCTAAACACATAATTATCTAAAATTACTTATTGTTAGATTCATTTATCTCTTTGCTAAATGGGTCTTCAAATGAGTTTGTACCTAGAAATCTTCCAATTTGCTGAATTTCACTCCACATTTAATGAAGCCCAACAGAGGCCTCTGCCAGCCAACAATAAGAGTCAGTCAATTAGAAAAGAATTATTTTTTAAGATCTACAATATGTTACAGAAACATCTAGTCATGAGGGAGGTACAGTTAATCCTCTTAGTGACATTATTTCACGGCCTGGCAACTCAAATGATAACCTATGGGTCTTTATCTCCTCCTAAATGTCCAAACGTGCACTGGAAAGGAGACAGGTGGAAGATCTGGGCCCCGTATCCAGACCTCCTCTGCAGCAGAATGCAACGCTGTGGCGTCTGTCTGGGACGCGTGTGCTCGTCAGTGACGCTTTGAGGGATCATGAGTGTCACCGGGGACCAATCTGTCTCATCAATGACCCTAATTAATAAGGTGTGATGCCCTGACAGTGATGTGGGAACACCTTCTGTGCGTGATCGGTGATTCTGTGTCACACATGCAATAAACACTGCTCTGATTGCTGATTGATCCGCCTTTCGAGAAAAAGATGCACATGATTTATTCATAAGGGTGAGGGTAAGGGCAGCTCCTCTGGGTTATTTTTCTAGTTCCAGCTGTTACACTGTGCCAAAAAAAAGTTTTGGTAAAAGAATGAGGATTTAAACTCCAACTGCACCAGAGTTTACATGTGCCAAAAAGATCAAAAGCACTTTTTATGTAGAAAAAACAGATACCGGAAATGAATACGACTACATAAATTATTACAGTATAATACATTATATCAAATATATGACAGCTAAATAACATTTCCCATATGAAAAGCTGAAAATCATTTTTTTCCCATTTGGATTGCTAAATATCAAAAACATTTAATTTTCAAGAACAAAGCCATTTCATTTCGATCAAGTTGGGAATGTTCCGAGCTCTAGTTTTAGAATTGTGCAGCGTCTTGGCAGGAATACAAACTGTGTTTCTCATCTGCTTTTTGATTTTCTGGTTGCTCAGCTGAACAATATTGTTTCACCAGCCTTTGGTGAGCGCCTTCCCTGATCACGCTCATTTGTACCTGCTACAGTGTTTGATGTTCATATTCAAAATGTCAGATGCTGCGTCAGTTGCAAAACAGCTCTTTCAAAGACAGCAATTCCAATGACCTGTGTGTCGGATGGAACACGGTGAAGGCACTTCTTGTTCCAGCCCAACATTCTAATGTGGATTCAGTTACAAATGTAAATTCACTTTAGTACAACATTCAGTAGATGTTTATTATAAAAGGTTAAATTCCAAGATAAGCAGGTCTGGGCAGCAACGTTTGACATGACGATCAGTCAGAGGAGGAAAACATTACACACCCATTGGACCTTCGTTCAGATGAGACACAAACTCAGATTGTTCAATGATTATAAATTTATAGAAAATGATCAGTAACACCGAATCAACTTTATGTTTGAATCTATCACCAAAGGTGTATCGGGACTAGAAATTTGTAAAGCTGGATTAATGGCTCATGCTCTACTAAAACTTGTGAATGTACAAGTTTACAGAAAAAGTCTTCTCAATAAACTGCAGCTGTGAAGCCATGTACGATGAGCTATGTTGAAAACTTTTACCAATCTTCACTCAATCAGTGTTGAGTGACATAAATTGACATAAACTGAATGCAGTGATTATTTAGCTTCCATGGGAGGTATTGATGAGACAGGGTAAGCACTCTGGGGGGTGCACAGCAGGGGGTCTGTGCAGGTTAATAACCATGCTGACATCCATTGATGCAGGAGTATTAACCACCATCACCATTGCCTTCTCAAATTCAGCATATTAAAGGAAAAAGCCAAACTTCCTGCCAGGTTGGAGATTAAACTGAAATTCTATTCAGGCATGAGGGTTTATAGAGGGGCAGAGCTGATAAGAAAAGTGTCCACGCTGAACATTTAATGAGCTCCACAGTCGCGAGTGGCCCAAAGAGGCAGTTACCTTTGGAAATGCCACCATCCACTATCGCTCCCTCTCAGTAGGACCTGACATTTCTCCCGAATGCGCCATTCACGGCCAGTCAAATGCTGCTGGATTTTACCGAACTGGACGGAAACTGAACACTCATCCGTGATGCTAAAATGGGGAAATGTGTGTTTCAGAATCTGGTGTTAATAATAAGTGTGAAATGGTTCCGTTCAAGTGAATGTTGCCCAAGTTGTGCTTGCTTAAAATTCTGTCCAGGCAGCCATTTTCTGCATAAAATAGATCAATAACTGGACCAGATGGTTAATATGTGTACATGATATCGACTACACCGAGTAGAAGGTTGAGGGGAAAACTGCTAGAGGTGAATAAACTGTTTTGTTGGGGGTCACGTTATTGATTCCAAGAGCATTAATAAACCTTCTGAGGAGGATTATTTTCTCTTTCAAAGCAATTTTAAGCGATTTTGCAAAAGGAGTGTTTTTTAGTAAAAGTATTGAAACTGAAAACCGAGTTTAACAGATTAACATATTGCTTGTTTCGAGAGGAACATTTTTCACACGTTGGTCTGTCAAGTCGAAACTCTGTTAGTTTTGGTAAGTGGCATAAAATCACTCCAGTGCCTCAGGACACTGGTGCAAGACAATCAGTGTGTGTGTGTGTGTGTGTGTGTGTGTGTGTGTGTGTGTGTGTGTGTGTGTGTGTGTGTGTGTGTGTGTGTGTGTGTGTGTGTGTGTGTGTGTGTGTGTGTGTGTGTGTGTGTGTGTGTGTGTGTGTGTGTGTGTGCGTGCGTGCGTGCGTGCGTGTGTGTGTGCATTTGGTGTTGGGGTGTAAGCACCCATGGGCTGAAAGCAAGATGGAAGCACCAACATTATCCACCACTAATAAACATTAATTATCTTTGGAGTATTGAAAGATTTTTATCATCATGTCAATCTCACGTCAGGTCTGAGATAAAAAGCCAGGAAAGTGCACAGTGTTTAAAAATTAATTAAAATATAAAAAACTTTGAGACATAAAACTTTCTGAATGTCATTTGATATTTATACCTCCCCATATTTATATACAGCAATCACCGCCTGGCTCTTGTGACTCCAGGTGCTTAAAAAAGACATTTACAACCTGCAGTTGAGGTGTTGATTTACTCACTCGCTTGGTGAAAAGCAAATGAAAAAATAGAGCACGATGTAATAAACATGGAGGTGCAAATGAGCAGGTGGAGATGCAGTAGTGGGAGCAAAAAATCTCTGGAGTCCAGAAAGCAGCAGCTGTTGCATTTTTTACTGCAGCCGTGTGAATCTTTCATTTGTTTTCTGTTTACACACGGATGGCAGGTAACCAGCGGTCCTTCCTCCAACAGCACGTGAATGCTGCCGAGGGACGGTGGAAGGTGAATAAAAACACACCTCGTCTATTACGTTCTTATCTCTGCCTGTCCTTTAAACCTTGGGCTTCCTTACTTTTCTTAACAAAAGCGTTAGAGACTCGGAGCAAAGTGCTCAAAGTTATCCGAGGTTCAGTCACAAAGACTGTTTCCTGTCAGTCATTTAACAACTGCGAGCATTTCTGGTGCTGCAATGGGAACTCTGTGTTCTGGACCACAATCAAAGAACAAAAGAAAATGAAAGAAAACTGCTGCCCCAAATGGGAAAATTCCAATCAAAAATTGAGCGGCACAGCCAAAAATCTGGTTCGGCAATCAAACATGCAAGGATGGAAGTGGGCGGCAGAAACCACAAATGGGCCCAAGGATTCCCTCAGAGTTTATATGACTAGTGATATCACCATCACACACCCCCCCACACACACCTCTGAAGAAACATTACATGCATCATTTAGAGGCCACAAATCGAGTGACTCGACTGCAGCAGAGAGCATTATTTTCCCCCTTGATCTAATTATTGTTGGCAGCTGTGGTGCAACAATAACACTGGATTTACACATTAGAAGCTGAGCGTTTATTTTGAGGCTTTACACTTTCTATACAATTTCCCCTGCCGCTGAAACAAAAGGGTTTTATTTGCACTTTTAATTTTCACGACACTGAGTTTCTGAGGAAAAGGCAATATCATAACCTTGTCTCAAATCCCATCAAAATGATTTTCAAAGGTTATTATGCTGGTTGACCTGCTGTCTGTACCCGACAACTGTATGCATGGCAAGATCCTCAGCAATCTGGAAGGTAAATAAATAATGACACACTTGCAGTCTTGGGGCATGATGCAATGAAAAATAAATTCACAAAAGGCTGAAATGTGAGTAAAATGTAGTAAACTTCCCAGACTCTGTGACAGCCTGAATAATTCATGATCTGTTCATGACTCCTGCTGTAAACACAGGCTGTGCGCAGGCATTTAATGCTTCCTCCATTTGGTTGTAAAACGGTGTTAAAGGATGTTTTGCAATAATTTAGGTCATAAACAGCAGCTGCTCAAGAAAGAAAGGAATAAAATATTAAAAATGGCAAAGAGATCGCATTACACCAGGTTTAAGCACGGAGAACCTTTGAATATTAAAAATATTCCAACAGCAGTGAACTAATCACCACATTTTCGGAAATAGTCAAGAAAAAAAGTCCCTGACCGCAGACGACCGTGTAATTAGAGGAACTGTCAGTCAGGCTTTATATCTCTATCTTATCAGTGCATGTTGGAAACTTGGAATAAAACCCGACTCAGCTCAGAGGCGTTTACGTCCATCCGGGGATGATGCTGGATGGGAAAACGTCTTGTAAATGTAGCCAATGAAATCGGCCTTCTGGCCGTATATGGGAGGTGGAGGCCGGGATATCCTGTCGGACCGGAGACCCGCGCGTAAAAGCAAATTTCACCCATTGTGCCGGGGGAGGGAGGAGGAGAGGGGAATGTTAATCCACACACACCAGGGGAGCTTCAAACTTTAGAAAAAGTTTCCAACACGTCGTCCAGACATGCTTCTTCCAGAGTCTGATGACGAGTTAGAGGATTTTCTGTCGGGGTCGGAGATCCAGAGCAGCAGCGATGGCGAGAGCGGCACCGATCTGTGAGTATTATCCGGCCCATTTCAGACGCGAAGATTTAAGTTTTTAACGCAGCAGGACACATCGTGGCAGACAAACAAAGCGAGCAGGTAAAGCCCGAGAGGTGATCGGCTTTGCTGGCCACAACAATCCCAATGAGGCGGCGCGCAGGAGAAACGGAGCGAAAACCCCGAAAACAAAGTTTCTCTTATCGGAAGTTGGTAAAACATGTAGACTGTTGCACAAAACTCCACATCAGGAACGTAAACAGGTTATGGCCACTGATGCACTTGTGCGTTTGAGGAAGTTATTCACTTCATTAGCATTTAGCACGTTTGACAACAATTGTGGAAAGTTATTCAGAATTCCATTTTGGCTAAACTTGATTTCCATCGGTTTGGATGTGTGCAGGAGCATTGTTGCATACGAGATTCCCTTCGGAATTTGAATTATTGGGGGTAAACAGCGACTTGGAGGTGCTTATGGTGCACAGACTATGTTTTTAATCATACAGTATGCAAACAGATCTTATGTTGCCACGTGTGTGTTTTGTATCCGAGGATACATCCGCTACAGCTAAATGCTCCATGCTCACCGGGCTACATTGTGTCTTATGAATGCAGTGTAAAAAGGTCTGTTTGGGTGGTGGGGGATGGGTTGGGAGGGCTTCTCTATATTCTGCAAAGACAGTAGAGGGGGTGCCGTAAAGAGTTATCATCATTATCTTCTACTTTGGCAGATATCCTGTGTGCTCTTGCTGTTCCACATGATGTTTGAAGAATTTAACTATCCACATTATAACGTTAATTCCTGAAGTTGTGAGCTTCAAAATGACTGCAAATTCATCAAATCCCCTTAAATCTTAAATCTTAAAAAAAAAAAAAAAAAAAAAAAATTCAATTTCCCCACGGGGATGAATAAAGTCCATCTTAAATCCAGGCAGGAACTATAGCTTTTATGCAAGACTGGTGACTCGTTTTTTGTATCTTAATGCAGCATGTTAAATCCTTAATTATTTCCTTTATTTACAGGGAAGACACATCGTATGAGGACAGTTCTGAGGAGGAGTGGAATAGTTCTGCTACAAAGAGAGGAGCTGTTGGAAAACACCGCTGCTCTGATTCTGTGTCTCCCCTGTCGATGTCCCTGAGATCCCCATCCAAGAGGAAGGAAGAGCGATGCATGTGTTGTCCGGGCCCCCCCAGGAAGAGGATCAGCAATGCTTCCACGCTCCCAAAAGTGAGCTCCTCCCTGCAAGCTGTTGGGGTGTTTTCCAGTGGAGAGAAGCAAGCGGAGAAAGAGCTTGCAAGGAATGAACCAGATGCAGACCGATGGCACGACATGGATGAGGAAGATTTCGAGCCACCCCAACCACGGTTCCGCCCAGAGAGAGTCCCCGGGCCACAGCTGAACAGAACTGCAAATTACACGCCACTCGAACTATTCCAACTTTTCTTTTCTACAACGGTGATCGACAACTTGGTCAAGCACACCAATGCTAATGGGAAAAAGAAACGACAAGCCCAGCAGAAGCACTGGCACACCGTCACAAGAGAGGATATGTACTCTTTTCTCTCCCTCGTGCTCTACATGGGGATGGTACCACTAAAAGCAATGACAGATTTCTGGAAAGGATCAAAGCTGTATCGCCTGCCGTTCCCTTCCTCTGTCATGCCTAGCAACCGCTTCCTAGCTATCTCCCGTTCTCTTCACATAAACGACCCAGCAGTTGAAACCGCCAATGACCTGAAGAAAGGCACCCCAGGGTATGACAAACTGTGTCGAATAAAACCCCTGTATGAGCAGATTTTGGCAGCCTGCTACACCTTTTTTCATCCCTACCAGCACATCTCGGTGGACGAGCGGATGGTGGCGACTAAAGCGAGGATTGGCTTGAAGCGGTACGTCCGAAACAAGCCCACCAAATGGGGCATTAAGCTATTTGTTTTGGCCGATTCGTCGTGCGGCTACACCCTCAACTTTTTTGTGGATGCGGGAAAAGATCCTGAACCCACGGGGAAAGGGCGGAGCTATGATATCGTCATGAGGATTTTGAATGTTCCCTTCCTGGGCAAAGGATACAAGCTTTATATGGACAACTTTTACACCAGTCCCACTTTGTTTCGCGATCTGCTCTCCAGAAAAATCTGGGCTTGTGGTACCCTGCGTCCTAACATGGCCGGATACCCCAAAAAGAAAGGAAATGATATGACGGACAAAACACCAAGGGGGACGATTCGGTGGATGAGACAGGGGGAGCTATTGTTTGTTAAGTGGTTGGATGCCCGCCAGGTAAACATGTGTTCCACCATGCACAAAGCGTACAGCAATGACACAGCGATGCGCAAAGTGAAAAATGCAAAAGGAGAATGGACAGTGAAAAGAGTGCCTATTCCAGGCTGCATCAAAGATTACAACCAGCACATGGGGGGTGTGGACTTATCAGATGCACTCATTTCCTACTACAATGTCCTCCATAAAACCCTGAAATGGTACAAAACCCTGTTTTATCACTTTGTGGACATAGCTACTGTTAATGCCTTCATCCTTCACAAGGAAATGTGCAAACTGCAGGACCGGCCTGAACTGAAACAGAAAGCCTTTAGAGAGCAACTAATCCTGTCCCTGGCCGGGATTGGGTCCACGCCACGGCGCTCGGCTCCTCAAAACCACCCTGGTTTAGCTGTCGCAGCACCAGCGGCTCCCTCATCCTCCCAGGTCCCGGACACCACGCCCCCCACCGCACCCGCTTCCAGTCACCTGCCGGCTTACTTCGTCGAACACATGAACGACGTGACCCCCAGGTTCCGAGCGACTCTTGGCAGGAGGACGTGTGTTTTATGCAAAAGAAAGTCGCCGGTCTATTGCAGCACCTGTAAAAAGACGCTGTGTTTTACATCTTTGAGAAACTGCTACCGTGACTGGCACAGAAGCAACAGTATATGTACATAAGTAGGTAGATTGAAATGCTTCTTCTGAGCATTCAAGGAGGGTGTTTTTACATCCGGTGCTGATCTGATGAATTTTCTTTTACTTTTGTGCCCCTGATATAGGTAGCAACGGATTTTATTACATGGTAATTTGTCTCGAATGTGCTCAAGCTACTGCAGCCCCTGTTCTGTATAGACTTCTCTTTTGTTCTCTGCAGAGTGCGACATGGTTCCAGGATCAACCAAAGTGATGTTGTTGGAACTCCACTCATTGAGTGAGTGGAATGGCTCCAGTGGCAGAAGCACAATCCTCACATGCTGCTAATGCACCCTGAAGAGTAGATATTGGGGTGAACAGCTGCTTGTGTTTTCATGCAAAATGAATAAAAGCTTAGTAGCAAAGAAAGATGGGGAAGGTAGAAAAATCCGACTCTTCTAACGTTGCCATAATGGCAATGAGTTTTCATATTTTATTGGAAACCAGGCTGAAGAGAAGATCCATGGAAATATTTCCAAGATTTTAGTTTGCGCTCGTATTAGTTTATTTTAAAATCTCAATGTGAAAATTTAAATTCGGAACTATTTTCTTGACGCACCTAACTGGAAAAATATATACCTCGCATCAACATTCCAGCCATCTACAACTGGTGAAGTTGAAGCCAACACGAGCAGTTTCCATATATAGTGTTGGAAGGACACCATGCAGGTTGAATGCTTAGTAAACTACTGATGTTTGAAATTATTTAACTCAACAGCAGAAGAAAATGCAACTGCTCTGTTCTGTGTTCTCTCTGGATCTGATTCCCTCCACCCTCCAAACGGAGGCTTGGATATCGACTAAGAGCACGTCAGGGAACGTCCGATCCGACCCAAGTGCACAGATTTACTGGATTAGGTTGCTTGTCAGGTCCTCCTTCTCGATCTCCGCTGGTTGAGGCTTCATTCATACAAACTGCAATAATAGTGTGTTTTTTTCTACATTATATTTTTGACACTAGTATCTTTCTTACTGCTGATCTTTATTTAAAGAACTAAAAGTACTGTAGTATTCTGTGGCCTTAATGTTGGACCTTTTTATATAATTAAAAGGAATTTGTTGCAGCTGTTATTCCCGAAACTGGATTACTGAACTGTCACAGTCTTGCGAATTAACCTCAGTGTTTTTAGTTTTTTGTATTTCAATCTAATTTGGGAAGTTTGGGCTTGTTGAAGCTTAATAAAGTTTTTACCCAACAAATGTGTAAACTCTTAATTTTGGGAGGGTTAGGCAGTTTGACTAAAAGACTGCACAGTTAAGCGCGTAATTGGTGCTGGTTATTAATGATTTGTTGTTGTATAGAAGTACACAAGATATTAAACAAAGTAACTATTTAGACACAAAGATCAGACTGGGGAAAGAGCTGAAGGTTTTCCCAACATTTTCAATGTGCTGCTCGCTGTCAAATTCTCAAGCCTTGGTATTAGCATAGCAATTTGAATTAATGCATGTAGTAAAGTATTATAATTTTATTTTGAGACATAAATGAATGGCAGTGATTACTGATGATTATTATTATAGTTGCTGTTGTGTGCATAAGATGAGGTAAATATAAAATGTCTGACGCCATGAAAAACTAATCCACAATTAAGAACAAGAACGAAGCAGGAAAATGGCAATATTTGTGAGAGTGTTGTAGCAAATACTTGCTTTTATACGACGCCACCCAGAAGCAACCATCCTTCACCCCGCTGCTGTTCACTTTTGTTTGAAATGCCTTCGTAGAGGGTGTGTTAAGTGTGTGTTGTGCGGGTGGACAGCCGCATTCACACACTGTTAATGTCTATAGTAAGTAAATGCTGTTTACTGTATTTGAGTGGATGAATGATGATCGCTGTTGAATTCATTTAACACTTAACTGAGGTGTCAGGGTTCTGAGAACAAGCCAGGCGTCTTCAGGCTGACAACCAGCGCTCAGGAGCTGCTAACAGGGCTTGAGTGTGTCCCTTTATTAGGTTATGTGTTAGCACAATTCATATATGTCTACATACATCTGATATGTACCGGTACATCTGAATGTACATCTCAAGGACATACATGAGAAGGCAGTCGCTGCACTTGATCAGCACGTTATCAAAGGAATTTGGGGTTTATGAACGTACAAAAAAAAAGGGCAAGGGAATGGTACAGTGGGGATTTGCAGCGTGGATAAATATAGCTTATATGAATATGTAAAATATACATGAGAGCGTATCCAGGATACCGTACACAGTAATGAGGGTAACTGACATACAGTGACCCAAAACCAAAATACAGTCGAGACGGTCTTGTCCATGCAAACGATGCGCCGGACATTTAGCTGACAAATAAGACAAAGGTGTGTTTGTCGAGGCCGGGAGAGTGTGGCAAAGCAGGGATGAAGTGGAAAAAGAAGACTGAACTGATCCCCCTCTGGTCCGACGGAGGCTGAACGTGAGGAGCCAGGTGGCAGCTGCAGAGCTGCTCTGCCTGCGATTAATTGCCTGATAGCCACCTTCACAGAGCCTGTCTGGATAAAGCGGCCTCTCAGGTGGGGCGATGTGATGTGAAAATGCCTCTGTGATTATAAACCTTGTGTCTACAGATAAGAGTGTTTAACCTTCTGCCAGTCACAGCAGCACGATTTGGATTCCCACTCTAAAATGCTAAACTGGGGCCAAATGTGTGCTGCAGCTCATATTTCTGTCCTGCCAACACAATAGCAAAAGTTTGTCTCCTTTTTGCAATGTACAGACAAGTTAAGCAATTTGTCTCTGTGACAAAAATCAATGTCTGCAGCCTGTTAGCGTCACCTTGTTTCTCCACCATTTTCAATTGAGAAAATAAGTTTACTTTCACTCAAAGAACATTCCAAGTTGTACCACTGAGTCCAGTTGCAGGAGTTGCTCAACATAAGGCCATCATCTCAGAGCATGATCTGTATCTGTAAGAATCCATTTGGACCTGATAGTTATAGTTTCATAAGTTCATTAGGGACATTTAGAACAGTTTGTTGTTTCTTGATAGACTCCTGGTCTAGGTCTAGTCCAGAGCAGCTCTGGCGTTTTCTTCTTCACAAATGTTTTTCACTGAAATTCACCAAGAACCTGAGATACAGTGGAATCAAAAGGATGAGAAGGAACATTTAAAGAAGTTTGTCAACGGCTTCTCTGAAGCTAATCCCACCCGCCCATAAACCCAACCACTTGAGGTGTGACCCTCACTTGGACAAAGTGCGTTCTCCTGCGCATTTGCAGCAGTTTTTTCGTGTGTCCCATCTACAGGTCGAAAACATTTTCTTTCCGTGGCTGAGGCCGAGCCCGCAGGACCACCGTGTCCTGATAGGAGAGTATTTTTGGTGGTTATCTCACATTTTAGCAGAAGATCTTTCAAAGTTCAGCAGAAACCAACATCTTCTCCACTCACAGCATCACTGTCCGTGCCAATCTGATTGTTGACCAATCTCTGATGTTCCAGCAGGAAGCAGATGCTGAACTCCCACTATGTGCCCTGCCATTGTGGTAAATGGTGTTGTGTCGACGCCCTGCTGCTGCACTCTGACGGGCAAAAGCCCGATCACATCGTTACACACCATTACAGTTGTAAATGGAGTCAACAGCTCCCTAACAGAGGATACCCTCTCTGTGGTCTGACTCATTAATCGGCCTAACGTGAATAACCCAGGGCTCAATTTTCTAGTCGCTCAGCCGTGTCGGTGTGTCACAGTCGCGACTTATGCAGTGTTGCTGAAGCGTGTTGGAGGATAAAGGTAGAACAATTTGCCTCTGCGTAGTTAAGGTGCTTAATTATTTAATCAGTCATGTTGGTCATTTCTAAAACAACAGAGGGTTGCTGGGGTGAAATTAGCTTTCACCACAGTACACACAGTCATGTGATTAGATTATTTTATGCTTAATGGCAATGCAAGTTGAAAGCTTAAGTAAAAATGTTTAATTAATATTCATGAGTGCATTCAAATATATTATCACATCAGCAGGGGTGTCCAACACTCAGGTGGAGATCAATTCAGCACAAGCTTCATTAATTCCTGGGTGGGTTTGACCAATAAGACACAACCAGCCAGCAAGTCTGTTCTCACCTTCAACAGGCAGCCACCTGGATTAAGGCTACCACCGGGTCCATGAGGAAGGACAGCTCTAAAGTTTGCCAATTAAAGAGCACGCCCAGATTTTCCAACAGGAATACAACCCCTGTTGGAAGGGGACACACACGGGCCAGTCTTGAGCAATACAAATCCCACACGAGGGTCCCCCCGAAAAAACAGATTAAAAGATTAAAAACTGCACCACCTGCTCTATATTAATTTCAGATCAGCCATCTGTTGGCTGGAAAAGCGATTGCTCAAAGGCTTCTGGCACATACAGGAAATGAGCAAATTTGTGTTTCTTCCCCTGTGATGGCTTTCCCATGACAACATGAAGCTCCCCTCAACATGGTTTGTCGATGATTTACAGTAAAAGCAGCTGTTCTTTGTGCGCTTGCTCAATCAGTAACCAGAAACTGCAAGAGAAAAAATCATTGCAAATCTTGCAGATCATTTATTTTTAGGCCATAAAAAAGTCTTTAACCATCAGGTTCAATGTAATATATCAGATTATTTTTATGTTTATTCACTTCATTAATAATGTACTGGTTCGATAATGCGCTGCACAGGTAGGCGATTCCTTATTACTGAACAGTAAACATGTTGATACACTCAGAACTCCCAGAGGTGCCGCAGCTCTACCATTGTGTGGACAAAACAGCTGAAGCTGCAGTCCGACTGAGGCAGAAAGGAAAATGATTTCCCTCAATAATAAATGCTAACGGTGCTTCAGACGCACCTTTGCTTGTGTAAACCTTAAGCACGTCTCTGACCTGAGCTGTTGTTAAAGGGATAAAGTAAACTATTCAAAGGCAACAGCAGTTGACACGCTTTGGGCAACGGGTTGCAGAGAGCTTCTTTGTACTTTGAGCCTGTGGAGTACAGCAAGGACAGCTGGCAGATATTTTTCAGAAAGGAATCAAACCATCGCGCTGCTGTTGCTATTAAACTATTGAAAAGCTTTTGGAAGTGTGGCAGGGTTCAATTTGAAGTTGAATCCGTCTAAAACCATTCTGGGCTTTTAGTACACAGGCACCAGTGAGGGAGGACAACCATGCTGTAAATGAGAATGAAATGAGCATAAGTAGGAGCTATATGGTGCTGAAAAGGCACAGAAATAGACGCCAATAGATTCACCTTCAACTGCGTACGAAACGCAATTAAATTTGCTAAACATCAACACAGCACACTAGACTGGAGGACTCGTATGGCTTCCCTGCAAGAAATGTGCTGTTTACTTAAGGAAGGTCTTGTAAATGTTCAGTCAGGAAGATTATTTCCTAATGTGTGCTTTGGTTCGTTCGTTTGTCATTCATCTGGGCTAATCATTCATCACAAGTTAAACCTGCAGTCCAGTTCAGAACATGGGTTAGGATAAGGGTTATGATGGGGACCAGGTATGAAATCTTAACAGAGTCACTAGAGACGCGAGCTAGCTAACATTCTTTAGCAGGAGGAGCCTGAGCCTCTTCAAAGACCCCCAAAAAAAGAAGTCAAAGATCCAATACGTAATAAAGTTGATGTAATGTCCCTGATTTTCACGTGAATTTAGAATTTGAGCAGGGCATATAGGCAGGTCATGTTCTTAAATGACTGATGCATTTAATCACCATTACCAGAACATTCAGGGTGTGCACATCCTGAATTAGACAGACTGATGAAACCTACTACTCTTCAGTGCCTTTTGAAATATATTTTTTAAGGACAATGTCTAAAGGAAATTCCAGCTTTCATGACACAGGTGAGTTAAATCCACCAACAAGCAAATACATACATTCTCTATAATTTCGTTTCTGAACTGCAATGCACTATTGTTAAGGTGTGCACGTGCATCTCTGTCCATAGGGCCGAGGAGCTACAGTATGTGGAGGTAACGAATGTCCTCACAATCGTAATTGTGTCACCCTGAAGATTGGTATCATTTGTCATTGCGGGCTTTCCTGTAATTACCAGACTGGGATGACTAATAGAAGGAATGAGGATGAACATCTGTCAGTAAGCTGCAGCTTTACTTTCCAGCAACACAAAAGCAGCATCAATAAAAGGCTCTAAAGTGATCCCCATTTATGGACCAATTGACAGCTTAATGTTAACATGTCAACATGCTTAAATACCAAAGACCAGTAGGTTAAATGGCTGCAATCTCCCCATAGGGCATGGCAATAATGGCAAAGATTTCAGGCTGTTCCGATGCAGAAACCAACAAATATGTTCAAAGTGAAAAAAGTGAATGGGGAGTGAATGCTCTCTGTGCTCTCCATTGACTTGGGGATCACACTTATCATAAGCTTCATGATAGCACAAAGCTACACTCATCTTGTATTACGAGAAGTAATCATGTTCGGGAGAGGTTGTGCCTGGAGCCAAGCGAGCCGGCACCAGTGTCCAATTGATGGCGTGTTCTATCGCTGTCAGGCTGCACAGAACCTACATGGCCCACCTCCAGTTCACTCACACTCTGTCATCCATGATGGGTGTTCGTTATATTACAACCATAAAACAAGTACTGTTGGCAACAAAAGAGAAAATATTTCCAGCAGAGTCCAGGTAAGGACATAGTGGAACAGCAGCCCTGGAAACTAAACGACTGGGGAGGTAAAATCCCAGTCTAGATCTTCTCCTGCACCCCTCTAATAACCCTTTGATGGCACCATACAGGGTATTTGTGCCAGCCTCCAATTGCAGATAATTTAGAAATCCGATTTGACTGCAGCTGCTGCTGGAATTTGGGGTTGTATTTGCTCAAAATGAAGGCAGTTGGGAATCAATGCAAGCCGCCAGCGTTTGGAGAGAATTAATTTTAAAAAACAAATGACCTGATACTAACCCAGATCAGGATTATGGGCGAAAGCCTCAGCATAGCCAATTTCATTTTAAATCAGCCACATGAGTTAATTACAGAAAAATGAAGATACAAATATTTTTAAAAAATATATATTTAAAAATCTGACACCGCAAGTGAGCAAGAAAGATGCAGAGAACAGCAAATTGTCTTTGGAGTCTTTTCCTTCACTCCCATGAGGCTGCTTACAGCAACTTTTTCAGGCTCAATTTCCACAGAAATTTGAACACTTTAACATGAAACCTATGCAGAGCAGCCAGCCAGCAAGCCCTTTGGCGGGAGGATTACCACCGAAATCCCCCGGGGCTCAGAAACTGTCAGGAATTTAGTGGGGATAAGCAAGGATAAAGAAGCATATGAGGAATGGGAAGCTTGGGAAAAGTACGATGCCAGGGATGGCGGCGGCTGTGCTGGAACACGTGCAGGCAGAGGAGTGCAGATGGCGGAGATGGATGCTGCCCAGGACAGTTTGAGAAGGCAGCGAAGAGAGTGGGGCAGCACACATTCATGCACACGCACACTGTGCCTCTACCGGCATTTAGTGAAATGACTATAATTCATTATACTGACCTTTACCAGAGTGCTCACCCACTGCGGCTTCAGCGGGCCTGTCAGTGTTTCACAGTGGTCTGGAGTCAATCTGCCCACTCCCCCCAGACTTCAGACTTTCAGCACCACGGACGCACGTCCCCTGTGCACTTTCATCACCATCCTTCCTTTTATTATAGTCTTCAATGCAGCAGGCAGTGGAGTTGCTTTAACCCCTGCACATCAGTCTGCACACCTCTAGAGCAGGTCAGAGGGGTCCTTCTGATCTTCATTTAAAGGCTAAGTTCAGTATTTCTTATTCTTAGTTTATCTTTTGTCTCTGTTAGCTGCAATCACGCTGAATTTACCCTCCTCAGCCCCTGTGTATATGTGTAACTCAAGCTTGCTCCAAGGGCTGTGACACATGTGTTTTCTGCACATCAAGCTTGTCTGAGGATTTGTATACATCCATATTGACTCATGTTAGCCAATGTTGCCATCTTGATGTGTCTCTTTCTAGCATCACCCCATCCTTCTGTCTGCCTTTGTATCTCCAACCTACTGTACTGCTGACCCCCCCGAAGCCCACCTTTCCAGGAGTCATGGGTCTGAAGCAGGAGCTGTGGTTCATTTGCTCTCTATCATTACATGCTCCTTTTAAAGCAGAAGAGGAAGACTTCACACGGAGAACCTGATTGATTTGCAGAAGTACAAACGTCGCCAATTACTCTTTAATGGCACTGAATGAGAGCCAATTCAGCCAGCGATGCTCACCAGCGTCACGGCATACGGATGCATGCTGTTGCAGCAATCATTGCTGCCTGGAGAAAAGAAGGATATCCAAATTGCCTCCAATAAATGAGTTGCTTCTCTTTCGTTATACCGCTGGTACAAATGACATTTTCTCTCATCAGGAGGTAAAAAGCAAAGTGTAAATGCAGGTGCTGCACTGTGAACAGGAAGCAATTGTGATTTCAGGAGTTAATCTGAAAAATCAGGACAACTCCTTGCACACACATACAGAATTGGCCTTTTACACACCTACACAGACACAGACACAGACACACACACACACACACACACACACACACACTCAGTCAGACCAACGTCGGCGGCTCTGCAGGCAGGCGCTGCCCTTGATTAGCTCACTTCCAGCCTTTGTGGAGGATTCCTGCTGCTTTGCACACCCAGGGATCTGCCTGCTTTTCGGTCTCTTTGTAGCTCCTCTTCCTCCATGGCTTTAAATCCCAGTGCCTTCGTGTCTCACTGTCTGGACGACTGGCAGCCAAACCCTTGGTCAGGCCCACCCAGAAGTCAAATGTCCAACTTGTCTAAACTGCAAGTATGTGATAACTCTATCACCACAGTGTGGAGAGAGGAAAGAGGTAAGGTCTGCCACAAATCATTTCCTAAAACCTCCGGGGTGGGATATGGATACTACCATATCAGATGTGAACATTTAAGCTAACAGGGATTAGGACAGGAGGATGTACAATATGGGAAGCATTTACACACCCTGTAAATATGACCTTGAGGAGAGAATGAGGAAAAACTGACAGGACAACCAAAACAGAGCGGCCAGGTACATGTGAAGTCTCATTGCCAACCCTATGATATATAGGTATATAGGTATATATGAAAGGACATGTGCACCATTGGTGTGTTGCACAGTTACTGCACATCCCAATAAGACAGGACAAAGACGCACCAGCGGTTAGAGGAAAGGCTGTGAGCTTAGCATCACGTCCAGGCACATTATGAGAGACTGAAAAGCAAGAAATGGAGGTGAAGTCAGCTGGTGTCATCAGAGCCGGACGGGAACTCAGATGCACCACAAAGTGCCTCTGCCAAGCCTGTTAGCCGAGGGAATGTATCAGACAATCAGTCCCTGAATCAGTCCCTGGGGAGTTTGGCCGCACTGAAACTAAATGAAGGCGAGCCAAACAAACAGAAATAGCTCAGTAAGGTTTCCTGTGTCGGCGTCATGCTGAGCTCTAATCTTATTACCCAGAGCAGGAATGAAAACTGCCATCTCTGAAACAAATATACTATAGCCAAGTGTGGCACTAAAGCCAGAGTGATTGACAGCGTGCAACGAGATGGAAACATAACCAGTGTTGATTACTATGTAAATGAGGACCCCAAAACAGAAGAAACATCTACGTAAGACACAAAATAAATAAATATATATATGTGTGTGTGTGTGTGTGTGTGTGTGTGTGTGTGTGGGTGTGTGTGTGTGTGTGTGTGTCAACCAAATAGAGAGTCTGTGTTGTGCTTGCATACGAGAGCCAGAGAATAATTTAAGGATGCTACTTGAGCTAATGCTGCTATAAATGTTAGCAATGACCCAAGGGAGGGGGTTTGGCTTCTAAACACCCACCCCTCTACAAACCCCTCCTGAGACCATTTCTATGGAAATAAGCCCCAATCCTTCATATGGGCCTATGCTTCGAAGCTGAGCATCTCACTAACTGTGCAACTTTTCCCAGCGCTCACCAGTAAATAGTGCCAAGGACACGCTGTGGCAATGGAGCTTTTAATTTGAAACATGGAGGAGAAATGGGGTGCACTGAGGAGGCAATCCAGAATAAAAAGCCTCTGCTTCCTGCCGTGTGGGAGTCATTTAAAAATCTCAGGGAAAGAAAGGGGGCCCATTTGAAGCTGAAAACATATGCGCTGATACATATACAGCATCCAGGTCTATTTTGGCTCATCATTACACTCCTGCTGGGATTCCAACCACCGCAAAGATACAACACCGCAGTAGGACAACCGGCCATTAGGGAGGAGGGTCCCTGCGGTGCGCAGCAATTTACTGGATGTTATTTGTTCTTAAATGATGCAACTGTTCCCAACTTCAACTGCAACCCTTCCCCTATCCTGAGCGATACTGTTAAAGGCACAGTTCAACGAAAACGCCTGCAGACGCACAAATGTCCTGAACCTTGCATATCTTGTTGGTTTTCTTTAAACTATTTATTGAGAATATTTCCATGCTTGCGCATTAATATATTAGCCCATGTGCAGAAATGCAGCTCCAGCGGAGCAAATGCAGGCAGACTAATAAACAGACCATCATTAGCTGGACTCTGTGGTTCTATACATGTTCCAGTTTTGCATATGCAAGCAAATTTAGGCTCTCTTTGAGATTGGGCTGATGGCATTAAATATTTACCATTTCACCTCCTTCTTCTAGCAGGGTGCTGAAATTGGCCCTGAGTCACACACGCTGCACCAGGCAGAAGCAATATTCCCCCATAGCACCCACTGAGCACCAGAAAAATGGGTTTTCCTTCAAAAATCCAACAACATCTTGTCTGTGTCAGTCAAACTAGGTCACTGAGGCTTTAGAGTGAGCAGCAGTTTACATGGTAGCGGAAGGCAGCACGTGATGAACTAATATTGTAAATAGTTGGAAAAAAATGTGTAATGTCACGCTATTACTGTTGGGAATCAGATTCATCAGTGTTAGTGTATTTCTCATTTCTCTTTTGTTTACTAATGAGATACTTCTCAGCTTAGTCATTTAAATTGAGATGGAGAAAAAAAAGAAGTAATTATTGTTGTGACTGAAACACTGGGATAAATGTACCACACACATATACACACACCCACCAACATCATCATCACATTCATGTATTCTAGTATCTGTAATAAAATAATAAAAAGTAGTAAAAATCCAGCTTCAGCAGTGCGTAAAGTCTAAATGAGAATATAATGGTCAAACTTAATGAAAGCTTTCTGATAGAATATTCTATTTAATAAACATAGAACAAAAGAAAAAACAACATCAGGAAGATTATCTCAAACTGCCAGAACTGATTTATAACACAAAATCTCATTAAACTCTTTACTTATCATACGGTATCATACATGATAATCTGCGCCGGTTTCAGTTGGAGGCGAGTGTGAAGCCGTGTCAAAGATCATCAGAATTTACAACAGTAAACTAGCTAATCCACTTACAATCGAAGTTGGAGCTGCCTTCAGGGAACAGCCCCCATCACGGAGCCAACAGAGCCACCTCTGCTGCACTGTAATTAACTCACATGATCTCACAATCGGTGCGTCTCGCATGGCGCGGGGCTGCCATGCAGAGGGGCTCTGGGTAAACCTCTTTACTGTGCAGATCGAGCGGACGCAGACGCGCTGAGAGCTTGGATGCCACAAGCTTTCAGCGCGTCAAGTCAATTCAGAATGGCAGCGACCCAAAGACAACTGCACAGAGTGCTGAGCTAATCCTTCAATCCAACAACTGCCTCTCCCAAGCCTCTTCATCATATAAGGCCATTAGCTCCTCACAAATACTCGGGGCCTCATAACAGCGACAAACTGGATTTTACTCAACCAGTAAGCCGAGTAATCACCAAACTGGGAGCATCCAGGAAGGCAGAGGGGTGAGGTTACAAGCATAGCTAAGGAACCTGGCAATAGAAATCCAACAAAAGTGGAGCAGGCGCTGCACGATGCACTTTTACAGGCTGATTTTTGGTCAAACACTGCTGTTATAGGCTGCCAGTCACCAAACCAACCCTACTTTGGTATCGAAGTGCACCTAAAAGTCATGTGATTCTGAGATTAGACCTCGTTATCCAGCTGAAAACACTCGCCATGGTAGTGACTGTAGCGTAGATCAAGGACCCGGTGCACAGATTGTGAAGAACTAATCTTTTTTTTCCCCAAATACACCCACATCATTACAAAACTGGCTTTGTTTCATTTTGATCGCCTATACTGCTGTGGTTTAGCAACCAGCTTCATAATCTAATTATCCCAAGGACAGACTCAGGGGTCCATGCTGTCCTCTGTCCTCTTATTATCAGCGAGCTTATTACAAAGCACAGCCTTTATAACAGCCTGCATCACATGGTATCAAAAGCAGAGCAACAGCTGACATGCTGTCACCAACACAGCTCCAGGCACCGTACACTCAGTTGTCCTACCTTCACAGTATGTGGAATCCCCGTGGATGGAGGCATAGCCACTTCGGCATTCACATTCTGCTTTAGTATTCAGGTTTTTACACTCGGAGTTTTCGCCACAAATGACTCCCTCTGCACAGAAATCATAACCTGCAGAGAGAGGGACAAAGGAAGCCCTTGATGTAGTTTGGCCTGAAACATTTGCTCATTCGAAGCAGTAACCATGCACTGCACACTGAGATAAAGAGAGGTTAGACAAATAAGCAACACGGTGGCCGCTGCCCATAAAAAAGTGGAGGTGCAGACCAAAGTTTATGGCTGCAGTTGATTTTTTACCGAGACCAACAATTCTCCATTGTGACTGTCGGCACATTTTCAGTCATTGTCAGAAATACAGCAGGTTCTTAACATCCTGAAACAGATTTAAAGGTCACCTTTGGTCAAATTGACTTTCTTCCCCCTTGTGAACCAACACTGAGTCCAAGGAGGAGACATCTCAGATACACAACTGGACGTGAGCATTAAGTTGACGTTACTTTGACTCAGTTGGATTTACAAAAGTCAGACTGGTCTGAATTTGGCACAAACCTTTCAAGGAAATGATGTTCAAATGAGGTGTCAGGCCTATTTTTTAAGCCGACAATACTGTAGTCTGTATGACTTCTTGGGGTGTTTTTAGCTCCAAATGATTTGAATGTAGCATGAGGTAGTACCAGCGTTGGTATGAACAGTAGCTGAAGGCGAAGGTTTTGTAGTTCCAGTTACTATCAGATAAATAGATAGACAAATTATCATACTTAGGGGGTCGTCTAATTATTAGGTTAACATCTTAGCTATGCTGTTATAGGCCGAGGCTGCCGGGGTCCGGAAACATGATCACCTGACAGTCCTCTGTCACCCCACTGGGTCATGGTTTCCTCTCCTCTCGTCTCCTCTCCTTTCCTCCTCCTCATCAAGCAGACTAGTTATGCTGATTCCTGTGTAGTTTTTCTGCTTCTCCCTCCCCCTCCTTTATTCATTTACAGGTATCGCCGCCTTCGGAGCTGCATGATGACCTCCGGCTCGCTGACCCGTTGTATAGTGTATTTTTATGTGTGTTTCTGTGCTCTGTGCCTCTCCTCTCCTCTTCTCTCCTCTCCCTCTCCTCTTCCCCCTCCTTCTCCTTCTTCCCCCCTCTCCTCTCCTCTCCTCTCCAGCCCCCCCATCAGCAGGAGGGTCCCCCTACATGAGCCTGGTCCTGCTCAAGGTATTTTCCTGTTAAAGGGGAGTTTTTCCTTGCCACTGTTGCTTGTCTGGGGTCAGGCCCTGGGATTCTGGAAAGAGCCTTGAAACAATTTTGATTGTATAAGACGCTATATAAATAAAGATTGATTTGATTTGATTTGTTCTGATGCTTCCATTTGGTAGTCCGACCTCAAGGCTGAAATGTATCACTGGAAATACGGCAGCTCACTGAGCAACTCTAGTGCTCAAAAAAACAGTGAAATCCCAAATGTTTGTGAGCAGGGGGTGGTGGAACTAAAATAGATCCTTACACACCAGAGGGTCACCACAGCACTGTCAGTGGGTGAGGGATGCTGCATGCTGGGCTGTAGTATTCAAGAGAAACACATCCCATAAATCGTTGCTCTGAAAATGTGACCTCGTACGTCTGGGGCTGAGGTTTAATGACACATGTCTCCCCACCGAGGGACAGGAAGCTGTGTCAAAGTACGGCGAATACCTGAAGAATGTGCAACTCCTGTGATTGTAGCAGACAGATAATCTGTGCCACAATATCAACCTGTTGTAAAAGTGAGATAGCGCATATGAACACGGGTGTAACGGGAACATCAGACGGCGGAGACAGAAACAGAGGTGATCACCTACTGCTTGAAAGTGTGATCTGATGTAGGCCATCGTGTCCTGTAATGAAAGAACAACTGGCTGCACATGAAGCCCTGAGAGGCACGGAGCCTGGGGAGCCATTACCTGAGAAAGAGCCGTGTGTGCATTATTCCTCCTCTCACCCTTTGCACCATCTATCGGAGCTCTTGTCTGAACAGTGAGCACATGCAGAAGAAAAGACTACACCTGGAAGAACATCTGTATCACAGCCAGTGCTGATGGAGAACAGAGCTGAGCAGCACCCTTAAAGAAAAACTGCACAGTTATTAAACTTGGCCCACGTTCCTTTTTTGTTAATATATAATCAGACCTTTTATTGCATTTGCTCCTGAATATTTACAGGCTGGTGGAGATGGATCTTAAATGCTGTAATGTTTTAATTATGCCAGAAATTACACTGTACATCCCTGCATGGTGTTTAACAACCTCACCCCAAGATCCAGCCACAACTCACAGTGATGAGAAACACTTGTGTGTTCAGTCGTAAACTTTAATCCCTTTTTGTTCTAAATCAGCCTCCGTAGATCGTCCAACACTCTAGAAAATTGTACCTTTTCAGTGTGAGTTGCTGCTGGGTCTTACAGTTTTTGCACTCTCTATCAACACCTTACAAAATGTGTTGAACTACGAAGAGCGCAGAATAAACCGCCCTCTAACATTGAGAGTACAGGCAGTGCAGCTGTGGGAGGAACAGAACTGTCTCTGCAGCGTGGACATCATTGCATACTGTAGGTGTGCCAAAAAGCAGTCAGTGGGATAAAATACGCCGATAATCATCTTTCTAAATTCTGCAGTTTCCATAACAAAGTCCTCGAAAGTACTCAGCAGGAGTTATAATCTGTTATCTGTGCCTGGAGCCAGGTTCCTTCTCTCCATACATCCCACGCCTTCTGCTCCTCTGACCTGAACAGCACAGCTCCGCTCGCCGTACTTCCTCGTATCTCTATCGATGCTCGATTGCCGTGGTTTGTTTATTCGATGTATTAACTGAATTATCGGTGGCTATTTACCTTGTGGTACCTCCATGCCAAAGCAGTGGGATACAGGCAAATTGGCAAAACAGGAGCTCCATAAACGGCAGCCCTGCTGTGCTGTGAATTCAGGCACAGAAGCAGGCAGACCAGGTGAGGGGAGAGGAGGAATAAGGCGCCGGGGCTGGGTGTGTTGACTTCTCACACCAGCGGGGAAGGGGTGCGTCCAAATCCAGTCATTCGAGAGTACACAGAGACGTACCTCTGCAAACGTTGCAGCATCGTCCATCAGGTAAAATCTGTTCGCCAAGGGTGCAGTTGAGCTCCGCGCACGTTTCTGTGATCTTCAACATCAGGCCATTCTGCAAGGACAGGCGTAAAATAGTGACATTTTAACAATCATCTCATCGTCACCATTCTCTTCTCCAGATGTTGTTCTTCCTGAGCTGATTTATCCAGGACGATCAGCTCAATTATTCAGCCAATCGTTGACACAATTAATGTCGCACATAGTGGAGGAATGAAATATTTACATATTGCCAGGAGCAGAAGCAGCAAAGACACACAACAGCAAAAGTGACAGGCTACAACACTTGCACCAGACTAGTCATAACTAGCAACAGCAAAGCCAGCTATGGGTGTTTCTCTACTGTCAGAAAACAGCAGTTGAATGACATAATATTTAAATCCTGAATTAACTATATTACTCAAGCTATTCAAAATGAAATCCCAGCTCCTTAACCTGAAACAGGCCAGCATGTTGAGCTGTATCTGGTTGTAAAATATAATTAGAGGTCGATGATAGTGTGCACCTTAAGCTCAAACACAGACAAGGTTATAAATTCCAGGAGGCGATAAGCAGAGATATGGGCCACTGTAGAAGCGAAGCAGGAGCAGATAGAACTGTCTTCTTCCCCTGAGCCTTCAGAACAAATAGCACCGGCTGCAGCCTGGCTGATATGTCAGCGCTCCGGTGGTCCCGGCTATCGATTGAGATCCCCGAGATTTCTGTTTTAACACCCAGCCGCAGTAACGTAATTCATTCTCTTGGCTGTTTTGCATCAAAGACAGAGAGAATCAATCTGCAGCACAGCAGAATCATTTGTCCTTGGTTAACACTGTGTTTTACTCTAATTTACCTTGACGGGGTTCACATTTACCACCAACATAGGCAAAAGCAGAACTTGCTCATTTTTTTGCCATCAAACAGAAAGATCTGAATAAGCCTCTTTGCCTCACTTTGCTCTGAAACATTTTGCATATTTTAATGAGAACAGTGGCAGTTTGGTTGAGTTTCAGGCAAAACCCCGACCCGCCAAATCATCCCGACTGCCTCCCGACATGGACCCCCCCCACTCGCACTTTTTAGTACTACATCACATTTCTGAAATGTACAGTCCCAACTCAGCTCTTTGCGTGCTGACTGATTGTGCAGTGCGTCAGACTTTGCACACGGGAGGCTGAAATATAGATGCTTTGAAGCTGCCGTGCACGCCGGCTGCCTCTCGATGTGCCTGCAAAATGTGACAATGCCAACATTACAGAACAGAAGCGCTGAACAAAAGGACCAAAATGTGACAGGCTGCGAAAAAACAAATCAAATATTCTTTTGATTAAATGTCTCTTCTCCAAACTGGAGTCTCCAAAGGAAACCCGGACTGATGTTTGAAAAACTTTGGAACTCTTGAAGGCTACATGTGCGAGGATGACACACGGCTCTTCGCCAGTAATGGACTTTTAAACGAGCAATGGCAGTTTCAAATGCAGATTGTTTGATGTCATCCAAACCAACCCAATAACGCAGCCCTTAAATCACTCCTTGATCCTCTTGAGGGTGTCTTCATTTTACCAGTTTTCTGTTAAGCATCCCAAAATGCTAAACACACCTAAAAAGAAAAATTGCAAACATTTCTAGATCCCGTGTATGAATCTGACCACCGGATGGTAAATGCGATAATGATGCGTCAATTGGTAAATAATGAGCCTGAGAAAACATCATGTGGCTCTTTGTGGGCAATTAGATGCGTAACATGCAGAGAGGCTCAGTGAAGAAAACTCACCTCTATTCTATGAGTAAACAGGAAAAATGTCTTTAATTATTTATATCCATACAGTGAAGAGGCTGTGCTTCAATCCAGGTCTCTTTGTTGTTGTGTTTTAAACATTATTTTAATTGCCTGGTGACCCTCAGCATTACCAAGAAGAGAGGGAGGGACTCAACAGATCGGAGCAGAGTGGGTAAACTGCTGAGGCACACTGGGTAATTGAAAAAAAATCAGGCCAAGCTGTTCTCCACACCCACACATGCACACACACAGACGCACTCCTTATGCATTAATCCTAAAGGAAGGTGTGGCATGGTGTATCCTGCACAGGTTTCATTCTGGACAGAGACTTGCATAAATGGTTACCTTGCATTCCCTGCAGCTCCTGGATAAAAGGCGCTGGCCTTCAGAAAATATCTGACCCCTGTAGGTACATTTCGCTGTGGGTGAAAAGATAAAACTGCTTTAATAAAACATAGTAAATGCACTGCCAGAAATAGCGTTTGTAATTTTTTAATCCATAAGAAAGAAAGTTGGTCTTTGTAACTGTGCAAAAACATGGAGAGGAAGCGTAACAGCACATTAAGAATACAACAGCGGAGACCCCGATGCATATTCCTCTGGCAACAGCAGAAATAGAAAATGAGGCGTACAGTATGAAGTCCTGCGTCTCTGCTCTCCAGGGAGCAGGACTGTGGAGAGCTCAGTCGCAACTCTGCCAGACCTCTGATGTTCACAGGGGAGGAAGAGGAGAGAAGATGGATTGCACGAGAGGATGGCGGGAAGTGTAGGGGGGCCAGGAATTATTCAAAGACCAACTGCACTTCAGGGATTCAGTGTTTTTGCAGCATAGCGAGATAGAGATGCTAGGCCGTGGCACCGCACGCCGTTAACAGACCCTGGTGTGCTCTCTACTTGAAATAGTGCTTCCATTTCAGCTGCCTTGGAAATCAGACAAGTGTGATCTTTGCTCTCACAGACAGCTGCTCTGGTGTCAGCAGAGCATCAGCAGAGCATCAGCAGAGCTTCAGCAGAGCTTCAGCAGAGCATCCCACATCTCACAGGGCAGCACCAACCGGAGCACAAGGTTAGAGCAAGTTGTGATTAAGTTTTAGGGAGAGTTGCGCAACACCGTTCTGCCAACACGATCCTGCAACATCACAACACCTCTTTAAAACCAACATGGGCAATTGAAAAAAGACAAACAAAGGACACTATTATAGGATTAACGTTACTTGTGTGTTACTTTTGCTTCAAATCCTCGTCAGCCTCAGCGCCTTTACATTTGCCTCAGCGGGTATGTAGCCCGTTTTGTTCACACATTGTGTTCGCGATACTCACGTCTGCATTTTTTGCAGCAACTTCCTTCGACGTGCACCGGCAGGGAGTCCTCGGAGCAGTTGGCTGGAGGACAGAAAATCCTGCGACACTCTACAACACCATTCTGAAAAGCAAACACACGTGCACCCCAGTTAGAGTAGCGATCAACCCTTAATTAACTAAGTGTCCATGGAGACCAATCCTAAGCTGTTCCAACATTGAGAGCTATCATGTTTACTTCCACGTAAGAGGCGACTGATATCTTACAAAGCTGGGATGGCAAATACTGAAAGGGCGCAGCCTGCTGATAGCAGGTAGTTATTCAGAAGCTGAAGGACTGTCTTCATTTTTGAAGCTGATATCTCTCTGCGCCTCTTCATTTCATGAGTCATCAGCACTGGTTCCCCCAGGACATCGCAGTTATCAGTTAATGGTAAATCCACAGGAGGAAATCGGAACCACAAACTCCCGCCTAGTGCTCCATGCGCAGTGATGCAGCAAGTTCAATTGTAAAGTGAAGGAGGAGCAGGTGAAAGACGCATCACAATAGAAAACAAGAGGTCAAGAGGTCAAGGAGTTGGATAGTGCATATTCTCAGAACCTCTGTTGTATTAATTTCCTTTAAATAAACACAACTATCATGAATGCATCTGAATTTTGTTTTAATTACCATTCTCCTGATAATTAAGTATCAAAGGCTTCAGGTTCAAAGATCATTTTAAACCTAAAAGTCGAAAAACTGTATGAATATTGAAAAACCTCACGGGACAACAGAATGTAACATTTTCCCACTCTGTAAGTTGACGCTAATCGTCAAAGTTGTTGTAATGTTCTGAGAATTAAAGGTCAAATGCGTCGGATTTGTTGGCATCTGCAATAATATCAGTTTTAATAAGTAATAGAACATAGCTGCAGAGCAATCACTTGGTTCATATTCGAGTCTGCTGATTCTGGTGTCCTATACAAACATTCTAGTAGCAGTTGAGGACTCTTTCCCATTTGCATATAAAGCTCTCACCTCCTGGAATATCGTGTCTTCACTCGTTTTTATGCTGAGGACACTCACCTTACATGCGCAGTTCCGGCAGTTCTCAGGCTCCACCCACAGCTCCTTATCCCGATAGACCAGGCCGTTGGCGCTGCAAGTCCTCTCGCAGTGACAGCCCTCAAGCTGGGTCAGCCGCGACTCGGCGTAGTTCAACTGAGGACGAGCACACAATCATTGGTATCAGCAAACTAAACCCAGAAATCCCAGAAAGCGTGCAGGGTAGGCCCTCCGAACAGCCCCCGTGCCCTCAGACGTGCTCTGGTATGAAAGAGAAACTCTGGGAGTCACTCGTTAGGAAGCCTCATAGAATATTAGCGACCATTATTCAGCTCACGCTCCAGACCTCTATCATCTACTGAGAGATGACCAGCAGCAGCAGCCTACGCACACGGATCAGCCTTCCTCCACCGAGTCTGTCCACAGCTGCCGACTGAGAGAAGTGAGTGACAAACGTGTCAGGGCTGAGACGCGCAGGGTGACGCGGAGGCTGGGACAAAATCACTTTGGGGCAATCCTGTCTTTCCTTAACTGTCATGTCCTAGGTTTTGCATTTTCCTTGTCTTCTTGCTGAAAGCCTCATTTCAGCTGTATTTCAGGTGTTGAATCAGAGCTTGAGGAGTCAAATGACTTGTCACGGCCCCCATGGGTAATAATACCAAAGCCTTCTAATCAGCAAAGCCTTCTGATCACCCCCTTCGGTGGTCGGCAGTGGTATAAACTCACCAGGTCTTCCTAAATAATGTTGAAACGGCATTTATTTTACTTTATATTGATGTTTTAGTGTTCACTTTTCTTCTAGTTAGTGTAATTCATGATTTCAAGCCGCAGTGTGAAAGAGGACATTGGAAACGGCGCATACGGTGCAGGGCTGCAATATCAATGTCAGGGTTTATTTGTGCTCGTACAACAGCAGGCCTGGCACAGAGCATTCCCAAATGCGTACAATAAATAAGTCTGGCAAAGGAGCCCTGAAGTGAAAGAGCCGTTTCTTTGATTTCTGTTCATGCTTTTTTGACTTGAATGTGCATATTACTCTCTTTCATGTCTTTCATGAAAAGAGCTTTGGTCATTGTGATTGGCTTCGCAGCCCCATAGAGGGGAACCTGCTTCACCACTGCGCAACTATCTAATTCCCTAGAAAGAAACATTCAATTCAGAAGGCAGACAGAAGCTACAGCTTGACCTCAGGAGACAAAAACATAAAGCTAATAAAAACATGACGATCAGGAAATGGAATTCATTTCCCAGCAGGTATCACCAGGATGAATCCATTCTGCCATCATTTGCTTGTGTGTGAAACAAGTCCAGGATAACAGGAGAGCGACCGTAAGGTCACACCTTTGGGCGGCAGCAACGCTCCGACACCTGAACAACTGAAGTGAGGTTGAACAAACTGAAAAAAGTGACTTTTTACTGGGTAGAAATGAATGTTTGTCAATGATTGTAAGATTGCTGCCTGTGAATAGAAGCTTGTTCCACCGTGTATTTATACAGTAAATATGAGTAGCGACTGACCCACATACAATGTGGAGCTCTAGAAGGGTGGAAAGGTGCAGGGAACTTGAAATGATGGTGATGTGACCATCGAGGGGTCAACTGGGAAAGCTGGTCCACTTGAGACACTCGAGGCTGCTCTGCTACTTTGCTTCTGCCCACCCTGCTCCTGTGAGACCTGCCCAGGCCGCGGTGTCAGACAGAGGCAGGATTTGCTGCAGAAGGACGGTGGCTTATCGATAAATAAGGAAAATAGTGGCTGTGACCGCGGCTCCTGGCTTCATTTGGAGTCTTGGCTGGCTGCGATTGAGCTGTGATAGCTGTGAGCGACAGAGATGCGTCCTGACAAAGCCCTAAACAAAATGTTTGAGATGCAATTTCAAAGGCTGGAAGGCTGCCTGAAGGCAGCGTGGAGGAGAACCTGCCCTGAAAAAGAGAGGATCAAGTGGCAGAGTGATGCAGGACAGAGGGCCAGAGGCCAACAAGCATGTTTATTGGATGAGCCAAACAGGAGAACTATTAGGTTGTTAAAAATGTTTTATTACTTTTAAGGCAAATTTCAAAGTATTTAATTTTGCGACAGCCACCGTAGATCCTCATACAGCCTTAAAAAGTGAGAGGACTGAAGATCGCTGGTATGTTCTCTTAATCTGGACTTTGTTCAGAGACACAAATATGGCGCACTCAAAGTCATCATCGTGTCTTGTGCACAAAAGTGGTGCATTCCCTGCCATCAGTGTGTTGTGTGTATCGTGCTGGATGACAAACACGTCACTTTTAAATAATCATGAGCAGGCATCTGGTGTGTGCTGCTCAACTCTAATTTAATTTGCTGTCTCTTTATGAGCAAATTTTACTGTCAAAAATTCCAAACACATAAACATTCACATTATTTATTTGCTATGTAAATATCTAGCCAGATAAAGCATCAGCCTGTGTTTCTTTTCATCCTTTCGGAAGAAGTACTGCAGAATTTACTGTCCTAATTCTTTTATTATGAATAAATGAAAGTTTTCCATAATCAAGCACTCGTGCCCAAGTATTACAAATAACCACAGACACAAGCTTCTCTGTTATCACTGACTCCGAGTGTGCAGAGACTCTCTTTGGGGAAAACTTTATAGAATTAAGCTAGCAGCTAAAGCAAACATTTATACAGCTGGTGAATGAGGCATCCCTGTCAGAACTGAGGACACTGGAGGGATGTGAATTTAGGCTAATGTCTTGGCTGTCACACGGGAATCTACAGCAGCATCCAAGAAGAATATATATAACGTCAGCTGTGCCTCATTTATTCAGCCGGCCATCCTGAATCTCTAGACAGACCCCATCTCTCCTTTTAAAAGGACTTTAAACCACCTGAAAATACTGAAGACAAGCAGGAAGTTGCATTATTATTTTTAATTCCTGCATCCTCATAGTAGTAAATAGTTTGATGCTAGCATACATACACCTTAACATATCTAATCTTGCCCTGAAATGTTACTTCACAAATCAGGTCCATTTTTCACAGTTCTGCTTTTCCTTACAGCACAGTTGGTCAGGTAACAGGCAACGATAGCTTCCCCGCAGAGAGCAGTTTCACATCTAAGGTCAGGTGGTACTATAGTGAGAGGTTGTAATTTAAAACAGCAAACTCTGACACAATAGAGCAGTAAAGTATGCGATTGCCTCGATCTCTGGGTTGCTGATTTATAACCCACTTTCATAGATCCTATTTGTACAAATGCTGCAACAGGCTGAATTCCTCACCGGCAATAGTTTCCAGTTATGAGGTTTACACACCGATTCCTGTGGGTGCTAATTAAGATGTAACTACGAGTAGAGTGCCATGGATACAGTTATACCGTGACTGCTACAGTGGCCACTGATGTTCAGTATATTTCCCACATTGGATTTCAGATAGATGTTTTTATTTTAGACCACATTTATTAACATGGCACTTACTTAATTTGACTGAACCCCATAAAATCTAACCTTTATTCAACAAGTTAAATCAATTAATAACCTACCCAAATCTACAAGCTCAGACAGCTAACTTCAGCATAACTGCTAATAGGAATATTCACTTATGGTTTAAGGACGTAAGATTGTGTGTGCGCTGCTGTGGGTGTTTTATCTTTGTCAGTTCCAGCTGTGCATGTAGAGTTCTGTATTTTAAGCCTGACCAATATGACAGTGCCCCACTCGGGACTCCAACTGGGCAGTAATGGAATTCACACAGCTATTTTCTGCTGGTATATCGATGGCTGTCTGTCAGTTGATGATGTTCAGATGTATAAAATGTTCAATTTCTTCACCAGTCTCATCTGAAACCATGACAAAAGGGAGGCGCGTTGGCACAAATACAGAGACTCTCTCGGTTCAGCGTGTTTCATTCTTTGACACCACCTTCCCCGAGAAGCCCTCAGCTCTGAAACCGACCTTCAAAGTTGAACCAGTTCAATTATATTCTTAGAAATTCATGCCTGGTTGACAGAAACAACCGCAATACAAATAAATCCTTCTTGGTTTTATGTTCTCGAAAATGCAATTTTTTTCCCCCCCTAAAGCCACCCTCATGACAATAGAAGCACACTCACATTTTATAAAGACGGAGTAAGGGGAACGCTCATTTTTGTTTTGAACAAACATAAAAGGATTTTGTCCTCTGGTCAGAGCTGAGAAGAGTATGAATCCTGGAAGCCCAGGTTTTCCCGTACGTCGCTTAAGATCAAAGTCAATCTTATTCTTACCTTCAGGGTCATCTTGGCTAGTAGCTCCTGCAGGTCCATGATGCCTTGAACCAAGCTCAGGAAATCACTGCAGGTAGGACATGCTTACCAGTCGGACAGAGAACAACAACATGGAGAGAGAAGGGGAAAAGAGGGAGATAGTATTGTTTAGATTAAAAGTACAACAGTTATAAATAGAAAACAGTGTTTCTAGAATCATTTTGTGTGTGTGGGTCCAGCAGACGGGATCTGTCCGGGGCGTGCAGCTGCTGCTGGTATCAATAATAAAGCTACAAGGTGTGATTACATGGCTTATTGATCAGTAGCAGAGACAGTGGTGCAGCGGCAGCCTTGTGTTTTAATCTATTTGACAGCAAACAGATGGAGAACAAGTCTGGGGGAGAAAGAGCGCCGCGCTGAATTTAAATTACAGCAAAATGAAGATTTACTGGAGTGGAGGAGGCTTTGTCATCGGGGGGAGAGGTCAGCAGCATGCCGATCCAAAGCTCATTACAGCACAGAAGGAAAAAATGTGTCTGACTCCAGGAGCACGTTTAGACCACTTACTGCGATTAAGGTTAGGACACTGCGTAATGTAGCCGTTGGGAGCGAAAATCAACTTCACGTCCTGGATAACGCCCTGGAAGGAGAGGGAAGGTAGGAGACAGTCATTACTGGAGCTTACACAGAAGCTGAAATCACAACGTGCCGTTGTGGCAAACGGGCAGCAAGCAGCACCTCCCATAGGGAAAGGCTCGCTCTGTCAAGATCTGACGTTTGGTTCTACAAAGAAAATGGCAGCTCGAGCAACGAGTGCGTTGAGGAGCAGCGGAGCTTCAAATGCTAACAAGAAACACTGATTCAATTCTGTTAAACATTTTTTATGCAGCATCTGTTGTCGTCAAGAGCCTCTCTATGTGTGTTACACAAACCAAAAGCCTGACGGAGCAAGAATAGCTGCCTTTTAATAGGAAGAAACCTTGAGAAGGACCAGGCTTATTTAGGGGGACCCAGACAGACATTGAGAGCACACAGCTGTATCTGCTTCACAGCAGTCGAAGACGGGAGGTCTCAGATAAACATGCGTGATCAAATATGAGGTAAACAAGTATGGCGGATGATGAAAATAACTCCAGAGTGGTCCTCTTTTTGAATAGTCGGGGCATCCGAACACGTCCTGCTCTGCTCATTCTCAGGGGCCGTATCCGTTAAAAACAAGGAGCTTAGGTGAACAACGACAACTGGAAACTAGAGTCATTTTTAAATGACTGGTGGCTGGCTTTGTGCTTCGGAAAACATGAATTCACTGGGTCGGGGACATCAAATCAGCCAAGTTTCTCTCCCCAGCTTCGATTCTCGCTTCAGTTTAATCAGATCAGCTCAGGTTAATATTTCATACGGCGTCTATAACAATCAGGGCGTCTCCAGGTACTTCACAGACACCTGGAGCCCCCGACAGCACCAACACAGGCCCAGTTTGAATTTTAAATCCCATTTTTAAATAGTCCTGATGAAAATAGAACATTGTCCCTTGGAGATTCAAGGTAAAACATATAAACCCTCGAAATTCTTATTACGTCTGTCCGTGGAAATGTACCACACTGTCAGTCAGGCTCAGTCCAGTAGTGCAGGACTGGTAAATATGGATTCGGAAAGACCTCAGAACCTCCAACAGAAACCTTAGTGTGTATAATGTGGAGGCTCACTCATAAATACCCACACACAGAAGCCACAGGAAATGGACAGGACACCAGAATTGACTGCACAGGGAATCCATTTACTACACATCTGGCTGTCCTGGATATAAGCAACACTCGCCTCCATCTCACACGGAGATGGAACCTTGAGGCACACACACACAAGCAGCAGATTGTGACTGTCATACGGAATGAAAATGAAGGTGTAGATCACAGATGTCTGCCCCGGTGGTGTAATATAAGGGTCCTGACCACACATCACTGTCAATGATCAGTAGGTAATTCGAAGTGAAGTCATAAAACCACTCTCCCTCTCACTCTCTCTCACTCATACACACACACACACACACACACACACACACACACACACACACACACACACACACAAATACCGTCTGCATCTCTCTGTCAGAAAGAGCCCAGTGGATTTTAAATTAAAGTAAAAGTGCCAACTTCCTGCCATAAAATCTCCATAAACATTTATACATTCCTTCACTGTCAGCCTCACCTTCACCGTTATCCGCGCCGTATCCAAACCCAAATGGAATTCTCTCCGTGTCCTTTTACAACAAACCAGAGCCATTCTTCTAAGTCACTGCTCAAGGGTGAAACATGAGCCAATGGAATAGTTATGAAAAGTCTCATCTGCTAAAATAAAGCGTCTTCATTGATGATAAAAAACAAAACCACGTTTGCATGGCTGATGCTCTGGACGGGCTGACTGCTGCTGTCTCATCACCGCTTATTACCGCTCATCTCATTACCGTAGCCATTACTGCCACCACCCTGGAACTGCCATCCCAACAATATCACCAGTTAGTGGGAGGGAGAAGTTATGTTTGAAATGAGAAGAAATGGCCTAGCGTTACATCGTTCTACTCAACCGTGTGATGAAAATTTGAATTATCTCCATATAATTTAGCATTTCCTGAAAGAACCATAACACTTCCTCTGTTAGTCGTCCCTTCAAATCTACTGTTTAATATCACAGTTGCTTAAATGTGAAATCTTTTATTTACAGTTGAAGTATTCAATTGATATGACGATGCTACACAGCCCCAAACCGTATAATGTTGGTGTACCACTTCAAGAAGGCTCTGATCTCCAAGTTGACACTTTTCAGTCCAACTGTTGCTCAATATCATAGTGCAGTGCAAAAATACAGCACAATTCTGCTTGTCAGGGAGGGGGACTGTAGGCTGTGTATGCTAAATCATAAAGAAATGTCCACAAGGGACAACCGATCAGATGTGACAGGCAATGAGGGAGATCTCACTCACTGTTACTCTGAAGCTTGGGCCTTTTTTTCCTCCATTACGCTGCTTTATGGGACCTTCTCCAGCCTTCCATCACTACCGTTGGTAGATTCATTACAGCTGCGTGGTGCACGCAACAGAGCGTTTCGCAAAAGCGTCAGGTCCACACGAGCATGCAGTGTCCCTGAGGAATCAGCATCCTTGGCACAATGGATTCCAGATAAAGATAATTTATTACAGTTACTGCTTGGGATGGAGAGGCTCCTGAGAGCAGAAGCTACAAGAACAAGGAGCTACTAAAGCCAGACCATTGGCTCTGCATGTATCATTTAAAAGCCTAGTTAGCAGTTCTTATCATTATCCCACTCTGGAGCGCTGAATGGAGCAGATTACAGGCTCTGCATTATTTCACCCCCTATCTCGATCAACAGGGTTATTTTTAAGCTCCGGGCTGTTTTTCCTTTTCCGTCACCTCTTGCTACTTTATTCCCTTCTGCGATTTTCCATAAAGCTCAGCACCTTATCCTGCTTCAGCAGCTCCATTTATACCCACTCTTAGTAGGCATGCAGAAAAGATAATGTTGAATAGAGATGCGAAGGAAACGGCAAATCGTGTAAAAATTTACAATAGGGATGCTTCCAGGCCTCAGAACTTTTGAATACGTGTGTTTGTCCAGCAACGCGCACAGCTGCGTATAGTTACAGCGCATGAGAAAATCCAAAAAAGAGAATCATGGGAACATCTGGGTCATAGAGGAACAGGCGCATACAATCCCAATGGTTGTCCCAATCCATGCTTTTTGCTCCAGATCCGATCCTGCACCTCAATCAAAAATGTCTTGCAGGTACTGATCCGATCCAGTTTGCAGCTACACAGTTGCTGTGTTCACTTCCAGTAGGCCCACTTTAACGTTATTAATACCAAGGCAACTATGATTTATATATAAATTACAGGAAAAAAGCCCACACCCAAGCTGTTCTTTGATACATTTTAGCCAAGAACTATGCTTGTAAAGCATAGAACTGCAGCCATTAGGAGGTAGTTGCCAGATCCTAACAGTCTGAATAGTTCTGGTCACTGGCCAGACAAGAACAAAGACAAAACAAAAGCATCAGGCTTCCTTTTTAAATTTAAAGTAATTTCACGCTAAAAAATATTGTTCATCATATTTCCTCCTCAGTCACATCCATTCTGTTACTATTAAAAAGCTTGCATCAGAGCCGCTCCAAAACTTTGGAAGGGATTGGGACAACAGCATTATATACAGAAATTGGAAAATCGGCAATGGGTTGTTAGTGTACAGTAATATAACGGTGCTATAACAGTGCTATAATGCTATAACAGTGCTATAACAGTGCTATAACAGTGCTATAACTGCATTTAAAGCTTAGAAAACATAGCGTGTAGAACATGAAGATTAATTTGTGTAGCTTAATCAGCCGACACTTTCTGGATTGTTGCAACATTGTTTATACAGCCGAGTCATGAATATGCATGGGGAGATAACGCAAAGCAGCTCTTAATGGGCTTTCTGCTACAAAGAGCAGCAGGTCCTTGATTCAAGGTGCTACAGGGGAACCTGTCAGAGTCCGGTCAACTCAACCCAGAGCAATCCTGAAGGGAGACTCTTGTCACTCGTTCTGTCACTTCACAGAGACCCGTGAGCTTCCGAACCATCTGTCCCACTTCTGAGGGTTCCCTGAACAGGGAAGGTCGACAGGCTCACCGAGACGACGGCAGGAGGCCACGTGTATTATGGAGCAACGTCTTTCAAGACCAGAGCTCTGCCGCAGAACAAGGAAGCGTTTGAAGCTTCAGAAAATGGGGCAGAGGAGAAGGGAGGATGACAGGAGCGTTGGTGCTGGATGGCATGCAGGCACGATTATGTTAAATTACAGGAAAAGAAATGGTCTAAACAATGACAGTGATTAAGAAAACAGTAGTTTTCTGACAGTGTGTATAAGGAAGGATCTGAAAGAATGGGAGCATCTTTACAGCTGCCTGATAGACAACCTTGGACAGAATCTCTAGAAAACTAGAGATTAGAACTGGAGAATAGGATATAATATGTCTTAATTTGTCATGATTCAATTGATTGCGCAATGTGTCTGGGCAAGATGGAGGGTTAGTTCCGAACCGCTGCAGCTTTAACCGCTGTGGATCAACCTGACCTGTAGGCTTTTTGAATGATTCACGAATTTCAGAATGTCTACCATATCCACATCACCTGGATGTGTCTATTTTTGTATTTCTACTTTCCAAATGTCCATGAAAAACACGGTAATTGAAACAGATATTGCAACCAGCGCAGGCACAAGTGGCATGTATAAAATGAAACTTAAGTTTTGAAAATAAAAATGTATTATTCTCCATCCGTTCTCTATCTGCAATAATTTCTATGGACTTCTAGCCTGAATCCTATCACAGTTTTCTGTTTGTGTATGACATAACAGCATTGGCTGAAAAAATGCAATTTGTGTAATTACTAGTTGATTCTGCTGCTGAAGGATGTTAAAATGTGTAATTAGAGAGAAAGAGTGCATGTGTGTGTGTGTGTGTGTGTGTGTGTGTGTGTTACCTTGAACAGGCCATGCTTGTGACTGTGCTGGCCCAGCCATACTCCACTGCCGGGGGTGATCTCCATCTGAGGGGGGTCTATCACCCGCTCGTAAATCCTGCCAAAAGCAAATCAAAGGAGAATGTTGGGTGCTGATAAGGACCCGGACAGGAAGACATCTCTGGTTTTGTCCTGGCAGGAACACCAATCAACACAGTGGAATACCAGGGTAAATCCTGCAGGCCTCTCGCAGCCTCCATGACAAGCGTGGAACATTTTCCTGGAGCATGACGGCCGGTCTCGCCTCATGGTTCTCTAACATGGATTTGATATCCAGACCTGGGCTGCAGCCGGGAATAAACGGCTGACGCTTTCCTGACGCACGCATAAATGGGCTTTAGCTTCATCCCGACAACGTCCCCAGAGTCATTCCAAACTGTTGTGTTCAAGTGAGCTCAACAATAGCAAGCACCTCATTGTTCCAGAGACAGCCCGAGGCATCCAGGATAGCCTGGCCTGTAGTTTAGCCTCATTTAAAGAGCTCATCTCCCATCCCAGCCAAGCCTTTTTGCTGCTGGTCGTTAACATTTAAGCTATACTAAAATCTTTATTAAATGCCTGTAATGCTGAAGAGGTAGTTGAAACTTTTTCGCCCCCCACTTGCCCTTGATCATCAGCGGAACACTTGGTGCTCCATCCTCCAACTCTTCCTGGGTCTGAGTTGCCTCTGCATGTGGTTGCTCTGTAGAGCTGCACAGCGGTGAGCACGACTGCCTGAGAGAACAAAGGTTCTCCCCATGGCCGTGTGGCTTTTCTCCAATTTCCTCCTGCAGTGCAAAGCCATGCACATTAGTTGGGCCAGAGACCTGAGGTGTAAGATTTCTAAAAGATTCACAGTTTTGAAAGTGTTGCCGTGTTGGAAATTCTGCCGATTGTGGAACTGACACACAGGAGACTCAGATGACTTGTGTTGAAATGAACTGTACTGATCAGGAGACGTGACGCCAACACAGCAACAGTTCGTGCGTGCAGTGCCAGCATCAATTCTGACATGACATTCGTATCAGAATTCGCAGTCTGTCTCTCACCAACCCAAACAGAAGATGCTAACCTTGGACACAACAGAATCATCTAGCTAGCCTGCCTGTCTCTCCAGCATTTCTTTGTCTCTCAGAAACTCCTTCAGGACACTAAATGAGAGCACAGGTCAACTCTACAGTACAACTTAGAACTCAGAGAGAAATAGTAATTTTCCTTCACAAACAAGGGGTTGCGGGCTCAAGTTGTCTGCTGTGGAGAACGATGAGGTCATGTGAGTGTTCTTTAGTGCGTTCGCCTCTGCTTGCTTCTCACATCGGAACCTCCCGTCAGCATGTTCAGCAGAGGGAACATCTGGGACATTCACACTAGGAGACTAGAGTGTCAATTAGAACAGTGACGTGCTCATGGGCATAGTTGTATGGTCTGACACCACAGGCTGCTGATATCAGCAGCAAATTCTACAGGACCAGCCGACCCCCCATATAGTGTAAGTTATAATACTCGCCGGAGGATTAAATAAAGGATTTCCATATCGTAGAGGAGCTAGAACAATAAGATGATTTCAAATCTACAAAAGACAAATGTAAAATGTAACAACTCCTAACGCATCGTCCCCCCATCGTGGCTTTTGATGGTGTGTTTCAAGTGGCTGAATTCAGATGCAGGACTGTGATTTAGTGGGTTTTGCTTCTTGAACCTCTTGCATCACTGTGAGGCCTGAGGCAGCTTCAGATAAGCTTCATTATTGGATGAGTTGTAAAAACATGTGGGGTGTTTCAGTGGGCAGGGAAAAAAAACCTCAGGACAAACACCCGCTCCGCCACGTCTTTAATACCAATAACTTTAACCCTCTAATCGGGATTCATTATGCAGGACTGCGTTACACCCCCCCCCCATCCCAAATTTTGACACCCGCTATTTGATTTATCACTTGGATTAGGAGCGACAAATGCTATATTGCAGCAAAAAGAGCAAACGCTTTTCAATTAGGGCTGCTTAGAGTTACTCCAAAGGAATACGTGATACTGGGAGGACGAATGGAGCAGATTCATCACGCCATCCATAACCAGGGAGAAATAGGGCAACGCTGTTCCACATTTACAGTGTTGCTCTTAACCTTTGTCACACAGAGAGACAGAGGGATGCGCATCTTGACACAAAGAAAGACTGAGGCAGGCGCACAGAATCTGGCCCATCATTCACGTGAAATACGAGGCTGGAGCCACCCCGAGACGAGGGGAGCGCTGCATTATGGCCGAGCTCAAGCTGCGGAGACACCGGCGGCCCCCAGACAACATAAATCCACATCTTACTGCCTGACACATATTTTGTTGACAGTCCACTCCAATAAGCTGCCAGGCCGCCTCATTTCCACAGATTTACCGGCGGAATTGAATAAACTACGTTTAATCTTGGAAAGGAAGCATTTCTGTTGAGGTGACTGGAGGATTCCCAAGTTTGTCTTTCAGCTGCTGATAAGAGCAGAGGCTCTCAAAAGAACAAATAAATGCAGAAAAAATCCACAAAATGCCATCAAGCCCACTGCGAAGGTTGCGTTCAGAGTATTCCCAAACGAATATTTTTCACCTTCAAAAGAGAGTCACAATATTTAGTCATTGGCAGCCCTCGTGGATCTCATTTTAAAAGATTCTCAATCACAGCCTCCATTATTCGCTCTGCCAAAATCTGTTGGCCACACTTACTGACAGACCACCAATTCTCCACTATTCAAGCATGAGATGAGTGTGTCGGGCCTCTGCCAGAGTCAAAAATCAGTTGCCACACATCCCCTCTGAATCCTCTCCCTTACTGCGGGCTGGAGCCATGAGTGGGCTCCATTCATCCCTGCCTAAAGGAGAAAAGGACATCAGGACAGACAGACATGGAGCCTGTCTTGCTTCCATGTTGACCCAGTCAAGGTATCAATATATAATATTCTCCTCACACTTTTGCTCAGACTTTCATCTAACTTTCTTCTTCTAAACAAATGATCCGAGACAGAATGTACACTCATTTGGACGGATCCGCCGGCCCATTTTGTTGCGTGTGTTTGCCATTTATCACCGTATCATAAGGCTAAATCAATGAGCTCAGCCCTTCAGTCGTACCGTAGCTGCAGTCTAGATGAAGGGGTTTGTCGAAAACACCCGTCACGACCATCAGAGACACGTTACCGAGGGATGCAATTAGACACACACACACACACACACACACACACACACACACACACACACACACACACACACACACACACACACACACACACACACACACACACACACACACACCCCTCTGATGGCACACTTGTTTACCATCTCTCATAATCATCTCTGAAACTTTCCAAACAAAACAGTTCTACCGTTCTGACTAAAATAAACATGAATAGGGCATTTACTATAGTAAAACAGGTTGGACACACCGCCAGAATAACAGCATATGTTACCATATGTGAAGAGCTGATCAATAGCTCTGCGTAGAATAGAAATTCAACATTAATGACCTGGAATTTATGTCCTCAGTAACTAAATGGACTGTAAAACCGAATTAGCTCCATTATGTCAGCATTAAGATTAGTAAGGCATTATGTCCACATCATTTTCTTTTGTGCCCACATCACCAGTCTGTTGCTGTCAAGGTCAAAGGTCATTTCACACATAACATGGGTTCTTGTGGGATGTCCAGCCCTGAATGGTATTCATAATGTCATCCTGCTTGTTGCAAAAGGTTGTAAAAATTTGGATTTTTTTTTGCTTTTAAAATTCCAATTACATGGCAGAAAACAATATCAAAGTCAAACTAATTCTTATTCATTCCTGAAATGCAAGAACAATGTCTGCAATGATGCTTCTCGAACAAACACATTACACATCTGGACATTACACAGGTTGAGTTAATAAATATGAACATTATAAAAAAGCAGGTAAACAGATTTTAAAGCAATACAATAAAAAGAACATAAATAAACTGACTATTTTCATTAGAACTCAGCCCATTTACAGAGACATTTCAGACCAGAGCCTCTTTTTATTTGAGCCACTATGATGATGATTATGACTCGATCAATGTTTCCACACTTTTACAGCAAGTCCTGTGTGAATGACAGCTTTAAAATTCCACGCGGCAACAAAGAGATTCTGGTGGTTTGAATACAAACAGCAAAGGGTCGAATCTTGATGCGTTTTAAGCTCAGAAGTTTTGTTCGTCTCTTCAGGGTTTTCAAACGGATTGTGTGTCCGTGGGGTTGTCTCCCCGCCAAGGAGAGGAGGGAAGGAACGATGTCACTGTAGGCGTTCAGAAGATGATGATTTCACCGTTGTTTGACGTTACAACAGAGCGGTTTTTCCAGTAAAGGAACCCCAGTTCCACTGTGGGGCGGTGAGGACTCCACTTGCAGAGGTTACAGAATCATGGCTGAGCTGCATGTTGAAGCAGCTGTCAGTGCAGTTCTGCAGCATCCACTTCTCAAAGGGCACCCGTCAGTCTCCTTCACACTCCTTAAGTGCTGCTATCAAATCGAACTGAACCACCTTCACTCAAACTGGAGCACCGCCATCCACAGTGGTTAGAGGATCTAGAAGTGTCACTTGAGTCAGAACGCACATACTTTGGTAAATCCCATCATGGGCCCAGAAATCCATAATGGATAAAAAGAGTAAAACATGAATTTCCCTCAAACCACATTAAACCCCAAATGTCATAAATGCCAAAGTAGCTTAAGAGAACTAGAGCATCCATACTGGAAAAGGTTCATTCAGGAAGTAGAACGCTTCCTAATATAAAAGCAGATAAATCAAGTTTAATGGGGAAGATGACCTAAATTCCTCTACCCCACATTTGATACATGGGATAGAGGCGTGGACTCACCCACAATATGTAGATGAAGATAGAGTCTAATCTGACTTTGTCATACAATTCCTGAAGGATCTCCACGCCTGGCTCCCCTCTGTCTTGGATATCTGTAATTACTTCACCTCAACAATGACCTTATCTGATGATGAAAGTCCCTGTCTCTGTCTGATAAGACGCCGCTGCAGATACCTTCTTAAAAAAAAGAGTCGAGTGCGCTGGTGTATCTTTTCCCGGGGTCTCCGTCGGTGGTACCTGGCACTGCTGCATCTGCCTGGTTTTCCTCCCGTTGGGCTCCACGCGGGAAGGCTTCATTAACGACACACTCCATCAGCCCTCGCAAAAGACAAAAGTGAGGCCCGACGCAGAGGCGCTGAAAGTTGAATCCATGAGCCGCAGCATGACGGCAGCCCAAAGACAGCAAAATAAAGACCAATGTGCCAGGACCAAGACATTGAGACAAAATGGATCGTTAATTTAAAAAGGTGCAACTTTCTGAAATGTACGATGTCATTACCTTGTTGTAAGTGTCACACCTATTTTGACTGGCAAAGACCAATCTTTGAATTATGGTCTGGGAGTAATCCAGGCATTTTCCCCAAGATACAAATAAATCCTGTCTGTAAAATTGAGGCTGTCATTGAGAAAATTCTCATCTCCTTCAGGATGATTGTATCAAATTAGCCGTGGAGAAAATAATGAAACTAATGTTCTATTCTATATTAACTAGTGTAAGGCAATAGTGGCATTGTCGGCAATTCCTAGAGCCATACCCGATGAAATGGAATTATACAATTACAATATAAGTGAGTCTTTGTGTTCTTTTTTCTCAACTGTGGACTTTATAAGCATTTAAAATAATAAAGTGGTACATTTATTCACATTCCCATAAAAGGAGAAAGTACTTTAAAAGAAACTCAAAGATTTAAGCCCATTTACACCTGATTTCTCCAAATCAAAACCAGGAGTTCAAACTTTAAATCAATTTCAGTATAAGTGCAGGCCGGAAAAAAAATCCCAGCTAACTGAGGAGCAGTCAGGCATTTTATGCATCCTGACTCACAAAAGGAGCACATTATAGAAAATCAATAATATTAAAAAAAACAAAAAGTGCTAATTGACATTTAAAAATTCCCTCCATTCGCGCGAGTATGGGAGTAATTACCGAGCAGCCTGCTCCAGACCTGCAGCCATTCAGCTGGCTCAAATGTTGGTTTTTCTGCTGGAATTGGCCCATTGATCGGAAACCCGAGGGCCACACGTAATTTCCTCTGGAGCTCCATAGTACACTGTGTCCAGGGTAACTGTGACAACACAGCCACCCAGTCAAACAAGAGTTTTCCGGTCAGATGTGCCAGCTGTAGCATCATCCGTTTCAAGGAGAGGGGCGAAGGCGCCAAGGTTACAGACGGTATCACCCTGCCGTTATTAACCCGATTCCAACTCATTATCATTCCCTGCATAGCTCCCTCTCAGCCGGGGCGCCGCGATCAGGTAAATGGAGTAATGAATGCTTGCTGCTCTGTTGCGCAGCACTGGCACTGTCCTTCACAGGAAATTAAAATGTTATACCCGAGCTGCTCATTAGCAGAAACTGTTTTGGTTTGACATGTTCACCTGTGACTTCACCTGTCACATACTGTATGTCCCAAATAAGCTACAATATTGAGACTGCGGCGCAGAAAAACATGCACCCCTAAACACAGCCTTCTTCTTGTGCTCATGATAGTTTGGGTCAGGCTGTTGAGCTGCTTAGCAGGTAAGAAAAAAGCTAATTTGCCTTCCAGCTCACTGCCTTCATTAATGAGCAAAGCAGAGTGTCATTTTCTGGCTGCCGGACACAAAAGCTGCGCGAGCTATATCGTTATGAGATCTTTAAGGTGGGGAGCGCTCGATGTCGGTCCCACTTCATTAGCCAAGTGAGTAATGTAAAAGACAATGTTTCATTACCCGCGTCGGGCTGTGCGTTTCATTGGGAAACCAAGTGATTCTGAAATGGATCTGCTATCAGCAGCCCAGCGAGACGTCATTTTCCATGCATAATGTTGATCTTTACGACGTAGAAGCTTTTCCGCCACATCTAATGTTTTAGTGATGACTGAGGCTGGTTGAGCCATCATCAACATGCAACAGCGCCGTGGGAAGCGAAAATTGATCACAACAAGCGAAAGGGAAATTTGAACTGAATAAATAAAATCACGTGCAGCACACCAAGAATGGAAAAAAATTAGAATGACCTTGTGATGACATGAGCACAGATGGTTTGGATGGTTTCTTCCACTCTCAGTTGGCTTCAAAGTGACTAAACCCTCATTCCTTGCCACAATTCTAGCTTTTAAGCTACAAGCGTTAGCAAGCCTGAACCCTCAGAAGTCCGTTTCTGTGACGCACAACAGCTCTTTGGGTGCTTACTGTGTGCTGGCAGTGTTGTTTCTGTCTTGTTTTCCACTGTCCAAAAACACAAGCAGAGTCACTTTTAAGATTTCAGCAGAGCCACTACGAGATAAGAAGAAAGATAGGGCTAAATGAGGCAACGGGGGGGGCTCAGACATTTAGTGGATTTTTGAAGCGTGCATGCACACACTAACTAACACACAGATGGCGGCAGCGTGGTTAGTGAAAGAAGTGATGAGCGGTTGGGGGGTCCTGAAAACACAACAGCCCTGCCCCGTCGCAGTTTATCCTTAATGGTTATATAACTGTCCCCTTTTAAGCTACAAAAGCTGCCCCAATTTAGCCCATTAGTCCACCTTAAACACCGATGGATGATTTATGAGCCAAATGAATGAAAAATGTAGATCAGAATACACCCTTAGTGAAGACCCTGGTTAATTCAGGACACGTATACATGTCTTTATTACCACACTCGTGCTGTTTGAGCATCTGCTCCTCTAACTGGAGCTGGATCAAGTGTCCACTGTCCTCTGTCAGTCATTGTAAAACAGGCACTTTCTGACTCAAAAGGCTCTCGGAATTCATGTTTGCAGTTCCAAATATGCAGCGCAGGCGATGCTTTTAGGCGATGGCACAAGGTGGCGCAGCTGGTGTAAAGGGCTCTAATTATTCAATTAATTTCAATGTACAACAAGAAATAGAGAATCATTTTCAGCTTCTTCTGGTTTCGTAAATAAAACCTTGTGGGGACCAATTTGTTAAAACAGGACAAAATATTTACAACCCTTAAATGAAATTGCAGCGTGGTGATTGTTTTACTTTTCTCAGATCTTATTTTTACATATTGGGAATAAGATCCTGTTAAATACAGAGCACTGAAGGAAATCCCATGTGTTTCTGTATTCCAGAGGGCTGAAGGAGCCCCAGAGCAAAAGAAAACAAAGGTCGGGTACATCTTGACTTGGGCAAGCTTTGGCTTAGATCCCATCTCTGAATCTTAGCGAGAAGGAGAAACAGTGCTTTTTGATGCACTCCTGCTTGCCTTCAAACAAAATCCAAAGATCACACGTGCAACCTGGCTAGACTGGCTGCCATGACAGCAACAACGCGGCAGAGCCGAGCCCAAACTGTGCTGCACTGAGAGCAACACGGGTCCTCTGGGAGACAGTTGGTACATGAAATGACCTTCTGTGATTCGGTGTGAGCTGCACAGTAGTAACAGGCGAGCAAAGCCAATGTCATTACCACCATCGGCTATTCAGATCCAAGACAAACGCCGGGTTGAGCGTGTAACCAGGGAGAATATATAGATGTTTGACACTAATTCAATTAGGGGAATTAGAAAATTGCAATTAGATACAACCGTTCTGTGTGTCTGACCTTCTCCGGCCACCACAAAGGCACTGCTGTGGCTAAAGCTAAAATAAACGCATATTTGGAGGAAAAGTCAGCAGCAGCTGCGTATTTTTGAAAAATAAATCCACCAGGAAATGAATGTCAGCAGATGCAGAGCAGTAAAACAGTCACTTCTGGGAGGAAACTAACTGCAGCAATCTTACCATTAAAGGAATATAACCTTGTATAGCTTGGACACATTTCTAAATGTGGCGTTTTATCGGGGTTGAACTCCAACCACAGCAGGAAATATTAGTAATATCAATGTCTAAATGTATGTGAAGAGGAGGAAAAATAAATACAGAAACCTTTCTATCTGAGGTACATGGAGTCTTTTCCAAAAGGAAAACTGTGATAAAAAATAGAATTTGAAACATTTGACCATCGTCTAAAGAAAAATTGTTCAAGCTTTCTCCAGGTCTTAAAACTGTGCGAGTTCAACAATGTAATATCGCAGCATCCCTGAAGTGAACAATTTGTCTATTCAAGGACCGTGCACACATGCGGCCATGCTAACCAGGCTCTCAAAATCCTCCTCCACACAAACACTTCCTGCTCGGGGGCCGATACACGAGCTGCTCTCCAAGATTCTCTGCAGCGTCTCTTCTTCGCTGAACCATTGCCTTCGTAAAAATCACCTCAGTCCTATTCCTAACTCGTGCACTCGTGTATGTGCACATGGAAGCAACGAGCTCAGGTGGGCTGTAAAATTCTGAGAGCCTTTTCTTTCTGAGGTCCAAGGAGTTAAAGACCACTGTTGTGTGCTCTGACAGCAACTTCCCACAATCACCCAGAGAGGACAACAGGCCCAGTTCTGGAGAGAAAGGCTCAAAACTTTTAATTAGCTGGGAAAAACACATGGATCTGAAGGTTGCAGCTTCTTAGTTATGTAACACATTAAAAGATATGAGATAGGAGAGATTCATCAGAATCTCATTGAGCGAGAGCATCGTCATTTTATTTCATTTTTTATGTAGATTTTATTTTTTAGGTTTAGTTTTCTTTTTAAAAGCTAGATAAAGGTCCTACAACGTAGTCTACAGAAACCTCTGAATGGAGATTGTTTCAAGATATTCCTCTGGACCGCTGATGGAGTTGGGAGAATATTGAAGCATTACAGACTTAAATTAGGGCTGTCGGCTTTGCAAAATGTTCCATAAAAATAATCTGGGGACGAGCAGAACAAACAGGCTCGGGCTGATAAGAATCATTTATTAGCATCTAAAGGAGCCAAACTGATAAGCTTTCCAGCGGAATCCATTCATCACTGAGCAAAAAAACCCTAATTATAGAGACAGAAGAATAACAGCAGGACAATCCAGGTCAAAATCAGGTCAACAGTCCAGGAAGCAGCGCCATACTGAGGTCAAAGGCTATAAACGTTCAGAACAGCAGGGACAAGAAAACCTTGTTTGGACCTAATGGACAAATCAAAGACTCAATAATCTTGATTTATTTAGATTCAATAATTCCCCCCTTCGATATTCAGCACTGTCCTTCTTTACCTGTACAGTAGGATATTCCTGTGATACTGTGTACTTCCTGTAAAGCACCTGGAGACAAGCTTGATTGTAACAGACGCTATATAAATAAGGTGCAATTGAACTGAATATTTCTGAGCCACGATCTTGGGGGTGGGTCTTGAGCTGTTTGTCAATACCAACAAACATGGCTCCTGGGGGAAGGATCCATCAGAGATGGAGCAACAGATTTTCGCAACTTGTGATTTCAGGACAAGCATCCAGCCGGCAAACACAAAGTGGAAAATCATGTCGGCGACAGGATTGAGTGAGGGTACCAGGGGGTTTATTAAATGTTAAAATGACATTCTGGAGCTTCGTGTTAGCGTGACTTCCTGGACACTATAGTGAGACGGTTAGCAGGGACCTCAATCTCTGCAATGAGAAGCAACGTGGAGGCTCAGAGGAGCCTTTTTCAAATATACAGAAAAGTTTGTTTTTAAAGACAATCCGCAGCACTGATGGTATCATCCTCTTCTCTGGAAACTCTTTTCGTTTTACTTTTCAGACTAAAAATACGCGAGATGATGACATAGAAAACCCTTGAAGCCCAGGCAAACTCGGGTAACATTATGGTTTGATCAAGTATATTAGGTGCTAAATTATAGTGTGAATGTACAGTATATAGTGCATTTTTAAGAACTTCAGACACACTTGCTCTGCTAACACACAGCATGTTTCCAGAGAAGCTGAAGTCAGTATTTATGCTGTCCAAGTAAATGTAGCAATTTTCTTTTTATTTCATTTTGATTTGACATGTGACAAATACATTTTTCCTATTCGACTTGAATTGCAGGAGACTGAAATTAAAAAGTTTCCAGCTCCTTCTGAGCAGTGAGCAGGCGGCAGCGTTACCTGGGAACCAGAGCCAGGCCACCAGGCCTTTGTCACTGTGAGAATGATTTTTAAAAAAAATCATGCAGCTAAATAACTGCAAATTTATATTATGTAAAAAAAAAAAAAAAATCGACTAAAAAACTAACAGCTGTAATGTTCAACGACCTTAAACTGTCCAGGCACATCTGCAACCAGATCCAAATGTTGACGCCTATACAGAATAATTCCAGCCTGACAGTTTCTGCTCTTCCAGTCCAGATATAAAGTAGCTCAGATTAGAGAAAGTGTTGATTTAATGACTAAAATGTGAAGATGTAAAGAATCAATTGAAGTTTTAAAAAAAGAAAACAATGGGAAGGATACTATGTGCATAATATACTGAAATGATTATATGCTACATATGTTTGTTTAAACTGACCTTTGCATTGTAGAAACCATTGATTATCAGTCTTGTTCACCATCTTCCTCCATCTCTTTTCTTTGATTTCAGGTTGACATTTTGCTGTCTGTTCAATCTTTTTCATCCCGCCTTTTTTCCCTCCCCTTTGTATCTTATGTGTACGGTGCACGTGACCTTGTCTTATGTCAGTGATTTATTGTACAGAATCACCTCTGTCACCCTAACCCCATTAAAGAGTGAATGTCACAGGCTGTGTGTGAAGCCACAATCGTAATCAATTGATGTCAGACATGAAGAAAGAGGCAAGAACGTGGGTCATAACCACCAATTCCCTCACTCCAACTGTTGCAGTTAACTCGGCTCTCACCCGCAGCCGTCCAAGTAGGGACGAGCTTATTTTTCTTCCAATTTTACACAATTACGTTTTGATCTTTTCATCCTAATAGTGCCCTCATCCTCCCTTTTATCTTGGCTGGAGTCTTATCTGACAACCGCTGCAGTGATAATTAATCGACAAACCAGCAGCCTGAGGGGAATAATAGGCATTTGGGAAGAATCGATACTACAACAAATCCAACATCGTTTCATCCGCGAGAGGCCGGGGAGCATTAACTCTGCCTAAATTTGCACTGCTGTATCCACACTGAGTGCAGACAGTAGATGCATTCGGCCCATATTATTCATGTCAGGTTGGACATGTTGAAAAGGACTCCGACACCATGAGAGCCAGTCACGTATTGCTTACCCTTTACATATTAAGCAGCATTGCGATGTTGCTTTTCAAGAGAAGTCTTTTTAGTGTTTTGAAAACCTCAAGTTTCCACTACCAATATTGTAACGAGCTACATTTAACATATTCTCCTTTACCGGAGACTCACATTCACATAAAGAAAAAGAGACAGTGCCTCTGATGGCAGCTGCCACCTGTACGGATGCATGAAAAAGGACAAGTGACGGCTCGCTGGCTCTCAGGAGGGACGACTGAGAGGGAGTGATGCAGCTCAAGTGCATGTTTATAGATCAGCTCTGACTGAGTGCTCCTTTAGAAAAGGCCAGTCACTACCCAATCGATGAGGTGATTATATCATTGTTACCTTCCACTTCATTACAGAGCAGCAAGACATCCTGTAGGCTTTATACAGACATTCCATCTTTCTTCCAACGGCTCCTGCTCGTGTTTATTAGCTCAGCTGTTCCACTGTCTGAGCTATTAACAGCCTGTCATTAAGATACTAACAAACAAATATTTACCTTTATAGAAACAGACAGCTCATTAGAAATATTGCCCCAGACAAATGTGAGAAAAGTAAACTCAGTTTCCTGTAAGAGATTCCGAGGTGCCGTTTGGTGCATCGTTACCTGTTACAGTCGACGTGCAGCAGTAGGTGGGAGGCGCTGATGGTGAGAGCGATCTTGTGCCAGAGGCCATCAGCTAGGCGGTAGGGAAAGGACTCGGAGCGCGGCTTGCCTTTGAAGCGGTAGTGATAGCGGATCTCCTCTCTCACTCCGCTGCTCTCCAGTTCAAAGTAACTGCAGCAGAAAACAGGTCAGGGCGTCAGAGGCACTGGGCACTTAGCAGACATAACAGTGAAGCTGCAAGCTGGAATTCTCCCAATCTTACACAAGCACCAAAATTACAGGACATCAGTGATATCAGTTAGATTAAGAGGCCTGATGGCAAGAAAACTGAGGCTTCAAATAATTATTTCTCCAAGAGACATAATGAGGAAATAAGTCATTAGAATTGCACCTCTCTTGTGTCTGTGGTTATACAGGGATGAAGGTACACTTGACCTCCACGTGTCTGTAAGGCAAAGGCCAGACGGGTCATTGTTTATCGTCAATAAGATAGGACGAGAATAGAATAGACATACAATAATTAGTGTTGCCTCTATTTGATTTTGGACACAGTCAAATTTGGGCTGCAAAAAGGCATAAATGCTAAACTTATTCTGGGCTAAACTTATGCTGAATTTTGCTGGATACTTAAACTATATGACCCAGCTAAGCTCCTGTCTAAAAGCTATTTTTGGTACAGATTTGCTCATATTTTGGGTTTTTTTGCAGCACGACTGCAGGTGTTCGACCTGCGGCTCATCTCGGCAGCATGTGCACGACTCCTCACCCTCATCAGCCATGCTAAATTATCCAACAGCCAGCCACAGAAGGCTTTAGCCCCGAGAGCTGCAGGAAACCAGTAATGACATTTTAGCTTCCCTGCGGCTGCAATTGACCTCAAAACTTGATCCCACAGCCCCTCAGTACACACAAACACACACACCTCACTCAGAAACAGGCACACATATAGCATAACACATTCCTATCCCAATGTTTCAGACACAGGAACAGAGAATCACACAGGGATCAAGCCCATTCAATACCAAAGCTCAATAACTCTCATGCATATTTATAGGGAGGGAGAGAGGAGACCCACTTGAAAGAATATCAATGGAAGCTGTGGGGAGGGAGGTTTATGCATCCTCCTGTTGGAAAATGAATGACAGTCACTGGAACTGATTCCAAGCTGGAATGTTGGAGACATTTCTTTAATGACCAGATTCAAATGATTCTGTGGTTGAAGGGGAAAACATAATGGGACTCATCGTTAAGTGATCTGGTTTCTTTATACCAATACCAGTTAAAACTTTTGATTCACTTCTTAAATTTGCAAACACACACTTGCTGCATTTTGTTTTTGTTTTTCATCAAAAGTGACGGAGACATTAAAGAGCAGCACAGTAGCTCAAAGTTGAGTTGCTGCTAACAGGAGGCTTATTTCCATCTGCCTTTCTCGCACTGGCAGACAGCTTTGCAGCCATCCTGCTGTGTGGCGTATTACCATGTTGCCCGTGCCTTGGTAATGATCATTTTCTAATCGCAACTGTTATTATCAGGAATTTCAATCTAATTATCTTTGCAAGCACTCTCTCTATTAAATTCATGTCAGTTTGTCTAAAATTTGTTCCAGTTTAATGAAAAATCCCTGAGAACTAAACTCCCAAAAATGAAGATGCATTAAAACATGCTGCAGCAGCACATCTGGCCGACCCACGCGACTTTACTCCCTTCCGGCGAGATAATGGACAACGCTTATTTCACATGTGGCATCAGATAGTTGCAATAAACGCAACCAACATGAAAACTTTGGCTCAATTCCAGCTGCTTCTGTAGCAGATATAAAGGGGAATACATTAATATTTAATCAAGACAAAACAAAGGAACTCATTGGGAGGGGTGACGCAGTCTCAAAAAGAACTCCAAGTTTACCACAGAGGTAATGACAACCCATCACCACCACCAACCCCCCCAATACAGCAGAAGAATCAGAATCAGAAGAAGGTTTATTGCCATTGTACATGTAATACACAGTATTACACAAACTAGGAATTTGTCGTGGTGTGCCGCTGCGACATTCAACATAACATTAGACATCAACATCAACAATAAAATAAAATAAGACTTATATACAGTATTTACATAAATAGTGAGTGGTGAGAAATAGTGCAGGTCCATGAGGAGTAGTGTATTGTTTATGAGTCTGGCTGGCTGCTGTACATGGTGCTTAAGTGATAAGTCACTTGGTGTTCAGCAGCCTGATGGCAGAGGGGAAGAAGCTGTTAGTGTAGCGGGAGGTTCTGGTCCGAATGGACCGTAGTCTCCTGCCTGAGGGGAGGGGGGAAAACAGTCCGTGACCAGGGTGGGAAGGGTCGGCCGTGATCCGACCTGCACACCTCCGGGTCCTGGAGATATACAGGTCCCGGATGGATGGGAGCCTGCAGCCGATCACCTTCTCGGCAGCGCGCACGACGCGCTGCAGCCTCAGTCTGTCCCTGACGGTGGCACCAGCAAACCACACGGTGATGGAGGAGGTGAGGATGGACTCGATGATGGCCGTATAAAACTGCGCCAACATCCTGGGAGGCAGATTGAGCTTCCTCAGCTTCCGTAGGAAGAACATCCTTTGCTGGGCCTTCTTGATGAGGGAGCTGATGGTTGGCTCCCACTTAAGGTCCCGGGTGATGGTGGTGCCCAGGAAGCGGAAGGAGTCCGTGATGGTGACGGGGGAGTCCATAAGGGCAAGGGGGGGCAAAGGGGCTGTAACTTTCCTGAAGTCCACAATCATCTCCACTGTCTTCTGAGCGTTCAGCTGCAGGTTGTTGTGTCCGCACCAGGACACCAGTCGAGCCACCTCCCTCCTGTAGCAGTGCTGTACTGTACAATCATCACGCTGTAAATGAACAAACACCACAGGGAAGAGCTTTTCTAGGATACACTGCGTTTGCAGGCGTCAGGCAGCAGCCGAGTCCTGCCTGAACCCAAGAGATGCAGTCAGCACGGGCACAGATGCTTCTCCATCACGCACGATACCTCTGGCATTAAATGAGTAACATTGCTCTGCACTGGCCTGGCGGCCCTCCGCCGCCACGCAGCCAAGCAGAGTCACTGATACTCGCCACCCAGAGAAGACTCATCCTCACCAAACTAGGAGTAAAATGAGAGGAAGAGCTCTCAAGCTTCGCCTCTCCACTGATGGAGACCTCCTCGGGGCTTTGAGAGGCCTGGAATCACTCATCGAGCACAAACACCGCTATCCTGATTTAACTCATAAAATAATCATCAAAGGCTTTTAACTCTACTTCAGAGCAACCATTTATTTTATGAAGCATTTTGGGGCCCCCATTTTAAGTTTCTGTTACAGCATCTTGAATGAAGAAGGGTCTATTGGTGGACAAATTGCGCAATCTGTTAGACATGAAAATTCCAGTAGCTTCTTTGATATTTTTTTTTTTTTTTTTTTTTTTTTTTTTTTTTTTTTAATTGCACTGCAATGCACCAGCTATTGTTTTATTACCATCAGCTGAATTAATCTAAAACTCCCAAATCTTGGAAACAAAAGGAATTGTATTTGCATCTCAAAGAGACCGTTTCAGTCTGCAGCAGAACACAATTGAGCTTCTGAACCCAGCAGTTATGCTTTGTGATCTGTTCTCTCCACGAGGATCACTGTTAAAGGTCACCACACAATTGATAAGCAGAGCTGGAACAAAACAAAGAAAAGCTGCATGTATTTTTGTTAAAAGTCCAGAAATTTGAAATGTGTCTACTAGATAATAACCGAACCTGTGGACCTGGATGCAATGTCCCCGCAATCGAGGTTGAATATGCCAGAAACATGAAATCACTCTACATCATGATGTTGTTTTAGGAGTAATCAGAAACAAACCTTTTCTGTAACCTACGTTTGAAGAGGAGTCTGAAAATATACCCACCATTCTGAATGAACCCAAACACAAGCGCAGCTCTTGTCCTCTAAAGCAAAGGTTGTCAACCCACTTCTGTGGGTCCAACCAGGTTTTCTGTCCTACCAGCTGCTTTCACAAAGGGAAATGTGGGTGTCTCTCAGGCTGAAGATAAAGCCTGGTTGGATTATGGGCCACGCAGGACTGGTTTGATGACCCTCTGCAGCAAAACATGTTTCTGCTGCCATATCAGCCGCACTGTAGCAGCACAAAAAATGAGGTCTTCTCAACGTTCATCATGGAGAGCATGTTTGCGCTTTGAAGCAGGCATGCAGCTGGATTTTAAACAGCAGTCCAGCAGCACTGTGGCTTTCAAAGCTGTCCAGTTGTAGTTATTATCATTAAAGCAATGAAATGAGGGAATCATTTATTCCCATTTATAAAGTTCTAAATTCACATTGCTGCAGGGAATGTATAAAATTTTAATAATAACAATATCTAAAAATATGCCGTGTCTAAATGTTAATAAAGGGCAAAAAAAAGGGTTCCGTGTTCATCTGAATGTTCCTGAGGCTCACCCCAAAGACCAGGTGAGTGTGCTCACTCAAATGGTGGTTATGGGCTGTCGAAGGGTCTATGAGTATGCTGACTGGTGTGGGAAGAGTCTGTTGAGGTGACGAATCGTCGTCATCAAAATGCGCTGTCATCACCGGCGAGAGAGGGACTGTGAAGAGAAAGGCTGCCTCGGATCAGAGGGTTGGCACTATATCATCCTGTTTTTGTTCTCTACCTCAGGTGTCATGCAACTATTTTCTGGAGGGGAACTGACAACCAATTATCTGCTGAACAGGGAGGTCAAACCTCTGGATCTTAACCCTAGATTGAGAGAATGGAGGCGTACAGGTCGCAGCCTGACAGGCCACTCAATACCAGGGCCGACTTCTCTGCTGGGTCTGCCTCAAGAGGATTAGTTCTTGATGGCAGATTCTGGAATCAGCTAATTATTCTCCGCACAGTGGAAGGAAACCCTCAAGATGGAGGATATCAGTTTTTATCTCCACTGTCTGAAGTACAGCAAATGGCTGGAACACTTTAAAATGTCAGGTGGGAGAGTTTCTGATGATTGTGTGAGTACACGGCTGGTACATTTTCTGGGGTGGAAACAGAATTGGACAGTTCAAATCTGACTAATGGGTGGAGTCTTCACATTATTCAAAGTAACTGATTTCACTTGTGGCCAGAAACCTAAACCGTTGAGATGCAGAGTGTTCATTTCTCCTCTAAAACACTAATAATAACATTAAAAACGTCTCCATCTTTCATCGGGTGCTTTAAAACCGAACGTGTGGGTTTCCTGACAGAGATTCAGACAGAGTCGGTGAGTGAAAATGGGCAGACAGAAGAACAGGAGAAGGTAACTGAGCAGCTTTGGTGTTTAAGTGCTCAGGTGGGAAGAGCTGCAGAGAGACAGAGCTTTGAGTTACTTCATCACAGACCTGCTGCCAGTTGCTGACAATAAGAGTGTTACTGGGAGCCAGAAAAGTGCTGGCTGCGCAAGAATAGGCTTCTTTTGTTCTTTTCAGACTAGCGGAGCAGCAATAAACCTCCCCTTCTATTCCCTAGTGCTCAGAGGACAAGAAGAAAAGTTCCTTCTGCCTTTGCAATGGTTACTGAGAAATGCATGCATTCAAAAGATGCTTTCACTTTGAGTGTGAGGAGAGCCAAGCACGAGAATAAGGGATATTATAAGGCAGACGCTGAGCTGAAGAAGGTGGGAGGCAAGAGAAGGGGCTTTAATTGTACTGACAGTAAGATGGAGACATAAGGGGAGAAGAGAGAGAATGTGTGATTAGATCTGGCCAAGTGGTAGAGCTAGCTGTCTGTTAGCTCCCTGAATGAGAAGGCTGTGTTATAATGGGAAAGAATGGGCATTGGCTGAGGCTCTAATGGGGCCTTCAGAGAGGATTCAGGGGTTTTGAACAAATCCTCAGTCACAATGGAGAACAGGTCTGCAACGAGCCAGTCTAGGCTCTGGCCATCTCACCAAATTTAATTACACTCGCTGTGTGGCAAGCTGCCTCGCATAAGAGCACAGCCCGAAATAACTTTAGCTTGTCTGAGCTGCATTTGCATCCCAATATCCCCTTTGTGATACACAACAACATGCATTTGGAGAAAAATGAAAGGTGAAAACCAGCGGAAGACACATCATTTTTGCTTCAAAAGGATGCGTGGCTGAGACATTGTGTGTTCTCCATGGCTAGACTTTATAGCCGCAATTTCATTAACAAGATTTACGAAATCACATGTCCTAGTTGCTTGTGAATGGCTGAATTTACCTTGAACTGGTGGAAAGTTGAACAGACCGTACTTTTAAAAACAAGCAAATTAGCACTGCTAATTTGTACAAGGAAATTGTACAAGGAAATTTTCCAGCTCTTTCACAAATTGTATAATTTCCAAAACTCAAAATAATTTGGCAATAAAATAAGTTATTATATATATAAATATGTTTCTATTGTTGCTCTAAACCTCATTTGAGATTAATTTTACCACATAGAACGCGTGTCTGTGCCTGAAGGAAAAGAGTTAATCTGCCCACAACATTTAGCCTTGCTAGTATTTAGCCTGCTTTACTCTGATACCTTAACCGTCTTCATGGTCATTATGACAGTGGCCAGCACCTACTCTTCAGGTGTGAATCATGTCATGTAGATAAATGCACATTCTGTGCATTCTCTCAGCTGGAGTGGCTGAATATTATCCGTCATCTGATCCCAATCTAAAGTTGCTGAGATGAACCCTTTAAACCCAACAAAAGAAGAGAAATCCAATGCGTTAAAGCGTAAATACCTTCTAAACTTTTTATGGGTTCAGTATAACTGTCTATTTTAGTGGACAAACTTTTATTAAAAACCCTCCTCCATCAGTGGAGGCACCCCTCCACCTTCAATCATCAGCCAACACAGGCACCGCACACACACTGCACACCCACTTGCGTGTCCATGCGATTGCATGCTTTGCAGAACACAAAGCCCTTTACATTGAAAAAGAGTGGAAGAAATCAATATTGCCCTTTGAAACTGTTTCAAATCTGTACGATTTCTCCGGGGGCCAGGGGTGAGCGCGCCGCTTCGTCTCCCTGATGTACTGCAGCTATCACAATCTGTAGGCAAATTCTCCACAGGAAGGCAAAGTCAATGAACTCCATCGTGTAATTTGCAACCTGGAGGAAATAGGTGTGTTTTCTGGTTGTGTATCCCAACTCGGCTGCAAGGCCGAACACTCAAGCTGTCAGCGCAGCAGCCACAGATACGGATGAAGGCTGTTTATTCAGGCCTCTGTGATAAAATATAACATTATCATGGTGCTTTTTTATTGCTCACTACTTTGCGGCTCTATTACAGGTACAATACATTCAAGCTTATCTTTCTGGCCAGAGCACACAGGAGGAATCGATGCATTATTCCAGACGCCGGCTCGGCCTGCCATCACCATTTGACTTGCACCTCCAGTGGCGTAATCTCACAATAAGCCTGAGTACGCCGCATCAACAGCCACCTGCCATGAGTGATACGCCAGTTCATCTCCGGGTTTAATTTCAAACCGGAGCGCTCAGTGAACCGAGGAAGTGAAGTTGTACGAAGGAGGAGCAGCGAGCGTAAAACAAAGAGGATTACAAACGGATTACCTGTGTTCTGATTCATGGATGGAGAATATGACTCCCGACGTGGAGGACTTCTGCTGGATGGAGGCCAAGAAGGTAAACTCACTTTTACTCCTGAAGAGCTGCACCACCCTCTCCGTGATGTGTGCCGGGGCGTGAACAGCTCTCCCGACATCTGAAGGTGGGGAAAAACAGCAAAAGGAGAAAATCGTGAGACCTTGAAAAGTGACTGACTCCCCCTCTGCACTTCAGAAAGTGTGAGCAACATTATTCCATTGCTAATCACACATGTTGAAGCACGTTTCACCCGATCAACACCTCTGACGTTTTCCATCCGCAACCAGTTTGAAAAGTCGCTTTCTGTCGAGGTCGAGAATTTCCGCCAGTGAAGAATGCCACGTGCCACATTAAGACTAAGAACATTCGAAACCAAACGACATTGAAAGAAATAAAATTAAACGTGATGAAGGTTTTTGACCTGTAGCTTCCCTTTACCAGCTTTTGAATTGATTATTTCTTTTCATTATCGTGATACTTTCACATTCAACGGCGGCCACCAGTCATCAAATTAAATATTTCAATCAATCTCATGGAATCAGCAGACAAGACTATGAATCTATTTCACAGCAGCAGATGACCCCACGCAATTTCTTAGCAACAGCGCTCATGGTGATGGCACCCACCATGTGTCCTCTCTCATCAAGAGCCAAAGACTTTACCACTTTTATTTAGATACAGAAATCACTGTCTACAACAAAACTGACAGCTGAATTAGAAAAGCAGCCCAGATTTGCCCTGTAAATCCATATGGACAGCCTTTCCTGAACACTAGAGATCAAAACCACGTGACCCCTTGCCTCCTGTATGAGCGGAATTAGAATTAGAAATAGAAATGTAGCTTCTGCTGAAGTTTTCTGTAGCAATGTAAACTCAAAAAACAAATAAAAATGCTAAAAGTACATCAGAACCACAAACAGAAAATGCTACAAAATGTGGGCATTTGAAATGCAGGGCAGGTATACACCCAGACAAAGTTCTGAGAAGTTGTGACTAAAATTCCTGGAGCATCACAATCAGAAGTCTGGGGGTCATGGGAGGTCGAAGTTGCTTTTACCCCCCCACCCCCCCAGGGCATAAAAATCAAATCTGTGTTGGGGTCATTCGAAAAGCTAGAGCACAATGTTTTCCATCACACTCTTCCTGAAATACCATTTTCAAAGGAAGAGAGGCATGAAAAACTTGATTATTGATGGATGTGTTCCCAAACATCTACAAGGGGGGGGGGGGGGGCAGAGAGAGACTGACAGAGAGGGGGGGCTGCTAATTTTTTTTTTTTTTCTTTTCTGCTTGCTAGAGCAGTTTATTTAGTTTTTTTTAAAGATCATTTTAATTGTGGGGAGGAAATGTACCCTTTCAGACATAACAATCAAAGCTCATACACAGAACTGTAATTACCCCACAGAAAAGACATTTGATTCCCTCTTTAATAATCTCCCCAAAAAAGAACGATGAACCTCTGATAGCATCTCGTCAGAGCTGGATTCTTTTTCACTCTTTCTAAAAATACAAACATCTTCATTTATTCTTGTTGTTACTGAAGACGAGATCTTTTAATGACGCTAAAATTAGATTTTGTGTCACAAACCGCCGTTTCAGTTGTCTATCATTCCGATAACTCATAAAGCTGCAATCACTGTTTGGAGTCAAATCCATCCCCATAATGAGGTTAGCAATAAAACTATTTTTAACTTATTTACTCCAATAACATGAAGCTGTTTCAGCTGTCAGCCCAACTTCTTTCATTGTCACCTAAGAGACACAATGTTAAAAGATGCTGTCGGACTACAGCAGGCGAGTCTCCATTGAGAGTCCATAAACATATGACTGAAGGGTTTTACCTCAGTCTGAGGCTCCCAGCATAAACAAACACATTAACAATGACAGGAGGAAGCAGGTGGAGCGTGAAGTTTGTTTCTGAGCACTCTCATCCCTGTCATCCCTATCCTTCTCTATTTTACAGTTCATCACTTTAATCAGAGCCTGCCGGGTCCTCCCCCATCTCGGGTAAGTCTTACAGATGGCCTCTTTAACTGGCAGTGAGGAAGCGGAGCTCAGCTACGGCGCTGGGACGCGCCGCTCGGCACAGAGGCGGCGAGCCCAGAGCGCGTGGACTTCTGTCCGGCCTGATAGGGGAAACCTATCAGTGTCACAGCCAGATAAGCTCGGTTCTTTAATACGCTCCAGTTTTTGCCCAGGGAAACGTGGAGAGGTTTCTCAGTGGCCAGCGTCCAGCAGCAGCGTCCCCTCAGACTTCACGTTTGTGTACGTGGCACTCAAATCAGAGCAACACGCTTAATGGCGAGACAGTGGCGCCGGCTCAGGCCAAGCTGCTCATTCCGTGGACTTAATGCATCAGTCTCATTTCCCTCAGATTCCAGCGACAGTTGATGTGTTAATCTTAGTTTACAGAGATAAACCTGACGTCTTTAGAGAGGAGAAGTCTTATCTGACTTTAGCTAACCATAGCTCATCATTTGGTGGCACGTGTGTTTGTGTTCTCTTAAAATGAGCTATTTTACATATGACGCTTCTTATGTGTCTTATTATTTTAATACTTTGCTGCAGGTGTTGTCACCAGATGACAAAGATGATATGTCAGCTATCTGACAAAGGCTTTAATATCTTTGTTTTCATTTTCCCCAGAAACATTGACATTAAAGTATCTCCGCTTCTTTTGGGACGACAACGCCTGTAAGTACGAGGACGTTGACATCTTTATTTCGATGTTGATTTTTCCACCAGCTTCCCAGAGCTCAAGGTCACATCTTTAAATAAAATCGGGTGACAGACGAAGCTGCTCATTAAAGCGGCGAATTATAGACGAGCTGCACATCCAGGAATTCATAACTCCTTTATAATTCCTAAAAGCTTTAAACCTGGATATCAATATCATCTGAGTCAGTGCCGGATTAGCAAACCTTTACAGGAGAAAGAGCAGATGAGCACCAATATTCCATCAGGCAATTGATGAAGGAACATCTCAGTTCACAGACGGGGGCCACTGGCTTCACGATCCAGCAAGGAAGATTATTTAAAAGGATGTCAAAAGATGAGGAATCTTCAAAGTGTACAACACTTGAGTAGATGAACATGACCCTTTCTGCCAGGAAGAGCCAGGTTTTTTACTGGTAGACACTACTGAATATGATAGAAAACCAATCAGGAGGGTGATCTAAAAATAGATTTTTAATTATATTTCATGCTTAAAAAAAAGGGAGATTTGTTCTGATTACTTGGTTTTAATGACTCGATCAACATCATCTCAATATTACACATGTCATTTGCTTCTTCTGGGAGATATGATATTTCTTTAGAGACGATCGAAAATGGGTTCAGTCATTTCAAGCCCTCCAGCTTTTGGTCAGAGCAAAAGATGCTGTGGATTCTGAATACTAAACATTCCATTCTTTCTTTGATTAAAGATTTACCTTGGACCTAACATAAATGTCTGAAGATATTCCATCTGCTGCCCCCAGAAACCCAAAGCCTGGAACAATGTAGAGTCTAATTTTAATATACCCCTCATCTATAGCTTTGTATATCGAGTTTATTCAGTTATTTTCTTAAACATCATTGCGTCAGTTTAAGCCGTGCTTGACAAATATCTTATCCAGTTATACAGTATATAGATGTGAATAGAACTCTCTAAAATATGCCTATTATATATGTTTACGGCTGTTATTTTTCCAATGCCGCAAGAAGCCAGCATTTCTGTTTCCACTCTTCCAACCATGCAGCCTTCCTCACATCCCCACATGAAGCTAGCCAGCTTGTCATCCATCCAGCTCACAGCAGACCATCCCTGAGGAGCTAGCCTGCTTTCAGCTGCTCAGGAAGAGGGTCTGCAGTGAGAGAATAAAGGCAGATAGACTGGACTGCAGCACATGAGGCTGGGCAGGAACTGAGGCTGGGCAACAGCCACGGGGACACAGCAGGTACGGAGGCAACGGGAAATTTTACACAGCCCAGAACGACATTGGGGGGGCCGGAGAGGAGCTGCAGGAGGGGAAATGCAGCGTAAGATGCAGAAGTTATGGAGTAAATCATAAAAACCAAACAGGTGGAGACAGTATGATGAAGTTAAACAAGCTCCCTGAAAGAGGAAGGAAAAAACCCAAAAAAACAGTGAAGCGCGACTAAGCACACCTTGAAGAAGAGCTTTCTTCATGCAAAGGAGACAGAGTTCATATCAAACAAAACCTCTCAGCAAGCCTCTCCTTGCATTCGAACATCTCTGCTGTTGAAAAATTCATAAACATGAACAGATAAAACATTGATGCCCCCCCCCCCCCACAACACCATCCCACCTCCAAGTAAATAAGCCGAGTGTAAACATTAACTTCGCTGTAAATTCTATCTGCTCGATTACCTAAGTGATGATTCACCAGACTAATGAGACGGGTCACAGTTGATATTCTGTCGGAGTGCGCTCACGCCCACGACGGGCTCGATCGCTCTCCATCACACTCAGCGCAGTTTGATTCCAGAAAATAGGGATGAAATTCTGAGAATTGCTCTCCATCCGTCAGCTGGAGAGTCATCAGCTGTCACTTACAGAAGAATAATGGGGAGATCAGACCCAAACTCCAGCCAGAAGAATTGTCCAAAATCAGTTACTGGTTAATGAATGTCTTCTTGGTTTTTAGAGGAAGCACCAACAGATGCAATCAAAGGGTGAGCACAGAGGCCCAGTCTGGCCTCCCAGTCAAGAAACCAACTTCTACCGCTGCCAAAAAACTGAAGAAATGACTTAAAATGAAGACCTTCCCCTACCTGAATCAGTGTAGACACCAAACAATTGAACTAAATATACTGTATACAGACTAGTCAGGATGTTCTGCATACAATCCAAATCCTGACTCAGAATTTAAACAGCAGGTAAAAAGTTAAATATAGGAGCTTTAGCAGAGCAAGCATTGCTAACTTGCTAGCGCACTCGGCAGTATGATTTTTAACACTAAATCTTTTAAATTCCAGGGCACGTATACTGGACAAACAGCAGTCTGAGTTGTGCATGGAAGCATACCGACGATTTTTTACCGTATGCCGATATCAAAATTTTGTTTCAATTAATGCAAAATATCTATATTATTCTGAAAATGCTATCAAATTCAACTACTTTAGAATGCCACCTGGACCATACTCAAGACGCTTGACTGACTTATCCAAAAGTTGGCCTCACTGGTTTATCACCAGCTATTTCCAGAGGGGAATTATGTCGACGCTTCTGTGCTCCTCCCAGAGGAAAAGACTTCAATCTCTTTAGCATCCGAACAGCGAATAATTCCAGGACTGACCGTCATTCGGTGAAGTCTTTCACAACAACCAGATTCACCACAGATGTGTGTCCGTGACTGACTGGACTGAGGAACACAACAATGATATAATAAACACACAAATAAAAGTCAAATAATAACTGCATAACGTTCCAAGCACTGCCTCGGATATTTTGAATTAATTTTCTTTCTTTTAAAGTGCACAAGCTCAACATATTTAAATTTATGCTGCATAACTGTATTCCCCGAGGGCACTCATCTCTTTTAATAAAGTGAGGATATGTGTTTGTGTGAGTGTGCTTGTGCAGGAGTGAGTTTCGTTAACATTTCTCTAGGCTGAGGTCTGATCCAGAATCAAGCCCCCCCCCCCCCCGCCCGCAGCTCTTCACTATCCTCCGCCGCTATAGGCTAATTTCAGCACCACAGCTGGCAGCCTGAGCCGAACGCAACACGAACGCTAGCACAGAGAGAACCCCCAACCCACACAGGTGGAATTGAGCTGTGAGCTTGTTTGGTGGAGAGATGAGTGCTCCGAGGTGCCATATCAGTATCTGTCAGGCCTCCGGTTGGCCCACTGCTGGGAAACCACCTTGCTAAGCGTGACCACCACCTAGCCACCCGCCGCCTCTGTAGAGATCTGGGCGAGACTCGCTCCCCACTCAGCCACGACTCAGCCTAGCTTAATTAGCTCCACTCTCTTCTGGTACCTCTAAGCCTGACAAACGGCTGATCACTGGCTCCGTGATGGGGGCAGCCTTCGCACCAGCCTCCGTGCCATCATCATACTGCTTACACAGCTATTTATCTCAATTAGCCGACCCTTCATTCTTTGAAATATACGATGTTGGGATAAGGCTGCGGTAACAAGGGGATGAATCATCCCACAGGGGCTATTAAATATGTGCTGTTAAATGTCAAATGAGGTAACGAATGAACAAATAACCTCATCATCACGCAGCCGTGCTGGTGGCGGGCCCTTGAATCATTCTCTCCCAGGCAAAATTTGACAGTGTTCGCTTCCGCTGCATTTCTTTCTACTTTAAAATAGAAATCAGTGGAAGAAAACAATGGTGTATGGAGCAAACAGGTGGTGCAGTGTGAGCAGCATGCAGAGCTGAGCTGTGTGATGTCATCAGGAGGGGACGCGCAGGGACCAGACGCACGGAGAGATAATTCAGCCAAAGGTCACCCAAGGCTGTCTCACTACCCTCCCATCGCTGTGGCGTGCCGGTGGCCACCTACAACGGCAAACATCAGATGTGCTTGCGAGTGCTCATGTTTGATGGTTATCATGCTGCTAAGGGACACGAGAACAGTCGTGATTAATGACACATCTCTCCTGTCTCTCCCTCTCAAACCCAAGAAAAATGGCTTCATCCACCCGGACGAGTCCCATCTTTAATTCAACACTCATGAAGGAGACAATCTCATGAAGGTCCGCAAATTAAACACGCCCTGATCATAAATGACAACGTAGGGGATTCCTCCTCTTTTCTGTGAATCATTGAGCAGTTCTCTTTTTTCTGGCCATTAGAAATCATTGGAGTTAGCAAACAGGTTGAACCAGTCCAACCTTTAAAAACAAAAACATTCAGCAGAATATCACTGCTCTAAATAGGGTTTTAATCGCTCTGGTGAAAATACTAAGCAGAATACAATCTGCAGCAAATCAGGTGAGGCTTGTAAAGATGGAAAACCTCATCAGAACTACAGGAACTATTTATTTTCCCACAATGACCAGAGTGAAAATAGCTGCACCGAAGCTCTTCGATATGCAGCTATTTGCAGTTGTGTCATTATCTATAAAGATTAAAACCCCACTAAAGAGGCAAAGAAAACACAAAACCTCCCCTCCCTCCCTCCCTCCCTCATCTGAGAAGACTAAGCATCATCTCACTCAGTCAGAAATGAGGTAAGTCAATTACAGTCAACTGGAAATGCAAACTGGCTGCTGTGCGAGAGGAACATCTCTGAGTGTACCCTGAACACGTGTCACAGGCAGATTATTCACACGGGACTGTGTTTGGAGAGGAAGTGCAGCAACTCCGGCTGTGCTGAGGATGATTATTAAGTCAGAGATGATGAATTATTAAAAGGAATGATGCGCCAGATGTTTCCCCCAGATGTATTTGTGACAAACGTCCTCCTTGATCGGGCAGGGAGGGGAGCGTAACCAGCATCAAGATCTCTGTGGCCTTCAGGGAGTACCTGGGAGGGTGGAGGTCAGTGCTGTTGTCTCTGGAAGCACCGTCACCCTTAGACGTGACCGCCCTTCCATCATGTGAGGATTTGAGAGGGGAAAGCTTCTCTTACCGCCTTTTTGCTCACATACATTTTTCTTACTTTATTAGGCTATTAAAGTGGAGATTAGTACGGATAGTAAAATGCAAATATACATATGACATCATTTTGAAGACGTGACATGAAAAACAGGCCTTTTCTCATGTCTAAAATGTGCTGCCTGGTCTTTTTACTGCATTTTACGGCAAATCACCTAATTTTCACTATTTGGGGTTTTCCTTAGGCCAAATAATCAATCAAAGGCTGTGGGATGTAGCAGCATCATCTCGCTGTACTCTACATTTGGAGGATGATAAGACTTGTTTTTGTTTTCCATTTCCCTGCTGATGCTGCATAAATCAACTCATTTTCCCACCTGAAAATGTAGGAGTCGGGTTTGCGATACCACCTCCCACTGTTCTATATTTGTGCTGACATAAAGGCTTGGATTAAACAAAGATTTGATATACGAATCGGAGAGCTGGCTATCTTTGGGAGGGCTTTTGTTTGGCATTGCTTGGAATCTCTGGCTTTCGATGCGGACTGGACCTCGGACACACATATTGAACTAGCTTTTAGTGATCTGTGAAGATTGCAAATATCAGAATCATAATATCTCAGAAAGATCCTTTAAAGCTAGTCCATGTAATTGTTTCATCTAGGCTGGTCTATTGTAGTTCAAATATTCTTTCAGCTTCCCGCTGATCCAAAATGCGGAGACTAGAGTCCTATCAGGAATGAACAACACAGATCGCATTTCTCCGAAATGGCTTCTCTCCACTACCTACCCATTAAATCCCGAACACACTTTAAAATCCTGACCTACAAGGCCCTTAAAAGGTCAAACTCCATCATACCTGGAGAAGCTGATAGCACCATATCAACTCAATAGACTGCTCCACTCTCTGCTGGTTTATTTGTGGATCCCAGAATCTTTAGTGAAATGGGTGGCTTGAGCTATCAGGCCCATCTGCTGTGGAACCAGCAACATTTCGAGGTACTGGAGTCTGACTCCCCCTCTAAAGATGGACCTTAAAACCTTCCTTTTTAGGAAGGAAATCCTTAGCTATGCTGCTACAGGTCGAGGTTGCCGGGGTACAGAAGCAGTTTCCTCGCCTGTGTTGCGGGCTCAGAGGTCAGACTCGAGGTTTCTGTATGTGCTGGAGGCACATGTAACGGATTCTGTACAAATAAAGCTGAATTTGAATTATTCGACATCCGACAGATGTCGTCTCTGAGGGAACGGCTGGAGATATTAAACAGTATTTAATGTCATAGTAAAAAGTGTCTTCATTTGTCTTCTGTTGCAAAAAAGGTCATTTTTATAAGGAAGCAAATTTCATTTCTCCACATTTGGTTTCATGAGAACTGCTGTAACTGCACCTTAATATTTATATGATTCTCTAATTCTGCCATTAGGGATTCTTTGCCTGTCCATGTACTTCAATGGCTCTCCAGGACATTTTCAAGGGCCACCTGAGCTGATGGAACCAACAACCAACGTCGCTCCCGACAGACAACGTTCAACCAAATCCAAAAAGAAGGGGGACCACACTTGCAGTACCACCTATGGCAATAAGATCGGCTGAAAGCAGACATTGTTGGCATTGTTTAGAATTTGATCACAGTGACTAAAGTTAAAGATGCGACTGTGCTCATGCAGCACCTGCATTTGATGAATTTTGTTCCCACAGCCAAAAGAAAATGAGTGTTTCATGGTTCTATTTGCAGGATGCCACTCCAAGTGCGTATAATGCATCAGGTTCTGGAGGAGGACAGCTTCTTAGATTCTCTAGTGTCATTCTTTGCTTTAAAATATGCAGGGGAACATGAAACATGCAGTGTGACAGTTTTGTGGGTTTTTTGGCAGTTTACACGTCTTCGTTATATGTTAGGATTTCTTTCATGTAAAAAAAATGGCATGACTCCGGCATTCTCCTACGTCTAGGTATGAAAGGTTTAAGGAGTAAACGAGTCAGAGTCATTTAGACATGCTGCTGAATAAACTCCCACTGTTGTTCCATCAAAGCTCCCCTCAGCTTTTAGGTCTCCTTGTTGCCTCAGAGACGCAGCTGTACGACATGTGAAGCAGATTCAAAAGAGCAGCGGCATCTCTGAATGTGTTTTGCTACGCTTCCTCCTCCCCTAACCCTGACTAAAACAAAATGACGCCTCGCCCCGTGATGCAGTCGGTGCACGCTCCTGCTTCTTTAATACAGTACTGCTTCCTTTGATCCTTCGCTGAGAAGTTTGCCGTTCGTGACTTCCAAAATCTGACGGTCGGAACACTGAAGCGAGCTGCTGGCTTCATTTTTTGAGATATTTGCACAATCTAATCAGTGTCAAAAATCTAATTTAATCTACAGTCACATCCATGTCATCTCAGGGACTCTTAAAGCCCCCAAATTAGATTTGGTATATTGTTTCTCTACTGTATATGTGCAGGGTTTAAGTATGAATTCAGTTTTATTTTAATACCTCCAAATATTTGGAAGCGATGTTCTTGCATACTGATTTAATGTTACTTTCAAAGAGAATCTTGGGCAATTAAGTGGATTCAGCATAAGAATATCATCAAAAGCCACTTTTTGGCTGAGCAGACGTTAATTCTGACATTGCGTGTAGCTCAACAGAACTTGGAAACATCAGCGCACTGTGCTAAAGCTGAAATCAGGAAATCAGAACTTTGCGCTGCAGGTGGTGAATGTTCGAGAGAGAATACTTGCTCCTTTCCTCCTTTTTTTCCATCCGATGAAGATGCCTAAAGGCCTGATTGAGAGCACGAGAGTTTTGACTCCATTCTGTTTGTTATTTCTGTCGATAACACTGAGATTACCAGGACATGGTCATTACCAGGATATGGTAATCTCAGGACAATCTCTTGACAAGAAGTTGCTTAGCTGGGAACTGTGATGCATGATGGGATGGATGTCCACAACCTGCCTCCCACTCACACCCCTTGTAGCTGACTAGAGCAAGGAGCCTCGTGGTGTGATGTGATGTAAACCATCAGCAGAATGGTCAGCTGGAACTGGAACATTGGAAACAGAGGCAGAGATTTGGCAATCGCTACGATACTTGATCAATATAATAGCTTTGCTGCTGAGAGCTTTTTGATTCAGAAAGTGACAAAGCGACCGCTGTGATGAGAAATGTAGCGGGGCCAGTCACAAGGATGAAAAGGATGAAAACCGAAGAATTAAATGTGCAGCTTGAGCCTAAACCTCCTCCGACAAGATGCTGCTGTCACGATGAACATTGCTGGATGGAAATCTATATGTTTATACTTGTAATGGAAGGAATTCAACATTTTGAACCAGATTTCAGGGTGTGAAAATGTGACTCTTACACTTTGTGCACATAGGGAGCATCTGTATTTAGCAAGAACCACCAGGCAGTTTTGTCAAGCTGTGCCTGGTGGGTGGGGAGGGGGGGTGGATAGGGACATTAGATTTGTTAGCTCCTATCCTTAGTTACATGTTTGTCCGTGCATTAAATGTGTTTTCACACAGGAATGGGAATGATGTCAGGATGAACCAATGGCTGCAATTACTGGCTTATCTGAAATTTTAAAAAGGAGATTAAACCACCATAAGTGTTGTACATCAGCCTATCAAAGCACCAATGATGCAACCAAATCCAAATGGCATGATTTGGCATAATCTGCAGTATAAACCCAGAGAGCAAAATAAATTCCAGAGCAGAAACCAGCTGGGAATTATGACAGAGCTTAAAAAAAAACTGTGTCCATTCCAGGTAATTTAAGTGGCACTCTCTGCTTTGCTCTCAGAGCAGTTAGTGTTGACAAAGTTTAGAATATCCTACCTTTTTCTGTGCATTGTAATGACATCAACAAGCATCCCCTAAAAAGACTGTTAGGCTTTGAAGCTGCCTTTTTTCCCCACAGGCATGAAACTATAACGGCTGCACTTTGAACTTGGAATATTCACCAGGTTGCTCCAGCGAGGCGCTCACATGGAAAAGCAATAAGCTACAGCACATAACAGGCTTTAGCTGCAGTTTAAAGGTTGTCAGTGAAACCTTTTGGCCTTGAAGCCACATTTTGTGGTGCTGGAAAATCACCCAGGAAGTGCAAGCGCAGTGGTGCCAGCGTTGCCTCAGTATATCAGCTTGTTGACGTTGACAGTTAATCCATGTAGTAAACCGAGCCCAGATTGAGGGAAACGAGCCCAGTGCTCTACATTTCTATATGCTGTCCCTCTAGACTTATGTCTCAAACACGTTATCAACAACATCCATCGCGCCTCAGCTAGACAGCTAGAGATAAACGGGTAGAGAAAAATCCAATTACATACAAATCGCATATTTTAATTATGATCTGAACCTTTTATTGATATGGGGCAGATCAAATCTGTTTGGTTTCCACAGATTTATGGCTGTTTTCTAACACAGTTAACATTAACTGGATGTATGGAATTCCTCCTTCCTCTCCTCTGTATGTTACAGCTGGTTGGCAATAAAGTTTTGACAACATGAAAAGGTGACAGCAAAATGTCACCAGCTCCAATTAGTCGCAACAGAGCCAACTCCAATTCCAATCTACGGTGGGTTATAAAGCCACCTGAGCGAAAGCGAAGGCAATTACACTGAATCTGTCATACTATCAAAACAAAGACAATGGCTGCAGGCAGGAACAAAAACGAGGCTAATTATATCAGGCCTCCGATGGAGATGGCAGAATGCTGAATGCTCCTACTCTCACCTTCGACAAATATTGCGTGATCAAAAGTGTTGGACTGCAGCTGCGCCGACTGCGCCGCTTTACGTTAATGCGCGGCAGAGGATTCACTGCGGAGCTCGCCACATTTCGCAACGATTTCTGTGGGTGTGATAAGGGAACCGGTTTGAGTGGGAACTGTATGAACTGCGCCCAAAATCACAGTAATTAGGACCGAATGTATTTCAGTTGCTGATCAAACTTTAAATTAATCAGTTTTGTTACTGAAATTAAGGAATCATTAAAGTTTCTCTTAAAAATGACCACAAACTCCCAAGAGCCAGCTGGCCGATACCTTGTTGGCGATCTGTTACCATCATCATCATCTTTTAATCTTCTTACGCAGATTCAACACTTGCTTTAAACATGCTTTTGATTTTGAGCTATCATGTCAAAGTATTCATAACACGCCCCCAGAATTTTGGCCCCGGGTGGCTGGGCCTTACACACACTTTTTTGAATTCTCAGTAAATCAAAAGATGACACTGGCACCTCTCAGCGCTCTGCAGGCCCATCTTGCTCTTATCTGTGATCCTGACGCCTGAATTTCCTGTCGTGAGCCTCTGACGGGATTACACGGTTGTTGACTGCACGCAAATATAAGGATCCAAAACTTAATATTTCCATAATGTGCCCAACATGGTGCCGCTTGCCTTCATGCAGTCGTAGCGTCGCCCATGGAATGATACCTCGGTAGAAGTGTAAAATATTTGACTGAGTCTGAAACAAGATTTCATTTATGTAGCAGACAAAGATGCCAGATTCGGGACCCTGGAGACCTAGACGATCAAGTCCAATTATAAGAATTCCAGTTCTGGGTCTGTCAGAGGAGCTTATGTTTCTTGCTGAATCTTACTGAAATCACTTGTCTTCTGATGTTTCTCAACACTGCCTTTAATCTGACAGCGAGGGGAAACAGAGGCACGTCTGTCCCTTTAAAAGATATCGCCTTCATATTCAATGAATAATTCAGATGGAATAATTCCAGTGAGGTTTCTGTGAGGTGGGACCAGTGTCTCGCCTCCTCCAACACTGGGACAGCCAGGAAACTAATGCATAAAAGATGAAAAGTCTGATGGCCTCCACCGGAGTCTGCAGCCAGGATGGTGTGCCACAGACGTTTGAGTCATGGCCTGGCTTAGCTGCCGGCACCCTGTGAACTGCCCACCGCCTCGTGGGCATGCTGGCACGGGGCTCTATCTGTACTATCTCAGATACATGCGACCTAGCTCTGCTAGGAAAGTAAAAGTGAAAATAGCGACGACATGAATGAGGACTAAATGAGTTTACCTCCAACCAAATCCCTTAACCCTACACGGATGCTGCACTCTGCGGTCGAATTGAAATTTAGTTACGCTGTCATTTCCTTTTTATTTACCATAAAATGTGTCATCACCTCTTTCTCCTCCTGAAACCAACTCCTGTCAGATATCCCAGTAGCATCTGCAACAGGAAGCTAAAAGCAGCTTGTTAATTTGCCTTTTCTTTAAAAAAAAAACAAAAACCATGCAATTAGGCTCATCTGCAACCTGAGACGACAGATGCATTTGAGTGGTGCCAAACCAGCCTGCCCAAATTCCTGACACAAACATGATAACACCTCAGCAGAGCACATCTTAGACTGGTGCTTCATTGACGTTCTAAAACAGGAGCAGCGTGCGCCATAGCGATATGCTCAGAAAAGAGGAAATGTTCAATGAGATGTGGATCTAAAACGTTGCCCCTTTTTACCTTCCTCTCTCCTTATTTACCGTTTCCATACTGAAAAACACACAACTGGTTCATTTCCAGCAACAAACTGCTGCAAAAAAACTGATGGAACCCATCATCACTTCCATTACTAGCTCCATCACTGCTGCGGTCAGTGTATTAAATCCTGTTAAAATAAATAAATAAATAAATAAAACATGGGCCCCGATTTACAGGAGCTCGGGATTGATTGTGAAAGAGATCTTGAGATAGCCAAATCATTAGGAGCCACAATAGGGACATTCAGCCCCTGTAAGATTAAAAAAAAAAACGGTCAAGGCCAGTGACAGGCTGCTGTTCATGGTAGATGCTGGCATCACCACCTGCTGGGTTACACTGATTTTCAAGAGGCAAGAAGCACCAGAGAAACAGCTCTGAGATGTTTTTTAAAGCTATATGCAAATGTTGAATGCACTGTTTTAGAGGAGTCATGAAGGGATCGGTCACAGATGAGTGTTTCCAGGTTGCATCAACTCCAGCATCACATTTTTAGAGCTGCAGGACAGCCAAATATTAAGACCAACTGCATTAAACTATCATTGTTGATGGCTCCAGTTATCAATGGGGTCCACATTCTAGCCGACTAGAAAACAATTTTGCATGGTATTTGACTTTTTTTAATCAAAATATTTTTTATTTTGATGAAAAGTCTGCTCCACACACCAGCCATTACATGATCATTTCTGGAGTTTTTTTAACACTCCCTGCTGCTTGGAAGATGGCAGATATTAAATCATTCGTGACAGATAATTGTGATGTCTATTCAGGGATGTTAATCACTGTAATCAACGGATTTAGTCAGCTGTCTGATAATATAAAAAAAAAAAAGAGTTGAGCTCAGGGCAGATTTTAATGTGGTTTGTGAAGCAAAGGCAGGGAAAAGTGGATAATAAAAGCACTGGAGCCCAGAATGAGCAAGATGTAAGCCACAGTTCAGCACGTATTGATCATTAAACGATAAATTCACCTCTTTTCCTGCATCCCAGATTTTGTTTCTTCTAAAAGACTTATTTCAAGCTTTTACAATAAATCTGTCTCTTAACCCATGTTTACATTCACAGCAGTCACTTCTGATCTCATCGCGCACACAGAAACGTCTTGTTGCTGATGATTGGTGCTGAACAGTAGCACGGGCTGACCACTAAAAACCAAGTGCCGTACACATTCGGACTCTCCTCCTGGAGCAGCTGCTGGAAGCTCGGCCTCAACCTGTCCATCATGAGCAGGAACACAAACAGACACGCAGAGGTCAGCGTGTCAGTCAGTGGTGACTGAAGGTAGAACGGAATGTCTTGAGGTCTGCGCTGCCAGGATGCTTCTCGTTTCTCCCTGAAAACTACACATTTTCAGACAGTAAAAGTGATTTATTTTCTGATCAGAGTGACTTGATGTATGGAATAGAATTTGTCACTGTACATCTGAAAGCAAACTGAGTCTTCAGCCCCATGAACCTGTGCTGTTTCACACTTCCACGCCCATTGTTCCTCATAGAAGAGCTGGTTTTGGATTGATTTTGTGTTTGATTCGAGCGATCCAGCTTTACATTTCAACCAACGATGGTGGTTATTACCTGCACCAAAGCATATTGATGCTAAAAGAAACATTAAACATAACCGAGCATTCCAAAGCTTTTAAAATGCCAACAGAATGATGCGGCTTTTCAAAATAATGACTTTATCATTGGACAATCGTTGGCCTGTCAAACTATTGCAATGCTGTACGTGCAAATGTGCAAAAAAGATCAACTGACCTGTTGAACCTGAATTGGAGTTGACCCACGTGATTTTTGTGACCCCAATTAATGAGCAATCACAGTAAAGAAGAGTTTTAATAGCTATTTCCTGAGAAGTCTCTCATTTCACACCCATAGTCTTGAATCTGAAATCATGTCTAATGATGAAAATAACCAAAGTAGCCTAACCCCGGATAAAGCAAAAACACTGAATATTTGCCCAAACTGAAATTTTAATGTATGAATCAGATGCAAGCGCACCCTTGAAAATCTATACTGTTCGTTAATTTCCTGTTCAAGATTTCACAGGAGCCCAAACGCCTGTGTTTTAACAACAACAACAACAACAACAGCCACCTCGCAGGACTGAATTAAAGAATTATAGTGGCCCAGTGTGGATTTCGTTCACTCAGAGAGCCACAGACTGGGCATGCCTTCACAGGGGAGGTATCGACATGCAAAGTGATAATCACTATTGGAAGAAGATGAAAACTAAATCTACATTAGGGCAGATGGGAGCATGAGTAATTAGGTTGACAATCTAGTCTGAGAAACTAGGTCACCCTGTTGGTAACTTTATTTAATACAGAACAAACAAAGTTCTAGAACCATAGGGGCTCAATTAAAGCTGCTTATAATGCAACTCACACAATCATAGTTTCGGTAATTGTTAGCAGAGTTCAAGAGTTGTCACACTGTCACTGCCTCTTCTTTCGTATCCTGTTATTAAAATATTTATTAAATGCATCCATAAAAATCTATTTTTCCATATTCTAACGATATAAAAATAACTTCTTATCTAGCTAAGCTAATGAAACAGATAAAATATGGTGTCGCGGGCAGAGTCCGATTACTTCCAAAGCGCATAAATCATCTTGACTAATTGCTGAATCGATCCGCTGTGGAGGAAGCAGAACTTTGCACCTTTTGAGAATACCAAGGAGCCTTCTGCCCCCTTTTGGAATAATGTTTTTTGCGCGTTCTTGGGATCTATCGGTGTTGCAGGGCCGTGAAAGCCACACAAGAACAGGCAAAATGAGAAATAGGTCATGAAAGATTGTAAGAGGTCCGGTTTCCTCCCCATTGGATTAGCCTCCCATTCCCCACATTATCTGGCTGCTGCACCTCAGCCCTGTCAGGAATCTATGGGGTGTGTGTGGTTGTGCATTTTAGATCCCCTCCAGCTTCGAGACTTGGACAGCTTCACCTCGGTAGAACAGGCAAGCTGCCCTGCCTGTATTCACACAGATCCAGTGGCTCGCACAGCCAACAACTCAAAAAAGCAAACGCACAAAAGATATACTTCCACTCTGATACGCCTCTCAGCACCCAGTGCTGCTCCTCTGGAATCCACACTGGGATTAAGGGCCAGTATTTACTCTCTGAGCCAGCAAAGTAAGGTTGGTGTGGAATGACCCAGTGTTTGGCCCAGTGTTAATAAAAAAAAGGGTGGTGATGGTGTAACACCGTATATGTACGTCTGGCAACTAAAATGTTGTCATGTAAACCAAGTTTCACCAGATGTCATTGCAGATTTTTGCTGACAGAAGGACACAGGTTTCCTACACATGACCTATAACACAAACTCTGCTCAAAAGTGAGGCTGCTGCAGAAAAGTGAACGCAAAGTGTAAGGCCGCCATCACACCTCCAACTGTCATTCATCATCAACATCATCTTTCCACCACAAGTGCAACTTTTATCTGTGTCTTACACAAGAATCCAGATATCTGATAGGCAGCAGGTGCCCTGGCAACATGTGTGAAGTGAAACATTGATAATGAACATCAAGTGGCGCTCGAGTGAGTCCTGAGGAGTCGGAGCATCTGCTGCCATGGACAAATTAAAAGTGGAGTAATTATGAAGGGACGCTCCCGGGGTGATCTGGCTCAGCACCCCTGTCACACCACAAAGGTGTGGCGTGCGCGCTTTTGATCACAATCACGAATGAAACAAAGAATCGTGTGAGCCCGCCTGTGTGGAGGCGGGAGACAAAGACGATCCAGAACTTCTGTTGAAGCCACAGTCATGCGTTTGTGCGTGCGTGCGTGCGTGCATTACCTCGGAAGAGGAAAGCTTTGCTGTTGTTGTGTAGTCCCGCCACTTGGGTAATTCCATAGGTGGCATTTGCCAGGTCAAGTTCACTGATGATATCAATCTGGTAGTCTTGATCTGATCCGAAAGCCAAAGCTACAAGAGAGGGGGCGAAATTACCGTTACACGGTGAAGTCCGGTTAAAACACGCTGGCGCGATTAAACCGAGAAGGTTTTTAAATGAAATGCAAATTCATTTTTACAGGAAAGACATTACATTTCTTTTAAAAAAAATAGCACGTTGTGAAAAGACATGTTGTAATTAATTCGCCCCGTAAAAACGCAACGTTGTCTCCCCGCCAACACCTGTGCTCGCTGTGGACGCACTGTGCGCGCACTCAGAGGTAACTGCAGGTGTCAATTACTCTACCAATTCTATTTTTACACCCCGTGTTCTCACAAAGAAACTCGATAAATGGCACTTAAAAAATATTGGCAGTCAAAAGGCACATTTAACATAAGGCGCTTTGTGCGTAAAAATGTTAATGCGCAACAGAAAAATGATTTGCAGATTTGCGAAAAGTCTGCGATTACCTGGTTTGGTAAAAAAGAAAAGGGAAAACAAAGTGAAGTAAATATCCATTTGTGCTGGAGTTGCTCTGTCCTCAGTCCTCGGCATGCGCGTATCCACTCTCAGGTCCGTCTGCTGGAGTGCGCCGCTCTCACCTCGTCTGCCTGTGCAGGAACGGCGGAACGATCCAAATCACAGCAGCGGGGGTTTTCTTCTTGCCACAATCTCACCGTTTTTTGTTATTTGAGCGCGTCCGGTCAGTCCCGTTTTGGCATCACCAGCGAGCTGCCAATGTGTTTATCTCTAACATGTTTTTAACTGCACCACGGGAGCAATATCTGCCAATCTCGTCAAGATTCTGTCTGTCAAGATCCCCCTGTCCACAACACTTGCAGTTTTGGAGGTGAGAAAGGTTTTTTCGAGGGAAAGTTAGAAGGCTGTTGTCACGCAGAGAATATCCTCCGAATGATCTCGAGACAGATTAACAAATTAGAGCAGATTTAATGGACATGACGACGCTTTGACAGTGGGAAAATACAGATATGTTCGTGGGGAAATTCTAGCACATCAGAGGCACAGATGATCGAGATTCTCCTCTCTGCACCCCCATAACATCCTCCACTTTGACTTATCTTCCTCCCACCTTCTCCATTCTCACAATCCCTGGGATTTATGAGCGCTGCTACTACAGTCCCCTCTCCTCTGAGGCCTGTCCTTATTGGGAGCCATTAATCATAGCATTCTTTTGCTGCCTCTAATTTGTGTACATTGTCAGCTTGTCTAGGTTACCTTCATCAAAATCGAAGCTAGCGGCACATTCGGCTCTGTGATTATGCCGTGTGCTCCACACCGGATGGTCTGCTTTGTGATGTAGGTCATTGTTTCACCTTTTCAAATTAGTCTGTAAACAATAGCAGCATTTCTCAACATGATCCACAGTTTCACAACTACAAAACCACAAAGGAAAACATTTAATCGCAGGTTGCAGAGCTGCGAGGAGGATGAGGAGAAAGGAATTTTAGACTGTTGAAACACAATCAGGATTGTTTTGGTGAGAGCTGGTACAGTTTGTCGCTTTGCAATATTGTTGTGGTGTTTTCAAAATGTGCACTAATATGTCCACATAGGATTACAGCTACTGGTACTGGCAGAGTACAGGCTGAACACTGGGATAATTGGCTCATTTTGGGGAAATGAAAGCCAAGTTTGTTTGACAGTCATCACACAAACTACCTGACATCCAAAAAAGGCCCTTTTTGGTCTTTCCATGACTGGTTACTATAGAGACATGGCGTGGGCATAAAACACATCTTTATTTATAAGTTATGCTAGAAATGAGGTCTACATAGTTAGGCCAGATTTAAAATTGGAGTGATTCTGGCAGTGAGAGCCGAGTGTTGGATTGGACGCAAGGAGACAGAAGTCTCACAAGGATCAAGAAGCCGAGGCACAGGTAAACACGGTGTTAGTTGGGATTCAGGCAAACGTGAGAAAATCCCCAGCCGTGAGGTTGGCTGTTGCGTTACCCCAACTGAACAATCTTGGCCTGGGAAGCAGCGCCGGGATATACATAGGCCTAAAGTCACAGGAGTCACTACTGTGCAGGTGAATTGGCAGCTAGAGAATAATCCTAAAACTACGTTCTGAAAAACAATGATGGTGAGACGGAGCTGCAAGAAGCAAAGCAGCAAGAAACACAATTACAAGGGTGAACAGCGGAAACAGCAGTGCTCTAAGAGGAACACCCAGTACTGGGAAATTTAGCGCCAATTCCACTTCAGCCCAGTACCGTCAGGTCAATACCTTCTTTATTCTTCGAATAAAATGCAGTAGATTTGTTTTAGAATTTGTGAATGAATGTTATTTAGCTCTGTTTAGCTCTTTGGGACCTGTTGCCTGCATTTTTAAACTGTTTCGCCTGGAGGCACAGTGGTCAGTATTATTGCCTCACCACAAGAAGGTTGTGGGTTCAATCCCCAGCTTCAATAGACCTTTTTGGGTCTCCCTGGGCTTTTTCTGTTTCCTCAACCATTAAGAGCACGCCTAGATTGGCCTACAGTGGAAGAGAGGAGCCATTTCATATCTGTGTGCATATATATTTATCATGTGCTCATCAAATCAGCTAGTACAGCCCAGTTCACTCAATGTGTAATGACTCCAGTCAGTGGACCTCAACCACAATACAAAAACCAAGGGAGACCAGAAAGAAAAGTGGATGCACACCAGTTTGCTGAAAACTGACAAGTTCGCCTTGTGGAGGACGCTGTTGTGTTTGTGGGCGGAGCTTAGTGTCTATTCTAAGTGAGCAAAAACAAGTGGGGAACATCCAGAAAACACCAGCTTTAATGCTCCATTTGCTCTGATGCAAAATCTCGGAGCATGCCCTGCAGGAACAGAGCGAGAGAACCATCTGTCTGTGCAGTTTGAGAGAGTTTGGGGCTGCATTTTTAAAGCTGGAAGTCATAATCCACAATTGTTGTCTTCTTTTACAAAACAAATGACATAACATGAGTTGGCTTGAAGCTTGAAGATAAAGTGAGCCTTCAGTATCTGGAAAAACCAAAAATGACATGCATATATAACTTGCTATACCTATATTATTGTAATATGCTGCAGGATTGTTGTCTGCTATGGCTCCATTTTGTTTCTCTCTTAATTATTTTTTTTAATTTCCCCAGACATAGTTCATTTATAGTGCGTTACAGTGAATCCTCTGCTCGGTGGCACACAGATGTTGTGACGTGGCATCCTGCTGCGTCACGCAGTCAAATTAGGAGGCAGGATTGTGATGACAAGGCTGATTCTATTACTGAGTGCAGAAAAATAATGCAACCCAGGTAGACACAAACTTCTGACAGGGCTTTGAACACAAAGCTGAATGTTATCACCCGGTTAGGGAACACTGCCGAGTCCCAGGGGCAGACCCCCTGGGACCCCCCCCCCCTTTTAAAGACAAAATAATCACATTGCTACTGTACACATTCTTGTAGTTCTATGTATGTGAGGAATTTATTGGCATAATGGATAACCCAGCTCCTTTCACTAAATCCAAATCTAACCTCAACCGTTAAATAATTTAACCCTCAACCATCCTCTGAAGTTTTGACGACCAGTTGAAATGTCCTCATTTCCCAAAAATGCCAGTTTGCTAGTAGGATGGAGATTTTAGTTCTTGTATTATTATTATTAGCGAGTACGAGAACACACAGGTGCGGTTTTCTTCATTTTTCTTCTTGTGCTGTTGTATTTTACAAAGGCTGACCTCAGAAATACAACTGAACCTGCCCAGATCGGGATCTTCATTCACTGGTCAAGTAGATGCGCATCCACGCAAGAGTCAAAATTATTTTCTATCTTATTTTCAAGCAAATCAACTGAAACCATTTGTAGGCCTGTCTGGTGGGAGCTCTTGCACACACACACACACACACACACACTTTAGTCCTTGAGAGAAAATCTTACAAACTTGACATCTAAGAAAGACGTTTTTTTAATTAACTAAAATGTTTGTCTTTGATATTTCCTCACCATACTTTGGGAGAGAGCAATGTTTTGGGGTTTTAGCGATGTGGGGGAACATGGCTCAAAATGAATTGTGGTTTAACCGTGACACACTTTAAGTATATTATCCTTAGAAGAAGCCCAGAGTAGCACTGGCAGTTTTGAACATGCCATCAGGTGGTTAAAACAGAGAGGTGGAGGTGAAGCCTCAGTAAACAGTGAGTGTTATACCTTTCAGCAATGCTGTGATGTAGTTTATGTCCAATCTGGCTTTAATGGGTTCAGCAGTGGGGGTGCAGAGCATCTGAGGGTTATGAGTCTGCACTATTGGAGTCTTATAAAAACCGGGGGCACGTCCAGAGGGACACCTTAATAGCACTCAGGGGAATCAATGCTCTAACTTCATTTTGTCAGCCACAGTTGAATCTTCGTTCACTGTCACTTCTCTGGGAGCATGATTAATGTGTTCCTTCAAGGTACTTGCACCACAACAGCGACAACAACAAAAAAGAGTTTTGCCAGCGCGCAAATACAGCAGTGTGCATTCTAAAGTGGTGCCATTCAGTAGTGACCGAGCTGCAATGATTCCACAAACCCTCATCTCGAAACTGCATTTGCTTTGCCAGAATTTTTAAAATGGTTTTCTGCATTCATACCAGAGGGGGCTTCTGGCAGGTGGCTTTGATGCTTTTACTCGAGCCAGCTGTGAAAGCAGAATAACGTGTATTGAGTGGGTACCAACAGTGTAAACTGGTGCATTGTTCACAAAAACTGTTGCCGGGAGGCAATAATCAGGCTGCACAGCAACTCATCTCTGGACATGATGGACATGAATTGTCCCAGCAAGTTGGGTGGTGTGATTCCTTTGTCAAATCCAGAAGCACTTATCCCGAGCCTGACCCACTTTTGCTCTCAACTTTCTTCAGACAGGCAGAGGTAATCATCCTTGGTACAATTTAGATGGGGGGGGGGGTAAATGCAACATCTCTCTTTTGCGGACTGCAGCAGTGTGAATGGAATGCCAACCCACTCGCACCAACCCCTCAAACTGAACTGAAGAGATTTTTGTGAGCTATTCACTTTAAACCAGGCTGTAGAACATTAATACTGATAATATCAGGGATGAATCAAGATGCTGCCACTGCCCAAGAAATTCTGTAAGAGGTTTATATCAAATGCAGGAGCGCATTAGTGTCAACTTGCAAACAGCAGCAATAAAAATAATTAGGAGTATTGAGTGTTGCCCTTACAAAGCCAGAAAAGATATGTTTCCTCTTGAGTCTGCATGCTCACACCTCATAATGAAAAAGCAATACAAAAATGCAACAATTAGGCTGATTGAAATGATTGAATTTGCTTTTTTTTTTCTTTTTGTCTCAAAGTGCAGCTCTGGGGAAAGACAGATTAGAAAGTTTGAGTTATTTGCTGATATTCTTCAGCATGTGATGTTTTCCAAAGTGCAATAATCAAATCAAAGGGAACAAAGTTATTACATTTAATCTTGAGCAGAGAGTGAATTTGTCTGTTCAGTAGTTTTGTGCAGAAGCTCTTGGCGACTAGAGGGTCAGATCAGGAGGCAGAATCCTTTAAGTTTCAAATGACATCAATACCAATGTTCTTACAGCAAACAAATGAATTACACACAATCACACAACTTACTGGAGGGTTACCGTCTCATATTGACCAATAAGAGCCCAAGAAAAGTAACTGTGCTGAAAGATGACACCCGGAAGAAGAGAAAGAAGTAGTCACACCATTAAGTGTTCAGATGAAGGTGCAGATTCTTCTCTGCTTCAATTGTTTCCCTAATCTCGGGTCTTGAGCAAAAGCCCTCAGGCACGTTTTCTCATTGCAGTGAGATTTCTCTCATTTACCCATTAATATGTAGAAGCTGAACATGTTTATAACGGCACTAAAGGTTATAACCAAAAAGGCGGCTTTTATTCTTGGTGCAAAATGAATGCAGCAAATAAGGATTAAAAAGAAAGGGCTGGAAAGCTAAGTGCATTTTGCTTCTTCAGAACTATCAAGCCTTCTTTTTTGCTTTCCTATAGTTGAGCATTAGGCACTTGCTCCTCCATGGCAAAAATCCAGCAGCATCTCATTTTCCAGACCGACAGCATCATGAAACATATTGCCAAGGCTTGTGCAATAAAAACTTTTTAAAAAGGTTAAATACTCATAAAGCAAGAACACAATGCATTAATAAGTCATCAACTGTCCCACACTGCGGACAAATGTCCTCCTAAATTTACAGATTTGCTGTTAATCATGTAATCTTCCGTATGGAGACGCGTCCTCATAGTTACAGCCAGCGGTAGAAAGTATTCTGCGTGTGATGCGTCTTATCTCTCTCGCATCATAACCCACTGAGTCATCTCATTATACTTGCTTCATTATGCAACTGCCTTTTTAAAATCAGTGCCTCTAAGAGCAGCACTAAACACAGCTGATGGTTTATGGTCCTGTGTTTTTTTTTTTTAATATTTGTATTATGCCATAATGTGTAATTTACACAAATGGAGCTGTGATTATTTCTAATTGAGTGAAGTGCTTAAAGATGATTGAACCTTGATAGCCATCTCCTGCTTGGGATTATTAGAGTACAAATGACGTGTTGCCTTTCAGTAAACAGAGTGCAGAAAAATCCTCCGTGGTGCATTATGCCAGAAAAACAACGGTGAGATCATATTTGTCTGTTGTGGGAGGCCATATGGACTCCTCCCCCTTAAATCCTGAAATTCACACCTTGGCTGTTGACGTGGGACCATAAATGTAACATGAACAGCTGCTGTTATGAACAATGGATTTTTTAGTTTAATAACGTATCTTGAATTTTAAAAACGTGAATAATGTAGTTATTATTGTGTTAGGTGATTACTTTTGATATAATCAACATTACAATTCAATAAACCTTGTGATGCTTTAATAAACAGGGGGCACAAACATACCAAATAGGAAATAAACCTTTTAAAAATCATAATTTCAGCATAATTTACATACAAAAAAAATAGAAGCACATAGAAGTTTAAAAAAATCTCTGCTGGAGGTCTTGCTTGAATGGCAACAAGCAGATCTTAGAAACACTGAAAATTCCCGACAGCATTCAGTTCCCTGAAGCCTCCGCGGTGCCTTCAAGGACAGCCCTTCTTTCAGACGAAGGCTGAAACTGTACTTTGGCCAATATTGCAAATAATCACCTACCATGTGAAAAAGTTAGTTTAAACATGGAGAGCGACATAAACAATGAAATCAACGCCTCTTGTGCCCACCAGTATATGTCTGGACTTTTTCCAATGGCACAAATGGATTGAAAAGGAAAACCTCACATGGGTAATATTCTTGAATCCCCCCATTACAACAACACAGGGAGGAAGTACTTCATGACTTTTTAAACACCTCCATTCCAAAAACATGTGGTCTCAAAGCTGCAAGTCCTGCAGGTACATGCAGTATTTTATCTATGAGCAGCAGAGAGAGTGAAAGCGTTATTAATGGAACCAGATTACACATTACGTCATAGATTGAATTAATTATTCATTCATTTATATCCTTTGTGTTATCTGTGCCCAAAATACCCACCGTGTGTTTGCCTCTTTGAGCCATTCCACCCTATCTTTTGAAGTCGGTGTCATTATCTGATATGGGGTTGAAAAAAGCCCATAAGCCATTCTGCAGCACAGTCTTCAGCACCTTTGTGGGAATCTACTGACTTTCTCATGCCGGACGAGTTAAAAATAATCCATTCCCTTTCCATTTGCTCTATCCAGTAGAACTCCAAAGGGAAGCATCGATGTCCAAAGTTTTATCTGAAAGACCAGCAGCTTTGTGGTGTTGAAGATTCTTACCCTTTCTCCAAGCCTAATCCCAGATTACCCACTAAAGTGCTCTTAGTATTTCTTTTCCTTTCCTATCAGTCATCATCTGCCGCCTTTAGTCACATGTGAAGAGTGCAGTGCGATCTATCCTTTATTTCCCCACAGACCGACAGAAAAATGCATTGCAGCTTGTTCTGGAGATGGTGCCCTTGCATAAATAGCCAGAAGAAGTGACTTCTGTCAGTGATTAATGGAAAATTCAGGTAGATAATCCCAGCGGCCAGAGGGCCACGCTGATACTAAATGACCTCGAATGGCACATATGAAGCCAGACTGCTCCTTTACCCACACCACACTGAGAATTACAGACTTTCCCCCGGCCATTGTCTTATGAGCTTTGTGGGAATTAGACAAATGTAATCTGTCTTCTGTGTCTTCTTCAGCATCTCTAAAACACCTTCAGTGCACCAATATTAGGGAAATGTTATCATTGTAGGACATAAGTCATCATATGAATCAAACATCTATAAAACCCTGTCGACATTTGGAAGGATGTCGTGATCATCTTCTGCTTTTAGGAACGCGTAATGGAATATGCCGTGTTGTTAAGCTAATAGTAGTTAAGTAGTTTGGGAAGACTTCCTGTTGAGAGCTTCATTTGTGGGAAATCGGAGAAATGGGATTTGAATGACGCATCGCAGCAGCTGTAACGGCGGTGCGTCGTTGTCAATAGACGTTATATCCTCATCCTGCACTTGTCAAGAAACTTACCTCACAGCAGTCCATCCATGTTGAGAGATTATGTCAAGAACTACAGGGAATCATCATCAGCATCTACTTGAAAGCCCAAGATTCATGTCCTCAAGCGCTAAAAGAACGCCTCAAAACGTTCATGCTGAAAATGATGCCATCATCTTGTCCCGCTTCTAGAAGATGGAAGCTCAGCTATTGTTACGGGGAGCAGCTAATTACACCAACTGTACAAAAAGGAGACAAGCTTTTTGTCTTCATGATTATCATGTGTTTCAATCACTATCATTCTTATTGTTCTATTTTGATAAACATAATGAGCTCTCCATTAATGCAAACTAATAAAGTTACTGAACAAAATCCAGATTTTCATCCATTAGGCAAATTTATTGTAAATAACTAAACACAAACTTCATTTTCCAGTACATTACTATTAATTTAAACAAATCAGTCATACAGATATCAAAATAATGTTGATACTTATATCAAAGCTGGGGTTTTATGTCTTTAAAGTCCAAGAATAAATATTCAAATAATTTTCTGACAAAGTACAAATTCCCAAGGTGCAATTGAATATCCCACTGGATACGCAGAGTTTTCAGTCCAAAAGTTTGTTGGAAATAAAACATTTTATATTGCAAAAGGGATAGAACAAAGCAACTACAGCGATGCGTGCTATTAACAAAGACTTGCAATTACAATCAGTCGTGTCCATTCTGGGCCCCTGTGGTGCTACGTTCCAGCACCCATAGAAGGGACCCAGGTTAATATCATTTTTGGATTTTGTACCGCCTCATCTAGTGGCCCACGTTGAGCCCAGAAAAGAATGTCATCCAACCACATCCCAGTAATTAAAGTTTTGAATTAGATTTAAGAAAAGCAACATTTTTGCTGACAAAATATAGATATAATGGATTTTAGCAGCACCTCAATGTTGGGCCTCATTGCTGGCATCAAATTGGACAAAGGTTACAATTTCATTCATGATTTTTCCACATTTATATGTTGAATTACTACTTGATTTAGGGTTAGCCAAAGTAAAATTTGACCACATTGTGAATGATATACATAATGCGCAAGTGCTGACAGTTTGAAGATGGATTTCTGTTTTTACGTGATTATCAAATAGTTTGGATGCAGGTTGGCCCAAGGTGGGGTTCATTTTAATAGCTTTAACTTTGAGATTTTCTCTGCTCATTAATGCATACAGCCTCAGCAGCCTCATTATTTAAGCTAATTAGAAAGAGCAGTAGGAACGTCAGAAGAACATTGTTACAGTGAATGAAATATTACAAAGGGCAAGAAATAAAAGTATTTCTGCAGTCAGTAGGACGCAGATTTATAGAGCATTTAAATGGTCAAACTTCAAATGAAATGATCAGTTCGTTTTACAGTGATGAAGCTTTTTAATCATTTTAGATGATTGATAGAAGTAAAAGTGGGTGAAGAGGTCACTAATAATGTGGCTGCAATGCTCCGTTTTTGTACAGAGATAATGTGATATCATATAAATATATAACCAAATACTGCCAATATGTGAATTTGAGGTCAAGCTTTGCGTTGTTATACACAATACAAACATCTCATCCTGCTCTGTCCTCTGCATCTTCTTCTCTCTCCAGCTAATGTCATGTCCACCTATCTATTCTTGGTTCTCAGTTCTGCATTATTCCCCTAGTTTAGTCATTTATTCTCCAAATCATCTCAGTTTGGCCTCCCTGACTTAATCTCAAACATCTGACATGTGCCGTCCCTCTGATGGACCTATTCTTGATCCCATCTCTGCTCATTTCTCCAAAGACAACCTCAACCTTTCCATCTCTGCCACCTCTAGCTCTGCTTCTCCCTGCCACTGTCTCCAAACCACACAGCATCTCTGGTCCCACACCATCTTCTATACCTTTCCCTTTACCATCTTTATACCTTTTAATTTGCAGGAAGGGTTAAAGGGTCATATCCTCTCCGTCCTTGGCTTATTTACAGTTCAAGTACAAGAGCGAGCTCTGGTTGGTGTTCTGTATTAGGTGCTTATGCTCCTTCATGACATCAGGCAACACATGGGTCTCCAGGAGAATAGTCTGCAACATTTTTCGTCCCCTAAGCCAAATTAGATTAGATAACGTGCAAAGATGTGAAAAACAGAATAGGAAGATTTTCACCCACATCCAGCCATCATAAGGAAGATGAGAAAGAAAATGTGTCACAAGAGAACTTTGACTTTTTCATACTGGGTGTTAATAGTGCCAGAATTAAAATTTAAATATTTAATTGAAAAGAGCAATGTTCAAGGCCAAGGCAAGAGCCCCATATTATTTGAGTCATGCTCCTCTAAAGACTGATACATATGAGATGTAATGCAATAAATCAACTTTAAGGCATGCCAAATTAGTTTCTTGCATTTTATATTTCTTTTATTGACCATATATTGCAGCTGCTGCTCCTCGGCCCCAAAAACCAAGAGCATAATGTGGGTTTTTTCCCAGCCGTCAAGTGTAAAAAAACTGACATCTCTGGTTCCAACCAGGATATTAGTCTTGAATCATTTATAAACATGCATCTGCTAAAAACTAAAGTTAAAGTCCCTCCCTTAGCAACAGAAAAACCCAGTGAAAACAGTTTATTAAAGCTTATGTCACGATTCGAAAACATAGTCACTGTGATGGGAAAAGTTCCCAAGGACTCGATCAGTCAGGGCTGCCAGAACAAATAAAACACTACATCAGGAAAAAAGGCAGCAAAACGCCACGGACAGGTCACCAGCCCATCACTGGGCACTCAGACCTTTGGGTGTTACAGCGTTGTATAGCAATCATGCGGCTTAACCTGCACATCAGGAGTCGGACACAAGCGTCCAGTAAACACAAACATTACATCGCGTTACTCCAGTCAGTTCAGCATCGCGTATGATTAAGTTAGAACTTAGCAGCTTTTATGTTTGTAGTGTTACGACGTGCTGCTGATGGTGTTGCCTTGCAGCACTTTGACTCCCAACAGAGTGTTTAATTGAAAGTTAGCACACAGCGAGTGAGACAAGCCAGGAAGGCTGTAACTGTCTCATAATCTCTCCAAGCATAACAGCGATCACTACCTGAAGGAAAGGAAATCACTACAATAAAATGGGTGATTTTACTCAAACCGCTTTAAAGACAGTGTTTAAAGTGCTGTATAACAATAATAATGAGGAGAATCTCTGATTAAGCAGTTGTCTTATCCAACTTCCCACGAGTCTAAATGTCTTTTCTCACTTCAGAAATTATACAGTGTGGATCGCACTGATCTCATTCCTAATTTATATCATAAATGTACTCTATTCAGTGGGACTCTTAATAAGCCAAACTGACTGAAACCTTAATTCAACATGAACAAGCAACCTGGAGAAGAACGTTATATCCGAGCAAGATAAGGTTTTACTCCTGGAACTGGGATGAAAATAAACTACTGCATAATTCATAACAGCTATATATATATATATATATATGTATTTTTCAGTTATTCTTCCCGTGCATGTTTAAAAATGGCTCCAGACACCTTTGATTTGCGGGTGTTTTCATGCTCAACTGCTGCAGATAAAACATCACCTCAAACCCAATCCAGTCTGATTCATTAGACTCTCTCCTGGGTCGTGAGGAGGCTGTAATTTGTCCCACTTAACAAAGACCAGTCACGTTTATGCCTACAAACAATTCTGGTTCACCAGTTCATTTGACTTGCGTGTCTTTTCGATTGTGTTGTCAAATACAACATGCAATCTCCACACAAAGTTTTTCCAATGTCTTTACAAGATGAAAAGGGAACAATTTGCCCTGGGAAACGTGCTGTTCTGCAGTCTATTACGCAGGGAGGCTCTGTTTTTAAAGCCATACAACAGCTTGTGCTGCTGCAGAGCATCAGGGGAGGAAGGCAGGCTTGCTTTGCATGATGCGTTTGTTGTTGGGAGCTTATTACTTTGGCTCTCCATTATCACTTCTGTGAGGTTCTGACTTGGCATTTTATTGTGAAAGTAAACAATTTTAGGCCCTATTTTCTGAAATGTCCTTTATTATAAGTCACATTTACGATTAAATCTGAAAATCATCGTCGGGCATCTTTTGTTCACCTTCCCTCCACTGTTGCAGATTTCTTGATGGTCTCGATTTATCTTCCATTAGGTCTTGGTCTTATGGTGACGCGAGCCAACAACTTCATGAGCAGTAAATGCAACCGACTCATTTACAACAATTGAGGTTACATTATGACTTGTGAGGGAGCGGAGTAATGATTCGAAGCTGAGCGCAGGTCAATATTATTTTGCTTCCATTTATCAGCTGATGCAAATGTCCAATAAACTGTAATATCAATGTATTATAGTTACTGGCCAATCATAATTCAAGATTAATTTAAATGTGATCAAATTTCTTCCTTTCCCATCTAAAAAGTTGTACGATTGGTATAAAAGGGCAACTAAAGGACAAATAACATTAGAATTTTATAGTCACAGAAACATACAATTAAAAGCATCCCATCATTTACATCTATCAGGACCCTGGAGCTCCACTGGCTCTGTATTCAATGTGTCCTGGTCTCATCACAACCATTTGACAGTGGTGGCTGCAGCACTCATCTTCCTCTTTCCCTCCTTTCTTTGCCATTTTCAGACCAGTGTTTAATATAGCAAGAATGTAAATGTGGAATGTTCTTAGCTTTGTCATTCTTCTCCCCAGTTCTCTGATTAGTTTCTCAGGAAGTGCTACTTGCCTGGAACAAAGCCTCAACAGAAGTTAATTCTTTAATTAAATGGAAACACAACGTGGCTTAAGGGTTCTGCTGCATCCTAATGAGTCGTGCAGCATAAAAACACGTGTCACTGTTGCTAGGATTGTTTGCAAAGCATTTTCACGCTCTCTTGGGCTAATTTCACACATGTGTTTAAGTGCAACATTAAACATTCAGCTTGGTGCAATTACAGCATTCGGAATGTACTTTACACACACATTTGTGGCTGATATCATCATTGATTATTTTATTTAATGACCTTCACCCTCCCTTGCCCTTTGCTAAAATGTGAACGTTCTCTTTGATGCCACAGATTTGCCTTTAATAGTCTATTAGAGAGAAATATCTGAGGAGCTGGTTAAACGAAAGCAAAGTCTCAGCTTGAGACCAAGCTAAAAGTGCACATTGGCTACGATGGAATGGTTCTGCCTCTGTGGTTATAAAGCCAGGATTCTTATCTAATAAGCGCGTTGAAGTGAGTTCTTCTCGGCTTCACAGCTCTTGGCAGGACACCGTCATGGAGGACAAAATGTTTACAAGGCAAGAGGTAATTGCAAGACTCGACCTTTCAGCCCAGCCAAAAAAAAACAAAAAAAACAGCAAATGCTGGTTTTTGGACTAGCTAGTGGAAAAATTGGTCACCGCCGAAGACCCCTCTGGTGGGCACACCATGGCTCCTTGCTTCAGAGCTGCGCAGTGGTTCTCCAAGCTGAGCAGTGAGAAGGTAGAACGCGTCTGTGTGTTACTCACCGCACAGTTGGCAGGAGTGCAGCCGCCTCTGTGCAATTGATTAATTTTACACTCTTTGACTTTGAAGCTAAGGATGATGGCATTTTTGCCGGAGCCTGTTCTTCTGGGACGAGAGCTTCATGGTGTGGGCCTGACCTCGTCATTCTTAGCTCAAGCTTTTCAAGTTAATAGTTTTTCATTTGTCTGACTAATGGATTTACTCAAAGTTGTTTTCATTTGTGATCACCATTTCATAGCATATTGGATCTATATTCCCTTGTGCAGGGAGAACATTAAAGTGCTTGTAACGCTGTTTTCATGCATTTTTATTCCTGTTTGCACTGCTGCAGTCAGACCTATTGTGTGTGTAATTTGTGTGACAACTCAGATGGCAAAAGGGACCATATTAGCATCATGGAGGCTTTTAAATTCATTAAAAATACACAAAAGATTTCATAGTAAAATTAAAATGCCAAATTAGCATTTAACAGACTCAACATATTAACAGTAGAAAACTAAGCATCCAACTTTTGTTTTTTGTTTAAATTCTGGCAATACCAAACTAATACTAGTAATACTAATACTACTAGCTAGTGCAGTTGATGGGGCACACACAAAATACTGTGTTACATTTGTGTAGAAATCAATAGAGTTGCACAGTGCTCGGAACGCGGGTGCTGAACATGCATAGCTTATTTCGAGGTGATAATCTCCTACTGATTTGATGTAAATCCATACCCTCTCTGACACCGAGTCAATGATAATCACACCCCTTTTCTCCCCAGATATAACGCAAGCGCATCTCTGCAGAGTTGGGATTGATTTGTGAAACTCCATCTCCAGACTTCTTTGGAATCAGTTCGACCAAGAGGTTTGCACAGCTAAACCTCGTGTTGTTTTAATCTCTAAAATAGCATTTGTGAAATCGACTGACTTCAAAAATTGCTGACAGCATCATTCATTTTTATGCAAGAAGATCAAACTGATGTATTTTAATTTGAAAGTTCTGTCCATTAAATCATCTCCTACAGCTTCAAGTTACAACATTTATTTGATACATCTTAACACTTCAAATATCCCTTTAAAATGTCTGTCAAGTGAGCACTCAGATTTGAATCCTCCGATTTGATAGTTCCTTTTGCGCGTTGATTGTACACATCTTTTGTGCTGTAATTGATTTGCTTGTAAACAGCTTATTAGTGCAAAGATTGCTTTAGGACTCAAACTCATCTCATTAAGACTGAAACGCATTAGTGCCGATAAATACAGAGCTTGAATACTGATGATGCGACATGCAGGAGAGCGTCAGAAAAACCTGAACAATCATCCTTTTACTTGGAACAAAAAACAAACAATACACTTTCAAGCCTGCAAAGAACGCCGGGAAGTATGTCAGCAGCTATCTCGGCTTTTCAGTCCATCTGGTGCTCTTATTAGTTTCAAGCCACACGTGCTCGCCCAAGTGCTGTGCAGGATGCCAGTGGGCAGTGCGGGTGTGAGAATGCCATCTGTAGTCACACCATCACATCCACCCTGGCGGCTGTCCACACTAGACCCTGCTTATTTATCAGTGCCTGGCAGAGAATCTTAATGCTAATTGATTTTCCAAAGGCCTCCCCTAATGCAGAAACTTGGACCTTGTGCTCCTACCTCTACACATCAGCGGGATCCCTCCTGCTGAAACTACGGGCATCGTCACCAAACTGATGTGCTGGTTATCGTGTGTCACGGAGACACGACAGTGCTACTGTAAATAATAGGCTGTGGAGAGAAAACAGATCAAAGGCTATGAGTGTATTGCACATGCAGTGGAGCATGTGACTGGATTGTGCGTTTAGCCATGAGGCTCTAGTTTACGTCTCCAAGAGGAAAATGAAGGAGCGGATTGACAGCACTGCTGCCGAGAACTGCTGCAGCGGGAGAAGCGCTGCTGCGACCAGCAGCGGGAACAATGATGGTGATTAACACTCCATGACTATCACAGACCCCCTGATGTTAAAAATGATCTCCGAGTCTGAGAAGACTCATTAGGAGTCAGGTACACAGAGCGGTAGTGTGGTTCTTATGGCAGATAATCAAATTTACTGGAGACATTTCAAAAGACTTTCTTCTCATCTCCGTAGATGAACAAACATTGTTCCACACGGAGTATTTGGCACTTTAGAATGGTCTCAAAGTTAAGAGATTTGAGGGTTTCGGCCAGTTGGTCCTCGTTATCGCAGTGGAGATTTAGCATTTTGGTGAGAATGTTGTTGATTAAAAACTGCATCTTTTGAAGAGAGACAGCAATGACTTGCACATTTATATCAATACTAAAAATGTTCATGTGGAAGATCTGTGAAATTCTTTTATAATGTCCAGGGAAAGATCAGTGGCAACTACCTTCCACAGTGATACAGAGAAACATAGCCAGGATCCAAGCCAAGATCAGCGATGGAAATAAAAGCACATAGTCCGCAGAGAACATCACACACATTTTATACAGCAGGTTTTACATTTTTTGTTTAAAGTGTATATTCTAATCCTGCTCAGATGGCAAGAAAGACTGTTGCCTCCTTCACATATGTTAGGAAGTTGCATTATAAGGATACGTGTTATTTATGACATTTACTGTGGGGGTTAGATTGAAGACACACCAGAAGGATACCTTAAACAGTTGTGATGTAGATACAGTGAACAGAAACACATACAGATTGTAAAGGTGAATACATGTTGGTCATTTATACATTTTAGGTTACATGCATGCATTTTCTCAGTCGTATTTGAAATAGTTTTTTTATAAATCCTTCCACACTGACATCACAGAGATCTTAGATGCGCACAGCAAGAGATTTCTTAATTATTTTTTTGAAAAACTGACAAATCAAATTAAAAAGCAATGTGAAATCCTGCTGTGGCTCGCATTTAAAAATAAAGCTATAATTTATTTGACCAGCCGTGATCAAGCTAGCTTCCACCCCCAGGTTTACCTGCTACCCTGTGCTAAGTTCTTCCTGATCGCCATTCGAGACTACTGTTCCTTTGTGATTGCCTAGCCCCCCCATCTTCATTCTTATTCATTTCAGGATAGATTCTAAGGGTTTGTTTTTAAGGCATGGGGGGGTGTCATTCTGGATCATCTGAGTTATTAAACTTTGGTCTGCATAACAGAGCTCAGAGCTGGAGGAACAGAAAAAACAAAAAAAACAATGAAATTAGGATAAAGAAACAAAATATTTTAGGTATATTTGAGAGGTGCGTTAGGTTGCACATGTCTGTACTCTCAAAGCTGTCCAAGTCAAGTTTTTATATAAAAAGATGGTTATGTTCTGCAGCAAAAGATGAATTTTCTTAAAAGTAAATCATCAGAATTCATGTCAGACAGTGGGCCATCACATATTTAGTTCAAGGACAGGAGCCATTAGGGGCTTCCTTCTCCCCTCTGTGGCTGGATCTTTGCCCCACAGATCTTCAAGGACAGAAGCTACAGTGGAGGACTAAAATAAGCCCATGATGTGCCTGGCATAATCAATGGCTCTCCCACAGCTGGCCTACTTTAGCTTCCCTGCACACTGAACCTTGAGCAGAAAAAAACAACATCTAAACATATATGGAAGCTCATTTCTGTCCTCTAATCTCCTCATGGGGGTTTCCCCCCACCACACCCTCAGTCTTGTCATCTGTGGAAAGTTCGAGTCGCTCAATTAAATTTGCATCATAGCATTTTAAAATATATCCTTTTGCAATCAAACACTTCAAATGACACTTTGTATGCAATTTAACCATAAAAGCAACTTTAAATGGTAAGTGACAGATGCACTGAATTGAAAAATGCTTACGGCCACCTGAACATAAAGGCAAATTGACAAACTGAGCCAACACTTAAATAGGTTAAGTGCTTTTTGACAGCAGTCCTCGGGTGACTGTCAGAAAAGTACGGTAAAGCTAAATCAGTGGCTGAGCAAACAAAAGTCAAGTTTGAGAAATGTCAGCATGAGGAGTAATCAGGAATGACACTATTTCCGAGTCCCATTATCTGGTTTCTAACAGTAACTGCGCACGGCTTCATGAAAACGGAATTATACTCAGAAATGCAAAATGCATTGTGTGGTTTGAGTTGGGTTTTTTTGTACACTGCAGTTTGTCATCCTGCATCACAAGAGGGTTTTTCAGGCTACCATTTGTCCACGAGTCAAACACCTTTTGTCCTCTATTGACAACTGGCAGGTGGAATTCCAAGCAGTCCCACATCTGGTGAGGTTATCCTATAGATATTGTAAAAATAGGCTGAACATGTTTGTTTCAGGGTGTACTTTAATTGAATAAAGTACGCATGCATATACCCATATATGGTTGATGTTGCCATGGCATCCACGGGGTGGAAGCCGCCCCCCATCACATCTTCCTCTGCCAAGAAAGCCTTTATCACAACAGTGGCATCTGTCAAGGTTCTAACATCTTAGGTTCCAATCAGAAAGGAAGGAGAGCCTCCATCCTGGAGATGGTAATATCATTTTACTGCAGGTTTAAAACTCATTATATACTGAACGTACCCGTTTTGTTTTCAGGAAGAAATTAATATTCACAGCCAATGAGCATACAAGTTAAAATCATCATCAGCCCACTAATTTTAAGCTTAGCACCAACCAAATGATGGGTAATAACTTGTGCAGTCATAGCTTGAGGAAATCGATAAAAGACTAGTTCCTGAGGACCGCCACATGCACAACACTTTGGCGCCAGGTGATTACCCCGAGTCTGCTTTTATTAACAGCTCATTATGTGTGCGATTTATCTTCTTGGGGAAAGAATATTTCCATATGTGAGAAGGTGTCTGTAGAGGCCCTATAGAGGAATTTAAATATGATGTCATTATCGCCCTGAGGATGATGCCGTGTGAAATCTGTGGAAGAAATGGTGTGAACAGCAGACCTCCACCATTTCTTTGAAAGACCTAATTATCCAAACTTCTTCCAGGTAATAAAAATCATTTTCTGCCTCAACTGATCAAAAGAAAAAAAGACTGAAAAAACATTAACTAGCAGAGTTGTGGATAGGCTTCAAACCGATTAGTGTGTGACTGATGGTGCTTGTCTTTCTTTCAATGGATGCTGGAACGGTAGTTCCAGCTCTCAGAGGTAGGCCGGATGATGAGGCTCCATGAAGTGTGTGTATAAGAGGTTTCTAGGACCGCAAACACACATGAATAAAGAGCAGTGATGCACGAAGGGGCTGGTAGAGAATGCTGACATACAGGATGTGACAGCCTTTAATAGATTATGAATAATGTAATCCAGAAGGGGAAGGACACATCAGTTTTTAAAGCTATACAACTTTGATTTCTATCATTTATTTATGAACAAATTTATTATCAACTGGTCAATTTTCCAGGTGATTGTGATAAGGGCTTTTAAACAATTCAGCTGAACCCTCTCCACCCCACTACCCGTTGATGCCTATCCAGCATATTTCAATACATTACACATTTCCTCACTTTTCCTATTTAATTCTTTAATTTTGACCAATTTCTCAACAACCAGAGAATTATCAGCCATGGCAAAATACACCATCTACCTGTGCATACGTTCTGTTGATTATGAATGTTCCAGTAACACAAATAGGCCTTCCTCTCAGATTCTGTTACTTTGCTCTGAGCTTTTGCTTCCAGCTCACCAACAGGATTGTGAGTAAATGATGGATGATGACGACTGGCAGCTTTCAGAGAGAATCATTAGGAACTAGACAAATAGACGAACAGAAGAACAGACACGTCCTCTACCAAACCGCAACAAAATGGTTTAATCCCATTTGTTCCAAGATTAACCATCTCATGTGGAATTAAACTAAAAGTGCAGCACTTCTGTCAAGCACACTTTTCAGGGGTTCTTTATTTTTCCAAATAAATGAAAACATTAGTGTCAGCCAATGACAAAACCATGATAAAAAAGGGCCGAATGTCTCTACGGACCTCGAGGACCGAAAAGAAATAATACTTGCGTCAACAGTTTTGAGATGGACTTTGTTATCAGATCACAGAGGACAATATAGAAGATAAGATAGATAAGAGGAAAACAGATGTAATCATTGCTTTCATTGATGGATTTGCCCTCTATTGTCCCGTCAGCAAATTACAGGAAGACGGTAAATGGGATTAGGGTTACTTCCCAGCATGCAAAGAGCAAGTCTATTGCTTTTCTTATGAAACACAATCACAACATAAGCCAAGCGTATGTTTGAAAATGAAACATATTACAATATAATCGAGTAATTTAGCTTAATTTGTCAATGGAACTGTTATCTCATTTACATCCAAATCTTACAGCCCTGTTTTTCTTCCAAGAATGGTTCTTAAAAGTCCAAAAAGTTGGGTTTTAACGAGTAGCCTGTAGCCTTCATATCTGAGAACAGATCCGTATACCCGTTTCCCGTTAAACTCCGTCCTCGTGGCGAGTTTGAGAACATTGGCCGAAAGATTTCTCTTATATGGCTCAATGTGAGAGATCACTTGATTCATTAAGTTTTATGAAAGTAAAAGTGATGGCTTCATCAATATGCAAATGATGTAACGGTATCGTCTGATGAATTGCAAAGCCTAGAGGTGGCTCAAATGCGTTTCAGCTTGTTTGCAGTATCAACACACTTAGATAATGAAACTTACACCCTCATTTGCATACATTTACAATTCAGTTTTTTCCTCCCACCAGAAGGTGGCAGATCACAGATTTTATTAGGTTGCAGCTCACTTCTCAATTGGTCTTGTTCATAGTGGCCATAAATATATATATACACCATATTACCGGTATATAAATTATAGTATAATAAATGTACTCTTGTAAATGAGCATTCACGTGTTAAAAAGTGTGGGCTCTTTAGAAATTTGAGAAAGTCAGGTTTCATGGGCAATACATCGTTGTACATTCCACGCTAGATGTGCTACATTGCTGGACTCAAAGTTAAGCCCGTCTGCTTTGTCTCTTCCGGCTGCCGTCTGTCCTCTTATATCCTTTCCTGTGATCAATAACTCATTGTTTTATTTTCAGTTCCTGGGTGGAAGAATTCATTTCAGAAACCAAAACAAACAGGTGAGCTTAGCCTGAGAGGAAGGAAGTTTTGTTCCATTGATCAAGAATCCTTTCAACTCCCATTGATGTATTGTGGTCACTTTCTTGTATGGGTCAATAAAAAATAAAAACACAATAAAAGGGTCATCCTAACCTCATTGTATCCCTTAGCCAAAAGCCTAAGGTTACAATAGGATTATTGATTATTAAGAGAGTAGATAATTCACAAGGAGGCTGGCAGTTCAGCTTAAATGTTGTTACTACCAACACGTTGATTAATAACATCAGGTGCCACCTCGGGCTCCATGCAATGACACATTAGTCACCCTTAGAGCATCACACAGGTGCTGATCAAGATCAGCGTTTACTATAATTAAGTCCACCATGTTTAAGACATCAAAACTAGAAATATTGGGTTGGTTCATCATCTGCACCTTATTGAGAAATAGTCACTCAAATGGGGGCGTCACTACAGAGAGGTATATCCCATCTGTAAACTAATGATGGTTTTAGAGGGTTGTAAGGCTCACCTTTATTTTTGAAGTGTGTGTATGCCATGGAAATGTCCCAATAAACAAGGAAATGTTTAGCCATTTAGGAGCAGCGTAGCTACATGAGGTTGGCTACCGGATGGTGATGTAAAGGGGCAGAAGAGATTAATCACAGGATCAATCACAATACTGTGGTCTCATTCAGCTAAATGAGGATCTAAGCTACATGTTAGGTGATTTTACATGTATCATGAATGAAGCGGGTCTACTTACACAAAATAAAGCACTTCAGATGCAGTGTCTTAGCTGCTATCAGGGTGCAGTCATCCTGAGGTAGATTATGCACACCTGCACAGCTTACACTCTTTAATCACGGTCTGCTACAACTCATCAGCAGCTTAGTTGGAAATATGACGTACGGCAAGAATGCAGTCGTGTTGGTGGTTCCAGAGAACCTCAGCTGAATTCCAATCAGTCGTCAGCAAACCTCACATTTTAATTCATCGTTTTCGCAGTGACAGTTTACACTGCAGCAATTCTCTCTTACAAGTCCTGCAAATGGAAAGTGCTGTGAAATGATAGCAGCCAATATGCTTTTGTATTTATGAAACTCAAAGACGCTCAGACAATTTCAATTAGTCAATGTATTTTTTTTTAATCAGGCTTTTAAGGAGTCATCAGTGAGCCGTGTTTCTATTTGACATGACCAGGCTTTGAAGGAGAAATATTAGTACACGAAGGCCAACCTAATTTAACCGTCACTGATTCGATGCAAGCCAGCTGCTGGAAGACTTTAATGGGTCTTCCAAACAACAGCCTCATACATTCATGCACACTGATAATTCCTGAACGAGTGGGTACATTAGCTGAACAGATAAGTGGATGAGAAAGATCTTTATCTGGTCCTGAAAATACTGCATAGAATTAAAAGAAAACCTCAAGATTCCACCAATGTGTAGGTGTCAAGTAATAACTAATTCCACATATTAGTGTCTTAAAAGACTTCTGTTCATTTATAGGAAAAACACCGCAGGTGAACACAGGCCATGGGGCTGCAAAATAATGAGCTCCTGGATTCTGGCTAGCCAATATCTCTAAAAATCCTGAAAATATGCCATGGCTTTAATAATTAGCACAGTAGTGCTGTAAAACAGTAACAAAGCAGAACGGGCCATCATGAAATTGATCTTCCACCACAGAGGCGGGGGGGGGGGGGGGGGGGGGGGGGGGGGGGGGTAGAGGTCATGTAAATTAGAAATTACAGAAATGTGCTTAATTGATATCTATAGACAGTATTTGTATAAGTGTTTCAAGTAATGACAGCTTGAGTTTATTATTGATGCTGGAACTTCTGCCAGTTCTGAGCCAACATGGGAACAAACTCAAGGAAACATTATTCCTAACCAACCGTAATTTATGCCATGTAATATAAAAACACAATGGCACCAAAACAAAACGGCAAGAACTGCACACTGGACCATCAGGGTCTGAAGCAGTAATCCTAAAATCTTCCTATTCAGGCCCAGCACTCTCCTGCCCACACTACAGTACATGGCTGACAGCAGCCACTGCCATGCTCCAGAGATCAGTGTCCTAATTCAAGGGGGACTGGAAAATGGTGGCATTGTGCCACTGAAAGCCAACTGCCAACAAGCAGTTGGAGGCAGGAACAAAATAAATGGTCAGAACCAGCCAGTTCTGGCCTGTAGGAGGAGCCAGCTTCTCCGAATGGATCCAGAAGGACATCTGCACACTTGAAAACCTCATGCTGATAGAGGCCACAGTCATTACAATTTCCTATTTTAGCCATCAGCGAGGCTCTCCCAGATAAGCAGTGGAGATCTGATTTGGTCAAGTTGGCTCTCGAGGCAGAATTCAATCAAATCTCAGTAGCAAACATGATGGAACAACACTGCGGTTGCATATTAGCATTTGTATTGCGCAGCTCTGTTGTTGACCAAAGCTGCTGTGCCTTATCTGTCAACACAAGCTTGTCAGGTCTGCACCTCACAGCGAGCGGCTGCTGGAGCTTCCCATTCAGGACTGAAGCACCAGGAGCACCGACCAGCCTGGATGGGAGTTCTAATCTGACAGCAGAAATGGATGAACAGCATCCAGGCCACACGTGTGGCACAGCCAGCACATACACACGCAAATACACACGCAAATTCTCCTCCAGCTGCTGCAAAGAACCCAAGGTTTCTGTTCCCTTTACAGCAGGAAGACATCTAGTGGAACTGCACACATTCCTGGACAAGGTTGCAATCACTTCCACCATGACATTCTTTATTCTGAGAGTTATTCAAGTGACTTCTTCACCGATTTTCACTTTATCACATGGTCGTCAAGAAAGGGCTGCTTTACTCACGCTTCAGGGTTTTTAGATCGACAGCTTTTTTGGGTTCTTTTCAAACTCACTTTCATGATATTTTAGCTTTTTATTAGACCCAAACAAGCAGAAAAGAATTTGGGTTCATTGAAGAACTAGGGGCTTTGTTTTTGAACCAAATTAGAATCTGTCAATTTAAAACCAAGATTAAAGAATTTAAATGCCACAAACTAATTGACTCCAACAGATCGACTCCTGGCTCATTTGCCCTTTTCCATCCAGAAATCCAACAACATACAAGCTCAGTTAAATAAAAAGGTATCACCCTTAAATGATGCCTGCACAATTAAAAAAATAAATAAATAAGAGAGAAATACCACACACAGCATTAAGAAGAAAATAATCCAGAAATTCTTGTCTGTACCTGCACCTCAGCTTCTACCCATCAAACACTGAAAAGGAAGATTCAGCTTTATTGTTCTTTGCTGAAGATTCCAAAGCTTTTCAGGCTTAAAATCAAACTCTGCAGAAGGCATTTCTGTGATGTGTCGTATGAGCCCCTTTCATCATCATCTCCATCATCCAATGAAGCATATTTTCAAAAGGGGGGGGGGGGGGTTTGAAAATGTCAACAGAACCAGGTTTTTCTTAACCTTGGATTATAGCAGCATTAAAAAGGAAACCGAGCTAAGACGGCTTGAAAAATATAAATGAGGCAAGACTGCATAAAAGCTAAAAGATTTTCATATCAGAGGCCATACTGCTGAGCTTTTTCCACAGTTCTGTCAATCTAACCTTGGTTTCATAACATCCCAGCGGCACACCACTAAATCCTAATGTGTATTATAAAATCAAAGTACTCAAATTTGACTCTAAACCCATACACACACAAACAAATGCTTGTTTGTGTTCTTGGACCACCCTCTGTGCATTGTTGCAGACTCCAGAAATTATGGGGGAAATGATTAACAATTATAGTAATCAGCATCCTTAAGTAATTGTGTTGTTCTCTATGACTGATCCCAGATGAAGACAAAAGAAAACAAAAAAGGCAGAAGGGAGTTGCCAACACTGCAGGTGAATGAGGATGATTGCAGCTCCATGACGTGTATGAGCCATGGCAGGTAATTCCAGCGGGCCATTGTTTGTTTGACAGCACGCTGCTCCCTCCAACAGCTTCCGCAATCACAGTGTTTATATAGCTTTGCTCTACATGGAAAAAGTGAAAAAGGCCATGCCGACAATGGCAACAGCCGACAGAATGGCCAGAACAATGGCAACGGGAAAGCAAATATATCAATTCACAAATTTATCTAAACGAGTTACCTGTAGAAGAAACCAGGCACCTCATTATCTGTAGGTGAGAGACTCACCTGAGAAAAGTGTAATACACTGATAGAAGCTCACCGTGATGTGGAAATTGCCATTAGTGCAGATTCGATGTTTAGTTACTGGCGTTTGCAAAACCAAATGACAAAGGTGGGCTTCAAATTGTTCAGAACTTCAAACAAAACCCAGACTAGGATACATAAATTAGCAAAAGACTTGCCCCCATATCAGCCACCATTTGCTAGCAGCGTTATTAGTTATTATACTTGCTAACATGGAGGCTAAGAACGGTAGTTAATTGGACAAGTAAATAAGTAGCTCCGTGATGTGTTGCGAGGCGTCATGAAGCAAAGCTTCGTCTAAATGAGTCACATTGATCATCTGTCAGCATAACAAAGTGGAGCTTTAAAAAAATAAAAAAAAATAAAAATAAAAATAAAAATAAAAAAAGATGTCTCTCTGAACATATCAGCCAGTGCTAAACCAGAAAAGAAAAAAAAAAAAAATGGATATCTTCAAAAAGAAGGTTGATGTTTTGGATGGATATTTCCAGCTGGGTTCTCAGCAGTTTGCAAAGCAGCAGGGTCACACAGAGGAATGTGCAGCTCAAAACCTCTTGATCAGCTTGTGCGTTCTGTCTGGTATATTTGTCATCTATGCCATTAGAAACAGGCTAATTCACATAGAGACAAAAACGGCCAGTATCTCACTTTGTTCTTCTTTCTCTTCATTAACAGGTCTACCTTTATAATTAACCAGCACTAAACGTTGCCTCCTGAAACAAACATTTTTATTTACAGCATAGATAACTTGCCTTCCTGAAATGTAAATCATACGAGCACATTTGATTTATGTTTTGGAGATGGTAGCAACCATGTACGCATGTCGGTATCTTCAAAAAGAATGAACTGCTCCGCAGTCCATGCTTACACTTTGAACTTACATGGCTTTAATATATTTAAACATGAATTTGGGTCCATTTTTATGCCAAAAACATCTTTAAGATAGTATTTTCTTTAGAACTAAAACAATTTGCAACTATGACCATGAAACCAAATGGGATTTACAGCTCCTACATACTTTAATAGAAGCTGGCTTTGGACATCAGTTATGATCCCTCTCAGTTCCACTATAAATGAGTTACTATAACTATAAATAGACCAATTTAAACACCTACAGTGTACCATAAAAAAGGTGATATATTTAAATCACCATAATAAAACAACATTAATGCACAACATCATTAAGACACGTTTCTTGAGAGTTCAGAGTGATTTTCTTTATAGAACATTAGCAAGCTCGTGAGCACCATTTTAAACAATTCATTAAATCTCTGCAGTCAACCGAGGGCAACAAGACACGTGCTGGGTTTTCATAAATCTGCAGGCTGTTTTGATAGAACCAGAGGGCGTAGCCATGAAATTTAAAGGAGTTTACTTCTGCTTCCATTATTGTTTCTGATCAGTGAAGATTTCCCCTATTGGCGTTTCAATGTAGAATTAATTGACTGACAGAATTTAAATTAGAGAGGAGGGTGAATTTTTTCAAAATTGGAAAACAATGAATTTATCATTCATAGAGTGAATGCAGTACACGGCAGGAGAATTTGGAAGGATCAAGATAAAATTTCCATTTAATCATCAATATAAAAATAGTTGTGAGCTCTGTGAGGTCACCAGTTACAAGAAAAGTTACCAGTGAAGCCTGAAGTAAGGGATCCTCTGACCTGAGGTTTTCCGTGCCGTCGTCAAGCTTTGTGCGGATCAGGTTGAAATGTTTTAATGTTTCAGTATTTATGACAGCCAGAATTCCAGAGCAAGCACTCAGAATAAAAGATGCTCATAACGTTCATAAATGTGCACTTGCAGCAGACCATCTATCATAATCATGGGAGCATACTGTACATAGCTCAGTGGGCCCAGCAGTCCCTTTCCATCCCAGCTACTGACATTCAAACAAAGCACAGCGACTCCTCCACTTCTCTGCTGGATCCCAACGAGAAACGAGGATGAATGAATCACAGGCGGCAGCGGCAGCTCCTTTGCTTCCTTCACGGCGTATAAAATGTCAATGCACACAACAATTCCTTACAGTGATGGATGCTAGACTCACAACGCAGAACAGTCCTGCAGTTCGCGCTGCCTACACGTTTCATACTTCTTTGTAAATGTCACCCACGAGCTTCGTACACAAGGTGCGCGCTCAGGTGTCATTTTACTGAATGATGAATTGAAATTTGGAAACGATATTTATGTTGGAGTCAAGGCATGAGTTTGAGACATTCATGCCTCCAGTCATGTGACCCTGAATACCCCCATGGCAATGAGAGCTATTAAAATAACATATTGAAACAAAAACGTTACTATTAATCTCAGGCGTGACACCTCACTCTGATGCATGTAAGTAATTAATGAGGTGTGCTTTTGGATGTGCGGTGGCTCCCTGAGCCTCAGGGTCCGTGGCCAACAGAACACAGCAAAGCTTCAGACTACAAACGGACACGACTGCAACTTGTAATAAGCTGTGAGTTTGAGAGGTTTCCCCCCCCCCCCCCCCCGTCAGCAGCAGGAAATTAAAAACATGTGAGTCAGCAGGGCATCAGCCATCATTCGCTTGGAGATTAAAACAAGACAAGAATTAGCACACACACACACACTCATGTCAAAGTGTGCAAAAGTTATTCGCACAAAACAAGCACGGTCCACCAGTATGGCACTGGGAAAAAATGAAGGTCTTGTATCAGCCTCAAATGTCTTGTTTTCTAGAATGAATGCTGACCTGAGGTCAGTCTCTCACAACGATAGTATGACCACTGATCATTTCAGATGTTATGGAACAATCAGAAACAAACGTCACACACCTAAACACACCTGAGGCTGCACAACAGGTTAAATGTGGATGCAACATCCATTGATAACAGCTCCGTTGCGAATGCCAGATGAATTGAAATGAGCCCAGTCGGAGTTGGCCTCGACCTTTGGAAAATGCACGGACACACCGCAAAGACATTTATCATTTTCTAATTAAGTTGCGTAGCAAAGGTCCATCTTGTGTGCCTAAAGTCTGTGCAGAGATTGGTCTCCATCAGGGTGGAATTATTACAAAGCCATGTTTAATTAATGAAAATATGACCCAAGTGTCAGAACTAATATATCAACAGGCTACAGTTTCACACCAGCGTGTGGCAGCAGAGTTGGAGCATCAGCTGGAAGATGGTGTACAAGTACAGACAGGAGAATTTTCCTGGCATGAGTGAATTGAATGAGTTTAATTTAAAAACTCAAGAGATTTGCTTGTATACAAACGAGAATGGGAAAAGTTGAAAAAGGAATAAATCAGCTGTATATTGTCGCACTACTCTAAATCAGTTTGTTTCTTTGACAATTCTGTCTGCTGAATTTAACAGCTAAATCAAGCCATTAGCTCTTTGCATCCTGATCTCTTGCTGCTGAAGCACAGTAGGACCAAAACGCACCCCTTGCCAGCGATTTGACTCCCAGAAGCTCTTTTCCATGCATGGATGAAATAAGCTGGTGTGGACATACAAATGTGTGGGTTCAGTTTACCCTGCCCTCCGCCCAACTCGCTGCCCTTTGCCTGCAGCTGTTGACTTTAGTAGTAAAAAGGTCTACGATGTTGCACAATATCCGGTTTACTGAAGACTTTCAAAGTCACAGAGGCGTCAGCTGTTGCACGCTGAACATGAGACTACTGACAGTCACTGCAGGGATTTCTCTTGCAACCAGCTCCACATTCAGCATCTCCACGCAAAGTTTCTACAAGTTCAGATAGGTCAGCAGCACAACAAAGAAGAGGCTCTTTTGTGTCAGTGAATGCAACATGATCAGAGAGCGGGCCTCTACAATCACACATTAGCTAATTTGGCTTCTTGGCAACGGTCTGAAAAAGTGTGAGGAGAGCAAAGCGAAGGACTTTTAGAGGCACTAAAAAAATAAATCAGATATTAACTGAACATATATAGCACACACAGTGTGAGCCTACCAGCAGTGTTGTGTATTTATGCCCTTGTGCATGAAAGGAACCCTTTCCAGCATGATGGCAGGATGTTATATTCTGTATGCTGTGCTTTAGTGTCTGTGATGTCACCGAGAGTCAAAGAGGAAAAACATCCACACACTGCTCTTCCTGAATATTAAAACCACCCACATCAATATGCTGTCAGCATGCTGACTCCTGTCAGAGTGTAACACTGCCATCCTTCCAGATAATACATTTCTCTCACTATGGATCCACATCTTGCCTCATCTAATCAATCTTAATCACCTCACTTCAAACACTCTGAACAACTAGAGTTCGCTGATCTGGAAATTAATGTCACGTGTTCATGAGTCGAATAGTCTCATTAAGAAGAATTAAACTCACCGTCCTAGAGATTGGCCAGGATCCACATCCAGCTAGCTTAATCAGCACACAAAATCCACTTCCAGTCCAGAAAAAACAAGGTTAAAGACTCAGAGAAACTAAGTTTAAACATGGAAGTGCAAATCGCAATGACCTGAAAAAGACAAAGGACAATATATGGGTGTGTGTGTGTGTGTGTGGATGGGGGGGGTTTAAAGCAGCACAGAGCACAGATGAAACACATTAAGGCAATCACAGGAAGACAGGTGGGGAGGGGTCAAGAACCTTCAAATTTAACAGGAGATGACACAAACAATAGGAAGTACAAGAAACATAAACCCAAAAATAGACTTGAAATCATGATTCTCTCAAAACAAGAACCACAAATGTGTGTTTGATAGGCAGCACTACCCAGGTGTGGGGGAGAATATGGACTTGATGGTTTGACAACAGGGACATCATGATGGGTTCAAGATACAGAAGACGCCATCATGCCACAATAAATCCCATCCCAAAATAGTTCACGGCAGCTTAATTGCAGTGGGGACTTGTTTATATGGCACACCTGAGGCTGCGCTTAAGAAAAATGTAAAACAACTATTGGCTGAATGGGAGGCACAGTGAGCTGTAGCTGGATTAATAATAGAGGCTGGTTAGAAAACACTTATCTTAACTATGTTCCTCCAAACCCCACCTGGGATCTCCAACCATCTGGAACATAGACAGCAAACTCCGTTAGCTAGACAACACAGAGAAACAACAAAAAACAGCAAATATAGGAAATAGAAAGTCAAAATATTTGAGTCAATAACAGAATGACAAGATCAAAGGTAAAGAACCAGTCTGTTCTTTGAAAAGAAATACTGTTACTTGATATTTTACAGCTCTATAAATGTATTTAATCGGTGGGGAAATATTCAGTTTCATCCAAAACTTTAATAGGCAGTGTTAGGAAGTAAATTACCGGGTTGGGGATCTCACAAAATGTTAGAATTGTCACCCAGAACAGTTTACTTTTCTGTTAATTTTTACAGAAAAATAAACTGTGTAAGAACTATCATCGAGAGGTGAGAATATCCAGGTTCTTTAATTGTGAGATTTTCATGAAGAAACTTGACAATTTTCATGTCTAATGAGTTTTAATATTGTCGTTATTATCTTGTGCGCGTGGTGACCGGAGAAACACGTTTCCTCCGCCTCCTCCTCCCAGTGTGGATATGTTTCTTGTGTGAATCTTTTTCCTGATTCCTCTCCCCACTGCAAGCTCTCCAAGCAAGTGTGTTGCTGCGCCACTGAGGCTGGTAATCTTGCTGACATTTGTGTTCACTGCTCTGGGGCCCAGGCAGCATTAAAAGCTCAATTTGATGAGTTTGATGTGTTTTGGGGGGGTGGGAGGATTTGAAGTGAATAATTCTTTCAAGCTTCCAAAATAACGGAGTTGCTCACCAATCAAGTCAAATCAGTCAGTCAAAATCTCATTCGAAAGCTTGACACCAGCTCCAGGAGTGAGGGTTTCACCACTGAGGGCAGTGAAATAATCTCATTTATTCCAGTCAAGTAGCCCCAACAAATTGGACCTAATTAACTAAATGTTAAATAAGGTAAAGTTTTAAAAATAATAGCTTATAAGACCACATTTCAATGATTTGGCAGATCTGACTGGTGCATTTCTGAGTCGGAATCTCTTTGTATGACATTAACAAAAAAAAGACATATGGTAAAATGGTTTAGTGAGTCAGTGGTGAAACCTTCAGGCTGTTACGTGGACGTTAGCTCAAAGGGCTCGTTTCCATTTCCTCCATACTGTTTCTGGGCTCAGCCGGGTCAAACTCATTCAGGACCTCTGGATGTACAAAATGTACCTGTTACATTTAATTTACACAAGCCGCAAAAAGGTTAGTTCCCAACATACAGGGTATCCTGGGGAGATTGATTTAAGAGGAAATGTAAATTTGGCACCAGACTGTTTTTCTAATTGCTCAATAAGTTTAGTGTGAGTTTAATGAATAAAAAATTTGATTTAATGGGTTCAATTAACACAAGGCAACTTCTGGAGCAACAGATGGGCCAATTTTGGCAATCGCAAAACACATTTAGCATTTAAAAAAACATTTGAAATGGTCTCATGAGAAATGTCTGATGCACACAGCTGAAATGTTTAATTGTACAAATAATTGACGGCCTTCTCCAAACACATAATTCTAGAGTTTATGCATCCATTGAAATAAACAACCATATTCATTTATTGTATATTTCTGGCCACCAGCAACACCAACTTTGCATTATCAAACACAACACTGTAAGACACTTAGAGTCTGGGAACACTGCTCAGATACAGCTGTGATTATGACCCCTTAAAGACGGTCATGTGACTACTGTTACAATCAGGTCATTTTGTAAGTACCAAAATGGCCTCAATGGTTTAATTTCTTTAACTAGGTAGTTATAATATTGGTTATGTTTTTTTCTCTTTAAAAAAAAAAAATTCTGGATATTCTGAGTAACGGTTATACTATATGAAGCTCTTTTTCCTAAGCCTCCTGTACTCAAATCACGGAATATTTTCTTCAAAGGAGAAAAAGGAAAGGAAAAGGGGGAAAAAAGCAGTGATGACTATTTTCAAACCAGATGTCATAAACAAGAAGAAACAACTGAAACCTGCAAAAGACAATGAAGCAGGTTTGGAACAGAGCAATGGCTCCCAGGTGCAGCACTGACCAGAGCAGAGAGGAAAATCAGATCCACGTCTCCATCCAAGCCTGATAATCTGTCAGCAGATCTCATGAATAAAGTAATATGATTCTTGGAAGGCTTTTAAATTATACACATAAATACTAGTAACAGGGGGCTGCCTTGTAGACTGAGAGTTCAACTGCAGACAATTGCTCTTCGAGGTAAAGGGCAATTGTCAATTATGTTTCACTGAATTATCTAAAAAATGATGGTAGATTTGGAGGATTTTCAGGTTGCCTGCATTCAGCCAAAAAAGCAACAGAACTCTGTTCTGTAGTTTAAAAAAAAAAAAAAAATTTTGCATGTGACTTTGATCCATTTATTTTCTTTCTCATCCAACACCGTAGTTGTGTAATTAGTTGAACAAACAAGTGTTTCCTCCTGTTTGGAAAGACTGCAGCAATCCCAGAAGGCTGAGAAACTCTCCGGGGCTCCTCCTGGCTTCTCATTTGCCACCTCCAACCTGAGGCTGTTGCTGAAGACAGCTGCTCGATTACAGCAACAACAAACTCGACAACAGCCGGCACAGACAGAAAACACGGCGTGAGCATCTACCATCCTGCCATGTGAATGTTCTAACATGCACGGAAGAAACACAGAGTTGGAGTATTTATTAAATCTGGATGATGAGCTAATGATAAACACATGTGCCTACTGGGCTGTTAAACATGCCAGATCGGTTCCTAATAGGAGGGGCGTGGTCACCTGTTACCTGTGTTGTATAGATCCTCTTCAGTGATTGGTTAATGTCTTCTGGAGACAACGCCGTTCATACTGGAAGACAATGAAACACCTCAACTGCTAGTTTGTTTCTGTTGCAGGTGACACAATCTTGGAATCTTGAGAGGGATCCACTTCACACCACTTGTGTTCCATCCAGTATTTATTTGCTGATGTTTTTCGCCACCTCACCCTGTCATGAAAGGTGACCTACTCACACCTCAACACTTATATTTGAGCTGCTTCTCCTGCTGCTGCCTAAAGTCTCTGTTAGTCTCAGACATTTTCACTACCACACACACAAACACCTACAGGTATTGCCGACCCCATTAGTTGTGCACTGAGCTGTCAACCGGCCCCACTGAGTCATCCACTTCTAGCTTAATTCTTCTGAGTAATTAATATCTGAATGTTAGGTGATAATCACTGTACCCTGTATAGTGCACTCAATGTATCCCATAATGCAATTGCAAAAAGTAATAGACAACCGATGCTAACCAAGCAATATAGCTTATCAAAAATTATTATCAATGGCATAATACTACATCAACAAATGACCAATAATCATTTTATACTTATAAATAAGTGGAGCAAAATTAAATTACTCGCCTGGCCCTGAAGTATTAATTATAGTTCTGCTTCATGATTTCTCCTTTTTAGATATTACAAGTGCAGGCTGGCAGCTACTATGGAGCTATAGGATGCCCAGTTATTTGGCTCTGTGTATGTCCCAGGGAAAGTCTCCACCATTGGATCAGACCCTGAGTCATTTGTTATTGCAGTGATGACTTTGTGAAACCACAGTGCATGGCATCCCATCTGGACCAAGAACAAATCAAAGAGCCCATAATAGGCCAGACAGATGTTGTTCTTCCTCCGCACACAGCCTTTTCTGTGCTGATGCGGACAAATATTTGATTCCATTCTCACATTTAGCATGTAATGGCAACGGTGTCCCGAGACTCGGCCACAGATTACAGACTAATTAACACATCTCAGTGGCATTAGCAGCTAATGTTGATTTCTGTAGGTTAACGCTGAAAACTGAATAAATGACAAATCCGAGGAGGGCTTTCAGTGGACGGGGTGGTAAATTGAAAACAAGGACGGTACAAATTGCCTCTCCTAGACACACAGATGTTGACCATATGTCTTGGTTTTTGAAGAAGTGTAAATGGTGTAAACGTTCTGGTGTAAATGAAGCCGTCTTGTTCAAGAGCTGTTGTGACTCCATCAGGCTGAAGCTGCAGAATGATCCTACCCCTCCCAACAGTTCCAGCAGGTACCAGCACTGCTGAATTATAGCAGACAAGGTAGGACAGGAAACTGCTGTATCCATACTTTTGAAACTCTTTCAGAAAGAACAGAGAAAAATTGGACATTTAATGTCATATTTTTGAATCACTGAATCATTTCATGGTCAACACTGATTGATGACCGCCTATTTTCCACCTAAACAGACCCCTAAGCCTAACCCAAAGGCAGCGTACAAAGGCCGAGATGTTCACCCCCTTAACAGCAAACAAAGCAATTGTCAAATCCTAAAAGTCGATCCAAACAAAAATCACACAAAGAGTGATGGCATGGACAGAAAAACAATATAAATCCAACAAGCAGGCTGATTAGAATGACAAAATCAGCTTACAGTGAATACTGGAAACACACTAAAAGAAGCAAAGAAAAATGACTCAGAAAGAGCATACAGGCGTATACAAAGGAAGTGGAGATAATTGGATCAGTGCAGTTAAAATGCATTAGGAAAACGTCAACTGTAGAAGTGGAGCAAAAGGAACGATGTGAGGATGCCTAAATGGAAACACACCAGCAGAGAATAAAGTTAAACAGGGACTAACAGAAATAAAAGCAAAGACAAAGGCACTATGAGCAGTCGCTTTTTTCCACCTGTTCTGTATCTGCTATGTTCCAATCTTCTCTTTTTAAGCTGGGATCAACTGTTAAACGATTGTGTTCCTTCTCCTCAGGATTTCTCTCTATCCAGCTGTTGCTCATTTACATTTGTGGGACCTTCACTGAGGGGAACTGACCATTGGCAAGCCAGCCTGCTGTCACCGTTCCCTCAAAACCGATTTAGAACGGCAGAAGGCCACACACGGTGCATCAGCAGGAACAGCAAGGAAAGGTGTCATTTTTGTGATTTCATTTAGAAAATGTTAGTTTGAGTTGGCAGTTAATTTGTGCATGGCACTGTTTTGGGATTCCTGTGGTGCTCCACAAGTGAGCTCCCACCAGAGATTTCATATAATTATGGTTGATACAACAGCCATTGTTTGGCTCCACTGTCATAGGAGTATCAGGAGAAGCTTATCTATCACAAATGTCTCCCATGGTGGCAGGACCAAAGGATGAAGGAGCATATGGGCCTCCGACAGGGAACCAGAAAGCATTATTACTGGGGAACTGGTGTAAGCAGCAACAACAGACACCAGAGGGTTCTCACCCTAAATCCACACAATTGAGCTAAGGCTGGGTAGATGCTAGCAGGTCTTTGGCTAAAATACACAACTTGTATATCCCAAAATTACAAACATTGTGTTATGATCCTGTGTCTGGTCTGTGGTGCTCTGCTTCTCCACTAGGGGTGTGGGTGACCCACCTCTCCTGCTGGCGGCCTCGACACCTGCAGCTGATCAGGTTTCTTAGCAGACCTTTTAGGCAGCCAGCACCAGATGTCCTGGGTCAGATCGTTTCGGCAGTACCAGTGGTAAACCGAGTGCTCCAGACTTCTATTCCTTGAGCTTGCTGCATTTAGGTCACCACGTCCTCCCTCCACGTCCAACACCTCACTAGGTTTTGGCTTGGCATTTTGTTCAACGTCATTTTCACGAGTGGCACGTGCACATCCCTTCACTGTTGTAAATATTTTGTAAATAAACTGTTGTTCACTGAAGCTGCCTTCCTTGTCTGTCTTCTCAGGTCCCGCCTTGTGTTTTGTCAGTGAGTTCTAACACATTGTTTGCATCAGAGGGCTTTTTGAAGCTGCACTGTTGTGACATTCCCTGTCATTAGACCCTCGAACCAGGTCAGAGAAAAACCTAAAACCCTTTTAGAGATAAAGAAGAAACCTGAAGGGGAGCCACAACTGGGGCATCCCTTTCCCTTGGACAGACAGATGTGCAGTAGATGCCTTATGTATATCTCCAGCTCCCTGGTGGCTCTCTACCAGGAAGAACTCACTGCTGTTTGAATAGAATATTGATGGATTGATGGAAAATGAGGAACAGTTACTTAGTCAGTGATGATGGGCTCAAAGGTCTGCTTTTGTCCTAATCAAGTCCTCTAATCTGATGATTGCCTCCATTCACTCGCTGCTTTCATGAAGCAAAGGTCATTGATTTCTGCTGGTTTGCTGCTTCATATTGTGTTAGAATTATACTGATGCTTGTCTCCTCAGGGACCTGGATAGTGGATGTTTTTCACATCAAGGTGAAAATTCATATCATCGTGTCGTAACCGTGGTGCTATATTGCATCCACAGGACAGCTCTGACATATGAGCTCAGGTACGTCATCATATGTATTAGGAATTACTCCATCCATGAGAAAACTAGGCTTTTCATTTGGCTTCACCTTTCATTAAATTCTTTCATAATCCACCACAACATCCACCAACAGTTTTGTTTTCTTACTTGTTGCTGCTTGAGGGTTTAAGAACGGAGAAAGCTGATTAAAAAAACCTAAAACAACCTCATTTTGAAGTGATTTTCTACTAGATTAATGATGTGATGCAAAATTAATGGCCTCAGCTTGCATAATTGTCTCCTGTCATGAAAAAAAAAGAGAAATATTTGTGAAGTGAGAACTGGGGGGAGATTATTCTGTATTCTTTGAAAAGAAGGGAGACAAACACCATGCAAACCGTGTGCTGTGACATTCCGCTCACCTTAACTGAGATGATTCGGGCTGGCACTCTTATATAGTGGAGCTGACACACATTATTCCGTACAAGGTAGCATCCTCCATGCAAAGCTTCCTCCCTGATCATAGCAGGTGCTGCCCTACGATCAGCGCGACCTTCAGCTGAGCAAATTGTTTTCTGCGAGTGGAAATTTAAAACAAAAGAATACCTTAAACACTACAGAAGAAAGAGTTGCAAAGCAGTTTTCAGTGCTGCTACCTGACAGTTTTTCAGTTAATCGGTCACTCAAAACCTGTCTGTGGTTGTAGAAACAATACACGTACGAGGAGTTCTATAAATCTGACACACACTTGCTTTTGTCACCTTCACATCATCCGTTTAACAACGATTCTTTTCAGTTTTACAGATGTAATTCACCAATAATTGTGACCACAAAGAATATGTGACATCAATTCAAATCAAGGTCTGGTAATTATTAGAGGGGAGTGAGTTCAGCAGTATTGCTGGACCTGAAAATGATGAAAACTGGGACCTTACCAATTTTATCTGACAAATCCAAGGATAAAATTGTATTAACAATCTAACGTCAAGTTAAAAATTGATGTTACATTGTTATCAAGTTAAAAATTAATCAAATCTCTGACAATGCACTGAAATGAAAAGGAATGTTCAGGAGGATGGGACAGGCTCGACTATTAAACTGTTTTGCAAATCAGTGTATCGTTGTTGCTGTTGTGTGAATGGATGCAATAAAATTAGAAACATTATTTACATAATTTCAATCTCAATGGCATGCTGGGATTCCATATTATTATCCATTACCCATGACAAAGCTTTCCAGTACTTTAACCTCACCTTATGAAGGACTCAGCGCTCGGAGTGTCCCGTCCAGCGGGCGCCGTTCCTGACCTGAGGACAAATGCAAAGTCATTCTTTTAAACTTTCAATCTGAGTAAATGTCCCCACAGCCAACATCTGGTGTGCTGCCAGTCATTTTCAAGTTGGAGCGACTCCTCAAAGTCCATAATTAAGTTTAGCTTAGCATCATTTAATTTGCATTTGAATTAAGGGCACCTTGCTTGATTTAACATTAAAGCTGCAGAAAAGGCTGCACGTTCGTTTAAAGGCGGCACTGGAAAAACAAGTCTGACTTCACATCACTTTGAAATGACTTTAATTCCAGCATGCTGGCACAGACACGTCCACACACTGGTTTTATACGTGATGAGGACTTGATATGAGAGCTCCTTTGTCAGTGGTGAAAGCGCGGTCTGCAGAAGTGCTGTGAAATCACACAAAGACACACCTCAAATGTCTTAGTCTGTATTTGGATCAGTGGAATGTATTTTTAGGTGTCTGAGCCACTCTTTCTTTAGGGTACATTGGTGAAATGATGAAATACGAACGCTGGTATGTTGAAATGTTGAACTGGCAAAGCTTCAATACGCCTTTCAGTCTTCCGCCGTCTGTATAATTCACCTTTCATGGAGATATAGTTAATGCATCTCTGAAAACCGTCCATGTATATATTTTTGGAAATACGGAAGCAAAAACAGTAGCTGGTTACAGTTTGAACGGGGTTTGCTCTGCTCTAAAGTTCCAAAACGAGTTTGTGTTATTTTACTCTGCACTTCAGGTGCAGCCACACTGACGGACAGGAGACGGCAACAGCAGGGGAGGGAAACTATTACCCTGCTGCTGATGGAGTGGCTCTCCGAAAGTGAGCACTATCTGGGAGGAGTTCACAGACGAAGTAATAACAGCGCTCTCTGCATTGTGTCCTCCCACGCTGCCTTTCACATGGCTGGGTGTGGATATGCATCATTCCACTTCAGTGCTGAACCTCTGCTGTTGTGTATAACCCCCCTCCCCCCTCCTTCCCCCTCCCAGAGTGGAGGCTGCTCCAGGTGGCCATGACACAAACAATAATCTGACCTTTCCTGAAAGGAAAATTCTTTTTTTTTTCCCCCTTTGGAAGTCCATTTATTTTGCTCAATCCTTTTAGACATCCCTTTATCCTTTTCTTGTTTCTAAAGATTCCTTTTGCAGGATAAACACAGCTTTGGGGAAGATAACCCTTGACATACAGTAGTTCTGACAGTGCTTGGACGTCCTTAAACAAAAAGAACATAGACACTTTTCAAGCATGACCTCATCCAAAACTTTTCATTAGACTCTTAATCTAAGACCACCTCTAATATGCAGGGATATTTTGCTGCGAATGCTCACAGAATGTGGGGGGTCACCACTGCGAAACAGCCAAGAACGCGCTGCAGATGTGCTCTTGGTCCTGTACGAGTTTGTCCTTGTTTCCATCTAGAAAGGTTTTGCAAGTTAACACAGGGTCACCATGTTTGCTCTCCTGATTGATGCCCTCGAGTCAAAGGGAAACACTTCACACAACCAGGGCTTTCAAATATTTGCACCAGGCAGCATTCTCAGCCGTCCTCTTACTTCATTACAGGCCTCAATTGGCAAACAAGGCACGGCTAAGAGCCATTTAATAATCATAGTTCTGTTTTAACATCTTGCAATAAGCTAAAATTAGACTCTTTAAAAAGAACAAAACAGAAACATCCCAAATTCATGTAAATATTTTAGATTTAAGCTGTTATTAGCTGCATTCAGAAGATCACGTCGTCCTTCCGGGACGATGAGTCGTCATCTCTTCAAGGACAGCTGCCGCCTGCCTTTATCTCATCAGCTTTCATGGGATGATGATGGAAATCATAGCGGATTTTCTTGTCAGCTGAATACAGGCAGGAAACTGTCGCGTTGTCTTCAAGTGGAGGGCCCGGCAACTGTTAACTGAGAGAGATGTAAACAAAGAGGGTGTCGTGAGGGCGGGAAAGCCACAGACAAAATGCAAATTGTCTGAATGCCAGCACCTGCGGAAGCAGACAAGATCTCTCAGCTCAGAATGTCTTCACATCAGGATCGACTGTAAATGATGCAGGCAGGTTTGTGGGTCCAATGCTTTGATCCACTGGAAAGACTGTTGAAAGTATGAGGTTTATTTGGGCTTCAATTGATGTGATTTTTGTAACTAAGGCATATTTTCTTAATTGATTGTTGTTATTTTGATGTGGCTCTATATGAACGTAGATGAATGTGAAGGGATTACAAGGTCAGTCAAGGCCAGTGGTCAGCATGGTCAACTCATATCAACAAGCTTCTGAGCTTAATTCTGGTTCAGGCCTTCCTTTATGGAGTCAGCAGGTTTTCTCTGTGCCTGCATGAATTTCCACCTGCAGTCCAGAACCTGAAATGAAGACTCCACATTGCCCCCAGGAATGCCAGCCCCCGCTCAGTGACTTATTAAAGAATAAAGTCTGGAATACTATCAGCTCATATCCAACCATCCATCAGACATGCTCCTTATTCCTTAAAGGGTAACAGACAAAGGCAACCCCCCCCCCCCCCCACACACACACACACACACACACACACACACACACCCCTCCGACTGGCCACCAGGGGGTTACGATAACTCAGACTTTACACCTGACTTCTTATTGGAGGTAATTTATATCAGGCATCGCGTTCGGCAGCATTCTTTTGTGGTTCAAAAAGAAAAGGACTTTTATTTCGTCTTTTTTTTTTGTTCGTTTTCTTCAAAGGAACGATTCTTTATTCACCCCCTGCTGGCCGCAAGAAACAATACAGCGTTCAAGTATTAGCACACTAGCTTCGTTGCTCAGATTCTGTTTTATATCATCAGCTCCTGCCTCAAATAAGGAGGTGCAAGATGCACTGATCACAGGTTGATTCCTGGAAATCATATATAGGGCTTACTTTGATCAATTTTTGGCACACATTATTCACACTACAAATGAATAATCAATAGAGCCTAATTCAAGCATTCTTTAGTCTTTCTGCTCCCTGGCGTTGTTACAGGATTTCTCACCGCTGCTTTGTTTGATATGCTGGATTCATTTAAATTTCAAATTCGCTTGAAAATGAAATATTCAAGCGTGTCTGCCACAGGAAGTGGTGTTCCACAGCCGAGCCTCTACCAACAAACATCACACCGGCGGCAGCAGTGCTTAAGTCATGATCTTTGGTTTTTTTTTTCATTAGCATGTCTTCGTCTTCGAACGTGATTTTGTTTTGTTTACAGTCGAGAAATAGCGCATGTCAGGATGCATTCGGTAATTTTGTAGCTGAATACAAAAGCTGATGGATAGTTTGCAGAGGGTGACGCTTACCTTGTCCTATTTACTTTGCTGCGATCGTTCAGTACTCCATGTGCGGCAGGGTGACAAGAAGGTATTGACAACGAAGAAAACAATAACATTTATTTATCGATTGATAGGTTATACATTTCATGATATAATAGCGATATATTATTATTGGCAAAGATACTATAATCCATTTGCATTTCTATACATAAATACAAAATCTGAGGTAGGGCCTCAAAGATTGATGACAATGAAAATAAATAAAGGCATTTCACAAATATGATATATCTTCTTTTTATATATATATAACACGCTAATTTTAAAATGTATTCATAATATATTTTAATCTCTACTTTTAAATCATGGATGTCGTGAGCTGTAGGAGGCACATATCTATATCCATAGGCAGCAGTGCCTCATGTAGAACACACAGAAATATATGACATTACTCAAGTAATTGGAAATTTAACCTATGCATCCATAGGTCAGACCTTAAAGTGCCGAAATGACACAACAGACATAACAATAGGAATACTGGTACCATACTAGACAGACAAAAAGCTATTCTGTGGTGTTATTTCTGAAGTACATACAATATTCTACCATTAGAGGACAACTATAAGGCCAATGGTTACCTGAAAATGTCTTGTAACGTATTGGCAAACATCAAGGAACACTACGTGGGGTATGAATGGCAGTTTCTCAAGCCTCTATATGCAGATGACACATTCCAATATTCTTAGTTTTCTGTTGTCGCTAAAGACTCTAAAGTTTTCTCTCTTTGGTTACCTGCAAGTTGACCTGCAGGCAAAGCAAAACAACCATTTTCTCAATTTTTTAGTCCCCCTTTTTTTGAAGGACAACAGCAAATGTTTGTTTCTTAGCATGATGCAGAACAAAAAGCTCCCTGAAGTAAACATGCACAGACTTCTACGACTGAGGGAGAAGGGACAAAGTTTACGATATATGGACACTGACTTACAGTAACACAAAGTGCACATGCACGCTCTTAGTTATAGTTGCTTTTTAAGCCCTAGCCACCTCTTTCTGTCAAAAATAAAGACAGAGAAGCGCAGCAGGAATGGAAGCATGGGGACACAAAACATATAGCTTTTTTTTTTATCTGCGGCCCTAAAGGAAATCATTAAAATCTATCTCAGGGCATAAAAGGCTTTTCAAGTCTCACAACAAAGATAGTACCATCCAATACATGATTCAAAATCCCAGCCTGCTTCCTCGAACGCCAGCTAGTGTTACATGTGTACTCATATATGAGGTGTTTAGGTTTGTGTCGTCCAGTTTAAGTTCATATTTGGCACTTTACATCCTTCAAAACATTCTGCAACCGACAGCCATGCTAACATTTAAGTGATATCTAAATGGAGCTCTGTGAAACTACAACAAGCACACAAACCTACGCACATACAGTAGGTCCTCCTTCCATATAAAGCCAGACAGCGAAAAGTCTCAACAGAAGCAACATCCTACAAGCGGACTATTAGCAACAGGGCTTTGTGCTCATTGATTAAAGTTTAAAATAGCACTGCCTCTTGAATCATATCTGTGCTGTTGTGAAATACATGGCTTAGAGGAATAGTCAGGGAGACCCTTAAACCTCTTAAATGACTTATTGCATCCATCCCAGCAGGATCCATTTAAAACGCATCAGCCACTCAACAAGAAATGCCTGCAGTGTTAAAGGACAATCAAGTTTGTGGCCCAGCATGGAAACACGTGACCAACTGGTTGAAATGTCAGGTGGAAAGGACATAATTCGGCTAGCGAGGAGGCCAAAGAAGCTCGTAGCATGCTCACCAAGCCTGAATACGGTGACCACAAAGCTGCTGAGCTCTTTAGCCTTTTGCTCAGTGTACAGCAAAGTCCCATCTCAAAATTGATTTATCTTCACTATGTTCACTCACACAAACTGTAAAATTGTCCGTTTTGATCCTCTTACAGACCGCTTTCATCACATTTTTGTGTAAAAATGGCTCGTCACTCTGTTTCCTATGTACTTAATGTTGTCATTTCCACAGCTGCAACAGTAGTCAGCTGGAGTCGAGTATACCTGAGACCCTGTTTGTTTTTTTTACGTGGACACACAGTGAAGCGAGAGGCATAAGTCTGACAGAGGATGGCAAAGAGGTCTCTGGAGCTCTACCACAAACATCGAGAGACAAAAGTACACTTCCAGAGAAGACGGAGGCCTTATTTCTAATGTAATCGACACCTACTCACACACAACAGCTGCTCTTAACACTGTGAGGACGCACACGCATACGCACGCTGTAAGGACGCACACGCATACTGAACCACTTTAAATAATATTTAAACAAAAGTGCACTGTACAAGATATTACACTAGCAAGACAACTGTGCTCCACAGAGACTTGGAAAAACACACGTACTCAATCTCTGCCTTGCTGTATCTCTTTGTCAACGGCTAAAATATACTACTGCCAATATATGTACATTTATTCTGCTTTTAATCTCTAACTCTAATGATTGGAAGTACATTGTAAAGGATTTGAAGGTGGCTTAACAAGATCACGACACATATAGCGATAAATGCACCTCAGGTCAGGCTTTTTGGAGACGCAGACAGATTAAATGGCCACATTATTTCCTACTGAACTGTAGACGACTCTAGTGGAATGTGCTACTTCACATTTAAGGATAATACGGGAGACGCTAATAAATATACTAGGAGAGGGTATCGTAGGGTCCCTCGTACTGAGAGAGAAAGATAGGCCCGGGCCACCTTTTATCTACTCAGAGTGTTAATGGGGATGCATTCACTACTCTGCTGGGACAGAACACAAACCATAAATCACGTAATCTACTTTAAAAAGCAGGAGGAAATGAGCAATAGCGCATGTGAATATATAATATACACCCCAGGACAGAAACAGAATGTAATGCTATTGCATACTGTGATTGCTCCCTCCCCGGGCCCGAGGCAGTTGATATTATTTGTGTTGCCGATGAAATTTTGTACACAGATGGAACAAAACAGAGATCCCGTTGAGCTTGCTGAACTGCTGTTTCTCTGCTGCTCAATTTCCATTTTTTTTTTTTTTTTTTTTTCTTTTCTTGTTTTCGGGTATCTGCTTGCACCGGGGTGGTTCATTATCTCTACACACAAGTTTGATGGCACACAAACACACGTATACGCACGCGCAACTCCGTAGGGAGCAGCTACATTGAGTCTAATATTGCCAGTCTGAGCTTTGTCACTTTATGGCACTATTTTTTTAACAGGATAAAGATCCCTGGGAAAGGGTTCAGGAGTGGTCACTGGTCAGGTACGGGTGGCAATAGTCACCGGCTACTGAATGAGAAGCAGCGGTGGAGGCGTGAAGTCCACCGGGGGCAGCCACTCCTCCTTTACAGGAGAGTAAAGGCAAGGGAAAAGGGAGGGGGGGAGACAAAATGGAGTCTATTTCCATGAAATCTACTACACAAGAAGGTTGCTTAGAGGGTTTAGGGAGAAAGAGACAGGCAGGAGAGAAGAGGGGGAAGAGAAGGAGAGGTGGTCAGCCCCCATCCCAGCGTGGTGCCTGCAGGGGTTGGAGGAGATGTCTGAGCTGCTGCCAGGGCTACTGATAGGAGCCAAGCTGGAAGTCCTTGGGGGGCAATTTGAGACCCAGAGAGTTGGTTCCCAGAGGGTCAATCATGTTCTTGTAGCGTTCCCCACGGTGCTTCATGAGGAAAGGACCCCAGTCGGGCTGGGGAGAGCAGACCAGCTTCAGACGCTGCAGAGAAGCAACATGAACATGGTTATAAATAGTCCCAAAATAAGTGGGGAGGATTTCTAAGCAGTCTGAGTTGAGTGATGGTGGAAATGGGACAAATATGGAGCTGTGATTTGTATTCTGTGTTTTCAGGAATGCTTTTACCAGTAAATATTACCTGTTTCTCAATGAAAAACATCCTCTGCTGAATAAAACCCAAAGTGCATTTTGGGCAATCAGCCACAAACCATGACAAATTTACTGGTATCACTTAATTATTGTCCTGTTGTAAAGCAAATTTCTTTGCCATTGCAGGACCCACACGTAAACTACAGCACACAATTTTCTAAAAATGGCCTTGGATGTCCACATTGGAAGAAATAATTGAAACACAATTTAAAAACAGACTTTAATCACAGGGAAGTATGAGTCTGATTTGATTAAATTATTCAATTTCCAAAGTAATTTACATTATGTGGCACTTTGCATTTAAAAATCAAAATCGAAACCCGGGATCTGAGGTGAGATATTCTTGCAGCTGAACCATTAAAACATCATTAACTGTTTGATGATTATGCAGTTATTAAGCAAGAGCGAGGATGGTGTGTGATAGAGGCGGCTGACAGAGGGAACAGAGATGTCAGGAGACAAAGCACAGATCATCTTCCACTCATCTGGGCGTTCCATTTGGAACTGCTGGGCTCCCAGAAAAATGGTCAAATTAATTAATTAATAGTTAGCCAGCACTCCGCCTTTCCCTAATGAGCAAAGGATGACTATTGATTTTTCAAACAGAGCACGGAAGTGCGTACGTGTGTATGTGTGTGTGTGTGTGTGTGTGTGTGTGTGTGTGTGTGTGTGTGTGTGTGTGTGTGTGTGTGTGTGTGTGTGTGTGTGTGCGTGCGCGCATGACATCCAACGCTGACATCATCAAGCAATGACTTCAGCTAAATGATTACCTCAATTAAGGTGCCAGGTGCGAGATGCATCTTTATGACAAACATGATGGGGATCCAGATGACGGAGCATATGACCATGAGCCAACCCAGAACCATGGACCAGGTGGGGTAAGTGTAGTCCTCATATGTCATCACTTTCCACTGGTACAGGCTCAGTATCAGGATGCCCTGTGTAGAGATGAGAGTGCAGGAAATACAGATAAGCTGGTTTCTACACAACTGAACTTCAACACAGGAAGTATCGCGAGCTGAGTCCTGTTAGCATCAGCAGCTAGCCTCTGGTTCCTGACAAGAATATTCTTTTGAAGTCCTCAGCCAATTATTAAATATGTATCTGATTGATCACAGTGATGATGAAGCTGCTCACAGACTGCTCAGTTTTCCCAGATAAATATGATGAAAACCCTCAGAGTTTGTTTAATGTAGTTGATGGTAGAAGAAGGTAGATGCAGCGCCAAGACTGCTGTTGCTTTGCATTAAAGAGCAATACAAATGTGTTTGCTAACTGTTGTTTTCATGCCCAAACCTGCATAAGGTGAGCTTGGCTAGAACCCATTGTTGAAGAAGCTACTGAATCATGAACAGAAGCTTCTGATGTTGCAGCATCATGCTGCAGATCTAATTAGCTGCATTTTCAGAGTGTAGAAACTTAGCAGATCTGTGTCAGTGGCAGGTGAAAAGCTCAGTTTTTTCTTCCTTCTGCAGCCAGATTTTGGTTAAATTACAGTTTTATTAATAAGGAGAATCAGAAGTTCAAGCTGTGTGGGTGGTGAAACAGGTTGATTCACTCGGTTTTGATAAATCTGGACTGTATTTGCATTTCTTTCCAAATTAGGAGCACAGCTCAGTGTCCCTTAAAGCTTAGACTGTGTCCACTCCAGCATACGCATTTAAGATGATGAACTTCCTTTTCTGCTCGATGAGAAGCAAGAGCCAGATAGAGGGAAGCAGCAAACAAATCGACAAAGACAGATTAGAATAAGTCAAAGGAAAAGGAAAACAAACCAAAAGGAGGCAGACAGAAATAGATTAGCCTGCAGTTGTGCATCAATGAGCTCCCTGAGGAAATGTGGTGTCACTGGGGGAGGAGGCCAGCCCGCCCAAATGCTGCTCCATTTGTCATCGTCACTTCTGTTTTGGAGCTACAGTGGCTTCCGTTATAATTAGTAACGGCCGGCCAGTGTCCGGCTCTGACGTGCTGTTAAAGTCTGTGCAATGGAATTTACAACTTTTCTTACAGACCAGGGGAGAAATAAGTGGCCATTTTGAAGAAAGCCTGCTCAAGAAAAACATGTACATGTGTCTGTGCTACTTTTGCTAATGGCACTCAGCTCTCAAACTTGCCACCTGGTGGCATGACAGGAAGTAAAGGGACATTTCTGGCATTTTAGTGCAACAGGAACCATTTCTCCAATGGATGTGAAAGGTGGCAGAAGTGTTAATGGACCTATCTTCAGCTGCACACACCTGTGCGTGTCTCCATATATCAACAAGGGAACAAGATGAAGAGAGGGACAAATATGTACCGTGAGAATGGTTGGAGTTATAAAAGCCCAGCAGAGTCTCCAGAATTGGTTCGGCTGGAATCCGATCATCATTTCAATGTCCTCGCAAAACCTCTGTAGACCTGAATTGAAAGAAAAGAAGTAGGAAAAGCCAGAAAAGGGAGACAAAGGGAGTGACCCAGGTTTAACAAGGGTCTGTTTTAGAAAATTCAATCCATTCTTAGGTGCATGTTAGCAGAGAAAGATCGGTTTCTGCCATCCTTGAGAGAAAGCGAGGGAGCAGATGGCTTCATTCGGCCTTTATTGATGGATAACAGTGAGTGACTTGAAGAGCCAGAGTCACACAATCATTTCACTATGTCACCTGTACCGCTGCTCTGACAAACGGAAGCAGAGGCGTTTGTTTCTTGATAACAACCTGCTGGCGCACACCTGAGCTCCTGTCTTAGGCACTTCTATGTGACAACAGCGAGACCTAGTGGCCACGGCTGGTATGCCACCTATGCAGTCAAGCTGAATCTGTATCAGGCAGGCAGGAGTCATGTTCTGCTTGCTTCCCAGACAGTACTGCGGTCCAATAAAACCATGCAAGGTGTTCCTAAATCACTGAGTGCTAGCGCCACCTAGTGGCATATATCTGTACAGCGACGTGGCAAACATCCACCACGTCCCTGCAGATCACCCTGCCAAGAGTGTATCAGCAGCATAAGCTTACAGTTACCTGTACGCCGACACCAAGCAGGGTTTGGCTAACCTGACACTGTAATATTTTCAAACTAAGGTGCTTTTAAGTTCATTTACATGATGATGCTACTGCAATAATAAGATGGAGAGAATGCAAAGTACACGATCGTCCCCTCCTAAACACTAATGGGGGTCCTCTTGATATAATGGTAAATGAGGGCTGAGAGAAAATTTGACTGTTGGATGATGGGCATCTTTGCAAAGGTACAAAATGGAATTTGCTAAATAGAAAAAAGCAAAATTTGGAACATCCGCTCTGAACAGCATATAATCCGTGATTAATATCTGGCAGAAACGGAAAGCCCACATATTTCCACTGTCATTACCTGTGACTCACAAAAGCCCCCCAACGTTTGGTGAGTCATGGAGTGATGATGATGTCTCTCTTTGTCTTTAATATATCATATCACTGATGTAAATAGAGACAGACCACATCTCTGCGTTTCCCCTGCAGTGCATGAATCCAGCCAAAATAAAAGGCATCATCTTGAATTAATGATAAATTAAGCAGAAATGAACAGAAATGTGGCACCAGCTTTCCAAAACACACCCACCACCCGCTGGCGAAGCTCATCTGTCAATCATCACATTTTACCCAATTTTACTCAATAAAATGAAAAAAATGCCCATAATAAATGTTGAATTTGATACCACTGAGACCAATACGTCAGCCCAGCACCAGGGGGGAGGTCAAAGATTTAGCAGCAGTTTTTGGAAGCTGTTTAAAGTGTGATGGGTTATAGATGTGCTGGGACTCTAACTCTTTTTAAGATACCAGAAAGCATTTAAATGTTCAATGATCTTTGGCTGAAGAGAGATTATGATGCTGATGACTGCTAATTTATTCAGGAAAAGTTTAAAAATAAAAAAGCTGCTGACAGAAGATCCTTATGAGGTATCAAACTCTCCATTAGTTTGTACAAGTTAGAACAGTTCTTTAGCTGAGGGTATTTCATTTATTATTTATTCACTCGTCTTTCGTTGCACCAAAAGATCAGAATCTCATATTTCTGAGATATTGGTTTCAGACAGCAGAGATAGGGTTCATATTTTTACATTAAATAAGTGAGGCCAACAAGTTTCTCATCAAAGACACACAACAAGGAAATGTAAATGATCTTTTGATCTATTTGCATTTTAATGGTAAAGAAGTAAAATGACCAAAGCGCCACCTGGTGGCAGGAATGTAAACATGTCAGACTGACTCACCATAAAGGTATGAAATTCCCACCAGCTCAAAAATGGCAATAATGACCAGCGAGTAAGAGGCTGCAAACGTGTCCACCAGCTGCAGCATGTACATCCCGTTCTGTTCAACACACAAAAGATTCCAGAAATGAGCCGTAGCTTCACATACTCCTCTGCTCCACTATGTTTTCATACCAGACGGTTCAGGGGGGATTTGATTGTTTTAAAGGACCCAAACCTTTGTTCTGTTTACAGGACGTGTCCTCTGAACGCGTCAGGAATATATTTCACTCAAAGAAAAGGTGGATGAGCGTTTCCTTCATACCTCTGTGATCATTGGGAATCCCAGGATGAAGAAGGAGATGCAGCAGGCCAGGGTGAAGAGCGGTTTGTGCTTCCTCAAATACTTGGGAAACTCATCCGAAACCGAGGTTACGATGGTCTCAATGGTGGCAAACTGAAGAAAAAGGAGATAAAAGGATTTCATTCAGAAAATGCGCATTAAATAGCACTGTAAATATTTAAAGAACATCAGGCAGAGGTCAGGAGGTCAGAGGTCAGAGGTCAGCTTCTTTGAATCCAGAGCTGCTGCATCATGGTTCACTGTTGATGTCTGTCTTCACCACATCCGATCCAGCAGACTTTCACTGCACTTTCATTCATTTCCCGATACAGGAGCCCCTTCCTAATCCCCAGCAGGAGACGATTTGTAAAGGAATCGGCTTGAAGAATTTAAATGACAATGGGGAGACCTGAGAAGTCTGGAGATTAGGAAACGTGAGATGAGAGTAAAGGAGGAACCTGGAGGAGGCCAGTGAGTACACAGACCAGCACACAGAACACGCTGCGTTCAGCTGTCTGACACTTTTGGCTTCCCTTTCCCTTCCTAAACTCCCCAAACTAATTTCCCACCAGTATCCCAAGCGATTAACACCCCCCCCCCCCCACTGCGGAGTAACATCATCATTTGCCGTTAGTGTTGACTGGAGCCTTAATGCACCTCTGTGCCCTCTGTTCCTCCACCCCGCCCAGAGGAACCCTTGAAAGAGTTCCTGTCTCATCCTGGGGGTGCTCTAACCTGTTTGAGATCGCACCAACATGTCCTCTGGACGGGGACAGCAACCCTGAGACTCCAGCGTTTGTTCAGCAACGTCAAAGTGGGTTTGTTCTGGGAAAAGAGCCGCTTTAAAGTGACGCTCAGGTGTCCTGTGTGTGTGTGTGTGTGTGTGTGTGTGTGTGTGTGTGTGTGTGTGTGTGTGTGTGCGTGTGTGTGTGTGTCCAAACTGCATATTGATATCATAACAGGTTAAGGCAACATTTGCCCTCTTATTCGCTATATTGTCCTAAGACAACATCTTTTTTTCATTTTATTGCTTTTGTATTTACTTAAATTAGAAGAAATTGTGTAATAAAAAAAAAAAGGTCGAAACAGAGGACTGGATTAATAGTGTTTGAAACCAACCATGGGCAGAACTGAGGTCTGTTCTCTCCATTTCGGCTGCCCAACAGTGTCGCTGAAGTAGCTGAGGGCCTTTGACAGCTGCACAGTCAAGGTTTCTACTGGTGTATAGAACATAAGCTGCACTCACACGTGCGGACAGTCTCGTTGAGAATGCTGTAATCTACTTCAATGTATTTCCTTCAGTGTTCTTCCCTCACTCCTGTCGTGCTGCCCAGACGGCAGCCTGGACTCTGTTTGGGTCATCTTCATAATTAGGTCAACGTGTGCAACATTTGTATTTAGCTGCATGGCGCTCCCAAAGTCCAACGTGCCTTTTCCCCCAACACCATTAGAAAGTGAACATATGGACCCGCTGGTGTAATTTTCTACCCTCAGCCTGCTCGTTCGTCTCGGGTTTAATGCACATTTAATGCTTGGTTCAGTCTCGCTGCTCACATTATCCTCACTCTCATTAGCATCATCCAACTGCTCTTCACAAAAGGAGCCCTACTATATCCAACAGTACCACATAGATAAAAGAGACCCTGGAATGTTTAGCCATGTATTATATTTTAGCAGAGAATGGTGTGAGCATTATGATATGTTTTAATCTGGGTTTCTAAGAGGGGACAAACTTCACACCAACAACAGGGGTGATTAACCCTTCTCTTTGGTGTTCATCTTTCATTTCTACTCACAGACACACATCACACACAGTGAAGGAGCAGTTGTTACCATGGTATCCAGGCCAAGAGTCAGCAGCATCAGGAAGAAGATGATGGCCCAGAAAGGAGACAGAGGAAGCCTGGTCAGCGCCTCTGGGTACACCACGAAGGCTATGCCGGGGCCTGTCAACAACACACAGGCAGGAATCAGAACAGCTAACTGTAATGCCGGTTGTGACCATGTGGTGGCGCACTGAGTGGTTCATGGTGGAATGAATGGAGAGATGTCAAGAAATAGTTTTCTAGTTGCTCCCTGAAGGTCGTGTCCTTGAGTATGAAGTATACAGGAACAATACATGGCGTCCCAAGTTTATATCTCATAACAGAAGGAGTCTCGAGGCACAGCTAACTAGTTGGAGGAGTTTTAATGATGTGGAGAGTGAGAGCAGGTGACTTGCTGAGCTACCGAATATGGCGATGTAAGGGCCAAATTGTCTGAAAAACTGCAGTTCAACCCAAAGTTGGATTTGGGTACCACCATAGTTCAAGCGAGGCGTGAAGAAGCAACAAGCTGTTCTGCAGTCAGCTGATTCATCAGGGCAAATAGATGCAGCGTCTCCTGGCTCCTGGTGTAAGCCATTGTCAGCCTCAGCCTAGCTCATCCGAGTCAAAGCAGCGTGCGAAGTGTGTGAATAAAAAAAAGAGGGGACAGTTTGCAGATGTGTGCAGATCAGCTCAAAAGTGGGACTCAAACGCGTGAAGTGGCGGCTTATCTAGGAGCTGTTGACCATCCACAGCCATCATGGACTGAAATACTTACCAAGAATGGTCAGAAGTTACACTTTAAAGTGCATACTGGTGTGTGTGTAACCGTTATCCAAGAATCCGAATATGTACAGGACAGATATGACAGCCGCCTCTCTGAATGACAGCATGCACTTACCCTTTAACGCGCTGTCATCCAGAGAGGGAACAGGACCTGATCGCACCCTTATTGGGTCTCCCTGCCATTCGCAGATGATCCCTAAGCTCTGTGGCACAGTGACATAGAGCCACACCCTCTTAAGCTACCCAGCCTTTAAAGGGTTAGGACAACGGGAGTGTGATATCGGAGAGAGGCACATGTTCCCAGCAGCAGGTGAGGCGCTGACCACGCTAGAACGAGATCAGGCTTCTGCCAGGTACCGGTCCATAAAGACTATGTTGTTGAGCACATTCATCACACCAGGGGGCGACTAAAACTTCAAGAGGTTGGCTTTGGGTGTGTCATCAACATCCGAACATTTCCTAAAGAGGAGCTCTCAGCTGTGCCATGCTGACGATATCCGTGTCTCGGGAAGGGACCGGCCAGAGGTGACGAACAGCTGCACACAGTACTGCACCAATAGAGAAGCTCTGAATGAGAAATACCTGTTTACCATGACGGACATTTGCTTCCTGGGCCGTGTTATTAATTCTAAAGGGACGTCTGACCTAAGACGAGTCAAGATTTGAGCGTACATGAGGATACTTGAGGTGGCTGGACTTTTTAATTAGAACTAATCACAAAGCACTTATACATAGTTCAGAGCACTGGGTGGCCTCCCTGATCATAAGGTTGATCATAACGTTATCAACATTATCCACACCTGATAACAACTAATGCCCTGTCCAGGGTGCCCCCTCCAGCCACAGCTATGGGGGGGAGCAAGACTTGGAAAAGGAATTTAAGGCTGCTAGGTATATTGCTATTGCTTTGCACTACTTCAAGAGTTATGAGAGTTACCGTATATTGTGCTTGCACTAACATTTGATTTACCACAACAGCACTACGTATAAAAATGTTGCACTACCTGTTATAACTCGCTGTTATTAAAAGAACTGTGTTACGAGAAAACACTGCGTCACTCGGGAAAAATAATAAAACAGCTGTTTATTCATTTTGGGAGTGAATGGAGTTGTGAGAACGCCGGTTTGTATTCTATTAATAAAGTTTGACTGACTTATCTGACTGTTTTATTAACATTCCCGATCTAGTGAATGTGTCATGAAACCCCAGGCACTACCATAGTTTCTATGCTATGTGCCTTATAACGCGGTGCGCCCTACGTATGAAAACAGTTCTAAAATAGGCCATTAATTGAAGGCGCGCCCTATAATACGGTGCGCCTTATGGTCGTGAAAATACTTGAAGGTACCATGCATGATAGAAAACCTCCCAGCCAGACTATCAAAGCTGGAACAAATTTAGAGTGCATAAATCTCAGATAACACCTGCAAATCTCTCAGATGATACATTGTAAATGGCTGGCCTGAACATAGTAGAGATGTGCACGAGCTTCCGCTGGCCTACTGGCCCGAAAGGACAGTCCTGCATAATGGAAGACTGCCCATGAAAGGCCTACAGCGATTTCACCAGGGGCATTAATGTCTAGTAATGTCTTTGTTAATTCTTCCTGTTGAATGTGTTTCAGTGACTTGAGGTTCTGCCAAAACATTTTAACTTTCATCAAAAAGGGGCAGGTGTAGTTATGGCCATGGCCATATGATGGCGTATTGACTAGTTTATGGTGGAATGAAAGGAGAGAAGACAATAAAAGTTATCTAGATGCACTCTGATGTTGTGTCCATGTATATAAAATAAAAACAAACATTGCACTAACTAACATACAGTTTAACAAATTAATATTTGGCATCTCACCTTCATCTGCTACCTTCTCTATGGGCACCTTCAGCTCATGTGCCATGAAACCAATGACCGAAAAGATGACAAAACCAGCAAATATACTTGTGGCACTGTTTGTACATGTCACAATAACAGTATCCCTGCAGGGGGAGAAAGAAAAAACAGAGACAGTTGCCAACTGAAATTGATCTGCTTTAGCTGCTAAAAATAAAATACAATTCATGTATGTTGTAGTCACACTTTGTCTACACATATAAGAGACGCAATGTCACCATCTAGCGGCAAATATATGCACTGCAGTTTCTGAAACCTCTGACAGCATTTATATAAACTGACCACAAGAGGGCGCACAGTGGCGTCTTCATATATTTCAAGTTTTTTCCTGCTTTATAGTATTGTAGCGTAAAGAATACATACTCTTTGCTACATCATCATAACAATGATTTCACCTTAACAGAGTGATTTCTCAGTGGAGCCGAAAGTATGGTTTACCTTTTATGTGTTTACCTGTAGCAGTTATTGTGGAACTTGTTGTAGGAAGACAGGGTGATGAGGCCTCCCCACGCAGCCGACAAAGAGAAAAAGATCTGAGTGGCTGCATCTTTCCACACCTGGCAAAGGACGACAGGTTAAAGACTAACAAAAATGCAGTCGTTGCTGGTGGATATGTGGGTACCTTTGCGTCATTTAGCTTCTCCCACTTTGGTGTGATAAAATAAAGGATGCCATCAAAGGCGCCGGGCAGAGTCACTCCTCTGATCAGCAGAATGATCAGCACAACATAGGGAAAGGTGGCTGTAAAGTACACCACCTGTGCAAAGATGCCACATGATGAAGAGTTTAAATGTGTAGTTAAGGAAAGTAGGAAAAGCTCAAATTCAAAACATTTCTTTACATTCCTTTAGCGTGCTTTTATGAAAACCTTCCTTTGGAAATAGACAATAATAAATGAATGCGGAGGTTCTCAGATCAATAAAAATAATTTAGAACATTCACAACAGTTGATGTGATTTCTTAGGCTGAAATTAAATAAAAAATGTTGGGACTCAAAAGTTTGATTTAACAAAGATGGTGTCTCCATTTTGTCCACTAGAGGGAACCATTTCACGCGTATTCACGAGAGTTTCCTATTTTTTTTATTCTGAATCATTGCAAAAAGTGATCAAATTCTTTAATTGCCTCTTGGAAGAAAGGAAAGGCAAATGAAAAAAAAACATTTTGATTCACATTTTCAAACACATCTTAGTGTTGTGGGGTTTTTCTGATTTCAAAAACTCCAATCCTACACATGTTGATGTAAAGAATTACTGAGCAACTGCTGCTCTAACAGCTGCAGGCAGATTATGGTTAAGATATATGTAATTATGGCTGCATGACTCTAATCTTTCTGATTAATGCGAGAAAGGAAATCTTAATTTATACAAACTGAAAGCTTTCAACTGTTTTTTAGATGCCATCTCAGCTTAAAAATTATTATTTAATTAATTTCCAGGCGTCTTATTTTCCCCTTATTTCCACAGAATGTGTTTTATTAATGAAAGAATAATAAACGTACAGTTCACCTACAGGACTAATTTAAAAAGATGTACTAATTATAGCCGCCAGGGGGCGACTACGACCGTGAAGTTGAGGCGAGAGAAGCTCCGATGGAAAATGATGAGAGCAGTGATCGTGTTGCGTCACCTTCCCAGACGACTTGATTCCTTTGGCTAAAGAGGCATAAACGATGAACCAGGCCAAGAGCAGACAGCCTGCCAGGGGCCAGCGGATGTCTCCGGGGAATTCAATTCCTTTAGAGATGTGTAACACATTGTACCTGCAGGGTGGCGTTTATGAATTTAAAAAAAATAAATCAGTCTCAGAATGAACAAACTAAAATTTTGCATTAATAAAATAGCTGGTGTAAATCTATTTAAACAGCGCAATTTTCCATCCATTCCATCTCATTAAAATGTCTGTGCAAATGTCCCTCTTCGATTGTTGTTTATTCATTTACATATTTTAGTTACACTCACTTGAAGTACTCCTCACTGGGACTGACGTAAGTCTTGTTGCCCTCCACAGTCATGTTGATGAGCTTGGTTAAGTTTCCCACAGCATTGGCGGACAAACAGAAGCTGGAGTTCATGACAGAGATGCCGTTTCTGTCCCGCACGATGCAGGAGTCTGTCCGATCAGAAACCAAACACGCACACGTCAAAGATGCGGAGTGAAGCCAGAGAGGAGGAGGATGCGGAGGCTGAAGAGTGGCTCAGCCTCACGTGTCTTTTATTCTTCCGGATACACGACATCTATGTCCTGGTGTATCATACATATATGATGTGTATCATACATATATGAATAATGTCTCTATTATTTACATTAAAAGGCGATATTTATTTTACAGATTCTGCTTTTGCGTGCAGAAAATGCAGACATGCAGGACGGACAGTTTCCTAAATTAAAGCCAACAAAACAACGATATATTATCGTTCCATAGAAAATTATTAAACCCTTCAAATCCAAGAGCCTTTAAAATGAATTTGCTGAGTAAAGCAGGGTAGACGTAAGATATTACAAAGAAAATCCTCCCCTATTTTTGGACCATACATCAGGAAGTCAAACTTGTAAATGAATTATCGCTACAATGAGTGACTGTCGTGTAGTTGTTGCTTGTACAATTTCCTAATTTTTTGTTGAATTATTTTCATATTTATCACGTTTTAAATAATTTATAATAATGATACGCAATTTCTTTGTTTTCCATAATGTCGTTATTTCTCTTTAACCTGTTTTTTTCTTTATTTTCCAGAGACGTGTTGAATGTGTGTGTTTCCTGTCCTGACCAACAGGGGTCACTCTCGCGCTCACTGCAGTACTGCAGTACAGTAAATTTGTCAAGCAAGCAGTTTTTCTGCTGAATTCACATATTCAAAACGGGAACATTTCACACTAAATTCGATTTTTTTTAAAAATATTACTTCGATGCAGGTCGATAGACAACATTTACGAAACATTGACGGAACAATGCGCGCGTTTCCTTTCAATTAAAAGCATGTGTTACCCATGCGTAATCACTTACACCTGTAAGGGACGGATTTTAAATCTGACATTATCACGCAGAGAAAATTGGAAATGCAAATGCTGCTTTCCCATCACGAATAAGCCGCATTTGTGTGCGGGAAAAACCCGCAGAGAGCACAGGTCAGGATTCATTATACCGCAGGACACCTCAGCAGGGGAGTCGTGACGCATTGCGCAGTGTGGAGAGAGGGGTGCTTTAGGTGTGTGCGTGTTAATGTGCGTGTGTGTCTGTGTGTGTGCGCGCGTGTGTTCCTTACCTAACAGCAGCATGTCTTTGTCCTTACATTCCACCGTGTTCCAATCATTCCTACAGTTAGCCCATGGCAGTGAGCCCTTCAACGAAGCGAACAGGTAGTACAGTGTCCAGCACATTATAATGTTATAGTATATGGCTATCAAGACAGATATTATCAACATGGCAATCCCGCAACCTAAAATAAATAAATGAGACGAAATATATACATTACTCTTAAGTAGAGGAGAAAAAAAAGAAGCTTTCATTTTTGCTTGAATGTTTCCTGGAGTTCAGTAGTTTACCTTGAAGAGCTGGGATACATTTCCACACAGACACGGGCCCCTGGCTGGCAAACTGGCCCAGGGACACTTCCAGCAGGAAGATGGGGATCCCAGCAATGCCCAGCATGGTCAGGTAGGGGATCAAAAAAGCCCCTGGGATTAAAAAAATAGATATGTCTCAATAACTATAAGTCGAATTCTTCTTTTTTATTATTATTATTGACATGCATTTTGTTATTTTGGTGCATTTTCTCTCATCTTTTTGGTCTTTTTAAAAAATAATAATAGTTTTTAATGTTCAGCCAAGAAAACATCCAGACGCTAGAGGACACAGTGAAAAGTATTAATGTTATAGTTTTTTGGTTTTTTTAAAAAAAAGAGGGGTTATTTTAGAACTTTTCTTTCCTCCACTCACCTCCGCCGTTTTGGAAAGCGAGGTAAGGGAACCTCCACACGTTCCCCAAACCCACCGCATATCCCACCATGGACAGGATAAAATCCATCTTATTGGACCAGTTTCCTCTGGCCTTATTCTCATCGCCTCCCTCGTCATCGTCGTCACTCTAATAAAATAACGATTATTATTCAGTTATTCATTAAAAATCATTTTAGTCGTGCCGGACAAAATATAAATATATATCTGAAACATTAAAAAAACACTTTATTTGGAGGGAAAACACCTGATATATATAAACTGATATAAATTAATGCTAAATTTAAAATCGAAAAAAATTCTAACAGTAAAAGGGTGCCATTTATGTAAACCACATTATCATTCCTGGTTTAAACAAGTTCAGTATCCTTAAATAAAAACATGCATCTTTCACGTTTCCGGCCCTTCATCACCAACCACGAAATGACACCAAACACACCACTCAAATAAATCACCGCAGACTTCATTCAGAGATTTAACTAATTATAATCACACAAATGTGCGTGCGTGTGTGTGTGTGTGTGTGTGTGTGTGTGTGTGTGTGTTGGGGGGGGGGGGGGGGTTCCCCTCCTATAAAAAATGCTGCATCTCATCAGGAGAACACCTGAGCTTCCGCGACACAGAAATTACCGCGAGACTTCAGGATTTCGTTTTCTTCACACACAAACCGCAAACGTGATTCAACAGGTAACTAAACATCCTTGTTCCTGCGATCACCGACATTTTTAAAGTTCTTATGGTGGTTCAAAATGAACCATGATGAATCATTTCCTTTGACCCTTTTGCTGTAGCGACGGTCGAACCCTTTTTTTCCCAACCGCGTGTACTTAAATTAAATTTCAAATCCTACACAGAGCAATAATAAAGAGGAAAGGGGTAATTTCAGGTTTTAAGTAAACATCTAGATGGCTTCAATAAAACACACCTGATTCAGCTTTAAAGTTTTGCGGGTGCAGCTGATTACAGCGCACGTACGCGTACATGCCCCGTTCGCATGAGCAGCACGTGCCTACTGAGACTCTACCGGGAACAGAAGCTCCCCCGGGTTTTGCTCCTTCCCTGGCTGCAGAGGAATACTCTCAGATTTGTGATCTGCGGGACATCCGCGCCGCCCCCCGCGCCCTGCCGCTTCGCTCCCCGCGTCATTTACGATCACTTACCGCCGTCACGGTCCCGGGCTGAACAGACGTGTTTCCATCTGTTCCCAGTATGATGGTGGTCTGGCTCATAGCCGTCCAGTTGCCCGCCGTGTTGTTCTGCTCTGCAGTGGCCCGGAGCGGGTCGGCGTTGTGAACGGACCCGCCGCGGGCGGAACCGGCAGAATCCTTCCTAAAGGCCGAATGAACGGCCGCGGACCCGGGCACCGCCGGAGCGGCGTTTTTAAACGTCCCATACGCTTTGCTGCTGTCCAGTTCTCCAGGTTTATTTTCCGTGGGACAAAAACTTTTGCTTTCATTGCTCGGTGGTGGAGGCGCCGGGTGATGGTGAGGCGCCGGCGGGGGGCACGCTGCTGCGTTATCCGGTTGGTTTGTTGTAAGTCCCGCAGCACCATCGGGCTGCTGCATCGGGATGTAGCTGCTGGGTGCAGAGGCCGGCTGTTTGGACATGTCTCTCTGCTCAGAGGAATCCTGGAACATGAGTGACAGATTAGAAAGACAAAAGGAGACGTGAAAGCGTGACGCTGCTGCAGCCCATCCCAGCTCCGGGACTGGAAATGCTCTGCGTTCTCAGCGTTTCGGCGTTTTTCTGCAGCATTTTCCCTGGCTGTTCTGTACTTCACTTCTCACTCTGGCGTGTGTGCGTGTGCGCGCGCGTGCGCGTTTGCGTGCTGTGGGAGGGGGTGGCTTTGCTTCTCCAGTCCTCGCTTTCTGCAAGATTCTTTAATTTTACGGCCCATTTCCCCCTCATGTCATTCAGCCACACACATCCACTGATTTTTATGGGCAATAGACAAGCTGCTGCGGGTCTCCGGTAACTCCGCTGTAGCCGGCAGGCATGCGAGATCACCGGCGTTACAGCAGCGCGTGGACCCGGGGCGCTGGATACACAAATGATGCTGTAAAATTTTGCATGGGGACCGTTGAAGCAGTAGAATAGGAGACGAGGTTGTTTCAGAAAAGACGGTGAATTTGGGTTTATTAATAAAAAAAAATAAAAAAATGTTGGCTATAATTGCGTCGATTACAAGAATAAAGTTTGAAAAAGACAACTCAGCGTTTATGCTATTAACAAAAAAAAAAAGGATTTATGTTTTGAAAAAGTGAAGTAAAAGTTTTTGAAATGAGGTGGAAGCTGCGCGTCAGCACCGCGGACAGCGACGCGCGTCAAAGTGCGTTTAAAAGTCTGGAAATGGCACAAAGAATAAAGAATAAACTCAGGCAATGTTCGAATGCGAAAGTGCAAAAATAAATAAAGTGGCTTTTTAAGTCCTTACCATGTTTGGAGAGCGCTGCTGACAGTGTGGAATCAGCTGTAAAAAGCGGCGGAGAGGACTGAAGCGGACCGAGAGAGTGCAAAGCTTCTATAGGTCCGTGGGAAAGAGAACAGTTTGCGTCAGTGCAGAGCAAGGTGCCCTTCCCCTGACATTTTCTTGATAATAAGAGTTTGATAAATCATTGGCCTTGGATTCGGATTTTTAAAGGAACAACCGGAGCCAAGACGCAGGGGGCGCGTGCTGTGCTTGCGTGAACGCTGTGCGTTCCAGTTACGCAAGGTGCATGCGTGAGCGCCGTGGATGGACTTTCAAAGCTGATTAATAGTCTTGTCTCTGTGGACGGTTCTGCACACACATGCACGCATCTCAGAGGAGCAGACAGCTGGTGGCAGAGCTCCGGGTGTGGGCGGCAGAGCCAATGCTGAGTCTGGTTATTATGGTACAGTTAAAAGGATTGTACAATCACACCAGAAAGAGAGGGGCAACAATATATAGATTTCTCTCTTTCCTTCTTTTTCTTTTTAAAATGTAGGCAGCTGCTTTAAAATCCAAGTTTTCTCAAGTTTTGTAGCGACATATAACATATATAAGAATATCCCACAGCACTGTGTATTTTTTCCCATTTGTAAACGTCAAGCATGTTGCGGAGTATCTAAAGAAAAATGAACTATTAATAGTTTTTGCGCTTGAGGAGTTTTACGCACGTCAGCCTGCATGTGCGTCCCTGTGTGCGTCACCGATACGATAATTGATCAAGTTTTTTATTGGGCGAGGTCTCCATAAAGCTACTCATTTGTTTAAATCGTGCACGCAGGGGGGTTGGATGGGGGGGGTTGAAAGGACCCGGACCCAACTGGAGCCTGTGTGGAAGCAGTGACAGAGGAGGGGGTTGGGGGAGTGCACCACTGGAGATTAAAAGCACTGCATTGCGCATACCTTTGTTCAACGGTGGAAAACGCTAATTCTGGCTGCTGATATGTCCAAACCAGAGGACACACAGACGTCCAGCAGTCTGTCTCATTACTGATAACTTTTTAATTACAGCCCATTTTATCTTTAGGCCTTTAACGGCTGGGTCATTATGAAGCGACTGGAGGAGCACGAGACCATGCGCACAGAAGCAGACAATTTGTAAAGTGTAGAAACATCCCAGAGGCCGCGCGGTCCGTTAATGGAACTATCTGGATAAAAAAAAAAAAAAACAGCCGCCAACCTCACCACTGCGACCGAATCCAACTGGTTGTGGAATCTAGAATGTCAAGCATGACAGTTCAATTATAAATGTACAGCATTTAACGAAAATAACCAGCCAGGCGTGTGAGTAGTTGCTTAGCAACCGCGTTTTCGGGCTCGTTTTTGCAGAACAAGCGATAAAGCGCCGGAAGAAATAAATAAAAAAGAATACTATAATAACAATAATGGGGGATTGGGCAGATTTTTTGGCAGCTGCGGAGCTCCTCTGTGCGGAGAGCAGGCCGGTCATTTGACATGCACGCTGCGCTCCCTGTGCGGGCTCCAGATAAGAGGCAGGAGCGGTTGTATTAGCCGCCGCCTTGACTTTAATTACATTGTCAACAGAGAATAATTGTAATTGATTTCTACTGCTCGTCTTTTCTCAGGTCTGTGAACGCGCAGCCGCACGGAGGCACACCTGAGAACTTTCGAACGGAAAAACTGATTTAAAATTCCACTTAAATTCAACAATTTAAAACTGAGCCAATTTCATTTCCTCTCCCTGCTCTGAAACGACACAGCCCTGCAGAGAGGTTGGGCATCTCTGCTTAATTACAGGCGATGCAATTAATTACACGTCACGTGATTAATCGATCGCTCCCAGTCTTCGGGGTGATAAGAGGCCTGTGCAGCTGGATCTTCAGGCAAAGAGGGTTCGGGTCAGTGGGTCGTCCGAGGATCATTAGGGTCCATTTCAAGTGCATAAAAAATCTGTTTCAGATGCAGTTTTGTTTGAATACCAAGGATGTTAGACGGGATGTGAGGAGCAATTCCATCCACCCTGTTCCTATAGGAGCTCTCACACATGCTGCATTCATGAAAGAGGCCCAAATGATGTTTTTTGCGGGTGAATTTAGTTACAGGATTGCCTCCTTCTCCCTACTGTTGTATGTAATTGCCAATGAGCTCCATGATTCAGACTAGCAACATTTCCATCTCACTTCCTTGGTTCATGGCTGCACGGTTCCTTCTCCTCTCTTCCTGTGTCGGATGTCTTTAACTCCACTTCCTTTGTAGTTTTGTGTCACTTTTTTCTCTGTGTATTTATATGAAGGCTCTATGGCTGGGAAAGTACATTTAATGATTTGCATGTATATCTGTTTATTGCCCTCCCCTATTCCCCCATTCCTCTTCCATTACCTGGCCAGCCATCAGCAGGAGCACTGAAGGTGAATTTTCTTCCAAAGGAGGAGGGAAAGGAATAAATATGGTGGGAAAACAAGAGAAAGCTGAACAGCACCTGGGACATTTTAATCTCAGGTCCTCTTGGGTCAGTTTAAAAACGCTGCACCTTTATCCTGCTCACCGATTCACAGCAGGAGGTCCAGGAGGGACGACACCAGATGTGGCGCATGCATAAAGTCAGTGAAGAACAGCGGAAGAATGAATGTACTGATCAGACAGGATCAGGGTCAAAGGTCACCCCTTAAGACAAAACACTTCAAAATGAAAGGATCTGAGATCAATTTTATTACAAAGAAATAGTTCAAACATTACACATGCAGCTTCCAGCATACAGATGGAGGTATATGAACATATACATGTCCATTTTCCACACAGAATACATCTGTTACTGCAGGCTGTATGTCAGCTTCCTGTCTCGGAGGTCAAAGGTGACCAGCAGCGAGCGGGGGTCCTTCTTGTTTTTGCGTACTGTGATCTTTCCTTGCAAATCCTCTCCTATAAACGAGAAGGAAACAGAAAATTACGAAGCTAAAGCAACATTTTCTGAACGCAAGACATTGAAGTTCCTCAGCTCAACTGTGTTTCCAAACGGAGGGCGAGCGGGAGACAAACTCTTCCTCCGGTTTCTTGGAAAGACGGAACTAAAACAGAAATTCCTCTGATGCCGATGAGCTGCTGAGAAATGATGTGTATAAAACCGCGGCGGGTTGGTGGATGCTGATCAGCGCACGTGCTTGTGCTGCCTATGATTATCACACATTATCACTGTGATTAACTTCACGATTGGCTGCGTGACGTAAATGAATGTTTATCCAGACAGGCATCCTCTCTCTCTCTCTCTCTCTCTCTCTCTCTCTTCCTCGCTGGGCTGGCCGTGCTTCATCGCTGGAGGTTAGCGGAGGACACAGAGTGAAAGCGCTGAGCGGGGCTTTTGCTCCGCTGAAGCGTCCACTATCACCGCTGTCGCCTCCTTTTTGTTACTAGGGCAACACCCATGTTACCGAGTTGTTACTGAGCTGGTGCTGCATTCCAGGTTTGCCAGTGTGCTGCAGAGAGGATGAGGGTGGCGTGAGAAACCGGAGTGTTGCGTGCTAAAGTCCACGTTTGGACACCTTACAGACACTAACATCTATGGGAAGAACCTCAACTAATCAAATTTTAAGCCTTAATCAATAAGAATCATGCTTTACGAGACCATATAATCTAATAAAATAACCACTTCAACCCAAAAGTAATCAAACCATTGACACATGACAAAAAACAGCTAAGCAGCACCTTGAAAACACAAAGTCCAAGAAGAAGCAGAAACTATCCCAGATAAGAATACCAGCTATGGGACAAAAATTATATTGTGTCTCGTACATATTGTACATTCATATGAATATAAAGGATTGTAGGTCTATGTTGGGTAATAACTCATGTAATGTGCTTTCTCTACGCTCTAGTTTGCACAAACCACATTTCACACACTACCACACTTTGATGTGAAAGACAGAGAAAAGGACAAAAGAATTAAAGCGGGTTGTTCCAAAGCCTGGCCATGGTCCCCTTCAGCCTCGATTCCAGATCATGGAAATTGCTAAGGCTGCTAATTTGCTCTCTGCTCCTGGCAACAGAAAAAATTCAAGCAGCAGCAGTCCGAGATTTATTTCGCTATGATTCATGAGGGATAAAGGCAAAAGCGGTCCATCAAATAACATTTTACACTGACGCCGGTTTATATCACAGAAAATGTACAGACTGACCGAGAGACAGGAAACCAAAGCTCATTAACACCAATCAACCTGAGGGACATGGGGACATGATGTTGTCGTAGTCACGCCGTCTGATTTGTTTTCCCAGACTTGAGGTTTTTCCCAGGTAACAACAGCGCTGAATTGACTGTTTAAATGTGTAAACAGGACTAGACTGCAACATCTGAGCATGTGACGTAACCTTGACTTTTAATACCTTAGCAGGCAAGTGTAGGAGTAATTACAACACCAGATATATTGATAATGTGTAGAGATAAATGCAAGGTTAAGGAATGGTTCCCTAGTGGTTCATATGTGTCACGGTCACTAGTACCAGTTTAAATAGCAGGACATTAGATTCCTGTGATGAAATATGGATGCAGTTAGTGCCATGCTCACTGAAACTCTGTGCCAAAATGTGGATGGAAGGTATTTTCCTGACATTTTCACCCTATTACAAAAATGGTGCAGATGGACAAAGGGATACACGAGCGAAGCCAGACCATAATCCCTCCAGCCCAGCTCCAATGTAATGAACTGAGTCAGTGCTCAACATGCTGGAACAACCCAAGGAAATGCCAGTGAAACCCTTGGGTTTATCCGAGTGGGTAAACACTTGGATCTGTGACATGGGACGGGAAAAAAATCGAAATTATATCGACAACCTTCAGCGATCAGCCATCAGTTTCAGTTAGCCGGGCATCCGCCAAGTTTCAGCAGATGCTCAAAACTGTAAAAATGTAAGTTACATCAATAGACATGACAACTTCCTGCTGAGGTTGCAGGAAGTTGGCCAACTAATTCAAAAACTTCAAGTCTGGGAAAACAAATCAGACAGCGTGACTACGACAACTCTACCCTGACAACCTGCCCCCGGTCCCGATGGAGGAAGGCCCAGCTGACTTCAGTAATCTGGCTACTCAGATGCTGCAGAAGAAGAGTTAACCATGTGTAGCAATGAGTGGGGAAACGGAGCCACCATGTCGTACATCAAGGCGCCAGTGTCATTAAGCCTGGGCAGGCCTGCGGAGGCAGTCACACGCAGCCTTTCTCCATGAAATTACCGTGGAAACACGCGACATGCTTTGTGATTAATTCACGCTCTCTTCATGTATTTTTTATTTTATCCATTTGTCTTATACTTGAACTGTATCGGCCTCTAATATCACGGTGTGAGAAAAAATAAATGCAACTAATTTGTTTCTAAATTAACCACAAAAACAAGATTTTTCACCATGGATCGGTTTAGTGTCACCTGCACTCGGAGGGAGATGAAGGTGTGAGCCCAACGCTATGATAAATGTTTCAGCCAACAGCCAAAATGGTTAGAAGCCCATCTCCCAGTTTGTCCCTCCTCAGCAGTGAAGGACAAACTGACATCAGTATTGGTGCCAAGTTCATATTGGGTACAAGCAGAGTGATGACAGCTTTGACCTTCTTCGCTCTGCTCAGCCGGTCTCCTTTCCCAGCTTCCTGTCTTTTCAAAACTATCATATAAACTGATGTGAATCTTGGACACCTTTGTTAAATCGGCACTGTCCTGTAACCGGCCGCCCTCATGAATTCTCATTTAAGTCAATAATTCTCCATAATATTCAATTTAACCTGACGCAAAAGTGTTCCAACATGTGCAGGCTGCACAAAAAGCCTAATCGGAGCCACACCTGCATCGTTATATTAAGTTGCAAAGAAAGATTGATTACAACCATTTTGTTTTATTCCAGACTGAACTGTCTTCGAGATGCGTATCGATGTTTCACAATTAAATGTACACCTGTCCTATCGTATGCTGAAGGAGCTCGGTGGAGAGAACCTCAGCTCTCAGAGGCTGTAGAGGGTGAAAAGGAGGAGAATCTCAGACAAACTATTACTTAAAACAGAGGAGGTGAATCATGAAAGTTGGTGGCAGCGTGCTTGCCCAGATCACTGCCCCTCCACGAGGATTAAGGGACTTTGTGACCTCCTTCCTGTGGTAAAAAATTAAGTATAAACTATGATGACCCTCCTCTTCAATACTCCAGCTACGTAAACACACCGGAGCATGACAAATGATTTGCTGTTTAATTTATTACGCTGCCAGTTGGGATTGTTTGCAGGGATGTTTTGTTCCAGGCTGCTGCGTGCCTTCTTTCTCTTCTGCCAGAGCCTCCCACAGCAGAGCGGTCTCACAGTTAATTACTGTCACACTTGTACAAATACATCAACATAGCTCTGGCGCCAGATAAATCACCGCCGACAGAGTCTATATTAAAACAAACCGCTGGATATTTACGTCTGACCCTCAGTGCAGCCCGTCAAGGCAGAAGATGCTCCTTGGATGATTCCTGTGCTGATGAGTTTAGTCATTTTCAAGGTGCCTTTGGAAAATATTCACCTAAAGCCGCACAAAAAATTTAACAGCGATGCTAATTTTTAGAAACAGCCCTGTAAATTTGACCATTTCGGGATGCAGGTGTGCTCGGAATGGTGCTACAGGAAGCTGGTGGATGCTGTTAAAAACTCAATTTCTGGTTTACAGCCCCCGGAGGAGGCTGAGGACTGTCAGCGTGCCAGGGTGGAGTAAGGACATCAATAATCTGCTGCCCCCCCCCCACCCCCACCCCCATCTTGTGCAGTCCTGAGTTTTTACAACTTTTCTTGGACACTCTGTGTGGTGATGGAGCTTTAGAAAACGCAGATTAAGATGAAGCTTTTGGCACTGTGTGTGCACTCTAGAACATGTTTACATAGTGAAGACCAGATTATGTATTTGACCTGCAAATTGAGGGCATTCTGACAAGGCTTGACAACTTTAAAGCACTACGTGAGGGTTAAGACTAGTTTTGAGGTGAAGGTTAGCGTGAGTTTTAGGTAGGACACTATATGATCTAAGGTTTCAGGTTATCCTGTGCATTATGTACGTATAACAGGCAGAAACACACTCGTGTACAGTGTTAGTGCGCCATCATCTTCAGCTCTCTGGCTCAGCTGTGTTTATCTGACCTAGCAGAAGTCCTCCGATAGCGTTTCAGCAGCATCAGAGATTTTGATGTTCTTATCGAGGGCCTAGTGTGGCTGAGGGCTGCTCGACAACGGGCGCTTCCTGCTCCTCGTAGGTCATTTATTACAGTAGGCTCCAGCAAATGGTGCCGGCCCCGCAGCCTCATCCATCCTCACATCAGACAACATCCCAGATTTCCATTAGGATAAAGAACAAGAGGGCCTCAGTTTACAGCAGATAGGCTCATTTACGCAACATGGCGGTCATTGGTGTCATTAGACAAAATTAAAAGCTTTGTAAAGATTACAGGTGGATTTTTGTTGGTATCATGGTATAATGCTCATATTTTTATTTCTATTTTTTACATGTTTTGTGTACAGAGGATTTCTATTCCTATATCAATTTCTAATTTGTATTTATATACTTATATTCTATTCTGGAATGGGTGCAACCGTAACGCTAATGTTCTTAGTAGTATGACAAATTAAGAAATGACAATAAGAAAGAATCACATCAAAAGAGATTCCACTGTCTTGTGTTTTGGGACTGCACAGTGATTTCTAAATAATTGTAAAACATTCAATTATACATGGAAGAAACCCTGAAAATGGTGAGTCCCTAAAGGTTTGAGACCTTATATCGGGGTTAAGACCAGAAACTGGGAAGGGGTCAGTATGACAACAATCACAAGGAGATAGTGGAGAAAGCTTCCTCGGGTCAAGGGCAGGATCACAGTGGTTCTAGATAATATTGTATCGACGTAGCTGACGTTCATTCTTAGGACTGAATAAGAAAAGTTTGACAGTTTCTGGAACATCTGGATAAACTGCATAGAATCTTACAGATAAGTAACTGCGTAAAAAGATAAACCCACTTAGTTGTGACTCCACTGATCTTGTTCTGTTAGGAATGTGAGGCAGCCAAACTCACTGCTATGTATGTGGTCATTTATTTACATTTGCTGTCATTACAGTCTTTTATCTTAACGTTATGAACCATTATTTATCATTTCCATAATCTTAAAAGGGCTTAATGTACAGATAATTCTTGTCTTAAAATAATTCCACTGGTTCCAGTTGACATGTCACTGTGCAGATGTTCGTACTGTACCTAGTGGGGTACTGTGATAACGGAGAGTGATGAGATAATTGGAAATTCTACTCTCGTTATTTGGTTTGACAAGACGATGGGGACACGAAATTGTATAACCTTTGAGTTTCTTTCAAATAAAAACTTTTAGAAAAATAATCCAATAATTGTAAATACATGAGGATCTATTCATAATGTAGTAAAAGTCTCCTGACAGGAAGCTTTCGGTTCCATCCCCCCAGTCACTAAACGGTGTTCTGTCCACCGAAATTGCGACTGTAACTTTATCACGTTTGTGCCCAGTCAATGATAAATTACACTCAGGTTAACACAAAAAGTCAAAGAAGATGCTCCATATTTCACAGAACATCCATACATTCCATCCATCCATCAGGGAACAAACCTAAATCTGCTGATGCAGCCATTCTGGCACAGGGGGCTCATCTTTAATGTGGGGATCTGAGCGCTGGGAGCAGCCATCAAATGGGGTTTTACATGCTGTCTCAGATGCCTGATAGTGATCTGTTTGGATCCCCCACTGTCTTTGCAAGTGACAGATAACGGGTGTTAGGGTGACTCCTTGGTGAAGCGGACTGTCAAGTACCACCGATGTCGTCGATGGGAAAACAGCGCAGCGGGATCGCAGCCACGTGTGGAAACTGTGTGAGGCTGACTGACCTGCTTTGACGTGAAAAGGCCGCTCCAGCAGAAAAACCGTCTGTTTCCAGTGGGTCTTCGGGACCTGAGGACCCGTGGAGAACATCACCTGCAACAGTAGCATGGGATGAAAAAACAGCAATTCCAACGAACACACCTCTCAAAATCTCACTTTGAAACCAGAAAAAAGGTGAACTTTAAAACAGGAAATCTTTATAGGTTCCTGATTATTAGGATTAAAATAAAGCTCATCTTCTATTTCATGTTTTTCTTTGTTACAGTTCTGCGTGTCACATCTATTTGTCAACTCTTCAAACTGTGCTGTATTTAACGCTGAAACAGATAATCTCCTGTTACATTGTTCCATTCGTGAAGCCCAGAAATGGAAATTTATGAGAGCGTAGATAGAATGCAGTTAAAGGCTGAGGTATGGAGGGGACGTGCAATCAAAAGGCATAACGGTGTTGCTCTCAAAGCTTGGCTTGGGCTGTTCCAAACCGCTGCCTCTGCTGGGTAAATGCTTATATCAGCAGTTGGAAAAGACGTCCGTTGATTGCTGGCAGCCGCCTTAGGGAGGAGGAACACGCTAAAGTGTGAGCATAATTGAGTTTCCGTTAAATGGCCTGGTTGTTGCCGCTGCTGCTTACCTTGGTGCTGCAGCCTTTGTCAAAGAAAACGTCAAAGTAGCCGACAATCGCCTGGAATGAAATATGAGGGGCGTGTTAGAAGGTGACAGTACATTAAACCCCTGGATTTGTTTGAGGTAAAACAGTGTCGGTAAATCTCAGTAAAATGATCAGTTTAATAGGATTCAAAAATTGCTGTATGCATTTAGAAGTAAAAAACAATTTGCAAACCCCTTAACCTTCATTCAGCTATAGTAGGTCATGATAAGACAGCATTTCCTTTAAAATCAGCCTGATTTCTAGTAAAGGCTGAGTCAACAACTGCCCCCACGTGCTCGTGTTCACCTCATGGGACACTTGTCAAAGAAATAAATTATGAGACAGCCATGACGAAAAACTGCTGATGCTCAAGGAAAAATATACAGTTTAGCGCGTGAAATTAACAGTAGGTGGCTATTTGGGCAGCAGAGTTGTGACTTTAATAAGATACAATCAGTGGTTTAGGCCAGACTGGCGTGATTTAGTTAGATTATATCAAAAGGGAAGAAAATAGGATGTGTGCTATTAATATAAAATGTTTAATATTCTTGTTACATAGAACAAGTTCCAAAGTTTCCCCCTTTTTAACCACGCTGTAGTTACCTACCAATGCAATTAAGCGAAGGCTAAATCATCCACTTAAACAAAAGAACCACGTTACTCCGGTTAGCAGAGGTAAAAACCAACCCCCAGGGTTGTTTTCATCACACTACTCCCCCCACTGGAGAAAGAGAGGCACTCTATCAATCTCATGCGTGCGCTTGTAGTGGCAATGATGCAGAACTAATAGCTTTTAATCCTGACGCAGCTGACAACTTGGAGGCCAGCTCTCTGAGACAAAGAAGCCAAATCGATGTAGAAGAGGGAGGAAGAGGGAAACAGCAGGATAGTAGAAGGGACAGGAAGATAAAGGAGGACAAGATTGTGAGAGGAAAACCGGCAGACGGAAGATGAAGTTAGGAAAGCAGGTGAAAAAGAAGGAAAAGCTGAAACATCATGTAAAAGCCAAGGAAGGGTTTCTTATTTACAGCATTTTTAGAAAAAATACTTTTGTATAAATCAGTGCAACATCTGTTCGCCACGTTTGTTCACTCCTAACGGACAAACCACACAGAGCGATAGACATGTGCCAGCATGTGTTCAATGCACGCCTCACACCGAGGCTTCAATCAACCTTTATCGACTCCGACAGGCACGGGCGGTACCGACGGCTCCCAGCTAAACTGCCAAAAAAGAACCCAGAGTGGATAAAAGAGCATGTCAACCAAATGCAATTATGGCTTTTAATGAATGCTACCGAGACGCTCGGTGCTGAGGTAATTAGGAAATTAGCTGTAATTACTCGTCAGGCAGAGCGGATTCACCTAGTTCAGGCGGAGAGTCACAGATCATATTCACCGCGCCTCGCTGGTGACGGAGACTCGTAAACTAGATTTATTGTCACTGCGTTGGGCGTCTTTCACTTGGCAGTAGGATGAGCAATTTAAATGAAAGGAAAACTTCCTGCTGCATGTACAGTATTTCTCAAAGGAAAACTAAGCTCTTCGTGATGAAAACAAAAGAGTTTGTGAAGTGTTCAACAATAAAAGAACTTAATGACTCCGACCTAACAGCACCTTTTTATAGTAGAAGCTAAAAGTTCATCATGAGTGACAGAGAATGTAAAGTACTCAGCTTTTGGGTCCTTGGTCACAGCCTCTAACAGAGGTCTGTATAAATTATGCAGATCAGAAGTAAAACTATCATGAAGTGCAACCATTTAAGTTTGATAATGTGTTCAGCTCCTGGCAGTGTCATCAGGGATTGTGCTGTTCTGGGCCGCTGGGCTCGTAGCTTATTCACACAGATGGGACAAGATTTCATAATACAGGAAATGCAGCTAATGGTCCTCCTCTATGCACTTCCCTTTGGGCATTTTAAAATGTAAATATTCTTTGCATGGTGGTAAGCATCAACTTTTCCTTCTTTTAACAGAGATTTCTCACCACCTGTTAGCCTTCCATCATTGTTCTCTTCTCAGAGTATACATTTGTCTGCCGCACCCCTTTTACAAATACTGTAGGAAAGAATGTTGTTGGTTTTCCTCACAGCTAATAAACAAATGAATTAATCAATGAATGCATCGTTTGGTAGCCTTACAACAACTATTACTAATAATAACAATATTTCCACAATGATTTTCAGCCTAAAATGATTTGTAAAACTTTTTTAAACCAATAATGTCTCTGTGTGACAATCTACAAATGAACATTAATAATCACATACACGTTATAAATACATATAAATCAATTACAGCTTTTCTAGCAGTAGGCAGTGAAGTGTTCACAAAGAACTGGAGGACTGAGAATGAGAAAGAAGAAAGAATGGGGAAAAGAACGGGTTTGAGTTAAAACACAAGCAAACACAAAAACACAGGACATTTGAGAATGAGTGCTTTTCATTTTCATCAGCGTTTCAGCCTTGGGCCCAGCCTCTGTCGGTGATAAGTGATGATAGGGGGCTCTGTGACGGCCCACGGAGGAGGCGCCGTTACACCGCAGTTCTCCGGCCCCCATTCTCCGGCTAGAGCAGGGGGAAAATTAATAATTATCATCGTGGATAACACCAACAGGGAGCAATTCATCATTGCTCCCCTTTTGCCCGACTGTGTGTCAACGAGCCGCGTGGCCCGGCCAGATACTATTATACAATGGTGGGGGAGGAGGAGGGAAAGGGGAGGCATCGTATAGGAGGAAGGGAGGGACGGGGGGGTGGGGGGGGGACGAGGGCTAATGCGCTTTTGATGGTGTTTATCCAGGCGTGGAAGCTTCAAGCACGACCACCTCACTGGCAGCTTGGTGTGAATTTCCCCCTCCTCAACCCCCCCATCACTCATCTCTGACTGCTGCCACTCCGGAGAGGTGGAGAACTGTCATCATCAGCTGCAGCCACCGTTCCACGCCCGTGACACCTCAAATGCAACTGTAAACGTAAACGGGGATCGCTTTTTCCCTCTTATCTTACAATCAAACATACGGGAAACTTTTTGTATTCAACTTTCTAATTTTGAGCAAACGCTGAGCACATTCATCAGTGTTGAAGCTCCACAAGAAGCAGCAACCGTCTGCAAGTTCCAAATGACAAACCGCAAATGTGTTGCCGTGCAGGCATCATTAACCGGCACAACTGTTACTGGGAGAGGGACTAATTGGGTCTTTTACTACCTTTGGTTACTTTTCTGAAGGTTGCTAGTAGACTCTTCATTTAAGTTCCAGCTTATAGACCCAAGTGATTGATTCACGCTTGAGACGCAGCTGTCAATCATGATCTTTGTGACGAGTGAGCAGAAGCTTCAGTATCAGACAACAGATCAGGCTATAAAAGCAATAGAGCATTTGAAGCAAGAGGAAAAATATGAATGCAGCTTATTAACTGACTCAATAATTTATCCATACAGCCATGTTATGCATTTGTCTTTGTCCAGCCATGGAAGACCAGATGCAGCATGGAGTCTCTGATCTTTTAGAAACTGGATCTTTGTGAATTTACCCACCACTCATTTATAATAAGGGTGTTGGGTCCCAGCACTCACCAGACAGCTCACCAGTCCATCATAGGTCAAACACCACTTACACTCACACCTAGCGGCAATTTAATGTGCATGCGATTAAACTGGAAAAGAGAAAAATCTTGAACTGATTTCATATGTTTCAACAATATCAATGGCTTATATAGGATAAAAACTATTTTACTAAAGCTGCATACCAACAACTAAACGCAACAAATAAAGTAGTGCCGTCCGGGCAAATCTTCTAGTGTGTTGACAATGAAAATGTCAATTTAAAAGCTGTCGATACAGTTCTCGTTGACAGTTAGCTGATAACCCACCCCTGAATACTAAGCACTGTGCTTCCGTCACACTCGTGAGAATTAAAGAGTGGGTTTTTCCATGAACTTCTCCCTTCTTGGCGTGTTGAAAATCGCCCTTGAAGTTGAAGAGTGCTGCCCTGTCAGTCCAGAAGGCCGTTCTCTGCCTCCACAGAATGTAAATTTGATGGAGGGTAGGTGAGAGATGGATTGCGGAGACCGCGTTCTCTGTACGCTACAGTAGCTACATCAGCAGAGGTGTTAAAATTAATTACAGGCAGAATGTATTCTGCTCTGCCTGTGTCGCACTATAATTGTGCGTCCCTTTTCCGTTCTTCAGGTAAATTTTACCAGGTGAAACCAGGGCTGCGACTAAAAACGCGGTAATTAAAATGACATGGGCAAATTTCTGCCGCAGGTTTTAATATAAGTGTGTCTCCTGTTTGTGGCTTTATTGTTTGTGAAGGCGAAACATTCTAAACAGCACACGTGACATGTAAAAAGTGCAGCGAGAATTTGTTGTGCGTGTGAATGGCACAGACTCGGGGGTTGTGCTGTTCATTTAATGCAAGGTTAGGCAGGCTGAGCTGATGAATGGACTGTCGACAGGAGAACAAAAGCAGGCGCTCCATCACAGGATAGGAGCTCTCCCTCACCAATCCACACCACGCGCCCATGAACCCTTTATGCCATCTAACTATAACTTCTACTAGGGAGCTCCAGCCAGTACTCAGTGCAGAGCACCAGCTTTCTGCGGCAGTGTTTTGCTCCACCTCAGTTGAAGACGGACTCCACTAATTCTGCATCGCAGCTTGACGTAAGAGAATGAAACAGAAAAAAGAAAAATTACACCTGTGTAGTGTTTGATCGCATCATTTATCTCACAGTGGCAGAACACTAACATGACTAGACTCCTGGCCCAGAAATAGACACTGGATGTTTTCAATTACAGAGCAGAAAAGACAGGAAAAATGAGAGGATGTTTACAAATCCCATTAAATTCCCCAGCCTTTCCCAGGGAGCGCGGGCTAGATAATAAGGCCCTATTGATTATCCATTGAACCAATATGCCAGACAGTGCAGTAACACTGCAGCACAACACAAAGCTGCTGCAACACAATGAGCTTTATTCCTAGAGACACATCTCTTCACACAAAGCATCCGAGCCTGCAGCATTGACACCCTTATGAAGGCATCGGGTAACTGAAGATGTCTTAGAGGGAGGGAAAAGTTGCTCGGCCAGTGGAGATGGTCCTGCTGAAGTGGGTGACAGTCAGCACCCCACAAAATACACTTCCTATGCTCTGGTGCCTGCTTCTACAGTTCTTCAAAACACACACTTACAATTTTATCTGCACACCTAAAGGAACATTTTAGGGAAGTTATCTCATGTTCTTTTTCTTAAAAACTGAATACACTTAAAAGTGGTTGATTAATTATAATGTGTTTAAAATGATGTATGCAAGTTTGCTGATAGGAATAATAAAGAATTATTAAACAACACTAAGCATGAATTACACGTCAACGTGATTGAGGGTGAACTGCATCAGTTGATGCCACATGATGTACCGGTACTGTTTGTGTATCAGACTGTCTAGTGAGATTTAGTGACACGTATCACATCAGTTCCAGACCAGATGTGCACTGCTCTGACAAGAGGTGCACAGCACAGACTGTGTGAGGTGTGTATGCATTTGTCTTCAAGTGAGTGTGTTTGAGAAACAGTAAACATGGCAAGCAATCTAAACATTCACTGTCTTCTGACATGTAATTCAATGTCATATGCTGCTTTCATTTCATTTGAGATGCTTTAAACATCCATCTGACAGACAACCTCTTAAATATGAAACCATAGTCTGTCAGGAAGAGCACATGGATGCTGCTGCTGTTTGTGAGGCCTCTCTGTAAAACCATGCATCTCATACTGGGAATGACAGTTCATGGGAGAGCTTTTTACACGTGTTTTGGTTTTTAATACGTAAAACCAATTATGTTCTTAAAGATAAGCCCGCCTAGTGTAGGTAATTAAGCCCTTCTTTCAAGGGCTGTACATGATCATGATCGCTATAATGATGGTTGAAGAATACAAGGAAGACTGATTTTCAGGCTGCAGGTGTGGAAGAGGATAGTGTGTGTACTTACTGTGCATTCTGTGGTGTTTGTTATCTTCAAGCTAAAATCTGATGTGAACTCCAGCTCAGAGAGACGCACTCTGTTACAGTCAATTGTCTGTAGAAAGTAAAAAAATAAAAATAAATATGTACAGGAAGTAAGACAATTCAACATACATGAATCACTGATTCACTGAAAGTGAATTTGAATTACGTACAGTATTTATGTATCTCCTCGTTAAATGTTTTTCTTTCACAGGCACCAAACACATGACAAAGTATAATTTAAAATATATTAGCTTAAAACCTTGGACAGCTGGTTAACAAAATCCAACATTGGTACAAAAGTAGCAACTAGTTGTAGCTAATATTATGCTAATACTTTCAATCTCATACCAAGTGGGTCATGCAGGGTAACCACCTTACCTGCTAATTTAAGCATGTTTTGCAAATATATTTATCACTGGCAGATTGACGTGTGAATATTATGTATGTTTAACTTTTAACAAAAGCTGAGTCTTTTTAAACTTCTAAAGTGTGTGCTAAACACATTTGTTTTGCAAGAATTTATAATTTCACGAAAAGGCCACTCAATTTTATGGAATAGCAGCCAGACTTAATGGAATACTATTGGATCGTATCAACGGGAGGCAATAGATGATAGCCCATGTAATTTGTGCAAAGGCTCTGTCTATTTGTCACTGGAGGGAAGAAACTATTGATTAGAGGATTCAAATTCCATTATGTCAACTTCTGCCCTCATTCATCACATCCACAGCAGAGAAGACGCTGTGAAGCAATCAGGCCACCCTGCAAAGAAATACACACTTCTCTGAGAGGCACGAAGGACCATAGTGTCTACACACACAGACTCGGAACTAGAATCTCGGCTCTTGTTTGCTTAATGTTAAGAGAATGTGTGTTTTTCCCCATGAGCCCAGTGAAAGCTCATCTATCCATCAGGTCCTAAGTAGAAGGAAGTTTCCTTAAAAATAACTAAGACGAGCCTCAAACAGTTCGATCCCAACATTTATGCTCCCTTCCACAGCACACCCCTGATGTCCTTCTATCTACAGCTTCAGCAGCACACTTCCTAAAAACTTAATTTGTCCTATTTGCTGCTTCAGAGATCTTTGCACACTAGGATCATGCTGATGCAGCACTTCATCTATCTTGGGCTCCCTTCTGTGTCTCATATTGGGGGTTATAGGGGAGGGTCTCCTCCCTCTTTTACACTGATGCACCTGATTCCAGCCAATGCTGGCTAGCAGGAAGTAATAAGAGCTTCCACTGAAGTCACGTCATAGGAGTTGCCAGTGTGAGACGCTCACTCATGCTACTCAAGATGACCGGGGTTACGCAAGTAACCTAAAGTCTTGTCAAACATCAAACACATCAAGCGTGTGGTCATCTACAGATGACAAATCTGTACTGCTACTCCTTTAACTACAGTTTCATTATCTTTAGTTGTGGAAGAATTTAAAATTGTGCATTTCATTTGAGAAAACCGAATAATAATAAAATGTGTCACTGAGAGAAACAGGCTGTTTTCTTCAGTCCACCTGATGATAATTGTCTCATTCCCACTAATGCATCTATTCCATTGTCCAGGAAAGCAGAACATCAATCCAGCTCTGATGTCACAGAAAGAAGACGAGCTGAAGCCCTTAAGCTTGGAACTAAAGTGGTTTGGACAACACAGGAGCTTAGTGTGATGCCAATTATGTGGGCAGGTAGTTCTTAAACAGAGTGGTTTCCAACAGTTAACAGTGTTTATCTTGTATGTCGTCTTCTGGGTAATGATTATTATTCTGTATTCTACAGCCTTGTTTGAACCCTTACAGTTACATTTTTAAAAGTAATTTCTCCAACATCTACATACAGTAAGTAAACAATGTCTACGAAAACACATTAATTATAGAAAGCCATGTCGAACCTGTATGACTGTAGGTTCAGATATGAGTGTGTCAGCCTTCAACACTTCCACCACAGCCTCTGCCACCACAGCCGTCTTCATGCACGCCATATCGAAGCCGTACACATCCTCCCAGAATGCAATGCGGTCCTGGTGTCTGTCTATGTCTCCAACTGCCGCTAGGCTGATGTTGCAGAGATCTGGATACACTAACGAAGGAGAACAAAAGACAACTCTCAAAACAAATAACCCAGGAAAAAACAGGAGTCAGACAGACATTAACCTCCAAAAGAAAGGAGATAAAAACAGGAAGATGTCCAGTGTGTCACGCAGACCAATTAAAATTTTTTCTTTACTTGTTAGTTTACAGCATCGCCATTTCTTTTAAAACCTGTTTGTCTAATTTTTATTGACTAAACACCTTCTGAGAAATTCTTTTTTTGCTTTTTTCAAGCAAGTTCATTGTTATTATTACTGTCAAAGTAAAGAAACGGGCAAATCTCACTCCCATAATTCTTACTGCTGAGGTCAAAGACAAACCTTAAATTAAATTTATTGCAAATTTAATCAGAGATGGCTTTCGCATCTTGTGGGTGTGGTGCTTTACATCAATTTCATAAGGCTGCTGTAATGACTGTATCCATCACGCACTTTTAAAAAGATGGCTGATGAAATTGTGTCCTACTTTGGATTAGACTTTACGATCCATACAACACATGGCAAAGGTATGCAGAAGGTGTTTTAAATGGTGGACATCCTGTGTAAATTACAGCAAAAAATTTAAGCTCACGTTTATTAAAACAATGACGTTTCGTGATAATGAAAGGGAAATTACACTGGCCTTAAACTAATGTATTATTCAATAAGAAATAGATTCTGAATTACAGTGGAATTGAGCACTTTTGTTTCATGGCCAGAGCAGATCTACACATCCACGGCTGAGCATCTCGCAGAAAAGTGGCTTTGAATTGAGTTGCTACCACATTACATAACAGTGGTGATTGAATTAACATTATTCCTGATTAAAATGACCATTAAACACGAGTGCTAACATTGTTTCATACATAGCTTCACTTATATAGATATTATACTTGGTGATTAGGTCAGAGCATGGATGCTCGAAGCCTCCGTATCCCCACTGAGAAGAACATTAGCTAATGCTGAAGCCTTGGGCCTGAGCTAAACTTTAGAACACAACTCTGTGGATGAAAAAATATTTTTTTTCTCTGTTCTTTGCATTCTTGCTCTGATCCAGAGAAAACAAGCTTGTGGATATCCTTTGTTTGGTGGTACTTCCTGAAACAAACAGTGAAATAAATGAAACCTACATTCTCGCTGCAGCTGAACCAACCAAGTCCAAAAGAACAGTGTCCTACAGGGTGTACAGTCTATTTATTCCATCGAGCATACATGTAGATGCTCAGTCTTATATAACCTTCGACACATCAGACCATAAACTGAGTGAATGGATGGTGACAGCTTAGTGATGGGCAACTCATGGCCTCTCATTATTAGCCAGAGCCTTCGTGTGACCCTGCGAGTGTCATCATGCCTAACGACTGTGCACATGCATATTTACACACACAAACAGAAGATTTGTCATTTCATCATTCTCTGATTAGTGAAGCGAGCAGGTAATTACGAGGGCCAGGTAAAAGGAGGGGGCAGGGGTGCTGATTGGTCATAATCGCGATTGTCACCGTTTGAGCGGTGCATTAAAAAAGAGAGAGGGCAGGGAAGAGGGAGATATAGAAGGAGAAGAAGGGGGAGTTGTGTGAGGGAAGGGCAGAAAGGGGGGTATACACACAGGCGTTCACAGATTCATGGCTTTGACATCTGCGTCCTTCTCGACTCACTGCTCAGAGCCCGTTTGTCATGCCCCCCTCCACCACCACCTTCCTGCTTTTGCCATCTCCCTATTGGTCAGCTCTGAAAAAGGGAGAGAGAGTTTGGGAGGGGGCACAGGGAAAAAACAGATCCCTTTTCCCTGGACGTTCTGCAGTGCGAGGCATGCAGGGACACATTTAAGGATGAAGCGGGGGTTAATGTAGTGGGGAGAATGACGGAGCCGCTGTAACTTTCTAGTAATGTATCTTAAACACACATAGCAGCAGCAGTGCTGCAGAACCTGACTGGTGCTGTTTACTCACAACTGTGACAACACCAAAAAAAATAGCTTAAGAGAAAGAAACCGCTATAAATGATGGGAAAATATAAGGGTAGAATTGTTCAGAACGGTTTATCTTTGGGGAAAAACACAACTTCATATCGCTGATTCACTCATGTTCAAATTATACTCTTGTACCCCAGATTTCTGCTGACTGACGTCCACAAAGCTGTGATCTTGGTTAGATTCATTTTTTTATGTGTCAGCTGACCCAGTTGAGAGTAGGTGATGTTGGGATCATCATGGTTAAAGGTTCATGACGACGACAGGGCCACCTCTGACCTGTCACTTTCTGCATCGCCCTGTTCACATTTTTGCTTGTCCAACCTCCACTAACAGATTCGTCTCCATACATGCAGCTGCTCTCTCTCTTTCAATGGGCGCGTGCACATACATGCACTCCGAGAAAAATTCCTCATCCAGTCAGTGATTCTTTTGCTGGGTGCAAAACATTCAATGTGGTCAGTGACAAATGTCAGACACAAACGCAAAATAATGCTAATTGCTAATTGTAATGGCTTAAAGTGCAAAAGTAATAAAACCTAAGTTGACATCACTGAAGTCATGATTCTTTAAACAGAATAAGGCAACAAGTTGTTCCACTAAACAGCTTCTCAGTTCTTCATTAACATCAGAGGTTGCGTCTCATAACAGAAGGCTGAAACAGTGAAATCTGGCTTAACAACTCCAACTCATGATTGTTTCATGAATGTATAGTAATGATTTTTAATATTCAAGAGGTAATGTGCATAAAATATCATAGGAAACGTGTTATGATCTGGGGTTGTTCATAAAATTATGTCAGTTGTCTCTCTAAATATGCTGAATAACATTTATTTTCTTCTTTGAGTATTATTTGAGCCAGACTCAGGCAAAAGTAATAAAATCATTTTTCAGCTACAGGCCAATAGCAAGCCTTCTTTTGAGGAAATTATCTGAAAATAATTTGAAAGAAAACTGTAGCAGGGTTTGTGATATCCTGGAGGCGTTTCAGTCGAGCTGTAGATCACACCACAGCACTGCTCCCACTAAAATCCCCTCAGAGTAAAGTCTGATGAGAAAAAAGTTTCATTGAAACAATTACACAGCTCTCCTGAACCCAGCCATTAGCTGCATCACTAGCAGTGTAAACTAAATGAGTAATAATTTCATGAAGCTAAACAAAGACTAAATCAAGATTCCCCCAAAACTAAAAAAAAAATGCCTTTCAATAATTGTGGAAAAAATAAGTCCCTAAATTAAACCTGGTATTCTCTTATTATCTCTTTATTTTAGTATTGAGAGCAAGTGCTTATTTTAGAGTGCAGGTGCTCGACACCTTCTTTTAAAAACTGTGTTAACACAGTTTTTAAAAGAATTTAATTTTAATCTTTATGTTTTTCATATATAAAGGATAATTCTGGGATGGTTTGATTTCATCACCATATTACTGAGTATTGATTTTTTTTTTTAATCAAGCCTTTTATTTATCTGTGTCTGAAATTTTTGTATCTGATGCAATTAGTGCTGGAGGTCTTGAATGAAAAGCACTGTACAAATAAGGTCTACCATTATTATTAGTAGCAGTAGTCATGGTTTGTGTGAAGGAGGTAATTTGACCTACCAGAGCCACTGTCAGACAGGTAAAGGTCTCTTGCGTACAGGACAGAATCCAACATGGACTCAAAGAGCAAGAAGTAACCCTAGAAAGAGATCATTTATATTAGTACAAACCTATGGACCAAAAGACAAAAGTGCAATAATATACAGGCCCGTCTGTGTCTTTAATGTTTTAAAGCTGAAACTGAGAGGCTGTGAGGAGAAGACTATACAACCACTGGACAATTCAATTACCTTTTAATCTACTACGGTGAAAATCTGAATTACCGGTGCTGTCAAGTGATGCTGCCACGTGGTCAGCATCCAAAGGTGCGACCGAGAAGTGACCTCCTGTTCTGCACCAGTAGGCGGCACATTAACCATAGTATTAATCCATTAATGCTGAAATTGAGTTTTGTCAACATGATGTTGGATTCAACCAGAGTGGCAGATACTGCTGACAAATGGCTTTTTGCTACCGGCTAACTCCGCAACCAGCGAATCAGCCAGTCATGCAAGCTGCTGGTGCTTTGAATGTGGTTTATTTGAGGTTAATATTTGCATGGGTTACACCCCAAACATATGGGATGGAGTATTTCCATCTGGGATAAGGAGGCGGTGAAAAAGTGCATGTTTGTTTTACGGAAGCGGATAAACCACATCTGTTCACTCAAAGCTGTCACGATGTTGAGTGACTGCTGCACAAACAAACGAATTCAGAAATCTGTACAAGAACATGGAATCAACTTTCTTGCCTCGGTTTTGATTTTTGATACTCTTGTTTGTGTACATGATCGATTTTAGTTTAGTGCAAAAGCCCAATTTATGAGCAAATGGAAGAAGCCCTGAAAGGAAGTGAATGTTTAATTAGCAGACTAATGCTTTAAAATGTATTGTACAAACATTAAAGAGTTTCCATAGTCATTCACTTCAAATGAAATAGAGCTTGATGCATGTGAGAACAAGAACTGAAGTGTTAGGATGACGGGGGAAAAGGAACATCCAATAAGTATCAAGGTACTAGAGGATAAAAGGAGAAGGGAACATGATGGAAAGAAAAAGGGGAAGACTTAGACAGGGTGGTGCAGTGACAATAGTGATTTATTTAAATAAGCGTCTTATTATTCAAACAAACTCAACCTTTCCTGGCAGAGAGAGAGAGAGGAGCAGAGCAAGGCCTCACCAGGAAGGAAACAGCCTTGATTTATAACTTTGACTCCACTCTTGTCACCATCTCTGTCACAGGCCACAGCTGATAATAACAACAACGATGAAGCAGATATACCTGACTCATCCACTACAGGTGATTAATGAAACTTACTGTTTATCAACCGTGGTCCGGTCCCAGGCCTAAGCCAGGTCTGCTCGTTGTTGTGGTCTAGCTGATATCCTCAGGGGGGACGGCCATTTTTTAAAACTCGCACAATGAATACAGAGGCCTCGTAATTTAGATCCCAATTTCACGGGACGCCGATTCACTTGAAGGAAAAGGGACATTGGACAGAGCAGGATGCCTGAAAGCAGTCACGCTTTACCTATATGGTCAACAAACCTAAATTGTTGCCCCTTTTGCTACCTTCCAGCAGAGACCTCCCGGCTGTAAGCACCAAACCACTTCTGCAACGCTGTTGACCCCAAACGAGAAAACTTGAAATTCTGTTCCATGAAAACCTGAGTGCATGTTGCCACTGTTCAGTTCTCCGCACAGATTTTTATTTCAGTAAAACTGAAGGGGAAAAGTCAAAAGCTGCCATGTGCTTTATCATTGTCCTGACAATAAAATGCACAATCATGCACGCCCCTCAGCATCTACGTGGAGTGCAGCTAGACCGCCCTCCAACACTGCTAATAACTCAACAGGAGGCGTTTCTCAATTAAGGAAATTTGTCCCAATGCCGATTGACTGCAAATCTCCATCCTTTCCCTTTTTTAGAATGCTTAAAAACCAAGGTCAGCCATCCACCGTGGGTCCTCCCTGTGGAGGCAGTGAGCAATACTTTATGGGCTTTGGTCACATTTACACCTCGACTTGATGTATCTGCCATCCCTGATATGTTGGTAGATCAATAAACTTGTGTCAATGTGGATTAATGCTAGTTTTAGACTTGTTTTTACAGTTTCCGTTTGCAAGATGAACTAAAGTAAAGACACACCTAGAACACATGACCCTTCCTCCTTCTTCATCAGATGTGATCATTTATCTTTTTTTAATCATTTATGTTAAGGAAAACATGATTGAATGACAACACGGGGTTGATTTACGATCTTTTCTGATTCCATTTTCACTAACTGACTAATCTGTCTTGACCTGTCTTGGCTGGCGGAGGTGTTCGTCACCTCTGCCTACCTGTTTCTTTAGTGTCAGTCAGCCAGGCTGGTGCCAGCAGTACAGCCACTGAGCATTTCCATCAAAGGGACTAATGAAAACCTAATGAGAATGGGCTTGAGCAGCTTACATGCATTAACAAAATTAGCATATAAAGCACATTCCCATGGGTGCCCTAACGTGCAAACACACCTACACATGTGCCACTGACGAACATCAAACCAAAGCATCAGACAGTTTTAACACCCCTCCAGTTTTTGGTGCTTAAAAAGGCTCACTGTGATAGATTAGATTTGTCTCCTTCATTTGATTTGATTTCTACATCAATCCATCCAATCAAAGAGTGAGTGGCTGTCTTAGCTTTATTTTGGGGTTGTTTTTTAAAATATAAATTTGTTTAGTTTCCTCTCTTTGTCCTCGTGCAAGTTCCAGTAGCAGACAGAATTAGCTTAATTTCCATATACAGACACATAAATTAGGATGATGTCTCTCCAACAGTATGCACTATAGCAACAAGGTTATTAGAAACAGGGTCTTCTTGTGTTTTAAAGAAACCATCATCATTTACGTGGACTTTCACATTACGGACACAAAAATATAAGGGAATTGTCATGTTTGCAACATTCTTAACTTTGGACAGTGTCCCCTGTCTCTCCAGCAACCTCGACAATCCTGATCAAACTTTTCCCAGCAGCAGATTCACAACTGAGCACCACATATAAACCGTTCAAGCACGGCTCTTTTAAAAAGAAATCTGAGTGTTTCTGATTAAACCGGAATTAACTTCTTTGTTAACGTCTGTACTGAAAGAGAAGACAATTTTGTTAAATGAGAATTGGGGTAAAAAAACACTTTTTCTGGGTAACTACAGCCAATAAATCCTCATTAGAACAGCGACACACACGTGGCACTCCCTGTGCGTGTGTATGTGTGTAAGTTTGACTGACAGCCACACTGAAGGACAGGATGACTGATGACTGCTGCCTACTTCTTGAACAGGTGAGACACTCAGCGCTGATAATGAGGCTAAAGAGAAAGGGCTGCCATTCATTTGACTTTACACTTTAACCACGCACAATGATCAGGAGCACTGTACAGGTGGCAGCTTCAAACTCTGTTTACATCAAGGAACTGTCAGAGCGCTGAGTTTAACAAAGTCTGTTACAACAGAGTTCAAAGGGACATTTCTATATGCGCCAGCTTGCTTTCATATTATAATGATGGAACGCTCACCGCTTCTGAAAGTTTCTGATGTCAAAACTTTCTGATCTGCAACAAGGTCACTATTGTAAGTAAGTGACCTAAGTAATTATATCAGAAACTGCATATTCCAGCATTGTCACAGTTACCTTAAGTGTATGTCTTATATAACAAATGAAGCCTATTTCCTTGTGAGTTGCTGCTTTCCTTCCCAAAGTGCATCAAAGTAATAGACCTTGCAGTGATTCTTTATTTAGCCTTTGGGAAACTGGGACCTTCTCCATCTCAACAGCCCTTAACCTCCCTTGTCTTATCTTCTCTGGAGTGTTTGTTTTCTCCATGTGTTGAGCACCGATCAATGTTGTGACTTATGAAATGACAGGAGTCCCGCAACCGGCAGTCTCTCAAACACTGGCAAAGCAGAGAGACTCCCATTTGTGCCCTTCCACAGCACCAGTGATAAACCACATTCATCACCCATCTCTGTCTATTAGCCCCCCAACTACTGTCCATCTGCTCGGTCCAACTACTGACAGATGGAGTTCAGTGATATAATCAATGGTTACTCTTTTAAAATAGCCTCAATGATCAAATAAGTTGCTCACAAATATGATTTAATGAGAAAAATAAAGTATGGTTTGATACTAAATGAATAGTGTGGTACCAGTAGGACCTCTTTAAACCATAGTCACACGTATTCTCCTGCACCTCTCACTCTCAGGGAATGGGTCTCTTGTTCTCTCGGCTGGATAAATAATGGTGAATCTTAGTGACGTGAACCACACACCACAAGTTAGTTGTAGTGAAAGAGAGTTGAGCTGGTCAGTCTTTTTCCAACCCATGGTCATAATCAATTAAAACATTATTTAGTCAAGACCAAAGATGCCAATCTGTACAGCAGCTAACCTATGAGCCCATATGAGATAAGGCCCAGCATATTTAGTGACATATTTAGGTCAAGCCAGAGGTTTTTAATATTACAGCTCACCAAAATCTTCTAAACAGGAGAAAGAGGCTCACTGCATCATGTTATTGAAAGCATTTCTTTGCAGATACCTAAAACTGCATTAGTGGTAATTAGAGAGTGAAAAAAGACTCAATAGCTGTTTTTAAGAGCTTTAACAAAGAAAAGCTACAAAATGTTTTAGTGAGAATGAATTTCTTTAGAGGTTGGGATCTGGTAGATAAAGCATATAAAGAGTGATTGATACAAAATAAAACGTTTGTTTAGAAGAGTCATTTTCTATTTTTGTTTCAATGAATGAATTCAAATCCAATAGTACAAGAAATAAAAACCACTCTCAGGACTTTACGCTGGAAGCAAATCAATTTCAGTTTATTGAAGATCAAACCATCTAAACTGGCCAGAAAGTCAGCTCCTGTGACAAATGCTCTCCCATTTCAGACAGGCAGACTTTTGAATTTCTCTCAGTCTGAGAAATACTTCTCATCACTAGGATGAGAGGTGATGAGAGATTTTTTGGATTTATTAGTGTTCTAGGAGCTCGAGTCATCAGAGATTACATCCCCTATCCCTCACCAGTGCACCAGCACATCAACCACCCCATTTCAATTTCGCTCATGAGAGGATGGGAGGGCTCTGCCTGGTGACCCCTGCTCGTGACCCTGGGGTTCAGGATGGATAGAGGAGGTGCAGCAGGGACAGATACGGGATGCTCATGAATTATGGATGACTTCAGCAGAGCAGTCAACTTTGGCCGGCCAGTCTATATCGCCACAGAGAATCTCCCTGATAAATGGCCATCAAAGAGAGGGAAGACAGCTCTTCCTGTTTTGGTATTCACAGGAGCTCATGGTCAAGTTTGGTGATGGTTACACCACGTTAACATGTGCAATGAAGCTACGGGCAACCAACAATCTGCCGTCTCATTACAGTATATCAAATATACCCCAATGTAACATCAGTTTTAGTTAGTTTAGTTAAAAGTTCAAAAGAAGCAACATGACAATGTGAAAGAGAAATGCCGAAACAGAGAGTCAGTGCAACAAAGAGATTAGATGGTCTACACCGGGAAAAGTGGGACAACAGGCTGGTTATTCAAAAGTAAAAGAAGAAGACGGACATTTACAGCCAATAACAGGACTTTAATGCTCTTACCATCCATTCTGAGATGATGATGTCAACCTTCTCCACAGGAAGTGTAATGTCTTCTATGCGGCCTTTGATCAGGGTGATCTTATCTTCTAGCTTGTTTGACCTGGGTGTAACACGTGAAAAGGCAGATGAAAAAATGGTTAAAATGACCTCCTCCAAGGAGGTTATGTGATGACCGGCGTTGTTATTGCTAGTAAAAAAAAACATACAGTATATAAAATAACTTAAGAATGAATTTTAATAAGATTTTCAGGAATCATTGATCATGGACCAAGGAACAGAAGATTATATTTTGGTGATGTTTTTGGATTCCAAAGGGACTTTGACCTTTGGCTTTAATCACAAAGCAAGCTACTATGTTGCGTAACCTTGTATTACTCCTGCCTATGTATTTACTCCAGTATACTAGAAGTGTAAGGCACGATATCTGGGGATACAAACAGCTTTGTTTTTGCAGTTCTTCTTGTCAAGTGTTTTTTTCTGTTCTGAAGAAGGCTGAGCAGACATCAGTCTAATACGGTTCTATCCTGGCTTGTCCTGTGAGTGTATAAGGGAGAAAATGCAAGTGTGAGCCTACTGAGGTGTCAGGCTCAGCTTTGGACTGTTGGAGTAGTGCTTGCGTTTAAACGAGTCTTGCTTTGAGACTGGCCAGTCTGGGTATCAATCTCTGTGAATATTCCATTATCATGACAGCTAATGTTAGAGAGGACAGAACAATTACTCACAGAGGCCCAGTGAGCATTTCTGTGGCAGTGATCCTTATCTTGAACTGTCTCTCCCCTCTCTGCTGCTCTGCTATCACCTGCTCCCAGAACACAACACCCCCCCACCCCTTGCACCTTTCACAAGAAGGAAACACTGTACCGGTAATCTCATTATTGGGGTAATTTAGAGGACAATGTCAGGACTCTGGGGAAAGATCTGTATAGCTTTGTAACTGTGTGTGCGTGTATGTGCGTGTGTGTGTGCTTGAAAAAGATAGAGAAAGAATAAGGAGGTGCGGAAGGCAGAAAAAGTATTTAAACCCATAAATCTTTGCTTTTTTTCATTTCTTAAAAGGATGACAGACACAAACGAGTACATTTACACATTGTTCTGAATTCTCAAACCCAATAATTTCACCTGACCTTCGAAAGAATGAGTTTCAACCATCTTGTTGATTTCCACTTTGTTACAATTCAAAGCACTCTATTGGATAATCCATCAATTGAGCTATTTAAAAAAAAAACGTATTTGGCCATTATCCATTAAGGAAGTGACTGTGAAGGAAGGAAGTCACATCTAGCTTTTCATTTAAACTTTGCCGATGGAGTGGAGACAGGAGATGGATGCTCCTGCTTAACCAACAGGAGCCACTTTAATTACAGCCCTGATATTAACGTTGAGGGGAAGTGACACACAAAGGCCAGCTGCATACACACACACACACACACACACACACACACACACACACACACACACACACACACACCAAAATGAGCTTCACAACGTAAGACAGCCAAAGAATTAATGGCACCCTGAAACCATGTAGGTTTCAAAATATGTGACTTTTTTGCTGCATACGCATCAGAGTCTTTAGTTCCTCCTGCAAAATTTTCAGTTCTTGGGAACTTGTGACGGAGCTTGCATGCTAACACACACTCCAACAGCGGGTCAGTGGGCTGTAAAATTAAAAATGTCCTTTTTTTTCCAGCAAACCCCATTGTTTTGCTTATAAGACACTCACTTGCATAATGGTGGCAATAGCACTTATAATGGCCCTTAAGTCAAAAATGCATTTTAGAGGCAGGGGTGTGATGAAATGAGTGCTGCAGGTAAATATACAGAGCAGAAGCTCTGGTGGAGGTAAATGACTCCACTCTGAAAAACTGGGAGCACGTGACACTGAAAAATTGAAGTGAGGATCATATTGGAAGGTACCAACTGGAGGTCATCTGAATGTCCACGTGTTTTTGTGAGTGTGTTAACTGGGGGCCTTGGACAAAAGGATAAATTCTGTGCATCATGGCCAGGACAGGAAATACCTTCAAAAAGTGTGTGTGACTTACCTGACAATGTCCATAGCCTGATAGATGATTTCTGATTGGTCGACTGCAATGACTTTTTTGGCCCCTGACCTGGCAGCGAACATGGACAGTATTCCTGTCCCACAGCCCACATCAAGCACCACCTGCAGGTTAGAAGGTGAAACAGTTTTGGGATCAGAGGCCCGCAACATGAACACACAGGGTCATGAACACACAGGGTCAACTGCAGATTTACGGGCTTGTTTCATTTCATTAATGAAAGGCTGTGGGCTCCTAGTGTGACTTGAATTATTCAAAAAAGGAAGATTAAATCCATTGCAAGAGTAAGGAAGTTGATTTGATTAAAAAAAAAAGTGGTATCTGGCTCTTCAGCTTCCACATCTATGTGTTACATCATCTGATAGTTAATGAACATTCCTCTGGTTTCCTCTGGCATGTTTAATAACACCAGTGTCTTTGAGTGCCTCTATTTTTGGTTTTCATAGGATACAGTTAATTTCCTCAGCTCCGCCTCCAACTGGTCTGAAGTGAGTGAAACACAGCTGTGATGCCTGTACCACGATGGGTTAGAGCCTCTATTTAAGGGATTTTCTCTGTTAGCATCCTGCGGGTTCACAGAGGGTCGTCAAACGCGGTGCTGACTCAATGCCGCGAAATGAAGCCTGGTTTCTTGCTCTTCCTGCAAGATCTTTCTGTATCCTCCCCATCTCAACAGAGGTGGGACAAGGCTATCATGTCCCGTTCCCCATCTATCGCTTCCTGTAGGTGACACTTCTCTCTCTGCCGAATGTTTGGCTCTGACAGGGATAACGTACGTTCCCATCAACGCTGCCTCCCTCCCTCCTCCCCTACAGGCTCATCCTAACCAGAAGCTGCCCTTATAATGGATGGCCATGATACACACTACTGCTTCCTGCAACTAACGGCAGAGGGAAAATGTAAAGGGGGGGCTGCATTGAAAGGGATTTTATTTTTATTTTTTTGGTCGGGGGTGGGGGGGGGGGTTGTTATAGGATCTGTGCTGAATTGCATGTGTCTGTTATCAGTGCTCTGCAGTCAACACTCGAGGTACTAATAAAAAGACAGTGTTTTAAATCAGACAATGTCACCTTGTTAATGACCATCCTTCAGAAGGCTGTGCAAGCACGCTGCCCTGCACTTCCTGTAAACACTCCTATGTTTGCATCCGTAACAGCTTACCTTGTCTTTGAAGGCCTCAGAATTGCAGTACATGAAGTCTCTGTAACTCTCTGTGCGTACTTTATCCTAAAGAAATAACATTCCAATGTTTACAACAGATTACAAGCATTTGTCCTGCCTATGACAGCTTCCTACAAAATAAACAAACATTATATCCAGTGTCAGCTAAAATTATTCACTGCTGAAAAAGAGTCCAAAAAATGTGTACTGTGACTATTAATACCACAGACAAAATCTGGAAGTTTCTAAATAGTAGTGGTGATTGTACTAACCGATGCTCCTTCCCACTGCAGCTGTGAAGGAAGCTTTATCATTTAGCTACAATGTCATAAAGAATTTCAATTTAAAGGACCACAACTAACAACACTTGGGATTCATCTACAAACATCTTTCTGTGCATCAGTTTGCGCTGAGCTTTATCTGTTAACACTAAAGAAAGACTCTCTTCAAATTTATTTTTGGCACAAAATCATCAAGTCACTGTACATGGGATGAGTCATTCATAATTTGAAATGATTTCCTGGCCATTCATTTTTGCATTGTTTCCATATTTTAAATCATACCTGTGATTACTTCACAAAACAAAAAATGTATATATTTGAAATGATTAAGGTGCAGTCCACATCTCCTAATATGTCTGGATGGTATCTTTAAAACATGAATCAAAACGTCTGTCCTGTATCATTTCAATTACAGTATTGTCAGGCTCAGTTTAGATGCCAAGAATCAATGAAGCAAAGCGAAGCAGATTCAGCATAAGGCAGCATGACTGTCACCACCTGATACATTCAGTTCTTTTCATTTCAAATAGAAGCACTATATGCTAAAGTCAAGATATGACCATTTTCATCTAGCATCTCTCTCTTAAATGCACCATGCGTCACAGGTGATGCACTTCCCATCAACTGGTAAAGAGTTGCACTGCAACATCTGATCACGTGTTCTTGGCCCCTCCTGAGGCCCTGATGGAATTTACAGCCTGACGCACACACTACGCAAATCTTAATGGCGCTTACCACCAATCAGGATCGCCAAAAGAATATATTCAAGCACTGCGGTAAGTAAAACTGGATGGGAGGAGACAAAGTTGAGCACACCTACACGCGTGCAAGCACACCCTACGTCTGCTGACAGCATCAGCTTTCCGTGCCCAAGTTTGCCAAAATTGAATATTTTCCCATTTTGAGGGTTCGCCCTGCATGGCCACGTCTCACATGACAGCTGATTGCTGATTTGTTACTTTTGAGAAAATGTCTTCAATATAAATGCATGCGGTAAGATAATTTTTTTTTTATTTATGTGCTACATGGAAATCTTCCATCCAAGACAGGTGCTGATTAACCTAATTTTCTGCTGTGTAGCACCTGGCTTCCCAGGGAAAAACTCACAGGACCCTGATGAAACCTGCTGGCCCATTCTTGAGCTTGTGTCTGTGTTTGTGTGTGTGTGTGTGTGTGTGTGCACAAGCCAGACCTTCAGCATCTCCTCGTGGATGCCGTAATGGCCGTAAGAGCTGAAATAGGCCTCGTCTTCGTCTTCTCTGAGCTCGGCCACAGCACCAAGGTTACTGGATTTGCTGGTTTCTGCATTTAGAACCAAACCCTGAGCCAGCAGTCTGAAAACACACCGGACAGATTCAGCTTCTCATATTAGAATATTAAGCAAGTGGAATGCACACAACCTTCATGCAGGGCGTAGCAGTAAATGGAGAAGATGGGAGGCATTCATCTTTCCAAGCCCCCCGCCTACTCCCAGTCTCACTCTTTCAGTTATTTTCCCACATTGCACACCCGCCCCCACCCCGTCACCTCCATGCTGCAGTGGAATTTTCCCTTCCCTTTTTTATCTTTCCCTTTCCTCCAAACTTTGGCCATATGGTACTCCAGTTAATCTGCCGTGTAGTGTTCAGTGTTGCCCCCTGCTGGGGGCTGCGCAGGACTGCACTCAGAAGAGCAAACTGAGGCTATGGCAAGTACTCAAAACAGAAAAATAGAATCTTTCACTTTCTAAGAAGCAAATGTTTAATAAATGTAAAAGATAAAGTGAAAATGGTTAATTGTGACTGACTTGAGTGTGTGTAGGTCTTCCATGGCTCTGGCCAACGCCTCCTCTGACCGACGGGCTCTCTCCTCAGCAGCCTGTGCCCTCTGCAGCAGTGCATCAGGGGTCCCCGGTGACGGGACTGACAGGTTCGACTCATTATCCCCACACAGCTCTTCAGGGTCTGCACATACAAATGAATGACTTCAGGGTTTTCAGTACTATCTAGCGGCATCTCTACGCACATTCTAAATCTGAAATGATGCACAAAGTGATACACAGAAGTGTAAAATTGAGGATTTAAAACCCTGTACAAGTCATTAAATGTGACATGGTTGAGAATAATACTTTAAATGTGACATATGTCAAATAGTGGACTGATCACGACAGAGAAGGTAAAAATCATAGTAACAAACTGCATTTAGTGCTTTTTCATAACAAACACATGGATCACTCAATTGTGGACCTTCCTACAATGTTCATGGTGTCTTTTACTAGTACGGAAAGCTGCTGCAGTTCACTTGGCTTCCAGTTTAGAATTCATTTTAAACTCTTTGTTTTTAAAGCCATTGACGGCCTGGCTCCTATTGAACTATCTCCCACCAAAGCAGGGTCCTGCGTTCCTCTGGCCAACTTCAGTGTCCTGATGTGTCATTATAGTGGAAAACCATCCGTTGGCTGTCGCTGCTCCCAGAATGTGGAATAAGTCACACCACGATAACCACATGGGTGTTGGCCTTTTCACATAGAAACTCAGGACACATCTATTTAAATTGGCATTAATTGACAATCATTCTGTATTTTATTATTCTGAGTTTATTTTATCTATATATCTTGAGATTTTTATTATTCCTTTTACTAGTTATTACACTAGTTATTTTAGTGTTCCAGTGATTCCTGCAGTTTTGCCCACTTGTTTTATTTATTTTTTAATTCATTGTCTACACATGGTTTTTTTTGAAGATCTTTAGGTACCTATTTGGATTTTTTAAAGTGCTACATGAATAAATTTGATTGATTTGGATAGAAAACTCACTTTACTTTACCTTCACTTTACTGATTTGAATCTGTTCTGCTAAAAACAATTGAAGGGCTGACTAACCTGTCTGAAGCAAAGGGTCATCCTGTAGTACTGGTCGCAGGAAGTCTTCACTTTGCCATGGTAAGGAAGTATTTGACAGCCCATTTAGACAGGCTGCCTCAGCTTTCTATACAAATACACACAAACACACAGAGTAATTAGAAATTACTGCTAAACATCATATGTTCTTTAGACTTAAACCAACAAATTATTATAGGCTGTACTTACTGTTGACCGGATAAAGTTGATCATTTTGATGTAACCGTAGTCATCCAAGTCTAAAATGAGAAAAAGTTATCAGACAAATCCAAACTCCACCCTGGTTCTTTAACCATGCTGAAAGGCCCAGAATGTTCTTACTGTATTTTCTGATCATGTCTACGATGTTAACCTGGTGCTCAGTGGCGCAGTGCTGCAGGGTGGCAGACACTGAACTCAGCAGCCTGCAACAAAAAGGGAAATCCGCCACATTCAAAACGTGACAACATTAAAATCGATTTTGAAAGCTTAGGGAAGATCTTGAGCAGTATTTGTCATATACATAACAATGCAAAGATACACTGTAGAACAAAGGTAATGCAAAGCTGTGCGATTTTCTAAATCGTTCGAAATCAACCGTGCCATGATCCCACCTGTCACAAAAGAGACAGGGAACGCTGACCCGCTCTGTGTCCCCCTCTTCCATCCACTGCTCTTCGTCATCAGCATCATCATCACCATCAGAGAGCTCGGGCATTTCGTCTGCATCACAATCTAGAAAAAAAACGTTACAGCAAAGGCATGTATGCAACATGGAAAACAAAAAGCCACGAAACCACAAAGAAAACCTTAACGGATCAGTTTCTCCTGATTAGCTTGAGCTTTTGAACAGCTAAGGCTAAACAAAAAGATGCTAACACCTATATGTGTCCGTCATTAAAGGTAATCGCTGTAAAAACTATCCTGAGTCAAAAAAAGAGTTTCTAGTTTTATCATTTACAATCTGGGGGTGTCAATTTGTTATTTACCCAACTCACGTGTATCTATGTATTCAGCCATGATGTCGCCCTGGTTTTAATCAACTTCCGGGTGACGGGTGCTGACGTAAAGACAGACGAGCCGAGAAAAGCACTTCCAGAAACAATCCACAAGATGGCGCCATATCACAACCTTCATTACCACAGACCACAAACTTGATATATGAAGTTCAAACTATTTTTAAATTTTTTTACAACTATTTCAACTATGTCAATACTGCAACCTTACTCCCAATAGCTCTTTCAGACCACAAGAGTGTCTTCTGCTCTGTAACTTTGAATTACATCTCCAAACGTGCTGTTAGATGGCGCTTTAATACCTCATTACTTAAAAACGAAGAGTACACCAAACAATTTGTTTCAGGCCTCAAAGAGTTTCATAACTTCAATGTTGGTTCTGTGGAGGACCCCAGAATCCTTTGGGACGCTATTAAAGGCTTTAATAGAAGCAAAACTATTTTATTTAGCTCTAATGCGCACAAATCAAGATCCCTTCATTTACAAAATCTTGAATGAGAATTTACCAGGTTGGACTCCATTTTGCAATCCAATTTTACAGAACAAGTTGCTCTACAACGCACAATAATTAAAAAGGAAATCAACAACATTTTGAAACAGCAATCCGAATTTCAAATTCACAGGACCAGACAAAAATATTATTTTCATGGTGCTAGATGGAGCCATCTCCTGGCTATGAGAATTAGAGCTAGTGACCATTTTTCAGACATTCCTGCCATTAAACTGGCAGATGGCAATACTAGCAATAAATTAAATTGCACATTCCGAACTTTTTACTCCGAGCTATATAAAACAGACGTGTCCTTGGATAAAAGTCAATATGACAGATTTTTAAATCAATTACGTTTACCCCAACTACCAAGAACTGACTCCTCTCACTTAGAAAGACCAATTCTCCTGGAAGAACTTCAAAAAGCTGCAAAAACAATGCAGATAGGGAAGTCACCAGGCATTGATGGCATCCCTCCTGAATTTTACGTTACTTTCTTGGAACATCTGGGCCCATTTCTTTTAGATATGATTGTGTTCTCGATTGAAAAAGGTAGATTTTCGAGGGATGTTATCACAGCCCTCATTTCCCTACTGCTGAAAAAGGATAAAGACCCCACTGATTGCTCGAGCTACCGTCCACTCAGCCTCCTAAACTCTGACTTGAAGATTTTTGCTAAACTCCTTGCTTGCCGTCTTGAACGTTACATGCCGTTGCTGGTCAACCCTGACCAGGTAGGTTTCATAAGGTCACGTCTGGCAACTGATAATGTCAGGCGTCTTCTTCACATTATTGAGGCAGCAACAGACAACAAAACACCTATGTCTGTACTCTCAATGAAGCCATGAAAGCTTTTGACCGTTTAGAGTGGCCATTCTTATGGTCTGTCTTAGAGACAATGGGCTTTGGCAAGAATTGTATTGGAATGATTAACACGCTTTACTCAAATCCTTCCGCTCAGGTTTTGACTGGTCAAACGTATTCTTCTCCTTTCTCAGTTTCCAGGTCCTCACGCCAGGGCCGCCCGCTCAGCCCTGCATTATTGGTACTTTCTCTGGAGCCTTTAGCCGAAGCAATTCTTCAATCCAATTTGATCTTGCCTATCTCCGTCTACAACACCCAGCATCAGCTGTCAATATATGCAGATGATGTTTTAGTTTTCTTAGAAAATCCAGCTCAATCTACACCACACCTACTGGCTATTTGGGAAGAGTTTGGGAATTTATCAGGTTTTAAAATTAATTGGTCCAAATCTGCTCTCCTACATCTCAATGAGGCTGCTAAATGTTAGGAAATGGTGAGATGGTGCCATGGACTGTCTGCAGGATGCCCTGGAGACCACCAACCGGTCTGCTCTCTGTGAACCACATGGTGAGGACCTGGATGGACTGACAGACTGTGTTTCTGACTACATCAAGTTCTGCACTGAGAACTCCGTCCCCACCAAGAAGGTACGCTGGTACCCAAACAACAAACCATGGGTGACAAGTGACCTGAAGGCCCTTTTGAACAAGAAGAGGGCCTTCACTGCTGATGTTCTTGGCCTTGGGCTTGTTTCTTCTGTATTGTTTTTCTGCCTTTACTTGAAAATAAAAAATTTGATCACAAAAATTGTTTTTTACAGTGATGAAAGTTCAGACGAGATGATAAAGATCAATGATAAGACATTAAAATAGCATGTAAAGACACCATCAGTACCTTCTATCTTAATTCATGGTTAAAAAAAAGTTACAAAATGAGACTGGATTTAATTATATACCTTATAAAAATATACCTTCAATTTATTTAGCAATTCAATGAATTATACTAGTAACACAAATAAAACACTTTTAAATGTTATCTATATCGAGTTCATTTAGCAGGAAGATTGACTACATATTAAAATGATCACATTCAAAAGAAAGTTTATTCATTCTCAGTAAATGACATTTTTCATTCAAGTAAAGATTCAGCTAGTTCCTAGACCAAGTACTAAAAATGAATAATAAGACTCAAATGTTTTGAATTTAGTTTATTTTGAAAAGATAATATAGGGTCAGACATTTACTCAATGCAAGAACATTTCTGGATGCATCCTCAAGGCGCATTTTCCTCTAGTCTGCAGCCTTGGTTCCTAAGGGAAGCTTCAACTTCTGCTGGACTTCAGCGATGCTTACTTTTTCTGTAGCCTGCAGACTTGGTCCCTGTGAGGGGAGAGCCAAAGTCTGGTATTCCCAAGTTGATGCTTGATGTTCAAACCCCACTATCTGGCCCTCAGTTGGCAGGTGTGCAGTGGAAATGGTGCTTGAATCTCCAGGAGACAAAGGGACACTTGTGTAGTTCAACTCAGAAAGTACGGTCGTCTCTCCAAATGTATTGGAGGATAAATATTCATCATTACGAGGGTGCTCTCCTGAAAGTCTTTGGAAAGGACTGAACTTTCCCTGTTTTTGTGCTCTATGTGGGTGAAAGAGACGCCAGCTGCCGGACTGTTTTCTTGGGCTGTACTCAGACTCAAGATTGAAGTGTCTGTCACTTGATGTCCTCTCAGCCATTTGTTGCCTTGTGTCAGAGCCAGGCTTGATGTGGCGAACGTAGGCATATCCTTTCCCTCTGGACAGCTCTACACTGACATATCCTCTAGGACTCTGGGATGCATTAGACTTGCGCTTGCCATCTTTTACTACCAAACTTCCACCAGAAACAGGTCCCTTCTTCACAGCTTCAGTCGGCTTTTTCTGTTGTACCTGTGGACGTACAATCTTCCTTGGGGGGCTTAAACTTCCAGAAACAGGTCCCTTCTTTACAGCTTCAGTCGGCTTTTTCTGTTGTACCTGTGGACGTACAATCTTCCTTGGGGGGCTTAAACTTCCAGAAACAGGTCCCTTCTTTACAGCTTCAGTCGGCTTTTTCTGTTGTACCTGTGGACGTACAATCTTCCTTGGGGGGCTTAAACTTCCAGAAACAGGCCCCTTCTTTACAGCTTCAGTCGGCTTTTTCTGTTGTACCTGTGGACGTACAATCTTCCTTGGGGGGCTTAAACTTCCAGAAACAGGTCCCTTCTTTACAGCTTCAGTCGGCTTTTTCTGTTGTACCTGTGGACGTACAATCTTCCTTGGGGGGCTTAAACTTCCAGAAACAGGTCCCTTCTTTACAGCTTCAGTCGGCTTTTTCTGTTGTACCTGTGGACGTACAATCTTCCTTGGGGGGCTTAAACTTCCAGAAACAGGTCCCTTCTTTACAGCTTCAGTCGGCCTTTTCTGTTGTACCTGTGGACGTACAATCTTCCTTGGGGGGCTTAAACTTCCAGAAACAGGTCCCTTCTTTACAGCTTCAGTCGGCTTTTTCTGTTGTACCTGTGGACGTACAATCTTCCTTGGGGGGCTTAAACTTCCAGAAACAGGTCCCTTCTTTACAGCTTCAGTCGGCTTTTTCTGTTGTACCTGTGGACGTACAATCTTCCTTGGGGGGCTTAAACTTCCAGAAACAGGTCCCTTCTTTACAGCTTCAGTCGGCCTTTTCTGTTGTACTTGTGGACGTACAATCTTCCTTGGGGGGCTTAAACTTCCAGAAACAGGTCCCTTCTTTACAGCTTCAGTCGGCCTTTTCTGTTGTACTTGTGGACGTACAATCTTCCTTGGGGGGCTTAAACTTCCAGAAACAGGTCCCTTCTTTACAGCTTCAGTCGGCTTTTTCTGTTGTACCTGTGGACGTACAATCTTCCTTGGGGGGCTTAAACTTCCAGAAACAGGTCCCTTCTTTACAGCTTCATTTGGCTTTTTCTGTTGTACCTGTGGACGTACAATCTTCCTTGGGGGGCTTAAACTTCCAGAAACAGGTCCCTTCTTTACAGCTTCAGTCGGCCTTTTCTGTTGTACTTGTGGACGTACAATCTTCCTTGGGGGGCTTAAACTTCCAGAAACAGGTCCCTTCTTCACAGCTTCATTTGGCTTTTTCTGTTGTACTTGTGGACGTACAATCTTTCTTGGGGGGCTTCGTGCACGAATGTGAGGCTTTTCCTTCTCTTTTCCTAAAGCAGTCTCATCTCTCCAAACAGAAATAAGACCCCTCACTCTTTCCGCTCCTAAGGCAGATCTGGGTTGAGTCAATTTTCTTACCGGTGGTTTGTTCACTGCAGCACGTTGTCCTGCTTGGCCAAATTTAGAATGGCTGACTTGTTTTGGGGGAGCATTTTGAGAACCTACAGACCTACGATCAACTGGGTGGTAACTGGTACCATTCCATTCTTTATAGGTCTCATTAGCCTTTTGAACTGCCACTGTTGCTTGACCTGCCTGGACATGTCCTACAAAAAAACAACAATTAAAAGCAAGTTTTCAAAAATATTCTTGCAGGTGAGGACACTTTCTTACCTTTTTCTGTCTTCAAACAATGTACCTCAGCATCCAGCAGGCAAATAGAAAGCACAAGCAGCCTGAAGAGTAACACAAATAATCAAATTCCAAACTACTTTAACATTCAGTTAGTTACAGGTCTACCAAATGAAAACAAGTTTACCTAACAAAACCCAGAAGCCCCATTTTCATCTCTGCCAAAGCATTTAAAACACACAGGCAGACAAACCTGCTGGAACAGGAATCACAGACCAGTATTTAGGATCTTTGCCCAGCATGAGGCAGAAGAATCCAGCTGATGGTCATGATGGACTAATTACTGCAAGACCAAGATAGAAGCAGCCACAGCTGCAGGAGGAGGAGGAGGAGGAGGAAGGAGATGTTCACTCAAACAAGTCAGTTGAAGCTGCTTGCATTGTATTAAACGTTAGTGTTTAATGCAGAGAAAATTGTGTAAGTGCACAAAATGATGGCTTATGAAGGAACATATGGTGTTAGCTGTTATTTTCTATGTTTAGTTTTCTGTTATGGAACGCTTGTTTTAGTTCAACTGTGCGACACGGACGGTTTCAATTTAAGTCAGGTGCTGAAAAACTTTGCTGAAGGTTATTAGCAATTAAAGGGACCCCTCACGTTATAATATTCAATTGGCACAAGTGATTCATTTAACACAAACTGGGTGTCAGGAAAACACAGGTGTTATTAACATGGATGCTTAATTTATAGTAAACTGGGGTTAGTTAATAAAGATTTGATCTAGATTACCTAATGTAGCTTTGGAAGGACCAAAAGCCTTCATGTGGAATTACCACTAGACGGCAGGACGATCGTTGAGTGACGTGTATGAAGCGCAATCAATCCAATTTGACCACAGGGTGGCGCTATGATACCAAAGCCAGAGATGTCCATAAACATTCGGGGTTGGTTTGGTTGGAGCGTTGAGTCGGTTTGCACAGTGCCTAAATTTAACATTTAATGGCAAAATGGTATTTGAAAAGGCTACTAGAACTTTTAATTACATCTTAAATGAAACGAATTGAAGGACATATGCAAGGTTGGTGACCAAGAAAGTTTATTCACGTCCTCATATTTAATTTATTCACACTGTGTATAGAAAGGCACTGAAGTAATTTAGTGTATGAAAACATTAACTCTGCTAACATCTACGTACAATAAAGAACCAAAACACATGTGTAAATGGATACTGTTTTCCTCAAATCTCACACATAAATAAAAATAACATTATTTAGAACATTAAAAATCTTTAAAAAGTTTAATGCAGTCATTATATTATTATATTAAATAACCAGCTTAGCAATAGCTGCATCCATCGAACGCACGTTAACAGCAGATTATTTCTGCTCGGGGAACAATGGAGGGGCTGGATTCTCTCAAAGCAATTAACTTGGCAACAGTTCCCTGATGAAAATATTCCTCAAATAATTCATCCATCATCCATTGCTGCATCCCTTGAAATAAAGAACCTGTAAAAAAAAAAAAAAAAAGAAGAAGCAAATCTCTCGTCCGTTCAACAGCTTAATGTAAGATGTATATCATTAGAGAGAATGGGTGACATCTGTTTCTGTGTGAACTGCTGTGCCTCACCTGCAGCTGATGACTTTCTTATTTCTCTGCAGGCTTTCCCAAACCAATGATGTCTTTGTTTTCCAGGATCTCTGTCTTATTCTCGGGCTGCAGCAGAGTGTTTGAAACCATGGCTTTGACCACCATTTGGATTGGAACAGACATGGAATTGGAACCCAGTGTTGACAGAGCACAGAAGAACTTCCTGGCGAGCCACTCAGCAGGTCGACTCTCCTGCCTGTCTACCAACAAAACGCTGGAACACAAAAGTACGCTTGAGTTTAGAGGTTACTGGGTTGGAATAGGAAAAAAAAAATCCAGATATGTGTAGCACTTTAATCATAATATTCAACTAACTGCTAATTCCAAAATATAATTTGTTTCCCCTCTCTCACTGAACCAACGTTAATCATAATCAAATATCCGCACACAGCTAACAAAAAGGCAGAGGTCCCATTCCATCTTGTATTATAATATGAGTTGTTTGTTTATGTGATCTAATTATAATCAGATGGTCTTTGACGATATGAAGATACCAAAACTGAGGATGGATCTTAATCTAGCAAACCAGCTTTGCGTCAAACTTGCAGCTTTTCACTGCAGACGTGACATTAGAGCTGCTTTAACATCAATTAGCCACCAGATGCCGCTGTCCCCGTTGAAAATAAAGCCTCAACTTTTGAATGGCAGATATAAAAGCAAAATTATCCACAACGGCTGATGCACTTCTGTTTACAACCAGGAATAAATGTGGTCAGGGACACGTGAGCATCAGCCATTGAGAGTTCAGTGAAAAGTTGGGACAGAATACATGGTTGACTCACCCTGGTCTGTAAACGGCAAATCTGTCAAAACCAAGCGCTTCGATCTCTGATTCCACTTGTCCCTAAAAGTAAGAGAGTTTCTTACTGATGTTTTACCCAGTGTTTGGTCTCACTGTCAGTGTGTCAGAGTTCATCTATATTTGCTACCTTGACTTTGAGATAAAGGAAACTGCTGTTTTTATCGGCTCCTCTGGAGGACTCCAGGTGGAACTGTGTGCAGCCTCCTGACTTGGCAAGCTCGGCAGATTTAAGTACATAGTCATGATCGACACGGATGAATCCGTCCTAAAATTAAATGTGTATATATATATATATATATATTATACATTTGATATTTGACATGTTTTAGAGTTGTGAAAACTACCCAAGGAATATATTAAAATTGTATTATTACAAATGATATGGAAAAGATTTGCACAGTATGCACAGCGTAACAGCATGTTGACTCTGTAAGAGATGTTAATATTTGCTGAGGTATTGCTACTAAACTAACCTCACCAGGTTATTTTCCTATAAAGAGCTATATCCCACAATATAGTATTGACATTAATTTTAAAGGTAGTCACGGAGTCATGGCTGAACTTACAGCCCCGACTTTGGCTCTGGTGGTTCCCAGGCAGCAATATCCTACATCATGACCCTGGAAGGCAGCAGCATAGTCATCAAGCTTTTCAAAGTCCACCACTTCCTGCACCTGAAGAGACAGAGAAATCGTGCAAAGAATAAATATAATTCCTTCATCAAGATGGATATGAGGACAACTACTTACCACGTTTTTGTACGTCTCCTCCTCAAAGGTGAGCTTCCTCCTTCCGATGAGGGTCACCCTGGAGAAGATGTTTCGCTCCAGCACCTCTCGGAGCAGCAGCTTTCCCGTCTCTCCAGAAGCACCGAGGATGAAACAGCTTTTGTTTTCCTCCCTGAAATTTTCCTCCAGGGTCTTCATGTCCTCTGCCATGCTGTGTGCCAGATTTAGTTCCCTTTAAAACACTTCCAGGTAACTCTACTACTGTTCTGTTGACATGTATTACACCTGGTCCACCATTTGCAATCTTCTCTATATAATCCCTAATGCATTATAAGACACGAAAAAAATAAAACAATTATTAACCGCACCTTAACTTTCACTTCAAGGCGAAATATAGGGAAAAGGCGTGGTTTGGCCACGGTAAAATGTGATTGAAATAAGATGGATTTAATTATATCTGCTACAGTTGGCTTGCACAACAAAATCGTCAGATTCAAGGAAAGTTCACTCTATTATGCAATCCAATTCTGGGTTTTGAAAAAAACGTTTGTTTTTGCAATCAAACTGCAGTTCTTACGATTATCTTGACGTTGGTGGTCGGGGATCATTTTAAATAACAGTGGTTGATGAGAGGTTGGGTAAATTCCCATTACCTCGCATATGAATCAACATAACAGAAGCTAACGAGAGCTCGACTTGCAAACCAGGTAACATGCAGATTTACAGTTTACCTGTCGTATTTAGTGGAACCAGGGTCCTCGAGGTGATACAGAACGACTGCGACGACAACAATAATGACAGAAAAGAACCAGAGAGCTTTTCTGAGAGCGTCGCACAGTAATTCGATCACAGACATGCCAGGAGCTCACACACTTCCTGTTTGCTTCATCTTTATGGGCGTTGTTCTCCAGATAATGGTGGGGAATCGACGTGAGGTGATCTCCGCTGTCCGAGAGTGGATGTACTCACCACATGAAACTGTTCGTTAAGACGAATTTTATTAATTGATTTCGTGAAATTCTGATCACGCTAAACCCAGCAGAAAACCGTTGTTATTGCCCGGACCGAAACGGCGATCCTGCGCATGCGCACGTCCTGCGGCTGCGCTTGAACCTTGAACCAAAGCTCCCGCATTCTACTAGCAAAGTGAGGACGTTGTGGCTTGGCCTCACACCGACAAGGGGCTTGGTTTTAAGTGTGTGTCATGTATAATGTTATTGTGAAGAATTGGGGATCATTTTCTGTGGCAATGCATATTATTAAAAAATATATATGTTTGGTATATTCAATGACCAAAAATCAAACACTATCGGTGTTTTCTGCCCATTGTGAATGTAATTTTAACTCGGATCTTAATCACTTTTATTTAGGTGCTCTGCAAAACATGTATGGATTCATTCATACATGTTCAAACAACTTTATTTATGCTAAAGGACATTTGGTATATAGAGCATAATAAAGAAAAACAGGAGTATGTCAGGCTGTCATGGTTTGTTTTAAACTGGAAACACACAAGGCTAAAGAGAAATATGGCTAGTTGAATTTAACACTTTACACTTGGTGTGTTTTCTTTACCGTTTCTTTCAAAATGACTCATGGTGCTGCTACTGTAAATGTGGGCTGTAATTTTATCTTTAGAGATTTTGAAAAGGTCCATTACAACACCAGATGCATGATTGGTACTGAAAAAATGAAGGAAATCCAAATTTTCTCTTTGAATTTTCGTTGCAAACTCGTTTGACGACAGCATGTTGCATTAATTTGGTCAGAGAAATAGAGCCCTGCATGCAAAGCTAACACTGAAAAATATCTTTGCCTTTTGTCAGAGCTTCAGGGGGTTTCATTAGCCAAAATCTCCAGACAAAAGAAAGCAAGTCCAGTCACATGCAATGAATTCATCAACACCCCATGTTTTTAACACCCCTGCCACTTGGAACACAAGGTATCGACCCGCTTTAATAGAATATGGTGGAGCTCGGGATGATCCTGTAAAGATGTCAGCAGTGAGAGACAGAAAGAAAAGCAGTTGAGGTTGAGAGAAGAGGCCTTAAACTGGCACTCTGCTTAAATGAAATGTCGCCTCTTTGTTCCGTAGCCGCAGGTGCTAATTGGGCCTAACTGCAGGGAGGAAAACTGCTGCTGGGCTCCTGTCTGTCGCACCTGTTGAGCCATTGTTTCTCACATTGATCAGACAGGAAGTTGGATCAGGCAGGCTTATGCCTCAGTGGGTGCGTTGCAGAAATGTGGTTCAATTTCCTTTTAGAGCGCCACCATTAGAGGTGGAAATACCAATGGCGATCAGTGGTCAGTGGCGTTGGTCCATTGATTAGCTCGTACTAAAAGACGTATGGATCATTAGAAGTTTGTTCTTTGTTGGTTGGTGCTCTACTTTCTGCATCTCCTCTTCATGCCTTTTCCCTTCTGACACTCTTCACCCAGTCGTATATAAACATGTTAAACCGTTTTTGATGACAGGTTGACCTGTCATCAAAAACGCTGATGTGCGTGTTTGATGTGTGTCACAAAACGATTATCAATAGTTCTAACTATATTATATCAATAGTTATAAAGTCTATTTGTTCTTTTACATCTTCATGCAAATAATGCTGGTTTAAAATCAGAAGCCAGTTATTCACTTGAAATAAGCACATTTACTGGTAGGAGGCTCTCAGATTTTGTTGCCTCTTGATGGACTAATGCATAGGATGACGAGCTGTAAATTAAACATGCATACGCGAATCTGGCTCCCTTTGGCCCCGGCCTGTCGTTCTGCCATGATTTCTGCCCTTTTATGCGTATGACAAAGAACGGCATCTGCTGCTGCCTTGGGGGGGGGTTAAATTTTCACAAGACAGTACAAATCATAACAATTCATGTGGATGCTTATCTCTCCACAGGGGGGCTTGCAGAAAAAGCCAGATTGTTAAAATAACCATGGATGTATGTAGTATCAAACCCAAACATGCACACAAGTGACAATAGCACCTTATTGAAATGGTATACATGCATCTCATAGGGTCAATTATGTATGCCTGCATATTTACACAAATCACACAACGTATGCCGTCCACAAGCACAGATTAAGGCTTTGGTCCTCAACTCCACAGACTTTGGAGTGTGATGCTAATGATGGAAATTAATGGAGCCTGACAGCACAATCTGCTGCCCATTGTCTCCCAATAAACAGCTTTACAGTCCACAGAGGGGATGGGGAGGTTTAATCTGAGGCCTTAGACGGGGAGAGCTGGAGACGGACTGAGTGGAGGGTCAGACCTCGGGGGACAGTCGATCCTGAAGTGGGGATTAGCTCAATTAGAGCGGGGCTGTCTGATCAAGATGCACGGTTTGATGGTACCCGTGGTGGGTGTGTGTGTGCGCGCTCGCTCGCGGAGTCTGGACAAGGCCTCCAATTTCAGAGCCGACTGTGGCCGGCATTTGTTGCTGTTGCAGCTGGTGTGAACAATGGTCGAGATGACATCTTTGGCTGTTCTATGACCCTCTGATAGATATCCATTCATTGTCATGCATTTTGAATAGAATTATTTACCAATCACTTTTATTGTCAGAATGATACAAGGTCAATTATTATTTCCAATTGGTAATAAAGTGTTTTAACTTTTTTATTGCCTTGCTTGGTGGGGGGGTTACGGATTTGCTTTGCAAATATCACAGGTAGAATAAAGACAGAGGCTCTGGGTCTTCCGTGGGCTCGGCTTTGTCCCGGGCTCAGACAGGAGGCTCAAAGCTTCACAATATGCTGGAGGTGAGACAGAGTATCAGGGGTGCTAAGAGAAGCTTTCCTGCTCAAAGGGCCGCAGCTAAGCAGCACCGAAGCCTGCTTCTCCTCCTCTGAGGAACAATGAGCTCCTTACAGGAGCAAACAGATTATCACTGTCTTTCAATGGAGGCTGCCAAACAGGAGTCTGGGGGAACCTGGAGCTTCAGGCAGGTTCAGATGAGATGCAACTTGTACATCTGGCTGGCCTGCTGCGGACTGTTTTATCAGTTTCTGTTTTAGATAAGTGCCCCATTCAAATTATTCCAATTTAAATGGCAAGCCTTACACATTTTTCCTTTAGTTAGAAATTAAAGTATATTGATCCAAAACTGGAGTCGCGTGAGAATCTTGAGTTGGTCTTAATGTTTTTTTTCTCCACGATCATGCCTTAATATTTGAGTAGTGAAACAGATTCATAATAGATTATTTTTTTAAAATAAATGTATATAAAAGTTTATATATTATATAAGTTATAAAAAGCTTTTTTAAAATCTTGCACAGGAAGAATCGAAGTCCTTGACATCTACTGCCCCTTCAGAATATTCGGGGTGGTGAAAGGCACCGATGTTGAGAGTAATCCCTGAGTAAGCAGGGTGAGGTCCAGCAGCACAGGGGTGGGAGAAGAAATGTCAGTCAGGTACGTCCGAGTTCACACTAATGAACAAAAGACCTTCTCACATTTACACAGCTGACAAAGTATAGAGGAGTCTGTTGTGATTGTTTGCAGTATTGGAAAAAGGTGTCCAAGACATGGTGTTTGCAGCACAACTTTCAAATCGGCACATCCGGTCATTGTTTTTTCTGCATCATCAGATGTGCCTGATGCTTTAGATGTACAGAATAGAAGGAATATATAATAATGAATGGAATAATGTAGGAATATGTGCAATTTTAATCAGCAGATGCACCATCAGATATTAGAGGGAGACATTTGTGTGTGAACGCAAATAGGTTTTTCTTACAAATGCGTTTCTATAAAAGTAGAAATTAGCTTTTTACCGGTTTGTCAGTCCTTTACTCAATACATACAATCAACATAAAAATAATTTTATACCAGACGCGAAGACATATGGATCAATCTAAAGAAATGAGGAGCAGAAATTTAACTGTGAAGGTAAGGTTGTTTCCTTGATTTATACTAGACAATAAGCTTAACTAGGTGGGCAAGTAATGTATTAGTACTGCCTGAGCTAAATTAGTTAACGCGCATTGAAGTAAAGTTAATTTTAGCATTTTCATATTTTTTATGGGCAGAATTATTATTTTTTTTGCATTTAAACTACGCAGAAACTACCAACTCTAAAGAGCTGTCAGTTCGTCTTTCTATTTCTTACTAGGTGAGATGAAACGATTTGTCATGAGACTTTCCCAGGAGAAAATGAGACTTGAAACAGTTAAATCTGTGTGCTCTTTATGGGGGCGTAATAACAGCATAATGCAGAAAAGCCTCTTAGTGGACATTTATGTTTGGTTTTGAGTTTTCGCCATCAGATCTATTTGTCTGTCTTAAATCTCCCCTTTGTGGCACAACTGCCCAAGCTTAATGACTGCTTTTGAACTGCCGACATCTCCAACAGAATGGCTTTGGGAATGTCATCCGGTTAACCTTTGAGTCTCTTTCCCACATCCAGCAACAGCGAAATGCTGCTCTCCACCTATTTTCGTCATCAGTGCATCTTTATGTCTATCACTTATGCGACGAAGGAGAGTTAATGGAAACTTTGGTGGTATTCGCATTCTGTTTTAAGGGCACTCATTTACACATTTAAAGTTCCAGTTCAATTTTTGATTTATTTTTAACTGATTGCCATTCTGCCATTCAAAACTAAAAGCATCATATTGTACCTTCTGGTAAAATCATCTTAATTAAAAAGCATGCACAGAGTATACTGTAATAAGATTTGAAATATAATTATCTGGCTACACATGGATATGGCAGAGATAATTTTCATGTGGTTAAAGGCTATCACAGATGAGTACATATTCATATTTAGAGGTCTAATGATGGTCATCATTGTGCATTTGCAGTCTATTTGGGTCTGGTCTTTGTTGGGGTCTGATTGGTATTAAGAGTTGATTCTCCTGGATGGCTGGGCAGTCCAATAGCCTACAGAGTTGGTGAAAGAAGGGAGAAGGGAGATCATGTCGGATCATACCGGACCCACCACAGCACAGAGACCTCCCTGCCGATGAGCAAACACTGCTACAAATGGCAGAGCTGGCTGGACAATCAGCTGGTGAATGGAAGCTAATTAGCTGGAGTCTAATGCCAGTTTACTAACACCTGTATTAGCGTGCTTGCCCAGTAGGGAGTCACGGCTGGCCAACAAGCGCTAATCCCTCATAAGCCTAAAGTTCTCCTCCCAAGAACCTGCATTAGCATATTCTGCTTTAGCCAGCTGTTGCCAGACTAAAGCCAGTGGAGACGGGCTTCCCTAGCAATGTGTTGATTGTGATGAAAGAGGGATAATTTAGGATTTTACCTGCGTTCCCTTCAGCAGTAATATTCCCACTGAAGACACAAGACTCTCTTGGGGTTTCTTACTTTACGTGACATCCACATTACACAAGCAAAAAGGGAAAACTAAGCTCCATGGGAACCTCCCAAGTGTACATGTGTTCACTTTTGGTTTCATTCCTTTGCTCCTCTCCCACTGCCTGGGTGGTGGAGTCATCAGCCAGTAGCCATGTGGGTATCACAGCAAGTGCGAGTCCAATGTGTGTGTAAGGGATTAGCATGCTTTAGCATTAACATCATGACCGGACTGGCTACATTCCCTCGCTCTGCTTATAATTTGGTGGGAGGAGAGAGCGGCTGGCCCATTAGCTCAGTCTGTTTGCTCAGGAGTTGGCCGACTCTGATCCCCTAATTTCGCTTGCTGATTCCAAGAGGATCTCTGGCTTTTGTGACAGGGATAGGAAGATAAAGGATGGGACGCACTGATTGAGAGATCACCATCCTCTGTACACTTACCAAACTAATCAGCGTGTGTAAACACAGCGAGCCGTGTTGAGGGCTGTTGGCTAAAAGGCCCGGGTCTCCGGGGTTGATTAGTGCTGATGGACCACACTCGGTGCCTGGATGCTCTGATCTGCAGTCCAAATGCAGCTTGGCTCAGACAGATTTAAGGTGATAAAGAGGTACAAAGTGAATCTTCTGAGGGAGAAATGAGGAGTATCGCCTTGGTAATCTCAATTAAATCCCAAGTATAATCATTTTAAAGTGATTATTGCAATTAAACAAAGGCTATAAACTTGAATTACACTTTTTATTTCTGCACATGCTGACATAATATTGATGAGGAATAATTGTAGTTTTATAGAAAAAGGAGCTAATGCTGTAAAACCTGTCAGTCTTTTATTTGTTAAACAGCAATATTGCCAAAGAACAGACTTTTGGCATATGAACAGTTCAGCTAAACTCTTCTCCTGGTTCCAGAATACAAGCATGATGATCATTTATTTATTTGGTATTGGATGTAAAATATTTAGTCATCCAAGAAGGCAAATATATTGAGGAAAACCTTTTTGGATATTTCATGTGCATTTTAGATCAAAAAGCCTTCTGTGGCCTCCTGCGCAGCCTCTGTGCAGGGACCCTCCTCTGTGTTCTGGAGTCATTTGGACAAGTAACATGAAGTAGTTTCAAGTAACTAAAAAAGTGGAGTTTGGGTCAGGGTCGAGATGAATTCATTTCTACAGTTTGAAATTTTAAAATATGAAAATGAGCCCCGTCATCTACATTGGACTACCGTTTAGTCACATTCATCCCAGCAAACCTAAAATTTACTAATATGAAAATGCAGATCAGATGAAATCAGATTTGACAGCAGAGCTTGTATTATAATAACCCATCAATCATCAGATCTTAAGCTGCCTCCCAGGGGAAGAGACTTCTATCAGCACACTATGACTCAACATTGTCTTCATTTTAAGTGGACATTGGGTCAGATGTCACTATCAATTCCCCAAAGCTGCCACCTTTTGTTAATACCCCTCACAGCCAATTAGAGGAGGCGATGGTAACAAACCTTCAATGGCGGTGTTGGCTCACTGGTTGGAGCTACACATGCTACCCTGCTACTGTAGCTGTTGTCGGTGGGGACGGAGGCTAATGGGCAATCACAGGGGGGCTTATGCTGCAAATCAGCTCTGATCCATAGGACTCTACTGGGGATTCCTGTCCAGTGGAGGCTCATTCTGCAGCTTATGATCCAGTAATGGGTGCTTTGGTGGACATCTGAGAGGCTCCTGCGGGAATACGCTGTCCAATTGGTCCAGGCGTCCTCGGGCTAAGAGAGGCTTTGATAGGCAAAATAGCCGAGTGTAGAGAACATGGGGGAACAGGTTCCTGCTGATGAGATGTGTCACTTCTCACTTGTACAGAACCAGCTGACCCTCTGTTTGACAGGCAGACAAGACTAACTGGTATAGAGAGATAGTTGGAACATGTGGTTTATTAGCAATACATACATGTTATACTTAAAATCTAAACAATATCAAAATATTTAACTTAAAACTAATCTTGTGTTGATTACTCTTTTAAAGAATATTCACTTCACTGACATCCCATTTAGTGACATAAGTCACATTCTTGTGGTTCATGTTTAGTTATAACGAGAGACTCGTCTAATTGGAATGAGTGGTCAGAAATTTTGCATTTATCAACATTGTGTCGGTCGGCAGTTACGTTACTGACACATCCTCACACTTCATAAACCATTGCAACATTTTTAGTGTTAATTCCTGAAGGCTTGTAGAGCTTTCATATGCAACAAGCAGTGAAAATGTTCTATGCTCGTGGGAAAGATTTCTTAGTGGTTTCCTTTAAATAAGATGTTCTGACAATGTTCTTGTTGTATTTTCATCATGAGTTTGCATTCCGGTGAGACGTGGCGGTCATGTTACACAGAAAGGTGAAATAATCTACAATTTTCCGCTGTCTCCATCAGGACCTGCTTCAGTTTAGCCACATATGTCCTCCCCGTGTTGACATGATTGAGAAATTGACCTCGATCGTCTCTTGTTGCTCGGTATTGATCTCCTTAATCCTATAAAGGGAACAGTAGCCCTGTGTGCGTGTGTGAGGGAAAGGGGTGTTGAGACTGATGGGTTTATGCCGTCTGTTGGTCCTGTCAGCGGACGGGTGGGTGTGCGGTGAAGAATGGTACGGGCAGGTGGTGTGACTAAAGCGAGGACTGGACCGAATTGGGCGGATGCAGGCTTTAGCGGAGGGAGGAGGAGATGGGACAGGGGTGTCACCAGTCGACAGGGTCTGTCCAAAACAGTCCCGCACACCACACCCACCCAAATGTTCCCTTTTTTTTTTCTTTTTTTTTTCAAAAACGCCCTTCTGCCCAGCTCTCTCTCTCTCTCCCCTCTCAATTTCTCAGTCTGGCTTTACTTCTCTCCTCCTCTTTTCTTTTCCAAATGCATTGTTAACAAAACGGTTTACAAACCCTGGCTGGTACATTATCCACGACCGCCTCCTGTGAGATTGATTTAAGCAAATGCATTCAGAAGGGGAGGGCGGGATATAGAGGGGGGGGGTTGCTGTGCAAAAGATGGAAAAAGGAGAAAGTGAAAAGGGGTGTGTTCCTGGGCGCAGCAGCTTTACAAAACCACCACATGGGCCACGTTGAATATTCCTCTTTTCTCTGCATTCTAAGGAGCCATACATTAAACGCTCATTATACAGCCTTTATCTGCAGGAGGAGGCACCGCTTCTGTGAGGGCAGAGCGGCTGAGGACGGACTATGATCTCCCTGCATATGCATGCATGGAGCATCTTTAGAAGCCCTCTGACATGTATGATATCATCATGATCGAGAGATTTGACTTTCATAAAGCCTGCCTCAGGAAACGGAGGGTGTGTCTGTTGCAAGGCTCATTTTTACGGTGGAAATCAGATTGTGTGTCATGTTTAATAAAACTGACTTTTCAGTCTGCCACCATGTTGCCGCCCAGAGAGTGCTTTAATCTGAAATCGTGAACTGGATCAAGGTCGATGAGATCACAATAAAAATCACACAAACTCTAAATGTTGCAACTGTCCCCCCCCCCCCCCCCAACCCGTTTGTGGCTATTTTGCTTTCCTGTTTTGGGAAAGATTTTATGTCCCTTACACCTCATCCACTCTCCATCTCTCTTTTTTAACTTTCAATTTAACTTTTTAACTTTATCATTGCACTTTCAGTCTTTATTTTCCAACAATAGGATCCTTCGCTTTTTTAAGGTGTGTGTGTGTGTGCTTGTGTGTGTGTGTGCGCGCATGTGTGTGTGTGTGCGCGTGCTTGTGTGTGTGTGTGTGTGTGTGTGTGTGTGTGAGTGCTTGTGCTTGTGTGTGTGTGTCAGAGGGGGGCAAAGGTTGAACTGGGCATCCTATCATGATAAATCACTGGTTAATGAGGAGTCCATTGTATCCTCACACATTGTGCCCCCCCTCCTCCCCCCTCCTCCTTGTGTCCCTTGGACCGCTACCTTTGGGTTGTTAAGCTGACACAGATAATGAACTGGCTGCTTTGAACTGTCCTCACAATATTGACTGGTTGCACACAGCAGATGTCTCGCTGGCAGAAAGCAACTGGTAAAAGCACATTAGGTTAACAAAAGGAGCTTTGCTTTGCAGGGGTGGGGACTGGAGAGGAGGTGGCAGCAGGGTCTGTGTGGGTGTGTTGGGGGGCGGAGGGCTGGGGGAGCAGAGGGCAAGCTTCAGAGTTGACAGATTTTAAGGGATGATATCAAAACAACACTTTAGTCAAATGTTGATTTGCATCCTGGAGTCGACGTCTTCGCCGGCCTGCGCCATGCCCCAGATATGGATGTGTGTAATGTGTTGGTTTTTAGGTGCATATTTGGCGAGCAGGTACAAACATCTTCTAAAATTAAACAAATTTCTGTTATTTTGTCACTAATCTCTCTGTACGGGCTGAAGAACTGACAGCAAAGAAGCCTTAAACCTCAATGACAGTTCAAGAACATGTTAATTTGGTAGGTCAGGATCAGATTTCCATGCCGATAATTGAATTTAAATGAATCCAAATTTACTGAGAGGAACTCAGGATCAGGGACTTTTAATGTGTCCACGACAAAAGTTGCATAAAGAGGCAAACTCTGACATCTTCTACTGTGGCCCTTTAATTCAACAATCTCAGTCAGTTTGGCACCAGTGAGTTCCTTCATTTTCTGCACAGATTTTTTTTTTTTTTAAATGATTAACTAACGTTTTTAGCGTCCCTTTTGTTGTTGTTGCTGAGCAGCCTGTTAGCCGACTGGTTTCTTTCTGGCAGTGGGACGGGTGTCTAATGGGTCAATAATAAGCCGTGACTAACCGTCTCCCTGAGGAGCAGCTTGGCCAGACACACACTCACAGAAAGCAGCAGAAAGGTATGAGCCACCAACACTGATTACCATATAATTGCAGCCATTGTATTTGACATGGAGAATTAGTAGCCCGCTAGGTGGCTAACTGGCCTTTTATTCAGCTTTACACAGAACAAAAAAACACACCCACGCACGGGCAGACGGACAGAGCACGATTCATACTGGATGCAATATGCATTTATGTTCGCCCAATTATTTGTGCTGCGACGAACCTGCGCGGTGATTCAATCTTTAGTGACCAGAATGGGAATTTGGGTACTTGATGACCAAATTATGATGAAAAGCTTGTTTGAACTATTCAAGTGTTTAAAACATTTTATATGACTGAAGCTGATGATTTCAGTAGATATCTAAACGGCTACACTCCAGAGAGGCTAACTGGCATGAATACTGCAGGAAATAGTTCTCACCCATGTAAAGATTAATCCCTGGCCTTCGTCACACCTGTGGGCACTTGCAATCAAAAGAGAAATGGGACGAACACGGTTTTACCCCCTCAGAGTTGAAGGATCACTGTTCTCTGTTCCTGGCTAATCTGCCAGGGCCTTTAACATTTCTGCCTTCCACTTTGAGAATTACACACGCCACAACGTCCTTAGACTCTGAGGCACGGAACAATTTGATTTGGTTTGTGGCATATGAGTCAAGAGGGTTAACAAGGCCCTCCGCCATGGAGCGCCTTCACCCCACGTGTGGCTAAACGATCACTTCCCCGCGCGCTTCACATCGCGACAAATCTCTTTTCATGATCACTTTTCACTCTTTCTCTTTCTTGCCTGACTGGGTCTTTTTAAAACTGAGAAGGGAAAGAGAGAGAGAGCCGGGGAGAGAATTTCTCTCCCTCTTAAAGGTTTTGTGTGAGGACGGCTGGGTGAGCGCCCGTTATAGAAAAGGCCCAGACCACCACTGGATGACCCTGCTAAGAGTGACAAAACACAATTGGTCACGGCCGCCAGCAGCTAATGGGCCAGAGAGGAATAGCCCTGGGTGGGTAATGACTGTATTCTCTGCTTTTCTCTTTACGCCCTTCTGGTGCCCTCGTACCCCCCACCTTACCCCTGCAGCCACCAGCCCCGTTTCCTCCCAGTACCCCAGCAGCCAACCCTCGGTGCCCCCCGGCCTTCTCTTGTCATCTACACTAACACGTACGTCCACACAAAGCTGTGGTCCCAGTGTGTGTGAGGAGCACTTGGCAGCAGATGCAGAAGTCAGAGCAGGCACCATATGTCTGAATGAGAGGTGGTCGTCATGCTTGTTCCTTCACAGTGGAGGCTGCGAGGATGGAAATATTCCCCAGTTCACTTCACACTGAGCTATCAAATGGGCAGTTTAAATGGAATTTTAATGAGTCTAAGATCATTCTCAGACCACAAACACCATTAACACCACAACCAGGTTCTATTTTAGTGTTTTAAACCTCCTGAAAGTTACTTGTTCAGTGTCTTTGGTATGTTTTCTGTGTGGTGGTGTGAAGTTCTGAGTCGCTTCAGATGTTTTGAATTTGTTTATTCAGGTTTCATCAATTGAACTGAGAAATAAATACGGGAAAACAGTAATTGTATCAGATATATTAAGTTACTGGGTCATCTCAGGATTTTTATTCCCATAAACATTTTGACTTGAATTATATGACAATGATCTTTCGTAAAACTCTAACATTTTCTTGCATTTATGTCATAAACCCCAGACAAATGCAGGCATACATTTGCCATAATGGTGCAAAAATCTTTTAGCATAAGGAGCTTATTTGATGCTCTGATCATTCAGAAAGTGTTCTAATGCACTTTTGGCAGAAAAAAAAAAGAAAATCGGGAACTGTTGATTAAAAATCCACATCACTACTCTAAATTTAATGTAAAATGTCAACATGCATAAAATGTAACCGGTTTCAGTAAATTTGGATTTTTATTTTACAAAATCATGCTTGAACTCACCAATAATGTGTCTTAATGGGGAGTGTTCAATGTCAAGAAATAGAAATCCATTTCTCCAATAGATCACAACTGAATAGTGAAATATGTCCATGCAGGACCTTCAGTGTTAAATTTATTTTTTGGGAACATAGAACATTTAATACTTGTAAGTTTGAAGCAACGTTTCCTAAATGTTCCAAAACAAATGCATCCGAGTGACTTATAAAGGGTCCTGTAAAAGATTTATCCATTTGTTGGCATAAAAATGAGAACTCTGGCCAGGAGTCGCCGCTTGTTTGTGGATGAGAGGTTGATGATAAAAGCACTTAAAGGCGAGTCTGGTAGCTGTGGTTGGCAGCAGATAGGAGGGTTAGCTGGAGCACGGAGGAGGTGGTGGTGTGTGTGTGTGTGTGTGTGTGGGGGGGGGGGGGGTCACTCTGGCTTTTCTTAGGCCTAAGACAACACCACACAGAATGATAGACTCTTCATGATTGTTTGTCCCTCAAGGCCCATTCTCCCTCCTGTCTCCCTCAATGGCACCCTTAGCTGCACATGAGAGGCTCTCACAGGTATAGTGTGTGCGTATGTGTGTGTGTGTGTGTGTGTGTGTGTGCATGTGCACACAGGGTGGAGCAGAGTGGCGGAGGTGGGGTTGTATTTTAGAGATAAAGCCTCCAAGTCCTATGGTTGATTGCCCCGCTATAGACACTTGCTCAGTGGTTCTGAAAGGCTCCTCAGACACCAGTGAATAAACTCTTACTCTTACGCTTCCATACATCACCCTCCACTCTTCTCCTCTGGCAGATCCCCGCCACACCCCCCACACTCTCGCTCACTTTGAATTATCTGGGGATTTGAACACAACTATGCAATACCTAACTAGTAGGTTTGCCATCTATATCAAAAAAGAAAAATTACCCATTGCCTTTCTGTATTAAATTAAATGTAAATGTATCTATATGTCCGTTACAATGAAAACATTTCCTCTGCTTTCTTTACAAAAAGTCAAAAACACTTACCTTTTGTAACGGTGATATTGACACATTGATATAGTATCCCCACAGTATTAGCATGAGTGCTTATGGTTAGGTCAATGCTAAAACAAGTTGTGCACATGTGCACGACTCCCTTTGACACCGGGCAGCTGCTCAGGTTGAGTGACTGGACACAGAAGTGCTGCCCTCTGTCAGCAGTCTTCCTCCTGTTAACACATGAAAGAGACGTGCTGAAATGGCGACGTTTCCTGCTAGGCTAACCATTAGCTAGCATATCTAAAGGAGCCGGTTAACGCTGTCATGACTCCTGTCAGCAGTTTCCTGGCTGCATGCAGGGAGAACCCATCCAACACACCGACTAGACAGGATGAGCTGACTAATTGATCCTAAGTGATCAGAGTTTGGAAGGGAGTTTAATGATTAGCTATTTTAGAAGTTTGCAATACTGTTAGGGTTAGGGTTAGGGTTACAGTAGAATCCTTAATACCAATTAACCTGTATACTAAATTAATGATGACACTCAAATACCTTCAAATATAAAATGGAACAAAGTTGAATAATTACAAGAACAGCTTCAGTTCCAAGGTTACAGGGGGATATGTAGCTGCATTTTTTTTAACTCTTGGTTATGGTGCCAGCTCAGCTGGATGCTGTGTGTGTAGATTTGTGCCGGTGGTAAAGTCGTTCTCAGGCGCCCTAATTAATTTGCTGTGCAGTGTATGAATGCAGCTCTGCTCCAGTGTGGAAGTGTGCATTGAAGACGACGGTGTCGGCGCCCTCTCAAAGACTGGGGCGCTGAAGCTTTCCACACAGCAGTTTGATTGACGCTGTCTGTCACAGCCAATGAACTCAACTGGTTTTTCTGGCTTCTGTCCTGACCAGTTTGTGTCTGTATACGAGACATTTAGAACAAAGTTTATACAATGAAGCTTTAGTTGTTTTTGTTAATTAGTCTTTCTCAACACTGACACTACTCAGACATTAATTTACACCGTTTACCCCTCGACGTCTGACTTACTGTCAAGCATTTACATCTTTAGAACCTTTATATGTAAAGCCAAGTGGCCAGAGGAGCTGAATGTGGTCTCCTTATGGTGCAGCCTGGTTTAAGCCATTCAAATTCTGCCTCGGTGTGGAGATGTTGGGCTTTGCATATTCCACAGTCCTCTGGGACCTCAGCACCGGCAGGCCCACCTTTGTCTGCACCTCAGCCTGTGGACTTCGGGGACTTCCCTTCTCTGATCAGGCCTCCACTTTAAACAACTGAAACAAAACCAGCATTTAAACCAACCAGGTTCTCTGCAGCAGAGATTTATTTGCCAGCTGTTGCCCTTCTGCTCTTCATCTGGTGGTCTTTGCATTATCATCTCTAACTTCTTTGATTATTTCTTGGTATAATGTTCAGAAACTTCTGCACAACATACTTGTTTTTCAGTTCAGCCACTTGATTGTGGTCTATTTTAATCATCCCACTGTTATTTTCTTTTTAATGACACATTCAGACACTGGAATTGTTTTCAACAATAGGTCTCATATAGGGCCCCCCAGCCCTCTTCCTCACCTCTGTTTCGATCGTCTCATACACTTGTGAGGAACTGAGGCTAAATTAGTCTCCTTAGAAACACAGAAGTGCCTTAATTAAAACTTCATCCTCTCTCTTCAAATCCCCCTCTTTGCTTTATTCTTCTCATCCCCTTTCCTCCTTGCGCGGCGGCGTCTCATCCAGCAGACAGAAGGGGAACATCGTTGACTTGCACTCCGAGGCCTTCGCTTGCTTGCAGGCCTGAATAGAAGCCCCCCGTTAGACACAATGACCTTGCAAATTAAAGGAGTGACTGTCCAAATTAAATCAAGCAAGGCAGCCCCATGCAGGCAGCCCAGGCTCCCGGTATGAGCTTAGTCTGCTCTATGCATCCCCCCCACCCCCCCCACCCCCGCAACCCTTCAATCTCTCATGAGTGAGAGGTGAGCAGAGAGTGAATGGAGGTTTTCTTCACAGTCCTCCTTGAGATGCTACTTCTTGCTAATTAACTGGTGCTCTTTGTCATCTCCTGAGTGCGGAGGAACGGGAAGGGGCTGAATAGAGCTTTCCCAACTGGCAACCCTTGCCAACTGTCTGTTGCTCTCGTGTACTCCTCATACTGCTGCCTTTGTCGAGGTTGCAATAGCGAATGAATTGATAGCGCTTCAATTAATTAGTTTTCTGAACACCGCTGGTGGTTGTGGTTAATTTGAGAATTTCTGCAACAAAATCCCAGCGGCGATTGTTATTTATGCACTTGCTGGTGGTTTCACATGAAGGGAAGCAACAACATTTACGTTCGAGGGTGTGTGTTTGTGTACGTTTGCGTCTGGTCTCTTTGCATGTGAATGTGGGCTGGACTTGAGGTGGCCCATTGTGACCCTTGATCTTTAATCCTCAGAATATTGTACCAGTTCAATGACTGGTGTAAAATTGGAACATATGTGTCATTATTCTGTAAATCCTTCATTATACCACGATTGCTTGTTTTGTGTTTTGATAATCTAATTCCGTGGCCTCTGTTCGCAGACAACTCCTGGCAAGCTGCAAAAAATAAGGTCTTTTCTTCATGAAACTTCTGTTTTCCCCAGTGGCTGAATGATTGCTGTCAGTTAACTCCAAAGAGGAAAAAGCCATTTTTGCCCCACTGTCTGTGTTCGCAGAGTTCTGCAAAGAGCGAAAAAACAAGATGAGGGTAAAATCAAATTGGAGAGAAACTCTGTGTGTGGTAGCAGCGCACACAATGGGCCGTTTGTGTTTACATTTTCATATTCCTGAGCAGAATGCAGCTTTAAGAGCTCCTTACATCATTAACCAGAAGGATAACGATTCTTCACCAGGCTTTACCTCAAGTGAGTTTTCTGAAGTTTCAAATTCCTGGTCTGCGGCTTGTCTTTGGAGTGGACTCTCTCTCCAGCCTTTGTGTTCTCCTTGACCTTATGTGTCTTATCATTTGACCCTGGAGAGCAGAGGTCACAATGCAGTAGCTGACCCCCCCGCCCCCCGCCTGCTATTTTTGGCTTTTGTAGAGATCTCCAGGAAGGCACTCCAGCAAAGGATGAGCTAAAAAATACTGTGAGAGAAATTGAATTCCGCTAATCTGAATGATGAAAACTACAATGGAAAAATCTGAACGTGGTTGGTCAAACCTAAATGTCCAGGCCAATAACATGTCTGGATAGCTCACCTGACAGCAAAGTACAATTATTATCACACAGGCTCTGGTTTTAAATATGAAACAGGATTTAAAGATAATACGGCTGCTAACAGACCTGGACTATAATTCATGGTACAATAGGCAAGTGATGGTTTGCAGAACAGACAGGGGGCAGAGAAATCCTGGTGCAAGTAAGGTCACATCACAGAGGGCCTATTAAACACCCCATAATGCAATGATGGGATCAGTTACAGGCCACACGGGGACCAGCACAGGCCACTGGCTCTTAAAGGCTGTACGTGACTTGGTTGGTGGTTGTCAGTACAAGCAAAGACCATCAGCATCCCGATGGGCTTCATGCCTCACAGAGTCTGAACAGAGTAAATGGAGTGGCTGATAGTCCACATCCGGGTTGAACCCACCTTTAGTGGCCCCTTTGGCTCTTGCTGCTGGATGCCAGTGAAATGCCACCTCACACAGAGACCAAAAGAGAGCTCCAACCAGGACGGCATGTTTGGTCTCCACATCAAAATGTCATATGGCTGTCTGGGGACTGAGGATGGAATTTAGTCTCTGGGACAAATATCAAATATCTCTGGGACATGGGCTGTCTAGAGAAACCATAACAATTAGTCATGTGATTATGCAATTGCTGTGCAAGATGGGGCCACAAATTGTAGTCGAACTTTAGACGGTTTAATCGTCCAATATAGACATTTATTCACTCTTTAGCATTTTTGAACAATTTTCCTTTCAAAAGGAGCACAGGAACACCAATATTACTGATTAATTTCAGCTACAATGGGCAAGAGAAAGGAGACATAATCCAGATGTTTGTATTGTGGCTCCTTCTGTCTGGATGCAAAAATAAAATGTACGTTTGTGAAAAGCATTTAACTTGGTAAATTAATATCTGAATTGTTGGAGGATCTTTGAAGACATCTGTTTAAAACTCCACTGCATTTAATTAAATATCTACTCCGGATGATTTAGCAAAGGGACAGGTGGATCCAGGGTGCACATTATCAATGGCAGCTTTTTTTTTCATTTGTGGCGTCATAAATGCTGCACCCCTGCTGTCAGCTCTGTTTTTGGTGGGAAGCGGAAAACAGCTAAATCTCCTGTTTTATTTTTTGTTGTTGGTCTTTAATTAATCAGAAGAGGCCAAGTGCAAGAGCTGTGGCCAGCCTTGTTTATGCAGACACACACACACACACACCCTGGTGCAGCAGGAGCAGAGGCAGCCCCTGAAAAGATCACTGGTTTCCTCCTGTTATGCAAATGCATCAAAACGCTTGAGTGAGAATTATATATGAATCCAATGAGGCTTTTTCTCTCTTTTAGAAATGCTTAGCCACAAGTAGTGGGAGCTCTCAATGGCAAGCGTCCGCTTCACTCCCTGGCCATGCGTATTATTCAGCTTGACGAGACGCAAACTGACATAAGCACCCAGGCTCACTTTCACCCACTGGCAATCCGATTATATGGCCAACACGGCATCAATGCTACAGGGCCAACAGGCAGTGAAGTCCGTCAAGCATCCCCTCCTCCACCCAAGCCCCTTCTTTTCCCATTCATACCATCATCTCCAACTGCCCTGCACAGTTACTCCTCCCACAGAGACGCACACTTCTTCAAGCCACCAACCCTAGTAAATAACAAACTGCACAACCCAAAATTTTGCTCCAGGAAAACAAGAGTAGTCTCAACATTTGCTGTTGACTTTATATTTGATGACCATTTGATTTGTGCACCATCCAGCAACGCAGAAACAACGTTGTGGCCGTATCGTACAACCCAAACTTGTCCTTGCAGAGCACAAAGACAGTATTAGGCAGCTGCACGCGGTGGCCTTGTGAACCCTGCCTGTTCATTTCACAATAATCGCACATTAGCCCCAATACCTATATCTTTATCAAACAAGCGCTGCAGGTCAGCCTGGGCAGGAGAGTCACCTCTAATGTCATGATGGGGCTCCTAAGCTAAACCGGTGTTGACAACCACACCGATCGGCCTTCTTTTCCGTGCTGCGCTGAGACGCTTGGGTCCTCAGACGGGGCACCCGTCGAGGCAGTGGGTGTTTACATGACGCTACCCAAAAAGACTGCCAGGTGCTCGGGTGGAGGGGGGCTGTGTCCGTGAAACTAATGTAGAGATGAGATTAAACATGCAGAGAGATACATTTACAATTGATTAACGCTGAGCCACTGTGACAAATTGTAGATGTGTGTGTGTGTGTGTGTGTGTGTGTGTGTAGAATTGTTGTAATATCAGACAGATTATTGGTAAAACTAGATTTTGGTGAAATGGTGACTAGTCTGAGTCTTGGTATTTGTGAGCATCAGATGCATTTTTTAAAAATAATTTAAATGTGCATTTTTGAATTGACTTAAATGCTTTCAGGTAGTTTGTTGGTGGGGCGGAGGATGTTCCACCTGCCTGCCGCTACCATCTTAAGCAAGGATTTAGATGGCCACTGTGCTTCCTCTGCACCCCTCTGTTTTGTCTGGTATTAATGAGCAATTAACTTTGCATACAAGGTCATGGACAATAGTATTGGTTGTCAGATTATGCTAATGCCTTTGGCTGTGGCTGCACTGAAAGAGGACAAGGAATCCCTGTGAATAGAAAGGGCTGTGGCCTTTCTCCAAGATGAGAAAATGATATGCAGACTGTACCAACATGCACTTTAAGAGGATTAGGAGCCCACTCAACATCTACACTGACAACTGCTAATAAATGAACAGCAGAAAAAGGGGAGACGATTGTCTTAAGAGAAGGATTCTGCTGCAAAATTCTCTGTGGATCTCTGGAGACGTGTGCTTGTTTGGAAAAAGTAAACATGAAATCCTGGTTCTTGTTGTTGCCGCTCATTGAATAAATGTGGGGGTGAAGAAGAGACAGTTACAAAGGCTCTACTCAAAGACTTCAGTGTGGGGTGAAGCAGAGATAAAAGCAGAGCCTGGGGTGAAACTAAGAAGTTGAACTCCCATGGCCGAGTGAGAGTGAACAGGTGCAGCCAGAGTTCAGACAGAGCGCTTTGTGCACCGATACGGCCGCACTCCATTTGTGCACGAGGGAGGGGCCCATGTTTAATACAAAGTTAATATCGATTTAATGCTTGTCACTGCGCTTCTGAATCTCGGGGCATCGCTAATTCGCTCAGTGTTGAGTGGAGCTTCTGCACTGCCGGCGCCAGATGCTGCTGGGACCTTTGTTGGCAGTGGTGAGTGGAGGTGAAACCACGGCCAAAACACCCCGAGTGGGAGCTGATGCAGAGGTGAAGCCCAGTCACAAACCGAACCAATATAGATGTTTGTTTAACATCCCATGGCATGAATAGGAGGCCTTAAATTTACTGCTTGGAGATTAAAGTCTAAACTGCAAAAGTATTTAGAAATAAGAATATTGACAAATATCTTGTTTAGCATTCGCTCCTTTTTGGCTTATATTTGGCTTGGTTAAAATTTGAAACATATACGGTAAGTAAAATAAGTGTAACATGCAAAATTTTGAAGAAAATTGAATATTTTTTGCTCGTCAAACCAGTTGGAAAGAATCTTCGAGAAAACCAGTTTGAACTTGGAAAGAATCTTGTTAACTCGGTTAACTCGACGGGTGGGACGTGTTAACAGAAATTACGCGTGTCTTTCACCAAAATCCAGATTGAACTGGCCACAGCTGAGATGGATGGACTGGTGACCAGTGTCACATACACGAGGCTGCAACCAGTCAGCACAATCTGTTCATCCGCAGTTAAGTGAAAAGATGGGGAGTTCCCTTTTCCGCAGCGCGTCCTCGCCACCGATAAATAATGAGGGAATAATAAACAGTTAACCACCTGTCGGACCCGCAGCACAATGGGAGGGTCCATACAGAGCCTCTCATGCATGGGTAACATATTTACTCAGCCCCTTTCACTTAACGAGGCAGAAAGAGAGCCAAGACAATGGTTAAATTCCCAAATTCAGCCGGAAAACTGCGCAGGCGTCTAGAAAATTCTAAATTAATTTAAAAAGTTGCGTAATTGATGCAATGATTCTGGATTACATGAAATAATTAATATTAGAGCGATAAGCATCAGGAATTCCCTATGGAGTGGTTGAAAGATTAGTTATGAATACTGCAAAACTGTGGCTCGCGCTATAAAAGCGCTTAATAAATCCAGAATTCAAAAGACGGACCGTGAATGAAATGATCATCGTGTGAACTTTAACCTGATATTTAATAGTTTGCTGCTATTTCTGGGCCGTAGGAGAGGGTGGGTGTCGGCGCTGGTAATATTTCAGAGATGTGCTTTTAATGGCTTTTAATTCGGCCACGGGCAGCTGTTTTCTCTTTCTTTTTTTAAAATCTGGGCCTGGTAAAGGAGCAGGGGGACGTGGAAAGCTTGCAAAGCTCGTAGAAATTAGTCTCGGTCAGCCAGAGCAGCCCATGCTTCCTGCTAACCATCTGCTTACCGCGCACAAAAGGAGGATTTCGGGCAGCCAAGTTAAAGGAGTACGGGGCTCATAAAAAAGCTTAAAAAAGCTTTGAAGGTCTCGTTGCTGGCTGGAGGTGTAGCTGCGCTGTGAAGGAGCGCCTCATGCGTCAACGCCTTGTTTGTGCGTCGTGCGCGGACGGGCCAGACGCACCTCTGATAGTGCTGGCTGCCTCCAAAGGATCATTTCACGGAGGCGTTCCCTTCTAATTATCGGATTGTGGCCGGTTGATATTAAATGGATGTCGAAGCACTTGTCATTACTGAGATAATCCTGAACGATGCAAACTGACTGACTGGTTCACTTCGTGCACAAATGAATAAAGTCGACTGGTTAATGTGGACCGGCTGGGTGCCTTAAACAGGTTTGTTTGTCTATAGAAAAGTTGGTCTTAATTTAAAAAAAAACAAAACACGAACAACCTTAAATAAGTAACGGCGTTGGTTTTCTACGTATCTTTTGTATTTAATAAACAATTTTAACGTAAAGGCATCAACCTATTAACATTAGGATTATTATTTTTGTTTTTAAGAGAGACATGAAAAGGGCCAACAGGAGAAAACAAAAAAAAACCCAAATGAAAACATTATAAAGATTCCTCCATCGGTGACCTAAATGCAGCCAAAAATAACTAATCTGGGCTCTTAATCGAACTAAGGATAATTAGGTTTTATCCTTTCTGTTCGCAGAGCTTTCGCCTGATCGCGCTGCTTTAACGGGTTTTTATGGGCAAAGCTGACAGAACACGACTACCAGGCTCCAAGTCGCTTTAATAAGAGTTTTATTTGGGGTCTCGGTGTCCGCTCATATGAATGCGTTTTAAATCAAATCACAGATGCACTTTTATTCAGCCGGTTAAAATAGCAGAACAAAACCGCCTTTAGAAATAAAGCTTTTTTTATTCCTCTGGGCTTTTCGGAGGCGAGTGAGTGGAGGAGAGAAAGGCCGAGGGGGGCGCCTCCTCCGCAGCTGAGGGTGACAGTTAGTTCATGGTTAACAGGATCACGGGCGCACGGCTCAGGCCGCACACTTCTCCTGTGCGCACTGAGCCGCCGTTCCGCGCTCTGAATGAAGCCTGTGCAGAAAAAGAGTGATATTTAACACATCTGTTAAAGCGTTTTGATAGCAGAAATCCGTTTAAGACATAATTCCATGACGAGGGCCAGATTGAGTGTTGAGAATCCAATGAAACCCTTAAACTGATTTACATTTGAGATCCTGCGCAGCGTCTGCAAGTGTAGAAAAGTTGCAATTAAGTATAAATGTGTTGAAAATGAGCAATTTGGCCACATTTCAGATTTTTCTCAGACAAGAGTCTTATATTAAGAGTGGAACGTTTGGTCTATTTTATCAATCGGTACTTATGTTTGCATCCCTGAAAAGGAATAAAAGAATAATTTAGCATTTTAACGAGCGTATTTTTTTTATATCCCAACAGAAAGACTCCCTGAATGGATAAGAATAATGTTTCTTCTTTAAGAGTACTCATTAAAAGCCCTCCTTTTAATGAGTGAATCTGTAAAGATTGCTCTTTAATTAGGCCGGTTGCCTCTGCCAAACAAAACAAATTGAAAAGAAAGTGGTCAACATGCAAAATTGATGACTGGGGCTCTTTTGTGGGGGACATGGTGTGTTGCTTGCTTATGAAGTCTAATGCAATCATAAATTGCGTCCTCGGGCCAATCAGCGGCCCGGGGGATGTGGCATGAAAGCGACCCATGTGGAGAACTTTGTTGAGCCCTATTGTTGAAGCTGTCAGCACTGAGCTGAAGTCCGTGGGGGGGCAGGCTGCTATAAAACTACTCTCCCCAGAGTGAACGAACCAGAGGAGTGAGCTGCCATCGCACGAGTGATTCTCTCCAGACTGTCACACGGAGTATCTCAGATTTCACACTTGATAAATTTCTACACGGGACCATGATGATCCCAAGTGTTATCGCGCCTCCTGCCCTCTACCCGGGGCTTTACCGGCCCGCCGTCGCTTTTCCGCTCCAGCACACGCTGCCGTCCGTCTTCCCAACGCATTCCAGCTTCCTAGTGGAGGACCTGCTGCGGATAAGCCGCCCCGCCGCCTTCATAAACCGGACTGTCCCAACGACGAGCGCCTCACTTCCGACAGCCACTAACACAGTGTCCTTCAGCGGCGCGAACGCGATGACGCACGATTCGTGCTCACCTAAAACGTCACTACCGAGCAGCAAGGATCCAACTTTTCTCAAGTTTGGCGTGAGCGCCATCCTCGCACCGTCACCAAAGAGCGGTGAGTTCAGACATGTGGTCCTCTCTTTAAATTCACTTATTTGATACCTCTTTTTGTCCTCGTCCCGTGCGTTTTGTTTTAACATTTGTGTTGTTTTGCAGCGACTTGTGCACCGCCTGTAATCCACAGCCTGCACTCAAAGACCGTCCCCATCCCCTGCTTTGACGGAAACTTTCACCCCATCTTCAGGACGCCTTATTTACCAGGTAGGAGTCCCTTCAGCCTTTTTGGCTACATCTCTGCAGTCTTTAGAAGGATGTTTCAGCTAATTGCATTTAAATGTAAAACACTCTCACCCCGTCATAGATTTTTTTTTTTTACTAGAAAAGAAGAAATCACTGTCTTATTAATGGGGACCCGTTGGCTCTGGGCCCTGCCCGGACCCACCCACCCCCTAATTAACCAATTATCCCAAATCGTCACGCTCTAAATTTGAGGCGGGTTGGCCAGTTGTGTTCTCCCATGCTTCCCATTGGGGGGCGTTTTGGCATTTCCCTCGAACCGCGTTTTCCCACAGCGTCCGGGGGGCCACTGGGCCGCTACGGCGGTCAACAAAGCTTTCAGAACCGTGACCAATTTGGTCAGCTCCCACCGGGCGAACCACCCACATACCCTGGAGACTGACTTTTACCAGGGTGGGGGCAAAGGCGTGAACCAGTCATGCACTAATTTCCCTATTAGGCGCTATTGAGTGTTTTCAATATTCTCACAAGACCACATAGAGCGTCGTTGTTCCTGATTCTGCTGCGGCCGCAGGGCAGCTACAGTCAGGGGGCGTCCGGTGGCATCAGCGTAGAGAGGTAAAGTGGCCCGAGTTGACAAAAGTCCGAGTGTACCAAAAATCTCTGCTGGGGGAAGGTTTACCCCTTCGTCCTGCACGGATGAGAGGATCCGATGGCACTGACCTCAAATCCTCACTCTCTCTGTGCCCTAAACGTTCCTCTATTCTTCAAGCGGGCCAATCAACGAGTTGATATAAAGAATAATCTCTTAGAAAAGTCTATAAAGTCGCTAGTCCGCGCTTTCATTCAGACAAATCATAATGGAGGAGCCTTTTCATGGGCTCAGCTGAATGCCTCAACAAAACAACTCCAATGTCCTGAATAGCTTTTCGTGTTCATTTAATGAAAATGATTTGAAGGCACGAAGAAAAAAAAAAATCCTCCAACCCTTCACTACCCCCACCGAGCATCAGTATTCTGGTATGCAGTTGTGTTTAGTTTGAAAGTGTAAATCTCCTTTTGTTGCGATAATATATGGCCTTCGCCGCCTGTCCAGAGTCTTTTCTGCGTTAGTTCATTACTACACAATTACCGTTCACGCTTTATTAACTCCTCTATCCGCCCTCACCGGGTTCCTTAAAGGATATGCCTCCTCTTTACCATACCAATGCGCCTGGGGACCGGCCAATGTGCTAATTAGTCACCTCGTGCCATTTCACTCAAAACGGAGACGTATTGCACAGTTCCAGAAAGAGAAAACTTCCAACACTAACTGCCTGAAGCCTGCAAAAGAAATGGTCTCATTTCACTTCGCTCATTTCCGCGCTCAGTTTTCACGAAAATAAAGATTAACAAGCAATTTTTTTGTTAAGAATTTTTTATTACTTAAATCTAAAACAACCACTCTTCTGTTTATTTGGCAGCGTCATCATCTGTGGTTCCCATCCCCGGAACTTTTTCATGGCCCCTGGCCGCCAGAGGGAAGCCCCGCCGAGGGATGCTGAGGAGGGCGGTGTTTTCCGACGTGCAGCGCAAAGCTTTGGAGAAAATGTTCCAGAAACAGAAATACATTAGCAAACCCGACAGAAAGAAACTGGCCTCTAAACTCGGCCTGAAAGACTCTCAGGTAAGAGTGCGCACCTACTTCAGACGCTTCGATTCTCGTGCGTAATTTGTGCGTAAGGACGCATTTTCTGCTTTCCTGATCCGCTCAACGCCGACATTCTTCTTCTGCTATTCAGGTGAAAATCTGGTTCCAGAACCGCCGAATGAAGTGGAGGAATTCCAAGGAGCGCGAGCTGCTGTCGTCAGGGGGCTGCCGCGAACAGACGCTCCCCACCAAAGCCAATCCGCATCCAGACCTGAGTGACGTCGGCAAGAAGAGTTCCGCTGACGAAGAGGACGACGAGGAAGATGTGTTTAGAAGAGAGCGTTCCAGGGTGGCGGCGTCCATCATCTCTTCTCCGTCTCTCTCCAGTAAACACTCGGACTTCTCAGAGTCAGACGAGGAAGAAATAACGGTTTCATAACGTATTAAAACACCTGCAGAGATTACCCTCAGTGTTCGATTTCATAAAGCTGTGAACAAATTAGCCAGAAGCTGCCACGCTGGAACAAACCCCCCACAAACGTCCGTGACTCAAAGAAAAAGGTTCCGATAACGTTGGTCGATTCATCGGCGCATGCGCACTGTACAGACTTTCTGACACACTTTGCTGTTTTGCACAGCTTTGGTCGATTGTACTCGATTTTGTACAATTTTGTATGGAAATTTTATGCCAAGAATATTGACTTTCTTTTACCTTGACCATTAATAGAGTTGTTTATGAAAAATGTAGCTATTTCGTTAATAATTTATATGGATTTGTTTAATAAGTATGTTGTATTATGTGCTGTATATATGTTAATTTCACACCCGTTTGTATCAAAATGCCAAATAAAACTGTAAAGCATTTCAAGCATCTGCAGTTTTGATGAAACCTCAACATCATTAGATCATAAATAATAAATTTATTGAATCACAATAATTTAAGACTAATACAGTGATAGATTTAATCCCCCAAAGTCCTAGACAGACCAGTAAAGACAAAGAGCACCAATCCGCTCTGATGTAAAGAGACTGTACACAAAATACTCCTTTTTCAAGTACTGTTACAAATTGTCTAGAAAAAAAGTCATCAAAATGCAAGATAATCAACTATTTACAAAGTTATGTTACATATAAAATTTACATATCAAAGAAGGCTAAACATTCGTAGTGTGTAATAAATGGAACGGTCAAATGCTTCGATAGCTACACCTCCTAACGGGTGTTACACGCATGATGGTCTCGTTTTGTGCTTACAGGGAACATAGCAGGAGGACTTCCATAAATATGGTTACAAACATCTCAGGTCTGTTCTTGCTGTATCGGCAGTGCTAAAAAATCTCTGGGGGGGGCAAAAGCACAGTCAGCTTTGGGCTTCTGTTGGGACATCTTGCATAGGATCGGTAACAAAAACAATGTTTCATGACCCCGGCTGGCTGGGGGGATGAGACTTAAGAACAAAAATAAAGCTTTTTTAAAACGGCTTTAAAAAGAAAAGATGTCAAACTGCTGACATGACCATTCACCCACAAAGACCTTTATATTTTCTTAACTTTGATTTTGTCACTATAAACAAAGCAGCATTTACATTAGTTAAAATGATTTGAGCATAATTGACAGTTCATCACAAATCAGATGATAAAGCCAGACTACAAATATGGTGACTGCAGAGGACGATGTATAAAATCTTCCTAAACTTTCGTCATCCAGTCAACCCGAAACATTCTCGAGTCAAACGTGAAAACATTTATGGATTCTTTCATGCCGGCAGCCCAAATATTTACACTGATGAGCCATACATGCGTTCATATTTACTCTGACACCCAAAGTCCTGCTTCTCATTCACGTCTCAAAGCCACAGCTTTAGTGTTTGATATGACGAGAGGTCGACGCCACTCCTCCAGGAGGGTCGACTTTGAGCCCTATTCACTTTACAGCCATCTAGAAGAGTACAGAAATGGCTAATGCACAGAAAAGAGTAAGGCATTGATTGTAAAAAACAGTCCAGCACCAATATTTGTGCTACAAAAGCCTGTTTGAGCCAATGTGTATGGAGATCACGGAGGTTATTTGCTGACAAAGTATGAAATGCAAACGTATCACTATGAAATGATATAATTAATATAATCAACATTGAAAGGAGAAATCTAAACATGCGAGTGTTAAAGACCCAGTGGTCTTAATCATTTTCTCATATCAGACAGTGTTTCCAGGTCTGTGTGTTGTTTCTTCAGTGAAATGTTTGAATTTAAAGGAACTCGAGTCTGGATGAAAACCAGTTTCACAACAGTGAGCCTCAAAGCCACCAGGTCAGACTGAGCACTGGTTAGGCTGTTATGATATGAATATCTGGCACAATCTGTGGGTAAACTGTGAGTAACAGCTCATATTCAAACACAAATCTATTGATTAACTTCAGGAAAGCACAACGATGGGAAAATGCCTGTGATTTGTCTTGATGAAACAGTTGTTTGGAAGGAGTGGTTTTAAATTTTGACCATCGTGGATGTTGACAAATGCACGTTCTTGAAGGTATCAGCACATGAGTAATATTCCCTCAGGCTTGATTTGATCCTCCATCCTTCACGTCTCGAGCACAAAGCGGCTCATCTGTGCCCACTGATACTGTATCGCCACCTTCAGGCAGTTCGGTGCACTACAGCTGATCCCCACCAGCGTTAGTGACTCTTGCCTGAGGATGCGTCCCTCCAGGTCAGCGGAGTACTCTTGGTGATCACATGGTGATGACGCAATGAAGACACCTCAGATGACTAACAGGCAGTGTGCTTTTATTCTGTCTATTCCTGACAGAGGAACTATGGGCCACAGTGGTGAGTAAAACAAATAAAAACACAACACAGCGCAGTGCAGTAGAAACCTGTGTTGCCTGTTCTTTCTTGTTTAAATATTTGGGTTACCCGCACCCAAAGTTAAGGTGGCTGGATTTTGTGGCATGAAATCATACTCGTCCTCACAGCCTGAACAGTTTTGTATGAGGAAAAAAACAAAACAAAACTTGTGCTCGGTTTTTGTGTCATCACAAGGTCGACTCCAGCGATGAGTCCAGGATGTCGTCCTGGTGGCTGTTGCTATTGGAGTCGCTGTCGTAACTCTGCGGGCTGGATGACGTCGCTGCTTCCTTCAGACGCATGAGCATGTTCATCTGTAGGATTAAACAGCGCTTAGTGTGGTGAAGGTAAGAGGTTACTTGATGTTGTCCACCGCCGCTGTCCATGCCATTTATTTCTACTCACCAGGGGATCTGCGTCGCTGTCGCTCTGAGGCAGCTCTTTTCTGACTCCTTCTCGTGGGGCAGAGTAGCCATCAAAACCCACATCTTCTGGGCGAAGCTGCAGCAGTGGGGGCCATTCAGTCAGAGCGGGGCTGGCCGACCACGGGTAAGTGTCGATCACCCAGGCAGCAGGGTCCTCCCATACAGCCCTGCGACCGTAAAGCTACAGAAAGGGACAGGATTACAGATACACTCGAGAAACTAAAGAATCTCGTTATATTTCAGATTAATGCACATTCACACTACCTGCAGTCCCTCTCGTACAGCCTCAAGCATATAGGGTATGATGGAGTAGTTCCACAGGTCAGTGAACCAAACCCGGGATCCCTCCACATCCATGGGACAGGACAGGAAGAGACGAGGTCCTGCGTGCCACAGAGAAGACCGGTAAGATGCTGCGTTAAACCAAAAGTTACTGCTGACAAATCGCATAGTTCCTCCTACCGATGGTGACATCAGAAGAGCTGTGTGTCTCCAGGAAGCGGTTGAGATGGTGCCAAACTCGTGGGATCCAGTCGATGATCTTAACTAGCTCCAAGCTGCGAGTTCTGCTGCTGATCTCCATCTCGATCAGCTTCCTCCTTAGGTAGCGGCCGAGGAAGCCTTTCACTGGCTCCATGTGATTGGCACACAGCACCCACCTGATTACAGACCACACAGGTACATTCAGAATTTGGGGAAAAAAGTTCAGCTACGCCCACAGAACCAAACTTCCTCCAGGAGGGAGAGTGGGTGGGTGGTTTACCTGAAGTTGTGGTGAAGCTGGAGGTTGGGGGCAGATGATGTGGCTTGGCTCATAGTGCCAATAATGTAAGGACTGTAAATAAGAAAAAACAAAAAACCTGGATTTTTCAGCCACTGAATGAGATTTTAGGACAGCAAAACAACACTGTCGGAGTAACAACTGTTAACAAACGAGGCACTAGAACATATTTTAAATGACCACTGTAAAGTCTGAACTAACCAGTGTTGGTAGCTGCAGTTGAAGATGCCGTTGAAGATCTCTCCGAGTGAGCTGACGTGGTGTAGGTTGTCCAGAATGACCACCAGGGGGCTCTCTGCCCCCGGGACACCACTGCACTGCTCAGCCAAACCTGAAAGGTACTGGCGCAGCTCCTACAGTGAAATATTTTAATCAGGAAGATGTTTTATAGTATTTAGAAAGAAAGTTTATGCAAAAATAAAGATTATCATCCACCATCCACTCAGGACTGTTATCGGAGAGGAAAGTCCCCATAATACTTTTACAATTGTTTAAAATTAAATGTTTTGAACCTGTTTGTGTATGATTTACCTTGCCGGACTTGTGGTCTACGTTGAAAGTGACAACGGCGTGGGGGGTCAAGGGTCGGCCCTCCATTAGCAGCAAGTGTCGAGATAACCGATTGGCCAGGTAGGTCTTGCCCGTGCCGCTGGGTCCTGAGAGGATGACGCGTCTGTGCTCCTTCAGCAAGGAGACGTACCGCAGCAGCATCGGCTTCGGGATCAGAGTGTCAAACGCGAGCGAGTCCACGTTGTCGCTGCTCACACCTGAACCCACAAGAGTCACAGACGTGTCCAGCCCAGATGTGTTTTTCTGTCAATTGTGTTTATTAACACTGCATTTTTCAGTGAGTCACCTTTGAGCTGGATGTTGATGGTGTTGCTGTCTCCCACCAGGTAGCCGCAGGGCAGCAGCTCCGGCATGTGTGCAGCGCTGGTGCTGCTGGGTCGGTGGATCTCTCCAATCTTGTATCCCTCCACGCTGTCAGAGCTCAGACCCAGCTGCGTCATCGGATCCACGTGGGTGATGTACTCCTGCCAATGAGACACAAACTCTCAATGTAATAAATGTTTCTGTGACAGACAAAAAATATATCAACAATACTGACAGCATATTGAGCCCTTTTCCTTACCTTAAAAAGGCGTCGGACCACTCCATCCAGGACGTCCCATTTTGTTTTCCCGCTCACACCAATGCAGCCAATCAGAAAATGACGAGGCCGGCCCTCCTGTGCGGAACATAGAAGGGTGTGGAGGTCAGGGAAACTTTCAGGGAAAGTTCAGCCTGAGATGTGATTGATTGGAATTGTTAATCTCATTATGATGTCATTGTTTTCTATCCTATTGGGCGTTTTCGTGGAAGGTCACATGTCACACTAAATTATTAAGCCACACCTGTACAGGCAGCATGGGTGGAACTTTTACGACTAAAGATGAAAACATGGCTCGAAATATTCCAGCTGGAGTGAAAGAGAATACATCTTCAACGACAAGAGGTCTCACCTCTGTCCATTTGCTGTCTTCGTCCAGGCTGACAACCATCTTCACATGTCGCCCTTCCTTCCTCATCCCTCCTTCGCCACCAGTGTCATCAAGCAGCATGTCTGACCCGAGAAAAAAAGCCGACACTAACTCGTCTTTTTCCTTTAATTAACAATATCTCTGCAGTTCCTCCTGTCACGTCAATGCTGTCTTACCCAGGCTGGTGGATTCGCTGGTGGTGAGGTTGAGGCTGTGCTGGGGGAGCCCTGGCCCTGTTCCCGGGACCTGGCTGTGCGCGTGAGGGGGAGGAGAAGATGAGATGGAGACCTGGGAGCCGGTTCTGCTGCCCTGATTCTCCACCTTCAGTCGGTCATTTTCTGCCTTCAGCTTCTCAATCTCCAGCTGCAGATAAAGTTAATGAGCACAAACAGATGTTTATCTGAAAAGGATCTACGATGGATGACAAAAGTGGAGAACCAGTAAGATGTGAGGAGTGCAATCTGTCCCAGATTTCTTACTCCTGCCCAAAGATACATCCTGGGAGCATCCTAACATACCTCTTTATTTGAACTAATAAGCCAGTTTTATGGAGCTATTTTATTCTCCAACTTTTTAATTGAAGCTGATTTAAATTGTGTGTGCAGACCTGCATGCGGTTCATGGCCTCCCGGAGCTGGTCCAGTTGATGAGCCGAGCTGAGAGCCTCCAGGCGGATGTCCGTCAGCTTCATCTCCTTCTCCCTCAGCTCACTGCGCAGCTGCATCACCGTCTCTGCCTCGCTGTCCAAACACTCGGACAATCTGTCCAGACACCGTCATGTCAACTATTAACACCGAGTTATTAACGCAAGTATATTTATTCATTTGCAGTCTTGAGGTTTACGCACATGGAGTGTGTGTTCCTGAGCATTTGTCCGGAGGCTCCGGTGCCATTGTGAGGCAGCTTTGGGGAGGCGGGCAAGGAAGAGTCGGTCATCTCCTCGATGTCGGAGTGAGAGGACGCAGACTTGGGAGATTTCTTCTTGCTGAATGCTTGTTTGAAAGAGCTGCGCAGCTGCAAAGATACAACAAAAATGGACAAAGATGGTGAGAGAACTATTGTGAAAAACACACCTCAGAGAGTGAGGGGAGTGGGGTGCTGGGGAAGGTGGAGGAGAAAAGCTGTTAAAAAGTGCAAGTGAGTCAGGCAGAAAGAATTCTAATAGTTTGGGTTCTGATTTATAACCTACTCATGGCTCAGCGTTTTCAGCAAAAGTCATCACTTTAGATTCAGCACGTGCATGTAAACTGATATGCATTTCTTTGGAAGTCAGAACTTTTCTGCCTCCACTTTTGCTTGGACATTTTGTAAAGCGAAAACGAGGAGCCATATTTAATCATGCAAACTAGTAAAACCTTGTGGAATTCACTTCCTCTGTTCTTTTGGCAGGGGTTGTGAGTTTGAAGAAGAATCCACCACAAATATTTAATGCATAAAAGATTCATGTTTTTGTGTTTGGAGAAAAAGTCTTTTCAAAGACAAAACACAAAACATATGTTAGCATGCTACTTTCTGACTGTGTTAAATATTTTCAGATGGATTATTCTTTTCAACAGCTGGCTCAGGTGTCAAGAGAGCAGCTTTTCAGGGAATAAGAAACAGGGGACAGTGGGCAGAAGACAGAGGTTAGTAACCTAAAGAAAAGCACAGGGTTAGGCAGCTTCTTTCATCCCATACAGCGTACCATTCTTACCTCATAGACCTGCATCATAAAGCGAAGCAAAGGAAGACAGAGAGACAAAACAGGACACGTTCATATGGGTTCAGGGTGCGTTAATGTGTTATGGAGGGACAGATTAAACACGGACACTTCTACGGGACTGAAGGGGTCTAATGCTGCATTACGACCACCGTGAAGCACTACTCTTTCATGATCCATTACACACTCTCAGGCACATACAGCCCCTATACACTCTACATCACCCATAGTGCACCTGTGTGGAAGAGCTTCCTCTACACACACACACACACGCAGGAGGGTTGTTTATTATTGCTGCAGGAAACTCTACACGAGTCCATGTCTTGTAATTCCGCCCTAAAATTCAACATCAGGATCAAATGCCAGCAGCTGTCAGGAACAAGGGAGGGGGCAGAAACTGATTCTTTGATATTATAAAGTCATAAATCTTTACACTACTCACATCATTCACTATATATTAATTTGGTCTCACCTAATAAACTGGCTGAAATAACAATCTGAACCTTAGTAGCTGCAGGATTATAAAGTCTGGATTTTGGACAGATATGAGTGTCATTTTTAAAGAAAAGTGCAGTTAAATTTTTGACTTTATAATAATAATAGCACACTGTCATAACACAGTCAGCTACCACAACATCAGCTCAATCTAGCGGACAAACAGCTGCCTACTTCATCATCTGACACGACTTGTCCTCCGGTGCACAAAAATGCCTTTCAGCAGCAAAGAAATGAGAAGTTGTGAATACGACTGTGTCAGATTTTGTTGTATGATTGAAAACAGCGAATGAGGATTTGACACCAGTTGGTGGGCAGTGCTTTAGTGCTTTCTGGTCAACTTATGACCGCTTTGACCATTGATTTTCTTTAACCTGAAGGCACTAAAAACACTCAGTGTTCAGAATGAGTCTAGGGTTGGTATTCACCTTGTCCCCAGTGAAAGAAGCCTGAAGAAGAGAAACCCAAACATATGACACATAAAAAACATTAAAAAGAACAACAAACCAGCATCGCAGGGCGACTGTTTGAAATCGTCTCATCTTACCCAGTTCTTCTTGTTTTTCTTCTTGTTTTTGGCGTCGGCGTCCATGTTGGAGCCCACGCTGGAGTGGCTGGTGGCGCTGTTGATGCTGCTGACGCTGTCGGAGGAGTGCTGCCTCCTGATGCGCAGGTCAGGCTGCTGGTTCTGCTGCTGCTGCTGACTGCCGTTGCTCCCAGCTGAGGAGGGAATTAGACAGAAGAGTCAGTACTGAGTGTTTGTTCTCCAATTATCACAGAGCTCTGCATGTTTGCAGTGTGTCTGTACCCGTCTTGTCTCCTTTAGGCACCAGTTCGGGCGTGTTGATGACACCATTGATGGCGGCCTGGGCGACAGCGTTCTGCTTCTTCAGCAGCTCGATGGTCTTCCTGAGGTCATTCAGCTCAGAGTCCTGCAGCGAGACGAAGGTCAACCAAATGATGCAAGTCTGATGTTTCGCAAAAAAGAAGCTGCTTTCACCTTCTGTTCTGCTGTCAGCGTGAGACTCTTCAGTCTTATGGTCATGTTGCCCAGACTCTGTTCAAACGCGGCCACCAGGTGAGCCTGTAAGAGAAACATTTAAAATTGACCAAACGACTTTAAAACGTGGGTTTTTAAGTTCTGCATGAGTTCTGGTAAGTTTAGTTACCCACACACACTTTTGTTCGGCGATAGCAAACATTGATCATTGTATTATGTTCCTCTTTACATGTATAATCTTTCTGATCCCTGAAGGAAGTGTGGGAGAGAGTTGAGTAAGCAGGAGACAGGCTACGTTTCTCTGCCTTGAGGCCATCAAGGTGTGTTCAGACAATTCATCGTCCTGTCATGTTATCAAATGTTCGACCACAGCCCCTCCCGTCTCCTCACCCCCCCCACCATCAACTATGTTCTTTCGGTGTTTGTCAACACTCGCAGCACGCCTTCTTGCACCGAGGCGCCTTTGCTGTAAATCTCCAGTCCACATCTGGGACGGTCCCTCGGCAGTCTGCCGAGACGTGACTGCGCTGTAATCAAACACCTGCGCCGTCCTTCCATGTCTGTGTACCAGACTCGAACCAGCAGCGCTGGCTGCAGATTACAAGCGGAGCGTGGCGAGACTTGTGCAACACAGACGGAAGGAGAGCAGAAAGGAGCGCGACTGGAGACACTTTAAGAGATTTTCTGATAGTTCTGCCAAATGTAGAATTACACCTTCCTGGGTAAAGAGCTCTTGTTGGATCATGTATCATCTCTGCAAATATCCTTTTTTTTTACTTTTTTGAGGGCAGGAATGATTTTCTCTACTTTGCTTTCTGATAGAAGATAATCAGGATCACAAGAACAAAATATGATCTTTGTTATCTATTCTGTGACACCAGTTGGTCGCATGACTAAATATCTTCTTTTTTATTGAAACACTAAAATCTAACAAATAATACCATTTTCAGAATTTGTTGTTTCTGTAATCCCCCCCCAAAATGTTAACTATTAGTAAATTTCATTTGGGTTGACAAGCTACCTGCTAAGCTAATGACCACCATCAGAATATAAGTAAATACATTTTGAGATGCGTCACACCTCAGGCCCATTCTCACTTGGAATGAATCGTGCACGAGAGTGTGCGTGCTTTGCGTGTTTGTCCTTACATTGGCACTCAGCTGTGTCGTCAGGGCAGAAACCTTTTCCTGGGAAGCGTCCAGCTCTCTACGCAGTTTACGGATCTGCGGACGTAATATACCGTGACATCAAAAACAACAGCAAGAAAAAGCACACGCACCTTCCCAGTTATATCAAACACATTCATGTGCACACATCCTGACAAATAATGTAGCAGCAAACATGGGAGCGCTGATGCATTTAGGTAACGCAACAGATAAAAACAGACACGCGGGCGTACACAGGTGTTCATGAGAGCCCGTTACAGGGTCACACTCACACGAGTTACTGTAAAAATCCCCCTATGTCCCAACAAGTTGGCACCCAGAAAATGAAAGGCCAAAGAAAACACAGCGTGGCGGCTTGGAGCTTACCTCCGACTGAGACTTCTCCTCATTCTGTAAAAGCAAACACAAGAGGGAGAAAAAACCATTAGAGACATTTCTGACAGGCTGTAATCACAAAGAGTATTTCGGGCTTCCTGTTTGAGCCATTATCTCCATGGAGACGGGCTTTATACACTGTGGAAGAGACTGGTGTAATGGATCTGGTCAAACAGAGACACCCTCCTGAAGGCATTTCACTGAGGCGTGTGTGTGTGTGTGTGTGTGTGTGTGTGTGTGTGTGTGTGTGTGTGTGTGTGTGTGTCCTATTTTCTCCACAGCTAAACAATAGTAAGATGGGACAAGCAGAAAAATACACACAGGCTGTGAGCAGGCAAAACAAACGCTTGCACGAACCCACCAAAACACGCAACACCCACGTTTACATGTAAACACACAGCTAAAAATGCATCACATTGCCTGTTTTTTTTAATTGACATTCCTGTAAAAATTAAAAAGCCGCCGCTGGTCAGTTAAAACTGGCCCCTCATTCGTGGCTCTTATATGGGAAACTAGACACACACATAGAAGGTACAAGAGGATCAATTGAAGAAAGATTACCGGTACATGAATGTCAAGGGTGATTTCTAATAAATAATAATTTTTCAAGGCCTATAGGAGCCCCAACATCTTAGGCAGCTGTAAAAACATTTTTTTATGCCACTGAACGTTAAATGGGAGTGTTCTTTGACATGAGCAGGAAGCATCTGTTCACACATGGTGGATCAATCATGCACGCCATCAGTAGACTGTAATCAGTCTGGAGGCACCACAGACAAAACAGAAATCTCACTATGGTGAAAATTCCAGCACAAACCTGCACATGAAAAAGAACTAGTAAACTTTCCATTGGACCATTTCATCCAATGAGCTTTCCAGCATCACGACACCGAGGAGAGACTCGTTTGTCTCTGAACTCGAGTATTTAGTTGAAGAAAATTGACTGTTGCATGAGAATTAACTGATGTTTACTCGCTTACTGCCACACTTTGTTTATGTGGCGCATCAATCTACCTGCTAACGGCCTCATCCCTACCGTCTGCTGCCAGGATGTGATGGTCCCCGTCAGGGATAAAGTCGCCATCATTTTGCCTGCTCTCTCTCTCTCTCTGTTCCTCCTGTCAGATCTGAAGCCTGTCAGTCAGCCAGTGCTGATATCTGCCGTCTGCGCGACGGCCTGTGTGTAACACCTGCCCAGGTGAGTAAACCCCCACCCACAGAGGGAGGAGCACAATGCGATAGGTCTCCATCTTTATGTGGGCTGTCCTGACTCGTTTTCTCATATATCTGGATGGACGTAACAAATTTACCTGTTCCTAAAAATGTTCTATTACTTATTAATTCATTTAATAGCAGCAATAGAGCTGAGAAAGGTGAAGAGAATGAATTTGCTCCCTCAAATGAAAATACAGCGCAGAAGCTGTGTCATACTGAAACCATAAATAAGCTGAATGCTTTGTTTTGTCACACAGTATAATTAAAGTTTGTGTACTTACAGTGGAGTAAATGGAAGATGTGCTGGAGACCAGAGACAGAGATGATCCATGAACTAAAGAGAGAAAAACACACAGGATTACAAAGCACATCTGTACATCAGAGACCCACCACAGCCGGCTCGTACGCTGCCCACCCTGCATCAACCCAACCCACTCGCTCTTCCTCCCAGTGTTCCCACTCCACTCCCCTGTGCCCCTCCCGGAGGCCTGTGCTCATAAAGATAAGACTCCGGAGCGTTCAAGCTGTGGCGCAACCGGCACCAGTCTGATCTTTACGCCAGTAATTACTCACTGATCTCTAATCAGAACTCAGCAACGACACCAGCGCCATTTCCTCCCTGAGCACTGATTGCAAGGCATCAGCTGCAGGTGTCCAACCTACAGGAAGCACTTCTGTCTCAATTGAATCAATATTGAACAAAACTGGACCAAAGTCAAAGTTGTGACTTTTTTGGCAGATACAGGAAGCTGAACTGGAGCTGGAGCGCCGGGGGGAGGTGGGGGAAATGACAGGGCGTTATGGTTACTCTTATCCAGGACAAAGTGCTGGGTGGATGATGTGACTTTTGTCTTGTCAGGTTAACAACAAGCAGGAAACTCTACACCCTCATGCACATGCACACGGACTCCATGTCATTGCCGAACCTACACGCCGCGATCTCTCTCACTCTCACCGCCACACAAAGAGAAAGTTATGCTGGAGGATTCTTGTATGTCATCAAGTCGCTCTCACGCCTCTCTGTGATCCCTGTAATTATCCCCTCTTCTGAAAGGGAAGACTAGCAGGAGGAAAGTGGGAGGCTGCAGCTACAGGGGGGGTCTGTAATCATAAGTGTTAGTGTGTGTGTGCACATTAGGTGTGGTACCTGAACTTTCAAGGTGATAACAAGAAAAGCCTCAAATCGCATCAAAAGTAGGCTGGACAACAAAGGCCAACAAATGTGCTGCTGGAGGGGGGTTTCAATGTTTCCTTCAGAATTTAAGGGTGGAAAAACAGCTTTGATTGTGTTAATTTGAGGGTTCTCGCAGCTGCACGATCATCAAATGCATCCTCATTACTGACTGGTAACGCGGATTATAAGAGGCAGTTCCTGTAAACGACTTGGTCTAAAGCATCTAGGTGGTTCAATCACTTCCTGTGAGCTGTTAGAATCATGTTCTTTTTAAAGAAAGGGTGCAAGAAAATGTTTCTCAGTATAATGCCCCTCCTTCTGAGGTTTTCCTGTATGAATCAAGTTGGCTCCAAAGACTGAGCCTCAGCTAGGGGGGCTGCCTACTTGTGGGAAAAACACTTTTTCCAATAAACAAGTTGAAAACAAAGCCCCACCAAAGCTGATTATGGATTTTTGAAGGGATGGAGGGCTTTTCTTTCAGGAGCGGTTGTAATCCCCCCTAATGTTCTCCAAACACATGGAATAATAACTCTGTTGGCTCTGTGGGTGTGGAATAATAAAAAAAGGGTAAAAGATGCAAATGGGATATCTTCTCACCTTCCTCAAAGCCATCCCTGAAAGAACCCGACCTGCTCATGGTGCGGGTTTTCTCATCGAGCGACATGCAGGAGTTTCTGAGGCGGCTGTCGCTGCAGGGGTCAAAGGGGACGTCCTGATTACTCAGGCTGTTGTTGCGCAGGCCGGTTAGGTTCATCTGACCAGTAGAGGTCGGACTGGACGCTGTGAAAAGATACAATGAATGAACATTCAAAAAATTGCACATTTGCTAAAATGCCAGCTTGATGGTCATGTAGCCGAGCTCACAGGGTGTGAATAACTGGATATGCCCAGAGTACTGATGGCATCAGTGTGTGCAGCATACCGAGCTGTCCAAAGTTGAAGCGAGTGCCGGAGGGGGAGGTCAGGCTGGGGGAGAACGGGGAGTTATTGGCCGAGTCCTGCAGCCCGCTGGTGGAGTGGGAGCGCAGCCAATCGCGGCTCTCCTCATGACCCCGTAGCTGTGGGGACGGCCCGTATCTAAGGAAAGTCAAAGAAAAGGTTAAAAGCAATGAAAAGATAAGACTGATTGAATTTTATTGTATTTTTGAACTGAAATGAGATGATTTTAACTGAAGAACAAGATTTGTTTTCCCTCTTAGAGAACCAGATTAGTATCCCAGATTTAACATGTAATGAACTGGACGATTACAACAGTGCCAACATTGACCGATCGTCAGCCGTGAGCAACAGAAACTGGCAGAAAAGAAGGCGATTGGGAATTTGACCCGGAACCAAGGCTGCAACAGAGTGACAGCTCAGTGTGACATGCTCTTCACAGAAACACAGTGTGACGAAACAAGTGCCAAACAGAAAACAAAAGAGAACAACATCAAGCGTGAGCAAAAGCCTCCACTGAGGATGTAGACACAGGAGAGGAGGAGGACGGAGGACAGTTTGGTGAGCCAGTGTGCACAGAGCGCAACATAACCAGCAGTGACATCAGTACCTGAGTCCTTTCTTAGGCAGAGTGTTTCTACCACAGTGTGGTCCGCTGCAGGAGAGAAACACTTCAGAGCAGGAAAGAAAAGGAAGCAAGACGGCACGTATGCATATATCTAACATTACGCAAAGATATATGTGCACTGCAAAATCTCAAATTTAATTTATAAATACTGGTAATATGAAACTTTGTTTACAAGTACTGAAACATTCTTAAACATGGAGACTTTTGCAGTGTAAAGTGAACAATACACATCTTACCCTGATGCTATTTGGTAAATCTGCAAACATAAATTCTACCAGCAGATGGCAGCACTAAGCAGCCAGGGCAGACGAGAATGGACCCCTAACAGAAACATGGAACACTAGCCTATGTCCACAGAGGCATTGTCACATTTGCACGAGTTCCCATTCATACACTCGCTCAAAACAACCACAGTCGCACACACAACTCCTCCAAAAAACCAATCACATGGAGTTGAGGTTCTACTCGAGGCACTCTGTGTGGCGGCAGGTGGTGGTTTTAGCATGAACCTCCACAGCGCTCTCACCAGAGGCCTATCACTGCACCTAGCACACACAGGCACATTTACCTGTCCTGTTTCCGAGGCAGCGTGTTTCGGCTGAATATTGGGCTAGCAGAGGGGGAGGAAAGGGGGCTGATGGGAGACAGGAGGGGAGAAACGCACAACAGACACAGAAAAGGAAAACTTTAGAGATACATGAACAAACGGTTCAGAACAGAGGTCATCTGCCAGGTTCTTAATGGGAAAGCTTAGCAAAGAGGGTGATGTCATCATAGCCCCGGAGCTTTGACTCCAGAAGCTATTCAGTTTCCCCAGAGACATTCCTGTCACATTACAGTCAACCTGTCAGGATGGAATCTGCTACAACGACCACAATTACTGTATAATGGACTGGTGACGCCACGGGGTTCACATCTCTGTTCTACTGCAGACAGAATGGCATAGAAGACGCGACTCCTCGTGATGACGGATGCATCAATTCTGGATCCTTTAAAAAGGAATCTGCACATTTAATCAAGTCAGCACTGGAATTCAAACTGAGGCACTTTATTGAGTTTAGCGCCATTATCTAAACTGCATGGCATGCAGAAAGTGCTCGGTACACGTATGGGTTTGTAGGTTTAAAGGAATTAACTCAAGTGTTTCATCCACCAGATCCAAAAAACCCTTCCAGAAATAGCGACAAAGCAATAGTTCATTTATCCAAGAATGCAGTTTAATGAATGGAACAAACACAACCTCTGAAAAGTTGTACCAAAAGCATGGGGAGGAGGGGTTTCTGCGTCTCACGGCTGATTCAACCCTGATAAATGTTCCAAACTCAAACACGCTAACAGTGCATTAACAAAAGCTGCACAGCCAGTATAGCAGGTCTGCACATTTACCTCTCGGATGCGCCTGTTTTGACGCTGCTGGTGCGGCCCAGAGCAGACAGGGTGTCCTCCTTGTGGGTCCCGTGGCCGGCACTGCCCAGGCTCATGTCGATGGACTCGCTGCTGGTGTGCATGCTGCTGACGGATGGGTATCCCATGCTGCCCGCCCCACTGTGCCCGCCCAGGGTGCTCTCTCTGCTCTGGGCCGAGGAGCTGCTGAAGGTGGTGCCCCAGGTCAGGCTGTTGGAGGGGCCAGTGGAGGAGTAGACAGAGCCGGGACTGGAGGCCTGTTATGAGATTGTAGAAGGGATGCGTTTATGCGTGTATTTTAGATTCTGGGAATTTTGCAAATGAAGACAGACCTACTGATTTCACAGATCACTTTAAACTTCTGACCCAACAGTTTGAAAAGTCACGTCAGCGTTCTAAACAATGGCTAATCTGTCACTACAATTAGGAAATGGAATAATAAAACACATGATTCATGTGGGAAAATGACACAGAGGTCATGTTTGAGCACGCTCACATTTCTGCTCTCCTCCACTGCATGAAATCGGTCAAACATGTACCCACTCTGCCCTCCTGAACATCTGCTGAATGGGCTCATACACTCAACTCAGCAAATTAGTGGTATTAGTCAGATGAGAACCTAATAACGCTCCCGTCTGAGCCAAGTCACTGTCAACAGCTCGCAAACACCATCATCGTCACGCTGACTCACGTCAAGGCTGAGACGCACATCATCACTCCTGAGCTTTAAAGCAAACACGCTGGCTGACACTTATTAAAACTCTTTAGCTTCTCAGCGCTGCACGCTGTTGACAGCCAGTCTTGGCTGTTGGTCTCTGGGAGTGAGGTGGGTGGTTTTACAGTTGGTCGGCATGTCGCAGCCAATGAACTCTACTAAAAGATATCTGAGGCACCTCTGCTCATAAAAGAAATTCAAAATGTCATGTGCAAAGAAACTATTTTCTCTCTCTCCTTTTTTTATACAGTGGAAATCACCCATTAGTTGTTGCAATAATCCAGTCTGAGTCACAAAAGTCAATGGGAAAACACTGAAAAAGGTGAACCCTCACATCTAAAATTGAACAGCATTTTTTATTCTACAGAATTCTTTTACCTGCTCGCTGCCCAGCGTCCCCATCCCCGATACGTGCACTCTGCCTCCAAACAGGGGGCTGTTGGTCTCGCTGTCCACGCCACCGACCCCTCCGTCAGGGGACTCCAGCACGGTGGTCACGTGGTTCAAGGCGGCGTGGGGGTTCGAGATAACAGTAGAGTTCTTCATGTTTTCTGCTGTGGTCACAGGAGCTTGTTTGCTTGTCTTCCCACCAAATAACCTGTGAAAAGTACGAAGGAGAGCTCAGGTTAAAGCAGCAATAACAGAGCAGAGGAATGTTCAGGAACATCAAAGGCATTGATGTGAATGATGGGTTTCAACAGTTGCAAATACAAGCATCATATAACACAAAAACAACAAAGAAACACACACACACACACAAGAAAAAGAGAAGTAAATCCTGGCTCTCTGCTAATCCTGATTTAGAATTAAATGCCAGCCAGTGATGACTGGAGCCCCAGTGGGCGGTAATGGCAGCGTGCAGCCTCTTTGTAGATATCACTGCCTCCCATTAAGAAAGGGAGAGTGCTGAACTCACCCCAACACCACACCCTGCCCCCATCATCCTCCCTGCACCACCAAGGCTGAGGCTTGGCAGCTGATCAGCTCGGCTCAAGGACTGGCTGTTACAAAGGCCCTATTAAAGCTGACTGAACTGTAATTGTGTGTATGTATGTCTGTGTGTGTCTGTGTGCGTGTAAAAACAGCCTTTACCTCTGTTCCTATTTATTAGCAAGTGTGTTAACAAGTGTGTTTTTACCTGCGCAATGTTGGCGAAGAGACCTGCTGTCTACCCGGAAGGGGGACAGTTGCCGCCCCTCCGCCCCTGAGGTTGTCGATGTCCGTGACGCCCTTCTCACGGTCCGTCTGATTGGCTAGAAGCCCCGAGCCGTTGACCTTAGAGACACTCAGAGGGTTCTTTGCCTGCGATGTGACTGAAAGAACGGCGGCCTCGATGCTGCTAGTGGAGGAGCGGTTCCCGTTGCGTGCGGCCGCTCCGGAGCGGCTGGGTCTCGGCAGGCTGCGGTACTGCAGCGTGGAGCGCGCACTCATGGGAAGGAAGCTATCGTCGTGGTGACCCAGAGTCGACCCACCGTCCAACCCACCAGTCTTCAAACCTACGGTCAGGGAGCGGCCTCCGGATTTGGGCAATTTGCCTAATGTGGCAGAGCCGCTTGTGATGGTGGCACCGCTGGCGGTAACCATGGCAACCATCCCAGGGCATGGCTTCTTGAAACCAAAAGTGCTGGTAGGGGTACGTGAGGTGAGCATGTGTGTCTGGGAGAGGGTGTCTGAAGCGGCCGCCGATGTGGAGCTGCTGGGAACCGACTGTTTCTTCGCCTCATCACCGCTGCTGCGGCCTGCGTCCGAGGGTGAGCGGTGAAGGCCATTCGCCCGGGGAGAGCGGCGTCCCTTCTCTGACACCTTGATGTCATCAGTTTTACCTGCAGGACAGGGAGGGTGTATGGGTGCTACAGTTAATGATGCTGCTAATGCATTAACACTAACTATGCTATAATGTCACGTATTTGCTACCTGAACTGTGGGTCTTGATACCAACAGACCCCGTGGACCCTGTGCTACTGGTGCTTTTTGTCCTGGGCGACGTGATGCCGACCTGAGCGGTCATGCCTCGCCTCCAGGAGCCCGTGTGTGACACGCTGGTGATCTTCCTCCCTGAGCTGCCCTTGTCCGACTCTTCAGACACATCGGAGGGGGTTCTTCGGGTCCAGCTGGAAGCCGACTCCATCCTGACACCGTTGTCTGACCCGCTGTCTGCCCTCTTAACCTCGTCTCCCGACCAGGCCTGGTGTCCCGCTGTGGAGGCCGAGTGCTTCTCTGCATCAGTCACAGGCTGAAACAACACACACACATTTACCGCCGATGAAGAAAGCTTTTGAATCGCTGCCAACAGCACTTCAATTTCTGCATAACCTGACCCGAAAAAGTGAAACAAAATTGCAACATACACTGGAAAATAAATATAGCATATTACATATTGAATTTTATAGGATCTGGATTTACTTTAGCCATCGTAATTATGGGACATTATGGATCCTCCGGTGACTCAGACTTCCACCCAGAGTGGAAAACAGACCATGTTGACAGGATTTCCCACAGCATCGCTGTTTTAGTCTCTTTCTACACTGCAAAAAATTCTAGTTCTGATTCCAAAGACAAGACAAGTATGACGCACCAGAGGAGCTGGTTTCGCTTCTGTTTCAAACATCAATCCTCATGTTTAGAAGTTGGAAGACTGGCTGCACTATATTTGGACGTCATGGCCATGGCTGTTTTACCTCACTTTTCTGTTGCGAGTCAGAAAGTATTTGGTCTGCTTAATTTGGTCATGATGGCTTTACAGGACCACGAAGATAAAGACGTTCTCCTCAGCAAAACTTTAATAAAGTGCTAATTTCCCATTTTAATATTTGTAGGCAGTGTTTGGGATCATTTCTGGGAAACCTGTCTGAAACAAGGGCGATAAATCCAGGGCAGTAAAACAGGTTGACAGTTTACGAAGTCTGCAATACGAAACAGGTGTTAACAATAAGGTTCATGAAGTGGTCTCCATGGATCCTCCTTGAAGGAAAAAGAATGACCATCAATAAAATATTTTCCTTGCAAAGCTTTGCTCTCTTATGGTTTTTCCTTTTCTAGACCATTTGCACAATTCTTCTATCGGCTGGTTTTGAGATGGCAGCTAATAGAAAGCACAACCCAGCTGGCGTGTGTTATCACCAGATCTGGCCAACCTGAGCTCCACCAGTCTGCTGAGTCACATACAGACCTCTTTGTTTCTTTCTACAGCACCTCTGAGTCTGTGACAGGACACACATCACGTGGTCAGCTCCTCCACGGCAACCACAACAAGGAGTGTGTGACGCGCACGTGATTCAGCTGATATTTTCGTCTCGTCGATCACAATCACTTTCTTCACCCTTACTTGGTCTTGATAAGTGTTCAAGGGGCTGAGGCCAGTCAACACCAGCTTTACTTTAGCTCTCAACTCCTCCGGTTCAACACCGTCTTACATTCTACCCTATGCAAGCCAGGACGGACAGCACTGAGGGGAGGAATGTTATCTGCATCAGTTCAGAACAAAGAAATAAATTTAGGCAATCCTCCAGAAAACCTGCTGTTTCTGATTTGTATGAAGCGGCAGTTCCACTGGAACAGGTTGATTGAGATGGAAGCATTACACATAGATCTTTGTTTCTACTGTCGACAGTTGGGGACACTGCAGAGTGGGCGGAGCTAAACAGCCTGCAGTCTAATGATTGGTCAACATCAACCCTCGTCGGCCACGCTATGAACTTGGTTGACAGAACTACGACCACCATTTCCAAACTGTTGCAAACCTACTGTGCAGAAGCACACTGCTAAAGGACCAAATCCGAACCCCCCTCAAGCTGTTATACAGACATTAACCGTCCCCTCAGCAGTAACACAGTGTGTGTGTGTGTGTGTGTGTGTGTGCGTGTAGTGCTACCTGTGTGCTGAGGCCCTTGCGCTGGGCAGCAGGCGTGTTGGCGTAGGAAGAGATGGACGAGCTGGTGTTGATGTCATCTGTGTCGATGTTGTCGCTGATCCCGCTGCTCACCGAGCTGCTGTCGTCCCAGCTGGACAGAGAGGTGGGACACAGACAGAGAGCAAGAGAGAGAGACAGAGAGAGGGGAGATTTACTTTAAACAATAAATCTCCCACTTGTCCACTTGGCTCTTGTTAGTCGGCTGCACCATGGGAACGTCTTCTTCCCCTTTGAAGAGTCAGACACTAAATTCACTCTGCAGACAGACACAACGGCCTGAAGCCACAACAGTCAGGTTTGATGCTAAAGCTGATCTGCTTCAGTCTGCTGACCTCTACAGGGACAAAACTGATTCATGGAGCCTCAGTGAGTCCTTCATTGACCAAAACAGAGTTAAAAGAAAGCTCAACTCAACAGTGGGGTGTTTTTTTTCCGCAAAAATAAAAAGATCTGGCATCTGCGCCTGCTCACTGACTCCCTTCCTTTATTCTTTATTGAAACCAGTTTCATCTTAAGGGGACAAACACACACAAACATCCTGAATGAGGCTGTCTGTCACATGAACAAAGGCCTGTGTTGGAGGGGCTGACATCATGGTGTGTTTGTGTGCATCTGTGAGTTGTTCAAACAGAGCCATCAGCAAACACACCAGGAGTTAATGCGGTATATTGCTCTGTGTGTGTGTGTGTGTGTGTGTGTGTGTGTGTGTGTGCGTGTGTGTGTGTGTGTGTGTGTGTGTGTGTGCGTGTAGCCTGAGGGGGACAGGAAGACTGGCCAGTTGGCAAACATTGGTTTGAAAGAAGCAGAGGGGAAGCTGATGGTGATGGCCAGGGCAGAACTGGCTGCACACACACACACACACACACACACACACACAAAGAAAATAAAGTTCCGACTCAATAATCAGCTTCATACAACAAAACTCTGAGCTTTTTATACACAGATAGATTTTTTTGTTTTTAAATCTTATGAAGATTTTCTGTGAACAAATCAACTGAAATAAACAGTTGTGACATTTAAATCTGTGCTGAAATATTAAATATGAACATTGAGGTCAGATCTTCAGCCACATTTGTAAGTACTCAACATTTACTTTCAGCAACATGGACATAACATCATAATTGTGGTTTTGAGATGCTGAACAAATAAAAGCCTGTTGACTCACCACCAAAACCAAATCAGCTGGTTTCTGTGAGATTTCAAGTCAAACCTAAACATATCTGAGGCTCAGAAGAAAGAAAGAGAACCGCAAATTTATCAAGCCAATAAATCCACAGTGAGCAGTGACACACTTTTAGATCTGAAGGAATTTGTGGGACCAGTCAGCTGAGAGGTGCTGAGAGATTTACACAGAGGAAAGACCCCCTCCCCACACACACACACACACACACACACACACACACACACACACACACACACACACACTAAAGCCACCACAGTAGACAAAAACAGAAAGAAAACAAAGTTTACATCCTTTAAAAAATCCGATGTGTTTATGTTGCCTTAAAAAAGAAAAAAGTACAAATGAGTTCCTTCTCTCTCTCACACACACACAAACGCACAGACACACAGACACATGCGCGGACTCACAAATGTGCATCTACCTGGTCAGGTTGCCAAGGTTGCCGTGGGAAATAGAGTGCTGCGGGAAAATGCCAAGCTGGACAGAGAGTTTCATGACTTCTTGCTGTCGAGAGAGTCCGCGCAGCCAGAAATCTCCCCCCTGCCTCTGCCCTCTGTATCTCTCTATCTCTCTCTCCCTGGCTCTAAGGGCTTGTCTCTCACCCGCCCTTTCGCCCTCGCTGCGTATCTAGACGTATCTCCTTTGTCACTGCCTGCACTGATGCTTCATCCCTCGGGCATCGTTCATCTCTCTGCGGACTGAGAAAGACTGAGAGGGGAAGAAGAGGGACGGACCTGCCCCGCTGCTGGTAACATGAACCAGCCCCAGGACTGTTAACCACTTCACTACTGCAGCCACACCAATAACAGAATGCAGACCGAGACCTTAATGAGACACTTCAGCCCATCAACGAGTCAGAGGCACACGATCAGAGGAGAACTCCTCTGAGGCTGAAGGACAATCCTCTCCCTGCTGCTCCCTCTGTGTTTCCAAGCTACGCCTCATGTGTATCTATGTCTGCGTGCACAGGACTGCAATTTCCCAGACAGATCCACCCTAACTAGCTGACAAGCCAGTGCTAATTAGAGATCAGGCCAAGCGGCGTGGCCCAGCCCACAGTCTCCCGCTGGCACAAGCAACCCACCAGTTAACGACCACAAAGCTCTTTACGGCCAATCACAGGAGATGGAGACCTTAGTTGTGGAACACGGTGCCAAATGCAGGCTGGAATGACTAAAAGTTAATAGATCATCACACAGAGGAAAATGCTACCTCACTGTTACTTTAAAACGATCTGCTCTGACCAATCGCTGAAACTAAATCCCACTGACCAGTGATATTTTAGGGTTTTTCTCATTTCTGATTATAGCAGCGGAGGTATTATGATGTTGTGACATTGGGTAGCCTGGCCCCTTAAATCAACATATGCAGTATGAATATTGAAATTCCACCATTATTGATGAAAAAACAGGCCACAGGGTTCATGACCTGATCAGAGAGGACAGTAGACAAGTTTAACGGGCCTGAATCAAGACATTCCAGAGAGAAACCTCGTTTTTTTTTCTCCAGGGTCCCTTTAGAAAAAGGTTGTGCTTTGCCAGCGGGGTCAGAGTTCAGAGGCCGAGCTTCTATGGCTTCAAAAGTGGAGTGGGGGGAGGTGAGGGGACAGAAGAAATAAAAAAGGCTGCCAGTTGGGCGACCAATAGAAATTCAGAGTGTCCTGAGAAACGAGCCGCTGTTGTGTTTGTTTAACTGTCCTTGTGTGCGTCCTCTGGGACTGCGGTCCCGGCAGGCCTGCATTACTGTAAGCCCCCTGCCCGAAAAATGGACTTCAACTCTGGCATACAGACACAGGAACTGCACCGCCGAAGTATACACACAGGCATGTGGCCACAACAGAGCTGTGAAGCAGAAGTAAGGGGATTTCCTGTGTTTGACAGGCGACTACTGGTCCTCACACCGCAGATGGATCATATAACCCCAAATCACCGTCTGTGTCCATGCCGACAGTGTATGAGGGGGCCTAATGGGAGATGCGACTTCTTCCCAACCATGCAGGATGTGTTAAATCCTGCAAATGTTGTATGTAAACACTACAATTAAAGGGTTTTTCTCCAAGCATGTGATGCAAACAGAAGCATATAGCTTCTTCCTACAAGTCTGACTTTTCCCAGTGCTCACTGTCAGTGGAACGCTTCTGCCCTGTAGTGCTGATTCACCCAGATTAGGCTGAGACAAACCCTGTTTATCTTCATAAAAAATGTTACATGTGGTGACACGTACGTGCTCTGAAATGCATGTAAATCAGGTTAGTTTTAGTGAGAATGCAAACACAGCAGAAGGATCCCTCAGGTTCTGCAAGGCTGGTTTTGACTTAAGGAACATTCAAATAAATTGCGAATGCTTTGTTTCCTCTAAGCAACAGTTCGAAGGGGCAAAGACCAGGAAGAGAGTGGCCAGTGGCTCTGCCTTCCTGTAACTTGACGCTGGACGTTGGACATTAAATAACGCCTATATTTTTCTGTTTATTGTGACATACAAGTGTGATGTGGATGTTTCTCTCACTAATGTGGTCTCATTAGAGCTTAGCTGAGCCAGCCGTACCTTCAGATACAAAATAATACAACAGCACCGACAGGCTGGTGTTGAAAGAGCTACTCAGGGCCTGAGGCTAGTAACTACAGATTAGATTAATGGTCTTTTCCCTGAAAAGACAAAGCTACACAACTTTTGTCATTGCAAGTATAATCAAACAAAGTGTGAAAGAAGCAGCGGAGGGGGGCCACTGGGACGTGACACATTCCAGGATGGAGACCGGCAACCATGTGGTACGAAAATGACACGGCCGTCCCAGAAGTGACATGAAATAACAGGACTGTACTGGACAAGCTCAGGAATGTCTCCCCCCCTCCGACGTCTGGCCCATTGTCTCTGGAAGAAAACTTTATATCTGTATTTACTGCGGCATTTAACCCCCCTCCCGGCTGCTCTTTCGCACACGTTTTCTCGCTCTTCCTCTGTTTGGTTTGTAAACACATGCTTTTCAGATTTGACCAACGACCCGAATCCACAGCGAAAACACGCAGGTTTGCATGCATGTGACTCGCATTAGGTGTACAACTCTGCTCTCCTGAATCTAACCACACAACAAATGAAAGGGAAAAAACAACAACAACCAAGGCATGGGACAAACCTGTTGGACTTGTGACGGTTGTGCAAACACACAAACAAGTTGTTGTTCAGTTCAGCGCAACAATGAGACCTAAACCTGTAGCACCTGCTGGTCTGCCTGCCATCCATGAAATACTGGGGGTTATATTGAACCTTGGACGAGGAAAACTCTGGAGATATTTGAGAGCCAGTAGAAGATGCACGCAGACTTTGCAGAAGATCTGCCACTGTTTACGCTCATCTGGTTTCAGAATACCACCAGATGACAGATGATGATCTCTTTTAAAGAAATCTAACTTTTCCAGCATTTCCACCTGTTTTGTTTCATCCTCGCTCAGGTTTTCCACAGATGCTCTCAGTTTCTTCCCTATCTGAGCTTTGAATCATGCAAAAACGCGCTAAATTCGGGTTTACAGCTATGTGAAGAGCAGAATAAAGGAAGCAGAAGTCACTTCTCTTGTGTTTGATCATTCAGAATGATGAATATTGACAAATGGCACTTCCGATTTCATGCATACCTACTGCATTTTAGAAATTTGAGACAGGCCGACATCATCACAATAAGCTGCCTGAACGTCCATGCTGTTGGCATGTGGCTCCTCTAGTCATCAGAGCCTTCAGAGTCAATGCTCATCCCTTTAGCATCAGCCACACACTCAGCAGGACTCAGTCCTGATGACAATATCAGACAGTCTGAAAAGAATTAGTGGATGAAAAATGAGGAAACCTGTGCATGTCTTTCTGTGAAAGCTCTGAATGCCGATGTTCGCTAAATTTCATTTTGCAGGTCCCGAGTGCTTCCCAAACCACTGCTGATTGAGGATAAACTCACATCCAGCACGCTCTGATCCTTTGCTCTACTTTCCCCGTCTGTCTCCTCGGTTCAGATTCCAGTCTGGACCAGAGGCGTGGGATCGAACCTCTGACCACTGCTTCTCAACTACACATGGTTTGCTGGTTGCTTCAGCTGGCAGAGGCTCACGCAGCAATCAAGATGTCCTGGTTTTCAATTTGACCTCTTACTGCACACCGATATTTTACTTTGTCTCCACGGGCCGATCATTCATCGCGCTGTGCACAGCTGGGCAATAAAGCAAATAAGCAACACAAAAGCAGAAAATGTAATCAAGTTTAAACAAATACTAGCAACTGAAAAGAGGGAGCAAAGGTCTGACCGGCATGGCTGACGTGTGAGGTGTAAGGAACTAAACAAAGGACTTGTTCCTCAAATAGTCCAAGTTACAGTACCTGAGTAAGAGTCCACAGATCTGTAATGTATGAATGTTTTTCCGGGGGTTAGGGGTGATGCTCTGCTGACACAGTAACCATGGAAACCAAGACAAATTTCTCAGCGGACTAAGAAATTCACCTTTATTTTCACGAGTATGTGATTTTCATTCTGCTAAATCCAAACACTCAGAATCTTAAGTTCTGCTCCCTCCAGCTGTTAGACACATCTCCAGTGAACACCTGAAGGTTCCAGAAGTGACCCCCTGTTGCAATAAATCCTGCAGTGGTGGGACATCGAGGCACAAGACCGTGCAACATACCATACTAATAACGACTCTCCATAAGAATCTACGATCAACAGGAATGATCCCATCTTGAACAAATGAGCGCAGCTGAGGCTGCTGCAGTGTAGGTGTTGTCCTGCAGCAGCTGGGGCATCAGGGAATGTGTGGGAGCATCAATAACTTCGGGAGAAATTTGACCTCACATTTTGAATTAAATCGACATGGACAGCAGGTCAGGCTGACTCCTCCAACGCTTCCCGGCAGCACTATAACACACTCTCCGCCGCTCAAATGTGCTGTAAAGCATCTATAATATTCAGTATCCCAGCAGAGTAAAAGGCTGCGTGAGTACTGGCTGAGAAAAAGGATTTAGTCAAGGAAGAAAACAGCAGATATGTTATGATTTCATGGTTTCAGTGCAGTCTTTAGACTAGCGTACTGCTTCAATAAAACTGCAAAAACCTGAGAACTTCCCTGAGAACAAGTGAAGCTTTTCAAGTTTCACCAGGGCATAAACCCACTGAGACCCAGACACGGTTGACTGTGAGCCGACACCGGTTCAACCCGCTCCCTTGTCACTCTGCCATCCTTAACCAAACACCCCAGGGTTTTCAGACCAGAGTCACACACACCAGAGCGCGCCGTGGTGCAGGATTCATCCTGAAAACACAGCAGAGACTGAGAAAACCCCAAAAGGACTCCACACCCAAACAACATAAGGATGATTAAGGCTAAAAAACAGGAAGCCACATTTGTGAATAGCAGACAGAGTTCAGTACCTGTGGGGAAGAGGATCAGATGGCTCATGAAAGTACAGAGGGAGGGGGACAACAATCAAGTGATTGCTAGTGAAAGCCCGGAGGCAGACCACAACAGAAACGCTGTTAGAGCGGAGCAGGTGGAGGTGGGGTCACGCAGGACTGGCATGCAGGAAAAGACAGACACAGGTGAGGTGGAGCGCCAGATGTTGTTGGTAGCAGAGTAGAAGTGCCGCTTCCTCCACCTGAGGCCAACTGTGTGAGCGATTCAAGTCCAGACAGGAGAGATAACAAACTGGAGCTTCAGGGCACACGTGCGCATGTGTGTGTGTGTAAACAGAAAAGTTTTGTTGCACCAGTACAGGCAGGTGACAACAAACCAACACTAGCATTTCAGATTTTTATCAATATCTCCCCCAACATCACGGGCATCCTGTTAAACACATGGTTGATGAGGGGAACAGCGAGATGAACGGCACCGGCGTGGCCACGTTCATTATAAAGATTTATAATCTGCTGAGGCGAAAACATCTGTCGCTGCCCTGGTTTATGTGCCGCCTGTCTAATTTGAAAAAGAAAAATTATATCTTCCGTTCAACAGTGAGGGGAGGGGGGTGTGTGCTTTGAGGGGGTCTCCTAACCCTCGCCGCTACGACGGCGTCGCACCACAAAGAACTCTCCTTTGTCTGCTCCGACAAAGGAAATCCGAATCAGAAGAGGGATGGATTTAGGAGGCTTCCTCTCGCTCCTGCTCCAGGGATAAATGACAGGGATGAGCACATTCACACACACATTTCCAGCCTTTGGTGGCTCTGCTTGTTTACTCAGCCTGGCAGACCGTGTTGCCCCCAGGAGAAGCAGCGGTGGCGGCAGCAGCCACGTCAGTTACACACTCGGCTGACAAATAGGAGCATTCTCCATGTTGTTTTCATGATTTGTAGATCCGTCCTTTGCTCTCCTCGTTAGTGAGGCTTTGGTCTGATCTGAAAGGGTTTAGCGTGAAGGTTTAACAGGTTTACTGAACGCACTCAACTGGGAGCCGCGCTCTTTGAAGACTGTGACCTCCTCGTCCGAGGGTCACAAGGTTTCCCCCCCCAATGCTGCAGTGACACCCAACACCTTTCCTAATCCCTCACTCAGCTGGTTCGCAAACCAGACGATGCTTAAAAACTGCAATCAGCAGGTTTATAGAGGGTCACACACCCGGACAGCAAATACAGACCAAAGAGATCAGAACTTCAGCTCTAAAGAACATTAAAGACCAACGGAGGTAGGTAGAGCAATGGAAAATGGTCCCAAACCGCATTTATCCATATTTTATATTCCACATCTTTATGTGGCCTTTCATACACCTTTTCTTCTGGCCCACGTTCAGCTTCTCATTAATCCCAACTTTAAAGCAATGAGCACATTCCTTCAGGGGAAGGAGGAACACTTTTGACCTCTCTCTGTTTTTAAACTCTCCCCAACTGCTTCACAGAAGCCACAAGAGGAAACCCCCTAAACTTTATCATATCCTGCTTCTCATTTAATTGATTTTAATTAAACAAGCATGAGTGAAATGAAAGGTGAACGGAGAGGGGCGGTGTTTCACCTAAGGGCTTAGGCAAATAGAATGTGAGTGTGTGTATGCGTGCATGTGTGTGTGTGTGTGTGTTTGTGTAAAGTTACGAGGCAGGCAGAGAGCAAAGGTCAAATGTCTGAAGTATAGCAACATTGCCACACCTGAGGATTTATGGAAAAAGGTCCTTAAAGCTCTTCAGGCTGTCCATCAGTGTGAGAGATGAACAAATGTAGATTTTTGAGGTTGTTTAGTTTTTAAATATGCTGTTTAAGCACAAGCAGCAGGTCTTCGTAATACATTAGGGGGGGAACAACTGTCTCAGATGCAGGAAAGATTAGGAAGAGCTTCAGCAGTCCAGCAGCAGCTTGAGCTAAATGTCAAATATTTGGCACTGCTGGCAGTAAAGTCACTTCCTTTTTTTGTGGTTGAGGACATGTGTGTGATCCTGTCTCAATGTCCATCATTGTTCTTTAGTTCTGTTAGCCTGCAGCCGTTTGGAACAAGCCCATTTGCATTTCAATCTTAGCCCCTCTTTTCCAGCCTCTATCGTTCTACCTCCATCCTTTTTCTATCTGTCAGTTCATCGGGAAACCAGAGTCCTATCCATCTCTGTGACAGGACAAAGACGGCCGCATCACCCCCAACGCAGAGGCCACCGCTGAGAGAATCTCACACAATCAAATCCTTCTTCTCACCACGCGACGCCCACCAGCTTCCCCATAAAACAAGCCGATATTTCCGTTTATGAACCGTTGGTACGTGAGCGGTGAGGTATCTTGAACCAGAATGAGCGGCGTGAGTCATGATTTATAATAAAATGCAAATAAATGAACACGCCCCAACAGATCCTACTGCCTCATACCTCAACAAAAGGTCAAGCCGGGAAAGGAACGCTCATAGCCATATAAAGATATCGCGATGTAGGCAAAGACTAGATTTTATTTGTAATATATAAAATAGTTGAAGATGACTCACCTGTCACCGTCTCCTTGTCCAGATGATGCGTTTCTATGAACCGTCTCTCTGACGGACGCCATGGTGTCAGGCAGACGATTCAGCCGCCGCGTGTACAGACCCAAACCACCATCGGTCATGTAGCTGCAAAACACAGGGAGGCTCATCAGTTACAGTCAGCTTGGTCACAAAGAGAGTACCAGCATCTACAGACTAGGAACTGGAGTCAGGGGGCCTAAAACCTTCACCACTGAGCTCAGAAGAATAGATCTGTGCCTCCCAGATGTCAAGAAGCTGGAAAAGACAGATGCTCCAGAGACCTACAGAGACATCCACTGACAACAATGAGATGGAAGCTAGCCAAATGAATCTGAGGTACCTGAACCTAACATACAGTATGTACTGCATCTCTTCACATTCACTTACATTTAGAGGCCAAAATTCTAGATTTTCACCAAGGTATTTAATAAATATGTTTGCTTACTGGTGACACAGCTGATAAAAACATTTATTTTTTTTAGCATGGAGATGAAAGTTATAATTTTTGGCCTGTATTTTTCTGATAGTCAGTCTGACCGTTACATTCTGAAGCACAGGCTGATCCGGCACGCTTACACAGACATTCCCATTCAAACTAAAACAACACCAACTAATTCCCTAAATATTTACCCTTGGAGGAGATTCTTAATGGAGACAAATATTGACTTATTTAGTCCAGGTGTAACTCAAGGAAGTGTTTGCTGATTTAAAGTTGGGGCTGTGTATCCTCTGTGTGCCACTGCATCAGTCTGTTTCTGCAGTTAAGCGAGTAGAAAAATAAGCTGAGCAGAAGTCTGAGCAGCTCAAGAGCCTTCTGTGTTATCTCCATGACGATCTCAGACAGAGCGAGCGCACACAAGCGCACATTTATACCTACATGCATGTACAGTACAGACGAGCGTTAGTGACACACAGAGCTCCTTTGTGTTGGCCGCAGACGGACAGAATCATCATCTGACCGCAGGACGGAAAATCAACCGAAAGCAAGGGCTTACAGTAGCCCAGCAAACCACAGCTGCAACTACGAAGCTGCAATTACTGTTTGTTCTGGTAGTTCTGGTCCACAGAACAAGCTGGAAGCACCACGATGACAGTTGTTATGGTGATTCATTGTGCTTCAAGCTCTGGTCTAATCTCCACCAACCTACCGAAGGTATCAGATGCTTGGCGGTTAATCTGAACCACCGTATGTGGGGCTGACTGCTGGAGAGCAAAAAGGAAGGAGGCTAAGGACCCCTGCAGGATTAAGGAGAACTGGTGATAATTTACTGCAGATAAAGATAAAACAGCCTGGGACTGGTTTGATGTACCCAGCAGCCAGTGAGGAGAAGAGGTTCAGCAGAAAACATTAAAGCGCCAGATGTTGTATCCAACATGGATGCTCTACAAACGCTGCGGCTACTACCCGGTTCTCAGGTCATCTGGTAGCAGTCTGCTAACCATTACAAAGAGTTCAAACCCAAAATGGGTTTCTACATTTAAGCACCAGAGTGGACCCAACATCAAGAAGAGAACCTTTAAACCCAGCCATTTAGGGTATCACCTACCTTTGTGAGGAAAAATACAGACGACTTCGACTTTTGTGCTTGATTTTAACATATTAGTTCAAGCAGTCAGACTTGTTTTTTGTAACAGGCTTGCAACACTACAGTTCAATATTGATTTAGCTCTAGCTTAAAGATATTTCTCCTGGTATTAGGCAATACAAACAGACAGAAGCAGGATTGCGACTGTCTGTCAGTGGGCTGAACTGAAGAGTGAATTAATCAGGTAGATCTCTGAATACAGAAGAGTGTGGGTGTGGGGGGAGGATCAGGCATCATATACGGCTTGCATCCACTATCCTAAAGCACCTAACACTGCAGCTATCCAGACGTGGCACAAGCCCCTGCATCACTCCCTCACACTACTGATTAACAGAACCGCCCAGTCCTACTGCTTCAGTTAACCTGTAACCTCCTGAACGGCGCCCAACGTGCCCATACAAGAAAGTTTACAGGCCGAGACTTAGCAGACAGGTACAATTTACACAGCTGTACAGCTAAGAGAAGCAAAAGTACCTGAGCAAATCAAACTGCAAGAGCGTGACAAAAGGAACTCCACAAAATGTCACATTCAGCTTAAAGCAAACAGCTGCCGCTGATGGCTCGAACATGGTGACATACCTCTCAGCCTCAAACATGGCAACTCGGACAGTCCAACGGAAAAATAATCACGTCCAGGTGAATGCTGATCCCTGTTGACACAAATCCCCTCAGCAGAGGTTCTCTGGCGTCTGCCTGCTGTCTGTGATCAGGTCTGAACCTGCTCTCCAGCTCTGCTCTTCTGGCAGAAATATCAGCAGGTGAGAGCGTGTTCGCCCGCTGCCTGATCAGAAGTGCTGCCACTGGCAACCTCGGAAAGAGCCATGCACGTGTGAGTGTGTGCGAGTGTGTGCTGCTCGGCTGGGGCTCAGTGCTGGTATGCAGCCTCTCTCCACAGCTCCACATGCTCTTCCCTCCTGGCTGGAGGTTGGGTCTCTCTGTGTTAGGTGGAACAGGGATGGGAGGGAAGGGGGCAGGAGGAGAGGGGGGGGGGGGGTAACATCAGGGAACATACCCCCGAGCCGGGGTGTTGGCTGGTAGTGGAGGGGGTCCCAAAGGGCCAGAGATGCCGAAAGGAAAAACAGATGCGAGGGCTGGAGACTGGATGTAGGTATTAATGGAACCATCAGTCATGCAAAAGCTACACTTAAATATGTTATTCTAGACCAACATTGCAGTCTAGGCTGGGCACACACCAATGAAATTATAGGATAATCTTACAGACCATCATTAATTGTGTGTACTGACACAAGTTGCATAGTTAACAAAGGAAGAAGAAAGATAAAAGTGACTAGAGAGATAAATAACGGTGACAACTGGTTTAATTATTTATCGTTTTAAGGGCAATAATTAATCTCGTTTTACACCAAGATATTATTTATCACCAGTCTAAAATGGATTTTAATCCATTTTCTTGCCAAAGTAAGTGTTTGTGGTGTGTTTGTGGCATCTCATATGACGCAGAAGAGCATTTCTGTTGGTCAGAGTTCTGCACTGTCAGCATTTCTCACCGATTTTATGAATAAATGAATGCATGCGCAACTGGATAAAATTTAACTATTTAAGCAAAAAGCAGCACTGATTTAGGTCTATATTGGTCAGATTGTCCCACTGAGACATCAGCGGGACCGCTCTCATGTGGAAAAGAACAGGTCATCTTCACATGTGTGCGGTGTGAACATAAAGAATCCGCGAACGATACATGCAAACTGGTTCTACATTAGCAGCATATTCACTAAAAATGCCTTCAAAGAGTCTTAATCGCTGATAATCACCTACCAGAAACATGTTTTTACTCCTCGTGTGAGCTCAGCTAAACTGTTGTGAGGAAACTACTTATAATTGACTTTTTAAGTAGAGGTAAACTGTAACACTCATCTAAATGTCAGCTCCTCCTCTGAGAGTAAACACCGCAGCATTGTGTGGAAGAACCTGTTAGTGGATGCAAACAGAGCTTTACAGTCGGTGGAGGTGAGAGGGGTGGAGACACGCATGGGATACATGACTAAACCAAAATGATAAGGGATGAGACCCTAATGAGGCTGTTGGCCAGCCCTTCTGACAGGTCTGAGCCAGCGGCTGAGATAATATCTGAGCTGCTTGCATCAATCACGCGTCCAGGTGTGGCTGCTGCTTGTTCTTTTCTCTCCTCATCCAGATTCAGACGTATCACGTGTCGTCTAAAGCACTTAGCTACAGCCGCAGGGTGACTAGATCAATGGATCCAGAAAAATCATTTCCACCACAGCTTTTTTTAAAAGCCCCTCACTCTGTTTAGCACATCGGTCTGTAGCGCTTCACCAGCAGGGCCTGGTCTCACATGAAGGGCTGTTTTATTTGATAATAATGACGCAGCGTCCCAGATCAGCCTGTGAACCGGGCCTGTTCCGACACAGAAAGCGGCGCTGAAAGGTGTTATCAGCATCGCAGCATCTGTACACACACGCAGGATACTTGTGGACACACAGAGTTGCACCTCTGAAGTGTGGAACATCAGCAGATCACGGGCAGAAACAGTCAGCAAGGAACTCTACTGCCCTCTTCTGGATTAAGGCATAATCTGCATATTTTTGCCCACAAACACGGGAGAGCAGCACAACACGCAGAGGGTTCTCGGTTCAAGAAAACAAAACACAGAAGGTGTGAGCACTGCCAAGGTGCCCTTGAGCAAAGTGCCAAACCCCAAAATGCTCACATTGGGGCATGTATCCTGCCTTCACAAACATGCACCTCCTCTGTGACCCGGACAGGGGAAATAAAGGTCAAGGAAGGAACGATCCAAATCTATTTCCTTTTCCAGGCTCCAGATGGTGGTAATGCACCATTAAAGTAGTTTTTAACCAGACCAGTAAATGCAGCGAAGTCTTGTTAAATTGTAAATATCCGGCCCAGCAGGGGATTAAAAAACAACAGTTGAATTCCCCTTACCCGCTGCTGACATCATCAGTGCGTGTGATGTTCTTGCTCAGCACATCTCCATCGCTCATGTAGCCGGTGACCTCCATTCCTTCCATGTCAATGTCTTCCCCGGTCCTGTCCCCGAGGTCCAGGCTGCACAGGCCCCCTCCCCGGGCAGCCAGCTGCCGTCGGAGGTGTCCTGGGTACAGGTAGCGTCCTCCCTGGCTGCCGGCAACGCGGCCGCCATAACTGTTGGCCATGGAGGGGGCGTCCCCCGCCTGCAGGCGAGGGCTGGACTGGCCCAGTCGCCATGACGACAGGGAAGGACGAGAAGAGGTGAGGCTGAGGATGCTGCGGCTGCTGCCGCCACTGTTGGTGACCGTTCCTCCAGTGCTGCTGATGTCGGTGGTGACAGTTCCATCAAAGGTGGTTTCCAAGGTGCTGAACAGGTAAAAGAAACAAGAGATTAAATCAAATCTTGCAGTGATGGTTGATGGTTCCGTTACAGGACAGATCAACTGTTGTGTGAGATGTGCAGAGCAGAGACCCACAGATTCAACCATTTCAGTCCAGCACTGGTGCAGATGTGAGCTTCCATCTCTGCTCATCTCAACCCAGTTTTAATAATTAGCTGTATGATGGCTGAAACGGAGGATTCTTTATAGGAAAACATCAGCTTCTTCTTCAATATTCTATTATTTTTGAAAACTAAATATGAGGAATGTGAAAGCTCAATAGTCAGAGCTGAAGCTATTGACACAAATCGAAAACATTTAGCCTGATTTGGCTTGTTTAACCCCCCCAGCTGCAGCAGCATACGTAAGGCTACACACACCCATTATACCCCAACAGTGGGCTACTGTTCTCCACTGTAAAACATTTTATAAAATGTATTATAAAGTTTCAACATGAAAACCAAGAAATTAAACACAATCACCACAGTTTCTTCATACATGTTCAGTTATTCGAAATACAAAGATGTTTAATAGCTTCTTCAGGTCCAAACCTCCATAAAATGCACATTCAGTCCGTACCTGTGTGTGACCTGAGTTCCCCGTAAGCTGGACATGGTCTCTTCCAAGTTTTGCCGCAGGTCAGCGATGTTTTTGACGGTGCGCAAACGCCTCGTCTCCGGGTCTTCACCTGACCGCCAGACAGAACAAAACTGCTTACGCGGACACAAAGGGGAAAGGGGCCACACGTGCAAAGACGGCAATTACGCACCAGAGAGGTCCTCGGTGGAGAGCTGGCTGTTCTTGGTGAGGGAAACGTCTCCGCCGAGTCCTCCTGTACCTGTCTCCTCGTTTGGCGTCCCCTCGCCGTCTATTTGGGATCTGGGAAAACAAGTTGTGCAAGGGGATCAGAGAGGGAGGGGATTCCATTGATTGTGAATTACTGTGCATTTAGTGGGAACCTAATATTTAGAAAATATGCATGAAATAGGGATAAACCTGATTAAGCCTTAATTCTGCTGTTTCTGGTCTTGTGACCAGGGTCCAAACTGAAGCCTGCTAATCTCTGGATGCCAGCAATAATCGTTTTTGAATATATAAATCAGGGTGGTTTCCCTTCTGCCAGAGCCAGTGTTTACTGAGACGGCGGCGTTGACCCGGTCATGCACAGCTGCCTGATCCTGGACTTTGTCCTTGGTTAAACAGAACCAGGGTCACTTGACCGTGAATCTGTCAAAGGCACTATTTGATTTTTTTCTGTTCATTTGAAGATCAATATCTTTGTTTTATTGTCACAGATTTACTCTTACAGAGTGGGGAAAAAAATAAAATAATACTGAAGGTGGCGGCTGGTTGGTTAGCTGCATATCGGGGGAGGGGGCAGGAAAGTAATGACTGTGAGGGGCTCTTGTTCCTTATCACAGCGGGGTGAGACAGGGGTCAAAGGTCCACTTGCTCACATGTTGCAGGCACAGGTGCAGAGGACACACTTAAATATAAACAGGCAGGTTTTAGAATCCCCTGCAGGGTCACAACGCTGAAGGTTACATCCATGTTCATGTAGAAACAGCAACGCTCAGACAGAAAGCTTATTTCCAAATGATGTGTCTGCTGTAATGAACTAAAATGTAAAGATTTTTCTTTAAAAAAAAAGATCCAAATCTCAGCTTTGAGACTGATCTGAGAGCAGTCTACTAATATATAACCCATTCAAACATGATTCAAGGACCCTCCCCCCTCCTGTGCAGGCCCCGCCCATTTCAGGTACAGCTGACTATAATATGGAGGGCGAGCTGTGTTGACCTCCCCGACTGTTTCATTCAACAAAGAAGATTATGATGAGCAGGTGTGGCCTCACCTGTACATGAACGGCGCCACGGTGGCCATGTTGGGGTGGCTGTGGTGCTGTTGATTCTGAGGTAGCTGCACGCTGATAGTGTTGCTGGCTGTGCTCTGTGTAGTGCCCCCTCCTGCCACCGGGGCGGCGCTGCTCTTTCCCTCTGTGGAGGCCAGACTGGACGTCGAGCTGGAGTGCCTACTGTCCCTGTCCCTGTCCAGAGGTCCACGGTGCGTGGACAGACCCCCTACTAACCGCATGCTCCGAGGCCTTTCCCCTGTCTCCTTCGCTGAGGAAGCTTTAGCTGCGACTCCTTGGGCTTTGCCTCCTGGCTTTGGTATTCCGCTGTGTGCTGGGGTGGAAGTGTCCTTTTTGGTCACTTTTCCACCCTTGGGAATGAAGCTGGTGATTTTAGAGGTCCTTTTTGTTGAGCTGTCAGTGTCTAAAGCAGCTGGTGCTACTTCCTCCTTAGGCTCCTCCCCCCTGAGCTCCATGTTTCTTTCACGCTTCCCCACCTCCTTGACTTTTTCCTTTCCTTTCTCCTTGTCCTTGTCACTGCCTTTGACAGAGCCCTTCTTAGCAGTCAAAGCTCTGCTGAAAGTGCGCTGGGCGATGCCCCTGAGGGCGATTTTGGGGCTGCTGGCCGTCGTGGAAACAGTCGTGCCTGCAGACGGGGCTGCACCGTAGGCCGTCCCATTGCTGGTCCCGTTCATTCCGGGCCGAACGTTGCCATCCTCCTCCTCCAGGGGGTCAGTGTTAGAGCCCGTTTCTGCCCGCTCCACCTGCCCTGCTCCAGGCTGTTTGGCCAGGCCAGCGTGATCAGTCTGTGCTCCGATTCCATTGGAGCTGGAGGATTTGGAGCCGCCTTTGCTGTTAAACAGCTTAAGCTTCTCCAGCATGGACTTCTGAGTGGCAGCCTTGGGGGCTTCACCTGCCACAGCGGCTTTGCCCGAGGCTTCTTTCTCCTGCTTGACGGACAGCATGGTGGAGGAGGGAGCAGAGGAGGCAGCGTGCTTGGAGCTCATGGACTTGCTCCTCCAGGGTTTGCCGTTACTGTTGGGCTGTGGAATAGCCGTGGTGGAGGAGGAGGAGGACGATGACGACGGGGGGGAGATCAGCCCGGAGGTAGCGGCAGAGATGCTGGTGGCGGAGCTGACGGTCACTGCAGATGACGGGACATGCTCGGTCGTCACACAAGGCTGCGAGGTCATCCCCTCCGAGGAGTCTGCAGGACACGGACATTTTAAACCAGAGCTTCTCAAATCTCAGTGCTAAAACAGCCGTTAATACATTTGCATGCAAAAAATCAAGAACAATATTTTAATATTATGAATTCTGGAACGATGTCCCCCGTGTAGGATGAATGTAGCATTTTCTGCGTGAGACTCTCCATTCAGTTTGATTTAAACACATCAGCAACGACTGAAGGGTAAAACCCTGGAATCAGCAGCATTTTCAGCAACTGAGCAAAACTTCAGAGGGAGAGCAAAGGGGAATAAAACACCAACACGGGCAGCAAAACATCCCCCTCACGCTTGTTATCTTTAGACGGATGAAGACCAGAACAAGAGGACGCTCATCTCTCTCGGAGAAAATGTGTGTATTGTGGGTGGTCTGTGCTGCATGTTCACTGCATGTGCATGGTTATTTTTAGCATTTGTTCCTCCATAAAACGTTATAATGGAAGCAGCTAATTCATGAGGGGTCCCTGCAAATTAATACAGGATCTGATGAAAACTGGTGTGACAGACGTTTTTATGCAAGTTTAACAATAAGAAAAATACGGAGGCTGAGCGCGACTCTTGGTTCACCCCACACAGAGTGTCCTTATAAGGGCCTGGAGGGGCCTGTGCTGGTTCTTTGACTGTCCTGCAGGCTGGGTACCAACACTGACAGCACTAACCGTGAGTGGAGAACATCACAAACTGTTTACAGGAACAAAGAGAAGTGCTGTAAAGTCCTGCCAGCCAGGTCCCAGCAGGAACAACCTACAAGGCTTTGACTTATATGGGCTCTTTCTGCTCAGCTGCCCCCCCCCGATATAAAGATTCACTACCTCTTGCTGACAGGTCACTGCTGGATTAGAATCTTAAACCCTTTAATTCGGAGATAAAGTCCCGAGTACGCAGCCGCACTAAAACACTTTTACTGTTGGCTTCTATTTCAGATAAGGAAGTCGGGAGTAGCTCAACTTACCGAGAACTCACAGAGCAGCACTGAAAACCAGAGTTTCCAGAGAGACTCCCAGTTGAGACCAGTAAGATTTAAATAGTTTAAAACAACACTGATGGCCAATGAGAGAGAGTCAGAGCGCCTGTGCAGGACTTAATCCCAACTGCTGCAGGCAGGCAGACAGGCAGGCAGACAGGCAGGCAGACAGGCAGACAGACAGGCAGGCAGGCAGGCAGGCAGACAGACAGACAGACAGGCAGGCAGAGAGACAGACAGACAGACAGACAGACAGACAGGCAGGCAGAGAGACAGACAGGCAGGCAGGCAGGCAGGCAGGCAGGCAGACAGAGAGACAGACAGGCAGGCAGGCAGGCAGGCAGGCAGACAGACAGACAGACAGACAGACAGGCAGGCAGAGAGACAGACAGGCAGGCAGGCAGGCAGGCAGGCAGGCAGGCAGGCAGACAGAGAGACAGACAGGCAGGCAGGCAGGCAGGCAGGCAGACAGACAGACAGACAGACAGACAGACAGGCAGGCAGGCAGGCAGGCAGGCAGACAGACAGACAGACAGACAGACAGGCAGGCAGGCAGACAGGCAGGCAGGCAGGCAGGCAGACAGACAGGCAGACAGACAGGCAGGCAGGCAGGCAGGCAGACAGACAGACAGGCAGGCCGACAGGCAGGCAGACATTTGCCAGCACCGGCCAGGCTGTGACGCTGTGATGAGGAGGTGTAAAGACGTTCAAGTCCTCAACCATTTGGGCTTTGGGATGTTTCATCCTTTTTATTTTGCATAAAGCAATTTAAACTGTTGACATCGGAAATCGGACAGTCGTTCCAAATGGAATAAATTCTTAAACATTCACTTGTTTACCTCTTTTCCCTTCTGGCTCTTCACTTTATTTCATTTTACGGCTCCTTTCATGTCCTAATTGGAAATAAAGACTCACTCGCAGCCTCTCCTTTCTCTCCCTGTTTAGCGTTTAGCGAGAGCAGCCTGAAACAATGCAGCCATTAGGAAGTGATTAGAGCCCAATTAGCCGTGCTAGCAGTTAGCAATTGGGAAAGTGGGTCAGGTTGCTAATAGCCGGCTTCCTTTATGTTTCAGCTGAATGACAGGCGGACCTGCTGTGATCATGGAGCAGGCACTGAGAATAACTGGTGCAGCAGGTTTGAGATGAGCGACGCTTTGATGTGGGCCAACAGGCAGGCTATGCGGTTCCCTTGATTTGGGTCAGCTTGGATCTTTTTTTTTTTCTTTTGAGTTGGGAAGGACACAGACAGGCCCTGCACACTAAGAGCTGGTCATTGTCGTGCCTGGACCCGGTGACCGGGACAGGACACGCTCCAGTTGAGTTGCTAAGGGTGCAGAAAGGTGGTCAATATTCAACGTGTTGGGACACCGAGGTGATGAACTGGGCACAGCTGCAACTTTTCAAGGTCTCCAGCTCCGACTGATCTTAAAATCAGATTAACGCGTGATCGTGCTTTTGTGAGCTGAGCTGCTATTTTTACTTTTAAACTGTGCACTAGACTGCACTCACGTGTCTTGGCCAGACACAGAAACTGGTATATATTTGGATATATATGGTATATATCTGGCTCCATTTTCCTTATCAGCACTAACTGCACTTAATGAAGCTTGTTTCCCTCAAAAATAAACACAGAAAGGTCCCAACGTATTCAGAGAATGGGTCATTGACCCCACGACCCTTCGGAGCCTTGAGCCAAACCCTTGAATAAAAGCAGCTCTTTGCTTGCGGAAACATGCTGAAAGAATTTCACTGTTTGCAAACTGAACTGCTTAATTATAACGGTCAGAGTATAAAACTGGGAGCAGAAAATGACAGCCAGAGCCTCAGAGACCACCGCCGCTCTTCCTGTCCGACCCTCTCGAGAGAGAGTCTGCTGGGCTGCCTGCTTCTGTCAGAGCCCCCGATAATATCAGGGCACTTTAAATCAGCCAAAGTGGACCCAAAGCTCCCGTCACACGTGTGTGTTTGTGTGTGTTCCTGAACCTTGTTAATGGTTGTTCTTCCACCTTCTACCACCGAGGAAAAGTGTGTAATTTCGCACAACAGACGAGGTCGCATGCACGTCGGCTCAAGGTCAGTGCGGAATGTTCGTCATTCTCGCCAACTTCTAACGGCGTCTCTCCCAAACAAAAACACACGCAGGAGCGAAACGTGACATTACCCTGGGCACAATTTCCTGCACGACACTACTCAAACCACGTGTGAATGGAATTAGCGCTTAGCTGTCCGGGCGCCCTGGGTGCAGGTGCACGGCAGGTCTGCGGTGCGTCCGTAGTCATTTTTAGCAAGCGTGTCTGATAAAGCACTTGTTGCAGCAATATTGTGCACTGCCCCTTTAAATGACACTTCCCTCTGCAGAGCATCGCGACCACTCGCACACATAAAAACAGGCAGTAAATGCATCCGAGGTCACGGCGGCTGGCACCGTTTGGACCTCGGGCCACCGCCTGCCGCCCTGGTCACACACATCAGACGAAACCTTCTGAGTCTGTCGGCTAATTCAAATCTTTACTTACATGAATACGTCTTTGCTGCCACCATGAACACATATTTGCGCTGTAGAAACTAAGATGACAATCCTTCCTATTTGAATGGCAAATCAGGCTCAGATTTGGCACCATCTCTGAGGCTGCAGCTTTCTGCTTCCTCATCATGTCCCGTTTCAGAAGCCTCCTCTTTCTCTCTCCCTCGCTCTTTTCCTCTCCTCACTTATTGTGCTCGGAAAAGTGAGAGGGACAGCCGGCCTTTGTGTGGAGACCGAAACTTTTAAAAGTTTCTCCACATGAATTCACTCAAACAGTGACGCTGGAGCTCATCAGAAAGCTTTTCATTCAGGAAGAGCATCGAGCATTCAGAAACACACACACACGGATACAGTCGGAGCGCACACACAAACACACAACCACAGGTGCCCCCGGACCCTGTCACCATGTGTTAGGACAGAACAGGGGACAGGATTTGGGCCTGGTTGCTCACGCTGCAGCCGTGCACTAATGTGATTGCCTGCTGGTGTCAGGACCATTGACACAGAGCAGATCTGGTCCCAGAACACAGGCTGCAGGTGTGTGAGCCCCCCCGGCAACAACATTTACAAGTTTAACCACACATCTGAGGACAAAAACACGCAAATGCATCATCTATGGAAACGCAGCATGAAGAGAAAGCAAATTACCAAAGAATTTCACATTGGAGCAACAAATATTTGACAGATCTGAATTCCTAACAGAAGAATTGAAGCAACCAAAAAAAAGACCCGCTGCTGTAAATACACATCTATAAAACTTTTAACGACCAACAACAAAAGAGTAAAAAAGAATCACCTGAATAAGCTGTACTTAACAGTAGTTCAACCTTATACACGTTAAACTTTAACCTGCAGAGTGGCGACAGGTGAGCTACAAACCTCATGCACGAGAGCTGCAGGGGTCCAAGAGGAAGAGAGACAGGAAGAAAAAACAGGAGGAGATGGACAGGAGAGGAGGAAGAGTCCCATACTACAGCCAACCATCCAGAGAGTGGAGCAGGAGGAGGAAGAAGAGGAGGAGGAGGAGGAGGAGTGTGGTGCCTGACTAAAGAGGAGGGGAGGGGCTTGGCAGCATGTAAAGCTCAGTGCGAGGAGGAGGAGTGTGAATATGATCGATTTCAGACACAAACATGCTAACATACATGTTTTTACCAGAGCAGAGCCCAGTTATTGATGAAAGAGTTGTGTACATTAAAGAAATGTCAGAGGACCTCACACAGGTGGCTTAAGCCAAGCTAAATGATGCTCACATTAGCTCAGCTGCATGTCAGGCTAAATACTGACAACCTCTCAGCAACTGTGAGCAAAAAAAAAGCCCAATCGTCCAACACTTTTTGCTCCGGACCACCTTCCGATTGTTGAATTGGCCACCAGTCCAAATGAGCAGGAGACGGCCACTGATATCAGCACGCTCCTCAACTCTAAACAGAACTTCATGCTAACTCCTGGCCACGTCTCAGCGGACCTTTTCATGAAAACGCTTGCTTGTTCCGCTCACACCAGCCATTGTCCAGGGAACTTTTTTATCTTCCCCACACACACGAGAAGCCCTCCGCTGTGCTGCTAACAGTGGTGGCCCCAGTTAATTTGTCACTGTTTAACACACACTCAAACACACACCTCGTATGTCACCCTCTCTCTCTCAGAATCCTACTCTAACAAAGGGTAATGAGTTTAGACTGAACACGGCCTATAAAAAGCTTTGTCCCACTGAGTTGTGACAGAAACTGTTTCAACATCTTTCTCCCGAATATATGAGTACAGTTCGTGTTCCGCAGGACACACGGGGAAACTTGAGCATGCGGATGGCAGAAACCAGGTCTGTCTCGGCCTTCACGACCATGTTCTCAACACCAGTTGGACCAACTGTTGGACCATTCAGCAGATTCTTCGCTTTGGGATACCGTGAATGCTCAGATCACATTGTTCTCCAGCCTCTACAATCAAAAATAAATCGTCCATGGGCCTCAAACACTAAGCAGAAAAGAACATTTTCATTCTAAGGTTGTTGGTCAACTTTAATGGTCATCTAAAGCAACCTTATAGAGTTTATACAAAAGTACCCAACCCAGAACTTCTGATTCAATGCACCGAAATTATCACATGTACAGAAAATCAAATACCTGCATACCAAATGACGGCAGCTAACAGCAACTGTAGGTGGTAGCTACATGTTCCAAACCAAAAGTGTGTGCCTCAGACATGAGGGGCCTACCTCGGCTCGAGTGTGAGCTGGTTTTGGTCTTGTCACTGAAGCCCTGGCTCCGGCGGTTCCCAGCAGCGCTAATCGAGCCTCTTGAAGGGACATCACTGCCGGCAGTGGACACCCTCGCCGAGGGGCCGGGAAGTCTGATGGAGGGGGTGGGTTTAACTTTAAGTTTATGACAGATTAAAAGTTTTAAAAAAAGGGTTAAAGAAATCATTCATCATTCTTCTCCTTCCACCCTCTTCATTAAACTGAAGAGAAACATCCATGTCTAGACACTGAAAGCACCGGGGAAGGAGCTGGCTGTGCAGTGGCCACAGATTACATGTTAGATTCCTAAATTTCCCCTCCACTACGTTCAACAAGCAGTTTATTAAAAATAATTGTCGTACTGTGGCTCATTGTAAAAAGCGTCGTCAAAACACAAAGTCATTCTACACAGTGGCCACATGGTGGTGCCATTGCACTGCGGCTCAGGAGATTCAGGGATGGGAACGTGCAAAACTACATTTTAAATCCAATTTTGAGGTGTACCATCACACATTACTGCACTGCATGCACGATGAATCAATATGTTTATTATGAAATACAAAAAGGAAAAATCTGAGCAACAAATGCACAGACTGTCTAGGTGTTATTTATAAAGTTACATTAAGGGGAGACGGGAGTGCTTGTCAGGCTTACATACACACAACCACACGCATTTACTTAAGGGTTATCTAAAGGTCTTTCACAGTCCATTTAGCAAGCTTGTCAAATGAGGCGCACTGCCAGACAAACGGGGAAGTCCGAAAATGGAGCCCAGAGCCTTGGTTTATGTCTGCTTAAGGCTACCATTCATGCATATTAGATAGAGTGGTAGAAATTGCCCTTGATCACTGACAAAGACACAGCATGAAACTCATTTCAGTATGTCAGAATTGTTAGCCATCATTAGGGGCAATTACTAGTTCCAGGAATGGGGAGGGAAGGAAGTGAGGTGAAGGAAAGAGAGGAGCAAGAAATGAGACAGGCAGAAGGCGCTGACCTAGAGGTCTTTTTCTGACCCAGGGAAAACTTGAGAAGTTTACTCTGAGAGCCATCCCTAAAGGAGAAGCACATAAAATGGCAGAGGAGAGAGAGGTCAGATTTACAAATGACAGGAAGTGGGAATGTGAAGATTGAGGTGATCAAATGAGTGATTAGCTCAGCAGAAACGAGTGAAGAACTCGGACGAACCCATTCACCCAGACTCAAGGTCAAGAGTTCAGAACCTGTCTGAACGGACCCGTCCTGCCTCACCTGGACTGCATCTCGGCCTGAGCTGCTGCTTTCTGGGCTGCGGTGGCAGACGTCCCATGCGGAGCGTGGCCGAGCTGTGCCGGGGAGCTGCTCTGGTGGCTCAGCGGAGGGTGGGAGCTCTGGGGCAGGTACGGCTGCGAGTTCTGCCGTTGGGCCTGCTGCTGCTGCTGCTTGAAGCGGGACAGGCTGAAGAAGAGGCCGAGGATGGCTTTCAGATTACCATTCCGGATCTCTGCGTGTCAGGAAGGACAGTAGTAATCATCATCAACCATAATAATAACCAGAATCATTATAGGAAAGAGCGTGCACACACACACACGCACTCACACACACTCACACATTTGAATCTTGTTAAAAAGAGACCTTTCAGATAAGATATATCACTGGAAGGTTTTAATCCAGACAGTTTGGATCAGTAGTTTTATGTAAATTATGATGTTGTGGTTGAGGGTACTGGTCTGTGTCCTGGGAAGGTTAAGATAACACTGTTTTGATGCAGCCAGGACTGGTCTGGTCTGGTCTGGTCTGGTCTGCCTTTCTGCCACCAGTAAGAGCTGCATGCAGGAGCCCAGCTTACCTTCCGCAGACAGACCCTGGGTGTTGATTCCTTTGGCTGCCAGGAACGTGAGGCAGGCGTCGATGTTCTCGATCTGGACAAAGGGACACAGATGCAGCTGTAAGACGCTCAACATTTGCATCTACGTTTGCATATTTGAATAATATGAGAGGAGCCAACTGCTCTGCAGTGGGCAGACTCCTCCTCGCGATGGCAGGATGATAAGTGAAGTTTTCGGCACTAAATATACAAAGGAATCTTGAACAGTACAAAAAAATAGACTAATCTACAGTGCTATGAAAGCTGGCAGCCTGGGCAGACTGCTGAGCTGTCGCTGGACGGCCAGGATTGGATTTGACGGGCAGACCGGCTTTGTTTAGAGCCCATTATGCAGCGAGCCTACTGCCTGGCACACGTAATCACAGAGTAAACTAAATAAAACAAGTCACCCGGCAGATGAATGGGCCATCCCAGTTTACTAACTGTTGTTTTCAGAGAGCAAACACCCCACGAACAACAGTAAAAGATATCAATATGGCACAGCTGTTGCTTTCCAGAGCGCGTACAGGGGATGGGGCGGGGGGGGCGTGCAGTTAAGTCAAGAATTGACTGTTAAATGGGCATTTAAAAGCATTTTACAGTATGTGCAAAGGTTAAAGTGCTACTAAATCTTTTACAGCGTGACGTTCATTTCCAGTGAGTGCAGATTTATAACAGCAGGACGAACCAGCCACATTCTGCTGCTAGAGGTGGAACACATGGGAAGCACGTCCTCCGTAAGAGAGACCGGTGTGGGCCGTGAGCAGGAGGGTCCCGCTCACTAGAGATTCGTGATATCATTACACTAAATACACACCCACTATATATAACTGACCCACAGCTCGCGGTGCCGGTTCCCTGTCAGGGAGCGTGTGGGTCTGTGGTGAGGTGAAAATGTCTTCAGATCCTGGCGACAGAGCAACAGCGATCCACCAATGTTTCCAAATCAACCACAGTCTTTACAGTAGATCCAGTATAATTCCACTCCACCAGCACTGGTTCCCCGGTGTTGATCATGTTTACCTTTAATAGACAGTCGACCACTTGCATATTTCTATTCACTGAAATGTCAAAGCCTAAAGACAGACAAACATGTTCCTGGTTCTGGGATCGATGGACTAAAACCAGTGCAGATATTCACATCTACCGACACAACATTAACCCACATTATCATGAATCAATTTCTGTGTGATTGTTCCCGATGTGACCTTTGATATCAGCAGCACGTCTCAGCCTGAGCTTTGTTGACGTCCAATTTTCTAGGGGGTCACAGAGTTAAAGCAGCAGTGCAGCTCTTGCCGTCATTGCCGTGACCTCTGACCCCAGAAACAGCTGCCGGAGGGGCAGACACGCTTTTCAGCCGAGGAGATGCGGCAGAACATGCAGGAACAACGGGAATGTAGAATATGGCCCGATACAAATACCACCGCTTAAAAATAAACCTCTGTGAAATATACCCCCCACACCCCCCACACCGAGTCTTTCTCCCCTCAGATTAAAACTCTTCTGAGTAGCTGACTAAACTGTCCCAAATTCCCGGGTGCAGCTGAAGGGAAAACAGCAGCCGCCTGCAGAAATGCTGCTTCGTTTATAAATGTCAGCCCGTCCCTGCCGAGATGCTCCAACCCCCCGCCCGGACACACTCGAACGTTTCGCTATCAAACCTTCAGGGGACCGAGAATTTCAAGTGAAGTTCTCAGAAAGAAACGTTGCTGTTGGGATCTCCAGGTTCCTCCATGCTGAAGCTTCCATGGCTAATGGAAGAAACATGGACCCAAGCCTCGATCTGGGCCAAGGATTTGTCCAACAAACGCGCAATAACAATAACACAAACATTTCAGTGGGACCAAAAGCCACATACGCTACAGAGAAGTGTTTTAAATCCCAGCCAAATGGGGTATTTTTCCTTTACAAACTGGGAACAGGTGAACATGCAAATATGGAAGGTGAGGGGAGACGTCAGTGCAAACGTCTGTCCATCACGACTGAGGACAGAAACTATTGTCGAGAGATGAGGAGGACACATAAAAATGACTCTGAGCTGCTGCTCACTGGTTTCCCTGGTCGCTGGTTTCTTTACAAAAGCAATTTAAAAAGAAACAAAAGCCTTAAACCTGTCTGTTAGCATGTTCAGACATTTGTCACTGTGGTCCACGAACAATCATCACACGCCTGTCACAGTGAATTTTAACAAGTTCTCAGGAGCACAAACCGTGAAGCAAGTCAACCTTAAAAAGGAGAAGCACTCCTGAGACTCACAACAAAAATGCCTTTCACCGAGCTGGGAGAGAAATCCGCTCCGGTTCCTGTCTCACGCTGAAGAACGCCGCCGCTCTCCTACCTGCCCGGCCGGGTGATCCGTCCCTGCCTCAGCTTGCACCTCTATCATTTCCTGCTCTGGTTCCCAGCAGCAGCGTGCAACCACCAGCCTCTGAGCAAACACTTCCTCCCATCACACACACGCTACTGTGATGTGTGTGAGTGTGTGTGCGTGTGTGTGTGTGTGTGTGTGTGACTGATTGAATGAGAGAGAGAGAGAGAGAGAGAGCGAGAGAGGACGGGCTAGAGAGAGGGAGGGTGCATGTCTGAAAACTGATAACTAAGCACGCGGCTACCAATCACAACATATAAAGTACACAAGTGAAGAACAAAAAGAGATCCCATCAGTGGTCTCAACCACTGCTGAGTGTTATTTCAATCAGACAAGTGAGATTTTAGGACTCATCTGCCCTTTGTCCATTTTATCAGACACCTGTGCCTCTTGTTTCTGCTTCTAAATGACGTTATTGTGCACTCTGCAACACGGGTGGACAATAAACGCACAACCTTCGACCTGGTAATCTGGATGTCACATGACTGAGCTTTTAGGCTGAACAAAGAAAGTTTGAGGGGAGAAACAGAAGACCAAAGACAAATGAAGCAATCTTTGCCTTTATAGATCATCAACACAACACTTTAAACATGGCATATAATAAAGAGCCCAAATTTATAGTGCAGACGTCACACTTTATGACCTCAGCGGCTATTATCATGACTCACCTCTAATATAAAGCACTGTTTTAATTTACGTGCAATCTAAGGCAAACTAGGTCAACAATAATGTCACCATTTTATTGCATTGGTAGATGTGGAAAAAGGAGGCATGTTAACAAGTGTGTTAGCATATAAACGAGGGTAAAAAGCTTAGATATATTAAAAGTGGTTCATAATATGTGGAAAACTGTGTATATCAACAAAAATATTTAGGTCAGGTGATGGTGATGCTCTGATGTATCAGGAAATACTGGATTCATTTAGCAGATGAAGCTAATTGCCCGCAGCAGTTAGTCATTTGATGCTATGAGAGTGGAATCTCATGGAATCCGCCCACGTGGCCATGCTGCCTCTGTAGGGCTTCATTCGCAGGAGTATTGACGGATAACAGCAACCAACTTTGCCTGTTGAACATAGAGAATTACCTCCCAACAAATTAAATGACTGTCTGCTTTGACGAGCATAACCCAACGTCCTGCGGCTAGGCTAACGTTGTCTCGCTAAACTGTGCACAGAATAATTAAGATGCTTCGGTTTGTCCTCTAAAAACCTTCCACTTTCCAGAAGGAATATGCAAGAACAAACAAGGTCACATTTTTCCCAAGACTGAAGAAATGCCTGGGCTTTATAAATATAATAATTTCTTCCCCAATGAGGACATTTAAGGAGATACAAGCATGTAAATCTGGATGAATGTTTACACAAACATGTTGGTCATGATCACGTGATCAGCTACTAAAACCAGCAGGTTTGTTGCCGTTCTGGGTTATATTACTGTTCAGATGATTCTTGCTTTTTGTGAGTCTGTCATGTGATGACCCACAGACGCACTTGTCACATCTATATTTCTCCCACTCAGCAGACATCAGCTCCTCCTGATCGAACATTAAACCCATTCGATGAATCATGAGCGCATCTTTTGCTCTCTGCTTTCAGTGATCTTGGCTAAAGATCCCCGTGTGAAGGGACCCGGGTAAGCTCTGGGTGTGTTCTCATAAAGCACCTGAAGGTTAAAGCTCTATTGTCAGAGCAGTTTAACACACAAGCTGCACCAGCTTTCTGCTGGTTTTCTGATCTTATTTCTCTCTTTGCAGCAGGAGGTAATCTGCAGGCTGAAAAACCAGTCGAGCAAGATGGCTCTGAACACAGGTGCTTATTTAAGCAAGTGTTAATGGAAATATAAACTCCTCTCATGATGAGATCTACAGTGCTCATCTTACTCAAGAAGGAGTTACGCGATCCTCTGTACAAAATCCTCAGGGATGGACTTGGGAACTCCTGGAGTCTGTACTTGGAGGTCTGTAAATTTGCCATTGCTGCTGATGTTGCTGGCCGAGGTGAAATGCATTGTGGGATACCTAGGCACGCGTAATGCATACCTGATACAATGGGCATTGCAAGGACACAACCAAGCACTTGGAGCACACTTGTTTCCCAAGACCCATAGAGAGTACACAAGTACAGACAAGTGCACACAGTGAGAAACAGCACTACTTTACCTTTAATGCAGTTCTGACTGAATACACCCCTCAGAACGCCAGATTCTCAGACAACGAGAGAATGGGTTCATGGCAACTGCAACTGTAACACGGCAGAGCTGTGGCCCAGCATGCACCTCGGTTAGACCATTACATAGCCAGTATGGTACGTATGTGATGTCCTGCCTTTTAAAGATTGGAGTATTTCACACCAGCTGGAGGTTTGGACATGCAGGATCGTGACATTTGTAAGTGACCGTCACTGATGTTGGCGTGCGGGGGGACATTCTCACCCTGCATACTGATGACGGACACACCGGCAGTGACATTAGACAACCTGATCCATCACCCGTTTCAGTAATAATAGTAAAGACAGTAAATGTTCTGTTACTGCCCTTTAAAAGCAGCAGCAGTGTGGACTCTGGCAGGTCTGGCTGGTTTCCCAGTTAAGAAAATAAAATCCCATCACTTCATAAGGTTTTTAGTGAGGAAGCTGGAACAAAACGGCCCAGGTGTGTTTAATGTGTGTGTCTTGCATCCTGTGTAGTTTCAGCAGCTCAGTGTCAAATCAAACTCTAGCTCACACACACACACACACACACACACACGCAGAGACACACACAAACACACATGCTGGGTGGTTTAGTGATGACCTGACGGTAGGGTTCCATTTAACGAGAGTGAGACAGTTGTAAAAGCAAGCTTGGTAGCCAGCATGCTAATTAGCTAGTGCAGAAAGAGATCGGTTTCCTCCATGCGTGGTGCTCAGTTGAGTGTTTATTAGTTCAGAAGGTTAAGTTAAGTGTTGGTTTAATTGGCAGCAGCTTTTGGAAGCTTCTGGAGGTTTGAAAGCAGTGAAACATAGCTTAGTTAAAGTGGCCGCTCTGGCTCCAAACCAGCTGTGAGCTGATCTCTCGTGACCGTAGTGTGTTAGTGTTTGTTTGTGTTTGTTTTGACAGTGATTCAACCCACACAGCACACATTTGCATAATGGCTGTGGTTCCACCTGCCCTTAGCGCTGCTTGACTGCTTCAGATTTTGCCGCAAAGCTGACAAACCTACTGAGATTATGCACAAAATCCATAAATACTCACAAACGCGCAAATCTGAGTTTATCCAATGCTCAATAAAGGCCATTCTGACAGCCATTATGCAATTAACAATGTCACAAAGAACACTCTTTGCTGCATGACTGGCAAACACCATTAGCAGAATCACAAACGTAGAGTTGTAATAAAGAAGACGTTTATATTGGTTTTTTAATGTGTTAAAGTTAATGTGGTGGCGCGGTCAGAGGTTTAATGTAAGCAGGGCTACACCTGATCATGCCAGCCCCCCCCAAACCAGGCTGGACAAAGTGGTTTGGAGTCCTCGGGACCCAGGAGTCTCAGAGCTCTGGTGCTTTAAGGATCAATGTCTTGTTTTAATTTTACAGAAATAAGCAGGACGCCAATAAAACCACCTGGAATTATCTTTAATTTATGTCATACGACAGAATTATGCATCGCTGTCGATAGAATCATGGTGAATTCAGCCAGAGGATGTAAAAAAAACAAAACAAACCACTAGATATGGGGCCATTGTTGCATTCAGAAGACAAAACTTTAGATTGCTCACTTAGTGGGAGCCAAACTGCAAGGATCCTGGCTGCACCTGAGCTCGAGACTTTCTATTTTACTATTATTTTAGAGTTCAAAGCATCTGCACAGAAAAATGGCAGCAAAGAGAGAGATTGCTGCAATTTAAATAAACCAGGCCGTGCTCTTGAGCATGGCAGTAAAGGTATTGTAATGAAGGGATGGGGGATCAGCTGTGCCTCCAGCTCCTCCTCAGTTGTTAACTATGGGCGTGTTTCTCTCTCTCTGGTGCTTTGAGAGGCTTCAGCGTCTGGCTGGTGGCCAGAAATAGCCCCATCAGCTGGCACACTGGCCCAATTTACGACCCTACGCATTCAGCCGGGGGCAGCCCCGCCACAGGGCACCGTCGGCTGGTTTCCCGCAGAGGAGACCAGACTGTGAAAACAGTGGAATGCCACCAGCGCCGTTCCAAAGGTGACGACACGTCCGTACCTGCCGCCTGCCAGAAGTCACATCATCATCATCGCTGCCTCTAAACGCTTCACTTTCTCATCCGTCTCTGCACGTGTAATCAGACTGACCAAAACCAAAAGTCTGAGATGCTCCGACTGAGCGCCAGCTTCCAGAAGCCTGAGCCAGACGTTAGAGAGACGACAGCCTGCGCCACCGCTCAAGTGAATATAACTGAAGGAGCAAGCTCCATCTACGACCACTCACAAATGACTCTGGCATGAGGAGACATCAAAGAGGGGCGTTACTTCTCACTCACACTCACACTCACACGCACACACACAATACATTTCACAGCGGTATGCCATAACAAACTCAAAGCTCACTCACCATCTGAGAACGGCTCTTGGGGCAGCCATTGATGTCGTCAATCTTCTCATTGGCTGAGGACAGACAGAAAGAGGTGGCAGAGGAGAAGAGTTAAAAGAGGGCAGGATGAAGACTCTTTCCAGGCCCGTTTGCTGAATGTAATCCCTTTATCAGTGTGTGTGAACCAGGCGGAACTGGCCGACTGACTGACTGAGGAGAGCGGAGGTGTCCGTGCCGGTGACTGCACCCCCCCCCCCTCCCCTCACCCTCTCCCCTACTGAGACTTGAAACAGTATCTGGTCACGGCAAATGGGACAAGGGGCCATCGGGGGTCCGTCTGGGATGTGTGTGTGTGGTGTGGAGGATTCCTCCCGTCTATTAGAGGCCCAGCCCAGAGCAGCTGAGCCACTGCAGCTGACAACTGTGCCAACAGCATCAGGAGGCTGACTGAGGCCCACGGTGCAGCTTCACCACAGGACCACTGCAGCGGCCACGCTGGGAGAAAACACCCCTGTCAGGTTTACGTCAACACAGTGTGTATGTACACCCCTGCCAGGTGTGGATACACACTGCGTTGATGTTCAGATTACTGGAGCTCTTTCACCCTGTCTTTCAATTGCTAAATTAAAGAATTTATGGAAAAAATGTGCATTTCCAGGAATGAGAGTGAAGATGACTTGTGAGTTAAGGATTCGTGTCACAAGAAAGGAGAAGTAGCACAATAACACAACAAAATATTGTTTTAATTCTTTTAGTCCTGGGAGTATGTGACTACATTTCACTGCTAGAAGCTCGGCTAACGTATCTAAATCCAGGACACGTGTCCATGACTCCACAGCCGAAAACACTTTCATGAATGCAGTATTGTTGCAGGAGATTTGCGATTATGTAATTTGACTTTCTCATATTTTCCTGGCAGCTAAGGACAACATTTAGTAACATTTGGTAATTCAGCATGTATTTCAGAACGTAATTCACAGCTTTAAAAAAAAATAAAAAATAGCATCATTAAGTGCTGTCTTTCATATTTATGGTCAATAATTAAGTCAAGCTTAACAAGAAAACCTTTGTGTGTTTTGCAGTTATTGTACGTGAAAAAAGTTAAATTAAACACATTTGTTAAAACATTCAACATGCAGAAAACCTGAAACCAAAGGACCCTGAAATCAACGGAGGGCAGTTCGAATCCAGTATAAAAAGATATAAGAGGAGGAGGAAGAAGAGGAAGGACCTCTGCGAGATGAAGAAAACTCCCCCTAGTGTCAGAAAGCCTCGACAAACTCCTAAAGAGGCTGCAGAGAACAGCGAGATTCTCTGCAGGAGCTATAAATCTGGGAGACGAGCAGGCAGTCAGGAACACGCCGAGTCACCAGTCAGCTGGTGTCAGCAGAGTTCAGCCTCGGGGCCGTCGGCACACGAAACGACCTTCTGGCGACGGCCAGAAGAAATGACAGGACGGAGACGAGTGTGTGGGGTCCAGACTAGTGACAGAGCACAGCTGGAGCTCAGCCTTCAACCTAAGATTCAGAGTGACACAAGGACGATCAGGTCCAGCTTCTGCGTCAACCCCAAAACTGTGCGCATGTTTGGAACTGAGCAACATCTAAATATGACAAATATGAAGCAGCCTTGTATAAAACCGCCAGAGCTTCTTATTAACGCATCATAAAAGATTGATTAGAAAAAAAGCCCAGTTGTGTCTTTTATGATTCTGTATTTTCATCCCTGCGTGTTGTGTTCAGGGACCTTCAGTTTAAAATGCACAAAAACTCATTTTTTTTGTTTGAGGCTAATTTTTCCCGAGTAAACAATCCTTTAAGGAGAAAAAGAAAGTATTTTGTCCCGATTCAATCAGCACCCTGCTGAAAGAATCTATTCAAGCCTGCATAAGTAGATGAGTTTTGCCAAACTTGTGCTGAACCTTACATAATTATATCAGATAATAGAGTTTTATTTTGCAGCAGTTCTAGAAACAAGAAGCTCTTGTTATTTGATAATTATGCAAAAAGTTGCCATAAAGTGGTTAAAGGTTATTAAGTATCCAGTGGTGTGATTCACGTAGAAAACAACCATGCTGACCTCGGATGTGTGTGAAGGGTTTCCTTACCGACGACCTGGATGATTTCGGCCAGCAGCACTCCGTCCGTGACGTCGGTTTGTAGGTCCTTGATCAGGCGCTTGTGTCCTGACTTGGCAAGGTAGTGGTTGGCCCAGTCCGTGTAGATCTGCAGCCAGACGCAAACACGACGTTTCAGTCACAAACGGGCAAAAAACCCCAAATCCAAACGGGGGTGACCCCCGGAAGGGTCATCCACGCGTTTCAAACTCTATAAACACTCAAAAAACCACAAAAGGTGTGAATGAATGTGGCAAATTTACAACTAATAAAATAAGAGGATGGCTGAATGGGAGCGGAGGAGTCCTCTGTCTTTTGTTGGGGCTCCGATCTGGCATAGATCCGCATGGTATTCAAATTGGGGCCATTGTGCTCAGCCGGGGCATTCATCTCAGAACGCAGGGCTGTTTTCAATGGGCCGCGCTGACATCACTCTCTAGGGATAGAAAAGACCCTTCTCTGCCCGGTGGGGCAGACGAGAGGGGGGAGCAGAGCAAGCATCTGAATAATCTGAATAGCTGCCATCGTAATTAGTGGCCAAACTCTCTGTTCACTCCCTCGGATCAAGAGAGTTTCTATTTTTGGTGGGCTAAAAAAAGGCACCGAAATGGTTGAGGAGAAAACGATAAAGACAAAGTTATTTTTAAGAGTTGGAAAAGAACTGTCTGGATCTACAGCGCAGTCTGTTTAACGGTGTCAGATCAGAAACGTGAGACAGCTCGGCTAAATAAAGACGTCCCTCACAAACTGCCGTGTCAGAGCGAAGACGACAGGAAAGATGGTCGATGTGTCCGAGCAGTGACATCTTTAGTGTCCTGGAATCCAGACAAAGATCAGGACCTATACAGACATGTTACACGCACCTTTTCCAGGCAAAAATACTTTCCAGATCGCTCCCATTCGAACTGTCTAATCTGCACAGGCGGGAAGCTGAAGGGTTAATGATGACATCACACCAAATAGACCCAAAGAAGAGACCAATGAAGTCGCCAACAGACTAAGAAACGAGTATTTTTGGTAACATTCTTGAGCATGGAGACACAATACGCACAGCAAGGTGTATGACACCGCGGTGACCCCCGTCTCTTTGTGTTTGCACAATAAACAGATTTAGGACCAGCTTGTGGGATGAATCATTGTTCTCAGAACTTCCAGCAGGTGTGTGCACTTCAAACGCGCGCACGTCCACCGATCTTTACGCACAAGCTCAGATGCAAAAGGTTTACAAGAGTACACGGCCACATATTAAACACAAAGAGCCTCTGAGTGACATTTTAAACCGCTGAGGCTGCATACCCAAACACAAACGCACAGTTAAAAGACTCTTGAGTGAGGCAGAGCTTTCAAAAAAAAAAAAAAAGCCTCCGAGCTGCAGGATTAGTCTTTATCCTTTCCATTCACACTCTCAGCTGGACAGAGAGAAAAGGAAGTGCAGCACTGAGAGGCTTTTGTGCATCTGTAAGCTTTCTTTGAAGTAGTTTGGGGCAGGTAAATTGAGGGTTTTTGGAGCGTTATTAAAATGGAGGTGAAATGGGTAGATGTCAGATACTGGGGCTGGGACGACAAAAAGAAGGTCAAACATCCGAGGGTCAACAGAGGGGCGGGGAGAGGGAACAAAAGGTTACGGTAGTTAGTTTTAAAGTTCTGGAAATCAAACACACCCAATATCTCTGGTGTCTTTAGCCTTAATGTAAAAAAGAACACTTTTGGATACAGCAGTTTTGGTGTTTAATGCCAAAATAATGGTATCTTGAGACTGCAACACTTTCAAAGTCCAATAAAAGGTTTTGTAGTAGTTTGTAGTTTTGTCAGAACTGTAAAATGAGTCATTTATGTAGTAAACAAACAAGATTACTGGTGATTTTGGAGGAGGTGGAAAAAAATCCAACAAAAATGACTGTGTTCACATTTATATTACAAACTTGAGCTAGCTAACAGCAGTTATTGCTGACGTACACAGAGGCAGAGGCTCAACTAACATCTACTTGTCCACACTCAGGCTGCAAACATCAGCACCAGCACATGATGCACCAACATCCTGGATATCATAGCTTCAGTGTTGTGCATAAGCACATAGCAACAGCATCTCCTCAACCAATAAACTTTTTAAAGCCTCGGTTTTTTTGAGGACATATTGCGCCCTCTACTGGTTAAAGCCTACATTAACATATTAACTTTAATTGCTAAAATATATATTGGTCATTGATTTCAGTCACATTTTAATGAACAACATGGGCTTTAAAGATCTCTGCTGCCTTAATAGTTACTACAAATCCATCAGACTGAAATGATCTGTCGCTGCAGCAACAGGAGCTTCTGCACAAGAACAAATATTTTAATGAACATTCAAATTCATAAATGACTGAGAGGCTGATAATATCACACCTCCAGTTGAATTCATGGAGTGAAAGTGTAAAGCATGAGATCATCATCTCATGGGACCCCACAATTGGGGCAATTACAGTGTCGGGTCAACTACTGAGGACTGTAAGGTTTGTTGTCGGGAAGAAAAACTATTTAGAAACCAACACCTCTAACACCAAGTTTTCCCCTCCATGGTTTTGCCCGTGGAGCCACACTTACAAAGACACACTGAGAGGTCACTGTCATCCAAACTGATCTACTATGGTCACAACCAGGGGAAAATCCCTTCCCACAGGATTGACAGGGTGTCTTTTTTTGGGAGTTGTAAACTGGAACCAGTGTCACGGACATTCCTGTCACCAGAGAAGGCAACATGACACCGCCTCATTCACTCTGAACATGTCATGCATGACCTGTTGACCCCATTGACCTTGAGCTTTGGCAATTAGTCAGCAGTAGAAATTAAATCTGGAAACTTGTGCAGGTTTAACATTGACCCTGAACACTGTAGCCACAACATTAGACAACTCAGGTCAACATGGCAACATGATACGAAAGTAGACTTTGCTACAAATCTGTGTTGGCGTCCAGCAGAGAGGTCTCCAGTGGACACTTGGATGGAATAAATGGAAGCATGATATATAGATAGAATCAGTAATCAATTTCAAAGTCACACCACGAGAAAAGGGGTAAAACTCCAAAGGAGACGATGGGGCCACAGTTTATATTTCACAAAGGCTGGACTTAGACTTGTAAAAAACAAAGCCAGAAAAGACCTGACGATGACTTCAAAGCATGTTTGAACACACACGCGTGCCCACACAGTAACAGCCTATTAAAGCCAGTCAGTTCCTCAAAGCTTGTGATAAGTGAAGATGAGTCACTCGTTCACACAGCTGTGTCTTTTTTCTCCTTTCACGCAAACAACTCAGCCTCTCATCCAGTTTTCCTCCTGCGCTCGTCTGCTGAGTCACAGAAGCGCGTGATGAACAGAGACCATCGTACAGCGCCGGGTCAGATGGGGCAACATGCTGGGTGCTGCCCCTGAACTGAACCGGACTTTCTGGAGTAAAAATAAGTTTGGGTGAGTGAGCAGCAGGTGCAGTCCGAAGCTGAGCAAAAGTCATTTCTCTGTATTTACTGGATCACCTTCCTCTTTAATCTGCTCTTATTTTCTGCATCTTTTCATTTATGAAATGTGGAATTTTGGGTTCACTGTCATTATCATAAGACAAGGATCAGTAAAAGTTGCAGTAACAACCACAAGCTCAAAATATCAGAGCCAGACTATGATTAGAATCGGATAGTCTCGTTAGTCTTCTTTCAACATCTGTATCTGGATAAATGACTTGGTGATTAAATTGCACCTGCTGTTGTCAATCAAAGAGGATCTGTAGTTCGAAAACATAATTAACTTTTTTCTTTGTGTCAAATCCCATCTTGTAGAGTGAAATGCAGCAAAGTTATTCACAGTTATGTCCCATAATCTCAGACTTGTATTATGTTACATTTTCACACACATCTGTCAGGTTCTGCATCTTGAACCCTGCAGAACTCAAACCATGAGCAGATATGGATCTGATGCATTTCTCCTCCTCCAGATCACCGGTCCAGATACACATTTATTTTAAATCCCTGGTGAAGATGGCTGGTTATTCTTTTGAAGTTCTAATATGTAAAAACCACCAGTTCTCACCACCAGCAATACTCACATATACATCCAAGAAGCAATTTTGTTGATAGCTTCAGGCCTATTAGCCTTATTACCTTCAGGGTTCAGTAAGCCCCCTAAAAAAGTGCTGCAGTTATCCTGCCATTATGAAGTAATCGCCCAACATGAACAAGGACTAGAAAGAGAAACCAGCAGGAGCTAAGCTGCTGTAAAGTGCTATCTCTCACGAGAAGCTTTCATGGGATCTGCTTCTGAACGTGCGCCGATAACACCTCTTTCGAGGCAAATCAACCTTGCCAACATGGAGCTAAGAGGCGGTTAAGATGATGGACTCTCAGCGACCACTGTTAGACAGCTAAATTCTACCTGGGATGTTCCTGGGCCGACTAGAAGCACTAGAGGTACTTTTCTAATCACCACAGAACTACTCCTAACACCACCATCAATGTCTTACCACTTTGTAGCTGCTGCAGGAGAAGCGGCTGAGGCTCCTGACCGGCACCTTAAGGCCGCCACACTTGGACATGATGTGGGACCGGTCCGCAAACTTCTGAAAGAGCAAAAGACGAGGGCACTCTGATGTGAAGATGGAGTGGAGCGGCGGGGGGTAAATATAGGCCGGTGGTTTGATGACTGTCCCCCTGACAGCTCTGGAGCAGCACTGTATAAGTGTCTGACTGTAACATGACATGTTACCCCACTGATCTCCCTCCCTCCCACCCTGAGTCACCCACTCTGAGTCAGTTCCCTCCCCTTCAACCGGGACAGTTGATGAGACGTTTCTATCTTTCAGCGCTGTGTCTTACTGTCAGTTTGAATCACTTTCATCTTAATTGTTGCATTTATGGATGTGAAGCAGAGAGAGCAGCTGCAGGTACCGACGGGCTCAGAGAAGCCCAAACTTGTTGTTAAAACATTTTAATTTTTAGGGCGTTAATGGATGCAGGCCCGGTACTGTATGTTCAGTTGTGTTTCCATCTCAGAGCATCTGTTAATGCCCAGACAGTTCCGTCACGCTCCCCTACATCTCCTCCACAGGCAGAACGTGTCTGGGGGAGACTGTGTCAATATAAGAGGATATGGCAGGACCCTGTGTGAAAGCGAAACCAAATATTCCTCCACCCAGGTGGTCGGTCACACGCGGCCTCAGCATTTCACCCGCAAAACTCTTTTAATGCAAAACCAATAAAGTCCTACATTAGCTGCATCTTATAAGGGGCGTCCAGACATACTATAGACAGTAATGTGAAGACAACAGACGTTAGCAGCCGATTGAATTAAAAGAACTAAAGGAATCTTTCCTTGTCTCAACACACACAGCTCACAAAGAGGTGTCAGATCCCACCTGAAAGACCTTTAGTCCTCAGGTAAAACTTATGTTGCATCATCCCTAAGCAGGATATAGATCAAATAAATGCTCTCGTATGAAAGCTGCCCTGATCCATATTCATGTGCTAACATGGCGAGTGCAGCCTTTGAAGGAGGAAACTTTCCCTCTAATGGAAACACACATCTGTGTTTTGGTAGTAGCATGAAAAAAAAAAAGCCAAATGTGATAAGCAGACAGGATATTGATCTTTTGGATGCCCGATGCAGAGTCAAATCCCTTGTTCTCATCACACTGTCAACTGTCGTTCTTGACCTGAATTCCTTTTTCAGACGATGCTAAAAATCCTGCAGTTTTCCCAGCGATCTCTTCTCAGGGTCTGATGTCATCGGCCGTGCGCGACACACGCTGACCCCCCGAGCGCTGGACAACGCTGCGCAGCAGTGATAAAGAAGCTGCTGCAGACTGGGGGGGACATGTGGCGGAGCATCCCCTCTGACCCAGTCTGGGCAGGCTGGCAGATGGCTGCTGGGAGAATGATGGATACACTCAGAAAAGAGGGGGGGGTGATCGATGCGGAAGACACATGCATCGGGTATCAAACTGTGCGTTTCTGAGTCTAAGATAACACAGACTTAACCTGTGTGTTTAGCACCCCTGCTCAGCTCAAGCAGGTCCCGGGCGGGTGAGGGCAGGACAGGTCAGTGGACAGATGGCCTCTGGGACATCAGTGTCCTTACGATGAGACAACAGAAGACTGCGGCGTGCTCCGCCAGCTGCTGCGCTGTTTTACATGATGCACAGCGACCAAAACGCCCGACCACAGTCTGGACTGATGCGTCCCGGCTGGTCAGCACAGATGTCGTCAAAGCGGTGCAGCCTGGTTCTTCAGCATGACTCCACATTATCGGGCTGCAGCTCTCCTCTGTTTTCACGACTTTATCACCGTTCCCGGAGCTTCTTGGTTTGCTCCTCGAGAAAATCAACTTGTCACAACGTCCTTGAACAGGACAGACAACTCTTTGTGTGAGTAAATTAAGGACTTATCTCTAACTATTAGCAGCTGTAAAAGAGGAGAAAAGCAACAGAAATGCATCAGAAACGGGATTTACGGCAGCTGTTTGACTTTCCAAGAGTTTGTCGCTGCTAGAGGAAAAATAACAGGACTTTTTTCCCCACTAAGCAGCCCAACCATGCCGCAAACTTCTCATTTCAAAGAGAAGTTTACATCGTGAACCTGCGGCGAGCTACTATGCCCAGACAACCGATCTCATTTTAAAAACATCCCAAGTTTTTGCCCTTCAACTCAACCAGCGGCCCATGAAGACTCTGTCCTTTTACGCAAGGACGGTCAGAAATGTAAACTGAGATGTGTTATTTTTTAAAACCCAAAACCTTCAAAACTGCCTCAACAGGCTGCCTGAAGGGATTAGCACGATAAGTCATGCACAGAATTGGTGCTCGAGTGTATTTATAAGCACCAACTGCGTGTTCTTTGAGCAGAAACCACATGGAAGCAGCAAACATTCGTCTTCCCTCGCCTCTCTATCAGCGCTGCAACTGGAGCTGCTGCTGCCTCGGCTCTGCCCCCAGCAGGATGGTCTGTGGGGGCCCCAGGCATCTCAATTGGCTTCAGCCCGCAAAAAGCTGAAACTCGCTGCTCCGACAATGAGCCCTCGTGTCTCTGGTCTCTATCTGACACATGAAAGTCGTGGCTTTGCAAACCATGGAGGCCACAACGGCCGCGTGCTGCAAAGGCCGGGGCCAAGAGTGTGTGTGCACACCCAACACAGCAGCCATGCCGATACTCCCTGCTGGCACAGGTTTAAGGCGTGACGAAGCAGGTAAAAACGTATCCTCGATCAGAAAAATACCAAATCATTTAGGCTTTTAAATCCCTTCAGTTTCTGTTGGCTGGCACACACACACACACACACACACACACACACACACACACACACACACACACATGCACACACACAACTTAATGCACAAATGGTTGCTCAAGTGTTATTAAAAGGGCTTTAACTGGTAATAGGTGCTGCATGAATCAACACACCACCCTGCAGTGACATGATTCATGCAGAAATTAATGATCTTTCAGGCAGAGTTCAGAAAGCAGCACCTGGATTCTGCTTTGGTCGTTCCTGGACAAATCTTCAAGGTCAGAATGGTTAAAAAGTTAAATATACGATCCAAAACCTGCTGTGTCGACAGGATGCAACCAAGTATCTCTCCAGGCAACACAATCGTCAGCTCACAGCAAATTGCATTTTCTCCTTTGACAATCAAACCCTCAAACAGAGCACTTTGATTTATGCTGCACAGTCCACATGTTGACATAAGAACCATGACAATCAAATAATCAATGGACCTACACAAGGCCAGTGTGGATTATAGACCTCCTGCACACTTCTTAATAAAAAAGGAAGGTCAGTGTTATTTCTGGAAGTGTGCGGAATCCTGTCATCCCTTTGTCGTACTCTCTCTCTAACACACACACATATACACACACACACACACACACACAGACACACACACTGACCCTGCAGCCCACTGGCCTCCTGTCAGTCACACTGGGTGGAGGTTAGCTGGGTGTAATTAAACTAGCCTTCTTATCCTCTCATCTCTAGACTGTGGTAATAACCTCCTGTGTGCTTCCATCTCCTCTTCCTCCACTGGCTCACAGCAAACCCAGATAAGGACCAAGGCAGGAAGAAAGAGGCAGAAATGGCCAGAAAAGACAGACAGATTTCCAGGCACCTGAGCTGCGCGCTAACTCAACAGGATGCTCATTACCCCAAAATTACTTTAAATAAAGCTGCGTCTTATCACATTTATCACCAACATCAACGCTCGGGAAGCTTTTCTTTGCCTCATTTGTTTGCCAGACGTCACCAACCAGCACCTGACCCCCGCCCCCTCTGTGTTTTATCACAGCATCCCAGACCCTGCTGAATATTTACCATCTCATTGTACTTAAACCACAGCAAACTGCGCCCAACAAAGCAGAACACGGAACTGTCCCCGTCTTAATCATGCCTCAACCCACACACAGAGTAAAACATCCTCACGAAGCCTGATTTAACTTTCCACAGACATCAAAGTGGACCTGATATCAGGTGAGGATGAAACTGGGATCCACGGCATCAGCGCTCGAGTGTGTGTGGAGAACAATGTTTTCATTCAAACATACAAACCCAATAAAAGCTGCGGGCGCAGAAGATTGTCAGCACGAAAGAAGAACCGAGGTACCACGAAACAGCCTACCAGCTTCATGGTGATGTTCTTCTGCTCCCAGCGGCACAGCATCAAACTCATCTTCTTGTCATATAGAGACACCTGCCTCACAGGGAGGAAGGTCAGAGGGGAGCCATCAGAAACAGCCCTGCAGAGCTGCCGCTACAAGCACAGACGCTCCAGAGAAGTATCAGAAGGCTGCAGGTTTGGAGGAAAAAGTCATGAATGAGTAGATCCAGAGGAAACCACAGAGTTGCTGCTGCTTGATCCAACCCCAGCGGGTCTGTGAAGCTCGCAGGCGGAGGCAGAGTCCAGCCTCCAGCTTCTCTCCACCCACTGTGGGACACTGAGGAGGGAAAAATAAACCCAGGAGGAGAAAGACAAGAGGAGCTCTCGGCCTCTGCCGCCGGTCTGAGAGCCAGCCAAATCCAACGCACCCAGAGAGGGAGGAGGAGCAGGAGGTGGAGGAGGAGGAGGCCCCCCTCTTCCCCTCCTCTCTCGCCCTCGGCAACACATTGTGCTATTGCTTTTCAATGGATCGTCAGATGGAGGGGGAGAAATGAGTAGAAAAGGACAGATATCTTAACCCTTCCAGGTCCCCTCCCCCAAATGACCCCCCCACTGTGACAGAAAGTGAGGAGACATGACAAAAAAAAAGAGGGCAGATCATGAGCACGGGCCTGATAACAGAGCGTTGAGTGGGAAGAGACGAGAGGCCAAACCACGCGGGGCTCAACACTAACCCTCACTTTCTATTTATTATTACTCCAACCGTCTCCTCTGTTGCCGGTTAAAAAAAGAGCAGTTTTATTTTTCCCAACCGGAGACGGAGAGCTTTGGTTTCCCACATCACACTGCAACAGCTGTGTGCATGTATTTATGTGCATGTGTACAGCGGGTTCATAACCTAAGCATTCATGTATGTGTGAGAGTGTGTGTGTGTGTGTGTGTGTGCGCGTGTGTGTGTGGGTGAGAGAGAGAGGCTCGGCAGCACAGGATGCCCTCCGTTTGAGAGCTTTCCAGCCCCCTGAGTGTACGCACACCACACCGCTGACCACAAATTACAAGGCGAATTTGATTTTTGGGAAGGGCCCAAGATTTACAGAAAGTTCCCACAGCGGGGGGACGTTTGATCACTTCCAGCAACCGTATTAGGGGATGACCTGCGATGTTTCACACAAGTAAAGGACAACTCTCCCTTCCTGCTTTTAATTTAGTCTTATTATTTATTTATCCCAGGTCAAAAAAGCATTTTGCCCCCCTTCTTTCACACTGATAGCGAGTGTAATTACACTGGGAGAGACGGAACAGGTCGAGTAACTCAATAAAATATTTTATAATAGAAAATATATAAATACTTTTGTTTGCACAGAGTGTTGATGTTTATGTCCACCACGCTGCAGGGGCGGGGCATGATATGCACAGTCAGCATAAAACAGAAAAACAGGAAGCACTTCCTGTGTTAGGAAACATCAGTCGGTCGTGGAACGTGAAGAAACGTCTGTCCGGGTTCTTCGCATCTTTAACTTGTTCTCTGCTGCCTCTCTATTCTCAGCGTTCCTGAAACATCCCTCACGGGAGCGCTTGAGTGAGCCCTGATTGGTTCGTACTGTTTCCCGCATTTGTCTTTTTTCCCATATCGGGCCCATGAGTGATGATTTGAGGTCTGCAGTTTGTTTCAACGACAGCCTGCGTGTGCAGTTACTGAGTGTCCGCAGCCACCGAGTCCAGTAAAACCAACAACTAAAGTGGAACCAGCAGCACCTCCTGCAAGAAGAATCCTGATCAGCTTCCCAAGCTGAAACATGGAACTGTGACCTCCAAAAAGAGAAGAGACGCAGAAGAGACACACGCGAGTCCCCCACTGCCTCTAAAGCGACACTGATTTAACAACATTCCGACTCCACCGGAGGAGAATATGTCAGCATTTAGTGCCTGTATTTAACTCTTTTAAAACAGACTTGCAACAAGCTCATTAAGTGCCGCCGTGGTGAAAGGAGGGAGAACGAACCCTTTCAGAGTCCCAGATAAACCGCAGTGTGTCTGGGACAATAGAGGATACCCTGCAGGGGGGGGGGGCTTTTGTTTTGGGGCATCCCCACCTCCAAACTCTGGAAGCTGCGGAGGAGTGGTGGGGGGTGCTGTTGTAGTTGATGTGGGGGGCTGAACCTGCTGTTCTGGGAAGGAGTCGGGGGTGTGGGACATATGGACATGCTAGGGGTAAAGAGACACACACAAAGGGGAGAGGACAGCAGTGAACACGGCAGAAAGACGGCCAGCGAGTTTTTGTTTTAAATCGACTTCTTTCGGAGAAGTTTAGTTTGTGTTTGTTATTTCCTGAGGATTAACCCAGATGACACGAGTGAACAAGTCCAACATAAAGTCCTTCATTTTCATGTTCATTTATTCTCATTGATTTTAATGAATTTTTGGAAATTCAACATTAATGGAACAAAGAAACCGTGGACCACCTCAGTGATAGAAGTGCGGTTCACGGCTATTAGCATGTAATTTAACTTCAAAAGGAAAAGCTTACAGCCGTGTTATAAACGAAGGAAGAAGTTCCACTTCCAAAGCAAAGTAGAGATAACAGAACCTGAATAAATTCAGTTTGTGCTCCTGCCAAACAGACTATCCTGGGGAATAACCGAGCAGAGCAGGCATGAGCAGTTTAATAGAGCCGATTTTAAAGCTACTCACTGCTTATCTGGGAAAATGTGTGAGCACATAAATGACAAAGACAGACCTGATTTGGAACAGGGAGACTAATATTTGCAAATACATTTAAATATTCTGAAAAATTGGCATTAAATCCTTCACCCAGTTCTCCTTGTTGACTGAGAATTGCTGTAAAACAGAAGAAATGATAAAAAAGGTCTCATACAGTTCAATAGCTTAGCATAAATAGTGCTAGCGAATGAAAAGTGTTAGCCCGCCCATCATGGAATGAGTGTTTCCCATAATTTTAGAATCAAACTAAATGAAGTTAAGTCATCACACACTTCAATGAAAAAATTAAGATGTTATAAAAATCTCCCAAAAAGGCTTAAACAAAGGTTTAATTACCACCAGACAGGAAGTGGAGTGGTGCGGAGACACATTAGACGTGGATGAGGTCATTAGGACCGGCGCCATCTGCCACACGATCTTGCACATCCTCTGAAACACCTGAGCTCTGCAGCAAAGTGGAATTTTTGTGATCAAATCACTCAATTTAATGTTGGTGTGAAACTAAAATTCATCAGCACCAGTTAGATTATGCACCAATATTTGCAGGATCTCTTCCAAATTGCAGGTTTGGTGGCAGCACTTCATAAATCAGTATTTTATATCTCTTGAACATGAACTTTTTATGGTTTTGAGGTAAATTTGTGCTTCTAATATATGACAGTCACATAGTGATTACATCAGTGACAGATTTATGGGTATTACATGCTGTATACCATTAATGTTTTCCTTTATGAAGGAATAACTTTGATTTGCTGGTTCCTAACCTGACCATAAACTGACGTTGTGTTCTTATCAAACCTGCCTCTGGGTCCTCGTTGACCCTGTTCAGGGGTCTCAGGGGAGGCTGACTTCAGCCCAACTGACCTCTACCTCTTGGCTCCCCTCTGGTTTCCATGCTCCCCTCTGTGTCCAGACGGAGATGGAGCTGATTGTGTTAGTCGGACTGCCTCTGCAGGGCCGATTCCCCAGGGGGCGCTACTCACAATGACCCATTTGTCTGGAAAAAAGTGTTTCCCTGTGACAACTAATGCAAGAGTGAAACTGAAGTGTGGAGGGCACCTTGGATGGGGATCAATGGAGTGATGTTGACTCAGGACAGATGGTTGCCCAGCGGTAACGTGGTTATGTCCTCAGCCATGACCTCACACAGGAAGCTAAGGTACAGGAAGTGGAATCTGATCGAGCCACATTAGCCACAGATGAGGTAATCACGTCTGGAGCCTGCTAATATATCTAAAAAAAACTCCTAAAGCTGAATAAACTGGTCATAATTGCAGGCTGTGTAGGATCAACCAGGAAGAGTGGACATGACAGCTACCTTCAGCTTCAGCCACCCGGGCATCTAATTTCAGCTGCCAACGGTGACCTTTCACCTCCTGTCACCGCCTTAATCGCAGCCTTCCACCAGGGGGCGCTCAATACACTTTGACCTCTTATGTCAGAGTCTTGCTGCTCTTATCAACAGAAACACGGGCGACTTCCTGTCTGATACTGATCTTTTGGGCAACATTCCCTCATCTCTGAAGTCTTGATTTCAGTTTTCTCTAAATGTTTCCAATTTAAGACATTTAAAACAACCAAAAACAATTACCAGAACATTGAATTTGTTGCCCATCCTGCATCTTCCTCCTTCCTCCTTTGAGCTCTTTTACAACGTCCCCTGACACCCCCTCCCAACCCACCCACCTCTGAGTGGACAGTTTGCCCGCAGGTTTGGCGCTCTCAGTTCCGTGTCAAAGCCAGTCAGCACTGCCCTTCCCAGGATCCAGCAGGGGGGGGGGGGGGCTGGAGACACCAGCAACATCTGACTCAAACTGGTTTCAAAGGCTGATGCTGACATTTGCAAAATTCAAATGCAGCTCTGAACTATTCCGCATCATTGCGTTAAACGCTTTAACCTGACCTGGATGTGATCTTCAAAAGAGGAGCGTCCGCTGCTGGTGCAACACGTCCCACCGGTCAAAAATATTCAGCTGTGATGGATCAAAGGAAAGGAGACTGCAACTAACCCCATCATAATGAGCCCTTGAATATTACAGATACTAGAAGTACACTATGGTTTTATGCCTTAAAACCTCACATCATTTCTATCAGAGCCAATCACTTGCCATTTGAGGTCATTTCATTAACTTTGGCTCAATCACAAATAAAGGGAAAGTCACACGTGTGTGTGAGCAGGCGCGCTGATGAAATTACACTCAATTATAATAATTCAAATGAGGGAAATTAGAATCTCAGTCAATTACACATCTAAACAGTTGAATTAATGAAGCCATCACAGGGTTGTAATATAAAACTAATGAGCTCATATCCACAGTAATCTCCTCTCCTCTGTATGGCCAGCATATCTAAATTGGAGACTATGGTTTAGTTGTGATAAGAACGCTAATGGTTAATAGTAGCTGAGGTGGCCTGTGACCCTCATTGCTGGTTCTGCTGTGTTTTTATGTGATTTGGACTCAGCTCCTGGGCTGAAATGAACATTCATAATGAGTCTAATAAAACCACAGAGCCTGACAAGAGCCTTTATCTACAGAGATACTTATTAAGATAGCAGGCGCTTATCACAGCAACACACCAGCAAATCTCTGTTTTACTCCATTGTACTGTGTGTGTCTGTGTGCATGTTGCAGGATGAATGGTTAAAAAGCATGGCAAAGAATTAAAAATATAAAATAGGAAAAAGAGAGGAGGGGAAAACAGTTGATCCTGTTAAAACAAACACACGCAGGCAACATGGACATGTTTGGTAATGGATTGGTGGTGAGGTAAACTACTGCCACTAGAGGGCGCTATAGAATCACAGCACAAAGAGCGTCAGGGAGGGTTAAAGGTCAGTCTCCATTCCCCCTCCCTCCCGCCCACACATGCACATACGCACACACCTTCAATCCTCCATTCACACATTTCCAGGCTAGCACCTTTACACCAGATTGCAGCAGATTGTCTCCTTCTCTCTTTCTGATACAAACACACATCCCTGTATATCTATCTTTGTGAGGATTTTAATGGATATAATGCATCTCCAGCCTCCTGCCCTCACCATCCCAACTTACCAACCCTCCCACCCCATCACTAACCCAAACCTCCCCCCAACCTTCAATCCAAGTCTTAACCCTCAAACTGTCCTTTTAAGTTGTACGGAACAGCCAAAATGTCCTCACTTTGCTAGTAGAATGCAGGTACTCACTATATAGCAAGTACAAGAACACACACACTGCTGCGGCTTTAATATGGATTAGTCTGTGTTCCAGGTGTACACAACATATTTGTTTGTTCAGTGCCACCTGGGCATCAAGCTGGCTGTTTGTTTAAAGCCATCAGATTCACAGTTATGAGCTGTCAAATCCTCCACACAGCCTCTAATGCGGGCTGCTCCTACCCGCCTGAGGAGCTTTCAGCAGTTACTTTTAGGAATTCCTATTTCCCACAGTTTTTGGCATCATCCCAGGCTTTCAAACAGTTTCAGGATTATGACACCTTCCTCCTGAAGTCCTGCATAATGGATCGTTTCATCCAGATTCAATACATGTCAAAGGTAAATAAAGATGGGGACAACAGGCACAGTACTGCAGCTTTCCCTCATCTGGACATGATTCTTCCTAAGGTCTTTCTGCAGATACACTGGGTGCTGGTATTGATCACTCTCTCCTCTGATGGATTTTCTTTCCTGTATAACAGGGAGAGCTATCGATAACCTGACAGATCACTGATAGCTTCAGGTGAATAGGTTTCCCTGGTTATTACTAGTTGAAAGGAAACAACCTCGTTATTTCTTCTCATGAAGGAACTTGGTGGCAACACAACAAAAGAGAGAATACACAGAACAAAAAAACCATTAAAACAACCCTCCCCAGGCGTCCCTGGAGAGGCTCGTCTCATCTCACTCTGCCCTCAAACCAGATTGGGTTCATGTGGACAGCCAATGGCATCTGTGTGCGCTAAATCCAGAGTGGGTTGGACCAGTGGCGATGGCGACGCGAGAGGAGGGATCAGAGCCCTCTGCAGCAGCCCTGGTGCAGTTAGTCCCAGGGGCGAAGCCCTGCAGTCCAGAAATGAGGACGATAAAAGGAGCTATGACGAGCATCCCAGCCACGTCCGCTCTGCGGCATCTATATAACGTGCCTCAGCGTCCCAAGGAGTCATCAGATTTGTTTACTAAAGAGGGTTTTCTTTTAAATTTTAGACTAATTGGACAAATTACGCTGCAACAGGGAGGATAGATATACTGGGACAGACCTGCTAAAGAGCTAAAAACTACTTACTCACAGATTGTTTTACTTCAGATTAGATTTCAGTCCTTCAAATCATCCATTTTCATCCCTCACTTGAATATAATCTGATCATCTTTCTACCAGTGTGGAAATGTTTCATCCATTTACTCTTATTAATGTATCGTCATAATCTTTTTGTGACACTCTTGTTGGTTCTGACCAAACAGGCAGAGAGCAATAAATCACAATGACAATAAAATCAGCCTCTACAGTCACACAACATACACACACACACACAGAGCTGCAGGGGGGTCAGGGGTTAACTCAGCTGAGGGTGAATACGGCTGCTTCATCAGCACTGCAGGGATGGAGAGAAGCACAGAAAGGAGGGCAAAGAGGAGAGAAAGTAGGTCAGTGAGAAAACATGATTGTGCCACTAAACAAACGGCACCGGACGAGCGTCCCGTCCTCCCGCGACCTGCTTCCATACGTCCTCCTCACATGACAATCGCCGCGCTGCCTTTGAAACCTTCTCATTGACGGAGACACGCTGGAGGCCTGACAGACTCCAAGTCACACATGCTGTCAAGACAGGTTGCCAAGCGTGCACTTGCTGGCTCACCGATACACAGTGCACGCATCCAGTACGCACACACACACGCACGCACGCACACACGCACAGACACCTCCTTCCCCTCGCTGCCTTACATGGCGTTGGAGCGATCCAGCTCGCCGGTGCAGCCGTTTGTGCTGGGTTGCTAAGCCAATAATTCACAAACACAGCAACCTTGATATCCTGCTGCATGACCCTCCTGGACAGCAGACACGCCGCCGGCTCCAGCTACTTTCAGGACCTCTGCATTTTTGTGTCTCTCTTATACAAAACTGACTCACAGAAACTGTAATGATGGCATAATTCTGTGGAATTCATTTGAAAAAAACAAAGGTCTAATTTAAGTAAAGAGAAAAAAACTATTCGGTTAAACAACACACACAAGAAATTGCTGATTGTATTCTGAAAAATAAGGGTGGTTAAAGGCTTATTTATATCCATTAATGGCCTCAGATGTTTGATTTTGTCACTGATAATATTAATATAGCAGCAAACTGTTTGAGAGTAAAACCACCACAGACGGGAGAAGTGGGGGGTTTCAGAGATTTACACTCTGACCTGAGTGGTTCCGCCAGCCTCTGAACCTGCTGCGCTGCTTCTCGTGGGTCTGGAGCACACCTGCTGGCCCACCGATGGCACCTGGGTCTTGACGTGCGCTGCTGGCAGAGCCAGGACTGGCGGTCTGCTGTGGGTCTGCGGTATTGGTAGGGCGCTGTGCACCGGTTTGGGTTTGGGGAGCCCCGACTTCATCTTTGAGCCAACGAGGAGGGCTGGCATCTTATTCTGGGGCCGCCTGGTGACTGCACGCTCCCCTCCGTCTCCTGGTCGGGATGGGAATCCAGCAGCTCACATGAGAAGATCCAGGATCCTGTCTGTGAAGGCGTCTCCAGATTCACCACTGGGACAGGGTGGGTAGTTTGTCCGCTGATCCTGTCGGATCTCAACGGGGGGCACAAAACTCCCCAGGAGGCAGCCAAGGGGCTTAAAAAGCCACAACTGCCACCTGTTTATGACCACTCTTAATCACATTGAAGACAAACGACAGAGGTGGAAATGCTCCACTTTGCAAAGTCCAGAAGAATAAAAAAAAATCACAGTTCCCTGTTCGCACCGAGAGGAATTCCCATCGGCTTGGCAGCGGGTTTTCTCTCCATCCACCTCCAGCACTGACAGACGGGAAAAGCGAGTGATTCCTCTTCCACTGAGCCTCCTTAATTACACCACCTCCACCGCCGCTTCAGCGTGAGAGAGGAGCAAACGTGACGCTGAGGCAGTAACTACAGAACGAACGCTCTCCCCAGCGAGTGCTCAACCTGTGACGGCGCAGCCTTGAACACTCCTCTTTCTCCGTGCATGTGTGTGCGTGTCTCTCTCAGGCTGTGACGGCGCAGCCTGAAACGCTCCCCTCTCTCTGTGCGTCTCTGTGTCTCTCTCCCCCTCTCTCTCCTTCTGTGGTAAGCATGGTTAGCAGCAGGTGGGGCTTGGATCAGGACCGGCATATGCAGAGAGAAGCTCAACACATCCAGTCAGCATGCTGCAGCCGCCTGCTCCTCCTTCACACAGATCTTAATAAACCTGAGTGATTATGGTACTCATTGGCTGAATTTTCAGTTTCAATGTATAATAACTGTATCACTTTGCATTGGACAACAGGTAGAAAATTTCTCAACAATGTTTAGATTGAAGGGTTTGGCAAAGGTATTGTATTTTTAGCATTAGCCTGTTTTCATTTGGAGGTGTGACTTAGAAAAGAGCTGTATTTCTGAAACCAAAGAGCGAGTCATAGGGCCGTCGAAGCTAAAGTAACTGACAACTGTAAGGATACCGTACTCTAGGTCCTTAAATTAGAGTTTTCTTTACAAAAATGGTGGTTCCAGAGTTAACTTCCCTGTGTGTGTGACCTTTGGCTGGTGACACTGATTCACAAACATTTCAAATATTTCAGATATCCTGTAGCGCCCTCAGATTCTTCAGGCAAACAAGGCAAAACTCAAACTTATTTAAGACCATTTCAACTAGAGAAGAAACTACATTTGCAGTAGGCAAAATCTTAACAGAAGACAAGACACAGGTGATCGATGAATCACCAGCAGAGCAGAAGAGGAAATTAAAGCAAACCAAGATGTACTGCATCCAAACACACACACACACACACACACACACACACACACACACACACACACAATTAATAAGAGGGGTGTGATTATTATGTTAATCCAAATCTTGTTACATTAATAACAAATTATGCAAATACAGAAAATTTGATTAACTATGTGTGTGTGTGTGTGGGTGTTTGTGAGTGTGTGTGCAGGTTTGTGACACTAAGAGTCTGAACATGTGAAGCATCTTATAAGATTAAAGATTTAAATGAGTTTAACTCAAAATCAAATTTTCTTCCCAGTTCAGGCAGGGATCAAACTGAACTTGACGTGTTCGTAGACAAAGATTCTGATTCAATCCGTCTCTCCAGATCATCATTCCAACACTCCCGCATCATCCCAGTCATCACAACACTTTAAGCCTGATTACACAAAGCCATAATTTTATCTTTATGACACATGTAAAACAATTGTACGCCATGGCAGCTGCCTTTCTGTTAAAATACACCCATATCCTGACAGCCCACACACACACACACACACATACACACACACGCACACAGGAACTGTGCGTGAAACACAAACATGCTGACTCCACCCGGTTCCAGACTCTGATGTCAATCTGTCATTTACAGAGCTGGAAGAAGACAAACAGCCAAGCATGGAAAAACAGGGGAAAGTTCCATTATTTTCCTACTCTCCCCTACGAAGGACTGAAAATAAAAGCAACCGTACGTGATTTATCAAACAAAGCTTTTGAAGGCACCTGATGAGAGAGCTGCGGTCTAATAATAGAGCCCGTTTGGCTGTAAATGGGCGGTATTGACAGTAATAACTAGGACACCCACTGCTCTGCCCCCTGTTTATACTGTATTGCTTCATAGAATAATAAACACATGTGTGAGGTTGATGGTGGGTGTTTGCTGGGAGCTCTGTGTGCAGAAAGACAGAGATTAGTGTCCGCTAAGATTATATACCAGCTGAATAGGTGCTGAAAAATTCGACCATTAACGTCATCAATGTGACCCCAGCTACAAATTTAACTGGACAAATCCCTAACCGGCAAAATTAAGTCTCAGTTGAGGAGAATGCATGAAAGGGGGGGGGGGGGGGGGGTGACAGTGAGTGTTCAGATGTTGATGGGGCAATCCAGGAGGTCCCGTTTGATTTATGGAGGTTTAAGAGATAAGAACACATCTGAATCAATAGTAATGTGGTTTGAAGTGAAGGCAATTCTAAATATAAAGACATCTATTTACCAAAGTATGAGGTTTTCTACTGGATTTGTTTCTAGTGTCAAGATTTAATTCAATTTACTGGCAGAAGATAATCTTCACTGCCGCCAAGTAAAGATTCACTCGCACTGCTATAGATTCACACCACCAGGAGCACAAAATCAATATTTGCTTTGATTAATTCACGAACACGTTGACGTTCTATTGTGGGATTTAAGAGCAGAAAATTAACTGGGAACAATTTCCATAGTGTACATTTATTTCTGTTCTACCACTATATTTCACACAGGCACACACACACACACACACACACACACACCACACACACACACACACACACACACACACACACACCTCCCTTCCTGATTGTTTTCATTAGCAGAGTCAGCAGAGCAGAACAAGTGGGCTCTCACTGACAGGAGCTAGACTAACTGGAGCAATGGCCTGACATTTCTACCACGACAGCATGGGATCTACAACTTCGCCCACCCACACACACAAACACACACACACACACACACACACACACACTTATTCACAGTGATGTACACTGGCACTGCTGTAAGGCTGGATCACAGAGGGGACACTAGCCGAGTCATGACGTCCAGCAGGGCTCTTTTATGGCTGAAATGACGACAGATTAAAAAGACACACTCTTACACAAATGTGCACACACGTGTACAGTGTGAGCGCGCGCGCACACACACCCGCCCACGGACAATGCCGCTACTATATATTCAACATCAGCAGCTCAGGGGAGCAGCGGAGGAATGAGACCTCTTTGCTTTAGAAATAAAAATGAGAGGGAGCCAGAGCAAAGGAGGGTGAGAGAGAAAGTGAGAGAGAGCCATCAAAGTGTCCGTTTGGATCCTGCTGAGTGTTCTTGTGCTGTTGCCCAGCTCCAGATGTGACACGTGTGTATGTGTGTGCGTAAATGTGTGAGAGGGAGATATAGGGAATCTAAATGGGGGTCCCAGCAAGAGGATGTCCTGTCCCATGGCATCTAATTCGGTCACACATAAAGGAAAATATTTTTCTTTCTTTTTTTTTAGATTTGCCACATATGAAAAAACACAGATGTATCTTAAAAAAGAGGGAGATTTTATATTTAATAGTTAGAAAATTAAGAGCAATCAGCCTTTATTTAATACAGCAGCTATAAGAGATATAAAAGTCAATACGTTTCAATAAAAGATGATCAACCATTGGCTGTCAAGTAAAAGCGGAGGCAAAAGAACACACACTAACCTGTTCCAGTCTTATGTTTGCACACACACACACACACACACACACACACACACACACACACACACACACACACACACACACACACACCGTTGTCTAATCTGAACCCTAACCATGGCTAAACCCTGACCTCAACCCAAAGCAGAGCCTAGACTTGCCCTCAAAACCAAGACTCATGTTATGCAAAGACACAAGAGCAGAGCTGAACCTGCAGGAGCAGAATCATTAAAAATACACATTGTGCAGAACACACTGGGCCAGACAGACAGTCAGACATGGGGGTAGGACTGAGACAGTTGGAGGCACGCGCACCCAAACAACAGTCTCCCTGCGGTGATCTGGGGTGACAGATAAGGAGACTACGGAGGTGTGTGTGTGTGTGTGTTTCTCTGAATTTGTGCAAACTGGAAGGAAACTGACCCCACTCTAGGACACAAGGAGGACAAGGAGAGAAAGGGAATAAGAAAATGCAAATGTAGAACATAAAATGGAATTACACATAAAACATCTTTTTGTTTATACCCTGGTTAAATATTCCAGGTACAACTTCTAAGGCTTCTCTCAGATGTTCATGTTATGGTTCAGCCGCTCTCACTTGCAGGAAGAGACAACGGTGAATATTTTATGAATGAATGAGGGTGAAGGAGAGGACAGCTGATGTCTGGGAGCTGGAATCCCAGCTGCTGGAAGATATATTTAATGTCCAGGAGTCAATATTTGCAGATCTGACCTGTTTTGAGTCCTGTAGAGACGCTGCTGCTTGGCCTAAATATCTAACAGCCTCCATCCACACAGCGGAAGCATTCTGCTTCAGAGAATAAGGGTGAGCCATCGTTATGGCCAAGATTTCTTCAAGAAACTGCATCATGTAACATTCTATCGAATGAGGTTGGGTTATATTTTCCCAAGCGAACAAAAAGTTGAATCCCCAGAAGCAAATCCTTGCAGATTATTGCCATTTTACAACAAAGACTGTTAGTCAATTATTTAATCTCCATCTGCAGGACATTTTTACACCCAAAAAAAGATTCAAAACAACCAGATCAAACAGATTAACTGTTTTCCTCAGCTCTTTTATGCCTCATTAGAACACATTTATTTTGGGTCATATTTGTACTTCCTTACAGATTTCTAGTTTTTATTTTTATTTATTATTTTGAGGCAAAACTGTCATCTGAGCAGACAATGTGGGTTTGAAAACACCAGTATGGCCAGAAAAGACTAGAGAGATGCTTTATAATTGGTACGATAACACAGATCAAGGAAGGGTAATTGTCAAGGTCAAAGGTCATGACAATTACAACTCAAACTCAGAGGTCACATTGCTTTTGAGTTTGCAGGTTTCGTTCACCGAACTAGGTGCAGGAAGGTCTGGGAACATTTGTTGAGGTGAATTTTAGCAGTGTGCAGCATTTATTCATGGCTGCAAAAAAGGTGGCAAACCTTTGTTTCCTATATTTGAAACTGAACCATATTAGGCACGTTTCTATGATGACAGTTTTCATTATGTTGATCTAAGTACGGTGAATTTTAAACCTAAACAGGGGAACTCTGGTGAGACGGCAATATTTGGAGGGATACTCCACCCAAAGCCTTCTAACATCAAACACTCGTTTCCTGTTGCCATCTGTGAAAATTTTCAATTGTATTAAACAGCAGCTGTCGGCAGCTTGAATTCATTTCTTTTACAATGATTTCCAATGGTTTTACACCGGAAAAACTTCGGCGTGCAAACTTCTCAGACTGCCCTGCAGCACGAGACAACTATTAGCTTCTAGCTGAAGGTTAAAAATGTTATAATTTAGCCTAAAATCCCCAATGACTGCTGTCAAACAACCATCGACTGGCAAATAATCATGACTGATTATAAGGCTTCATGAAGTGACCTTCACTACCCATCACTGGGAGGACCTTTAATCATGTGAAAACTGGTGATGGTTGGCCAACATTTGAGATAACAACATTTGGTACCACTCTGTAGCTTCCACCCACATTACTTTTTGCACATTGAAAGCAACTCTTTCAATAAATCTTCAGCTTCGATCAAGTCCAACAAGACACAGTGTGTTTCTGTAACCAGTGTGTGAGGATAGAAACTGGGAAAAGGAGGCAAATGTAGTCAGAAAGAATCAACCTGAATGGGTATTGGAATAAGGAGCAAAATTCTTTCCAAAAAACAGAAGAAATTGAAATTGGAATAGTGTAAATACAACAGTTACACTCCCACCCTAACAGATCAGTGTGGTTGGTTACTCTTCAGCACACGCACACACACTTAGATGCATGGTTTGTGTCAGTGTGGACAAATAAAACACACAGAGAGATTGCGAATCATCTCGCGGCACCTTCTCCCTCCATCAAACCTCCATCTGGCCCACATGTGTGAGCTTCTGTGGAGAGTTTGAAAGAAACTCAAACGCTGCGTAAAGCAAATGAGCTGGCTGGGGGGGTGGGGGAGGGTGGTGGTAAAAAAAAAACAAGCAAACAAAAACATCTCCTACCTGCCAAGACAGTTCCAGCAGAAGACAGCACAGAAGAGAAGTAACAGAGAGGAGAAAAGCCTGTTAGAAATGGATAAATTGTTTTAAATTCAGGGAGAAAATGCATTTCCCAAACCAACCCATTTCTGGGAACTTTGGAGCCTCTCTGACAGGTCGTATACTTTGAATGGGAACCGTGAATTGACAAATAATTTCACACATTTCACAAGACAGTTTGGAAAAACTGCAGAATAACACACGAGTGAACAGGTAAACGTGAATCCATCCTTCAAAAAGGATGAGGTAAACCTGGGGAAAAGCGTTAGAAAACAGGGAGGTGCATTTGGGCCTCGACCAGGTAAACTCATCAGGGAGCCACCCTTCACATTTACGGCCCGTTTGTCCCAGCAGGGCGGCGAGAGTGAAATGTGCTGCCAACTACCGCCCACCCAGCTCAGCCCCATTTACTCACTGCTTCCATGTGAGAGGAAATGTTGTTTGCACGGTGATGTCAAGCCAATAAACTCCACAAACAGGCCAATTCAACCTTCATGAGAACACCTGCTGAAACTTAAGACTGACAGGGGACGAATGGCGCCGAGGACCCTCAAAGCAAACAGGAAATTAGCACCGACCGGCGACAAATAACTCTTTAATATAAGCAGATTTGTGATGCAGGGAAGAAATCGAGGCCTCATTTCCTGCCCCGAAGCTTTGATGGAAACTCAAAAGTTACAAATTGAATTTTATGAAATGCTGTAAAAAGGTTGAAAGGAGGAGTTTTCTAACGTTCAAAGGCAGCCTGTGAAGAGGAAATCTGTTTGCCACGAAGTAGGAGGACAATTAAAAAGGTTCTGATTTGGCGGAGGCGGGCAGGGATGTTTCTAATCGACAAGCAGAAGCTAAAGCTGCTGAATTAAACCAAGAGCGACGTCCTGAAAAACGGAGCCGGGCCCCGTTCAGTAAATGATTCATAGATGGAACGGACAAAATAAACATTCAGCGTGGGTGTGTGAAGAGTATGAACAGGGAACATGGTTTGTTTCTCAGGGAGCTGTAACACACACGCACACACACACAAAGCAGCACTTGGCAGAGCAGCATCAGCATCAGTATTCGCTGCAGTTAATTGGCCGACCTCTCCTCCAGAGGCTGAGTGGAAATCTATCTGAGCAGACTGAAAAGGTCCACAGTGTCCTCGCCAGTTTGGCAGCCACGACTTTGACTCCACACGGAGGCACCGACGCCTCCGGCCGTCACCGTCTGAGTGATCCTCGCCTTTCTCACGCTGTGCAAGGGATTGTGGGCGAAGAGTTACCTGATTAATGTGGATGTCTGCACCACTTTTCTTATCCTGCTGCCTCCACTGAGAGGCATTTATACACATAAGATGCAAGAACAAAAACCTACATATGTTCACCCGTTTTACTCTCACAAAGATGTAGTGTTGTCCCCAGTTCTGAGCCTTCAGAAACTTTATTTACATCACTGTCACAGATTTTTATATGTGACGGTATGAAGGGCTGCAACTATATCATTTTAGTATAAATTAGGTTTCACAAATTAAAATGCTTTCTTTATCTGTCATTTATTACATTATGTGTAAATTATCTGAAGAAATGAAGCACAAAATTTGGCATGTGTGAACATGATGTTGAATATAAAGCTTATATGCTTAAGAAACTGAAGTAATGGTGAGATTGACAAACATGAACTGGGGAAATAATGGCAAAGCTTTTACTGAGAACAAAGCACTCAGTGACAATCCCTTTAATGCCCGAAGCGGCAAAATAAAAGAAGATATAAACAGGAACATGTATTTAAAAAGCAGTTCTAAAGATATAAACAATCAAGTGGCCACCCAAGAAATGTAAGAACCCTTGGCCAGGTCCTTAAATCCGTTCCCGAGTTATGGTGCGGAAAAAGTTTCTGATGTTACGACGTGTCAGGAAACTTCACCAGACGTTGATGTAAAAGCCGTTGTGCGAATTGTTGGGTTACATCCAAAAGGGTGTTTTGTCAGGTTGCAGGAAGCCAGGCCTTAAAGTTCCCCGTGACATTTTATTTAGATCAGCCTTGAATTCAAATGTTCCTGCTCTATACGAGACCTGCTGGAGACACGGTCCAAAGGCTTGTTGCTGCAGCCATATTTACTTCACAACGTTTGTTTTTGTACGACTAAAACGATGAATTGTTTTGAATTTAAGTCTCGATGTTTCAAGTTGCTATAGAAACACTGCCGAGCAACATTTTAGCAGCCACTGTGGAGCACCAAAGGCAACATGTCTTTCACCTGGTTTAGTTTCCTGAAGGCTTGCATCTGTGGAACAAATGTTGCCACATGACTAAAAAGTGTGGGGGCAGAAAACTTTGGGGAGTAATGAGACTGTTCTGTGAAGTTGTGCAAGCGTGTGTGAGAAATCACAATCACATCGTCACACGCAGCAGCTATAAGAGAAGGGAATAAAGACCAGACAGGCGGTGATTGTCAGCTGAATCATTGGGAGTCACAAATACCCGTGTGGGAGCGGGAAAACCTGAGCTGGGGATCCTGCAGAAGAGGAATCAGAAGCCTCCAGTTTGGCTGGATCAGCCTTCGCTCACACAGCTTAATTGTATCGTTCACATTTAAATACCAATGACGCCGTCCTTGAGTCTTCATTCCTCCACAAAGCAGGAGCCTCTTCTGTGCCAGTGGAGCTTCTTTAGCCACTTTAAAAGCACTTTTACCATTTGTGACAGCAGCAATCTGGAGATCAGATTAAAAGGTGTGTTCTTTATCAGCGAGCAATCCTTTAAAGAGCTTAAGGAGTGTGCCCAGTCTGCCACCGACAGCGTGCCGGGTCGGGAAGACGCCCGCTCCCTGTCAGCTGCTCTCCGCTCTTTGCTAATCCTGTTTTCTGTAGAGCGTTCATGCCAGCGCCGCTCCGAACATTCAACCTCGGAGACGGCAGCGGAGGAAAGGTGAAGGGAGAGGGAGACACATGGGAGAAGAGTGTTTATCCTTGTGATGACAAGGGAGGATTGAGCAGGATGTGTGTAAAGAAGTGTGCCGAAGGCCGCAAAGCTGTTCTGTTCCTTATGCCCTCACAAAGCATGAATTAATGGAGGCTAAAAGACACCTTCAAGGCCTAAAGCTTGCATTTAATTATGAATGGACCGAGTGTGATTAAAAAAAAAAAAACACATTACTTTTCTCCCAGCTTGTTCAGAAAGTAATTTTTTTAATGAACGACATGTTTGGTGAAAGAGGGAAAGTCACTAAAGGTTAAAAATCCACAGACGACATTGCATTCATTTTAATCCAATTTATTGGTCACTTTCCACATCCCACTTTCCTAATCTCTTTTCTGTAAATGGAGAATCACTAAGATTATAAGCAGAGAGGTGGAGCCAAAATAATTACTACTGGGCCTTTTCCCAATTGGTTTCCTGTACCAGAACCTAAAGTAAGCAACCAACAGGCCACAACGAGCAGCAAACCAATAGAATATCAAAGGTGATGAACAGTTCTTCTTAATCTCTTTCTACCTGTGAAGCATGCTCAGAATGCCCAGACCAGCTAGATTTCAACAAAGAACACCAACTTCCATAAGAGGTGAGCAGAGGATAAGCTCAAATCACAGCAATCTTCACAGGCAGCGCTCGTCCTGATCAGAGCCGGACTGAAATCACACGTGCAGTGCGTTTCTATGGCGGTTTCACTGACAGATATCCTTGGTTTGCCTTTACCCTCAGCGGATTTACTCACAGTGAAGTGGCTGTGACAGATAATGAGGTCAGGCCTGCACCTTCGCATCACCACGCAGCTGTCACACTGGCTGTCAGTGGATGGAGGGTGAAGCGGTAAGAGACACATAAGACAACGCTAAAATTAGCAAGATGGCTACAAGGCACAACGCCTAAACAAACCAACAGCAGGAGGAGCCTGGTGGATCTGGCGATGCTGTGAAGGAACGGGAGAGAGGATGGAGAAGCGGAGGTGGGGGGGGCGGATCTTCTTGGTCCGCTCTGAAAAGCCACGGAGGCCTGGAGCGTCCTTTACCAGCCTCAACCATGTCAGATCACATCAGCGTCGCTGCCAGCCCCTTCCCTCTGCCCGTCCACTTATGCACCACCACACACACCCAACACGGCTACACAAAACGCCTTTACGGGTCGTCCCATTTCATGGAAACAGCTCAAGAGTTCAGCCCTGTTAAACATGAAGACGTAAGCATGTTTACTGGTTCAATCCTTCACCAGACAGACCCTTCCCCGAGGATTTCCCCACAGTTCTGCTGGTTGCCATCCTCTGTCGCATTTTACTCCCTTCTCTTATCTCTCTTCTGCTTTTTCCTCCAGTATCATGCGTGACCCAGTTCAACTCACTGTCGTTCTCTTTAATAACAAGGGCTAAACTTTCCTGCGGAGAAGCGCATTAGTGCAGCGGCAGGCTGCGCTCGGACTGACTCCCTGCCTGCGGACGACTTCAGTGCAAACCAGCCACTATGTACAAAGTTAAACTGGTGTCTTGACCTGACAAACTCGCTCCGAGGATTTAGAGTTCGGGCCTCTAATGTTGCTTGAGCGTGATAAAAGTGAGGATAAGGACAGTTTACAGTTTAGATCGGCTGCTATATGGAATATTTTTGTCGTCGTTGATTTTTCCTGTTGCTCCGTCCAGATCCCGACTGCAGTTTCTGATGAGGAGACACAGCGCAGAAAAAAAGTCCATCTCTCTGATGTGGCCGCACGTCCATCTTTACAGAACAGAACAATCCACTCGGTCAATCAATGCAGCAGCTGTGCCTTTTAAGTATGCAGAGCGGGCAGCCAGCTGGAGTCATTAACTCCAACTCGATGCAGGAAAACTTTTGATGAGCACTACAAGAGTTCTGATGAAGCAGAAGAGCAGTTGCCGTCAACTGCCTCTCAGCGCTGTGGGGCCCTCCACCATCCACTGGTAGTTACCCCGAGGCGGCTCTTCAGCGGAGGAGCGTGCGGCGGGTTCAGATTGAAGCTTCGAGTGGAGCCTGAATGAATTTATTTGAACAAAAACATTTCTCCATCTCAATAACAGGCAGAGTCACGTGCACACATGAGAGATTGGATTGTGAGCCGGAGGGGAAGCTCAGGACAAGTCCCTCTCCTTCGTCTCCCTTTTCCTTGTCTAGAATAATTGGTTTGCTTGGTACAGAGGACAGTATTCCTGGAGGGCTCGGCGAGGGAGGCTAAGCTTTCCCAATGAAGTAAAGATGAGTGCCTTCACTCATTGGGTTTGGGAGAAAAAGTCTATTATTTAATAAATGTTGCATAAATAAACAATGGAATTATTTCACATGCAGATTCCCGCGAGAGAATTTAACAAAAACTCTTTGGTCCAGAGCTCTTACACAAAACCCTGGATCAGCTCGTCAGCACAAACGGGGACAAGATCCTGTGTGTGACACTAAATGTGGCCGACGTGCACTTTGGCCAAATGACCACGTAATTGCAGTCAACACGCGGCCCTGTCTTCTGGGGTTTACGTTAATAGGGTCTCCTGGAAGGGAAAGAAGCACGCAGCAGGTAATCTCTGGGGAAAAAATCCATAACGGGTTATTGGCTCATAAAGTGGGGACATTTCATCGTAATCCTGCTTAGTCATGACTGACCCCGATGACACCCGGGGATATTACCGCCACCACAGTGTGGTGTTGTTTCTCTGCCTCTGCCCTAAAGCCAAGCGGGGGTGACATCACATAGAGGTGATCTCTACCCTCAGGACGGCCTCCAGCACACACTAAAAGGTCATTTTAGGCTTTAATATGAACCTGCACTTCCATCCACAGCTCCTATGAGGAGGTTCTGGTGCGAAGTCAAGTCTTGTCACTCCCATAGAAGACACACATCAGGAGCATTTCCACGACTACTCGAGGTAGAAGCATTTGAGGAAAGAACCCATGATCAATCACATGAAGCAAAACAATGGATTACAGCATCATCACCTCAAAATAAAGCCTGATTGGGGGTTAAGCAGACCTGATGCACACAAGGAGATTTATATTTAAACTTAAGCAGGTTTGACAGCTAGCTCTGGAACGGGTCCCAGACTGCTGCTGGCCATGTCCCAGCAGTACCTCTGCTCAGCTGCCACGGCTCCAATGGACTCTACAGTCGGCCCGCAGAGCCATGCAGAGAGAGAGCTAATGGAGACAAAAGAAAACCAGGGGCGGGTGAACAAAAGCTATCAAATGCTTTATTACATATCTATAGTCCATTCAGTCCCAGGATGGGTAGAGGATTAAGGCTGAAAGCCATCCCAACATCTGACAGTTGCTAACTTGTGTTTGTCAGTTGTATTAACCTGTTGTGTTATAAAGATAATAGTCAAACAACACCTAAATGATAGTGACAATAGTAGCAGATAAAATAACATTGCTGGGAAATTAATTTGGTTTTTTTTTTTACATTCATTTACAGAATTATTTTGTTTCACAAACTTCCTGACAAACAACATTGTCTGTGACGTGAGTCCAATCAAAGATGATCATCCCGTCTCTCTCTGTCTTTATCCAGGTCCCACGGAGCTACAGATGGGTAGATTACTGTGACTGACGTGCAGGCTAATAAACATGCATATGTCTCTCTCCCAGGGTGAGACGGAGCGACATCTCGGCTACTATCTGTCAGAGTCAGTCAGGGGGTGATAAAAGGTGAAACCGATGTGATGAACAGAAGAAAGAAACGTGAACGGATTCATAATCACCAGCTTCTGTAATGACACCCAGGAGTTTTCATATCTGTGCTTTTATACATAAAGTTCCTCTCCAAGCTGGGTCATGTGACCACCAAAATATGTTGCAGTTGTGAGCTACAGCACTGTGAGGGTTTTTTTTATAAATGTCAAATTGGGTCAATATTTAATAGATACTGTAAACTACCGTCAAGGCCAGTCCTCCTACTGTGGGGGCTGGAGGGCTGCTATGGCCTCAGGCTGCCTGAGCTCATTACAGCTGAACCTGAGGAACCAATCAAACCACAGTCCAATCAATGTGACATGTCAAATCCTGAATGTGTGCCGCATCACCAAAGAAAGGGATTTAGCTCTACACCTCTGAGAAGGATGCCTGGACACTTCAAACGCCGGCATCAACGTGCATTATCAACGTGAGCAGGACCGAGCAGATCCACCGCATGAACGCTGGAGCCATTTCGACCCGCTACGTCTCTATCACAACTGACGCACTCGCTGCACAAGACGTGCCCGACGCGCACATGAAGCGCCGTCGTCATCAGGGCCGCCGTTTCATGGCAACACTGCCGATACACACCTGTGAGTCCAACATCCCCTGCAAACAGAGCGCATCCATACGATACGCGCGGGGAGAGGCCTTTCTGCTGCTCACATATACCCCCGCTCGCCCTCTTTGTCTGCTGTTTCCATGGCAACCTGCCGACTCAATCCGCAGCATATTGATAAAACCGAGTGAGGTGCACAGAAAATAACAGGGCAAGCTATTTCTGCTCGTTAGGTGCTCGCTGTGGCAGAAGCTGCTCAGAGTCTTAATATCTCATCACACATTGACACAATCTGGACCCAACTAACAGAACCTCTCAAACAGCCCGTCTTTAAAATCAGACGCTCCAGTGATTTCATGCTATAACGACAGTGCAGGAAATATGCACTAATAAATGTGAATATACTCCAGAGTCGGCAGCTTTAATTTCCACTTTACCTGCAGGTTTCCATAATAACTGTGGCTGCATTCACAAGTGTTCGGGGAAGAAGCCCTAATGAGCTCAGACGTGATGTAAAACGGCAATTAGCTACAACCAGTGGGGCAACAATGATTTCTAATTGGGCTCAACTCTGTTCTAACACATATATTATTGAAAATGCTCAACAATATCAGAATGCCTCTGTACATCTTTATTGATTCACTGGAAACCTCTTTCTGGAATCAGTAACAGCGGTGCTGCATATTCAGTGTATGCGGCAAAGCATACACAGAGGGATTGTGCATAAAAAGAAAAACGCCTTCTTTTTTTTTACAGCCGCACAAACAACCTGAATGTATACATTATTTATGCTACCAACACTCTGTGAATGTCTCGGGAAGTGGTGTGTGAAGGCGTACACATGTGGTAAATAAGCACTCTATTAACTTTTATTCTCTTCACAATCTAAATTAGCAAAATCCATTCGCGCAGGAGCACAGACAGATGTTAGCACGCAGGAAAAGGCGCGGCTGTCACGGGTTTTATTAGCGCCTCAGTGACGCACGTGCTGGTTGAGACAGGAGGTGAAGTGGCAGTTGGGAAATGGGATTCGGGGACCACCAAGGAACCCTGAGTGGCGTTTTCAACGAAAGAAAACAAAATATTATCTATCCCCGCAGAACATTACTATTAAAACTGGTACAGCTCAAGTTTATTTTAATTTCAAAATGTCACGTTTTATTTTACCGGTGCTGACACCACAGGCACTTTGTTTTTTATTAGGTTTTTTGGGGGAACATTTCACCAGAGGGTTGAACTTTCCTACAACACTTTCACTGGTTTGATCGGCTTCATGTGTAAAATATAAATGAAATAACAAGGAGAGAAAAAGACTAACATGAAACAAAAGCACAGCAGCTATGCGCAGATGGATGAGTAGAGACAGGTCATCGACGGATCTCAACATTCCAGTCGCATGGAAAATTAAGTTTCACTTTATCAGTTTTTATTTTTGAACTCACCATCCAGCCATTTCACTCCAGCGGCGCCACATGTGTGACATGATGAAAGGTGGCGGCTGCGTTTTGAAGGGGAGCTCTCACACAAGTGTGACCTCTAAAACAGACAGGTTCAAAGCAAACGTCATTTATTTCTATTAACCCACGGACGCAAATTAGGCTCTTAATTTATACACAGAAATGCCTGAAACCCACTAATAGAAGGCTGCGAGGTGGAAAGGAGCAAAGCCACATAAAGGGAATTGGCCCCGCGTCCCAGCTTTGGTTCCATCCGAGTTATTTTCCACTTGAAACATATAGCTAAACATCTGGTGCTCAGCATCCTTCTCCACCTCGGCCTCTCCCAATTAGTCTGCTCAGCATGCTTCCGTGACGGTGTGTTAAGTGTGTCACGTTCAAAAAACTACAAGCTGGACACAATCGAGATCACGGCCCGTGGTCATCAAAACTGCGTGGAGTTTATATTAATTACACGTTATTTCAGAGCTGACTGGCGGAAAAGGCAGTTATGTACTGGTGGGTTTATGACACCCCGATGGACGCCTCCACACCGGTAAAACACTGACCCCAACCTGAATGCCAATGAAAATATCTGCTTGTTTAATCAAATGTTCAACTTTAAAGTACACACTCCAGAAAACCCAAACCACTTTTTTTCTGCCGAGATGCAATAGACTGGTTGTTCTGCAGGTGTGGTCACAGACGAAACCCATGGAAATAGTCCGAGCTGGCGCGCCGAACCACTCGGACTCAAACACACAACTGTAACTATGGAAGACAGAGTGATCCTTGCCATTACTGGTGCCGTGTCCTCCCTGAAAGACGGGGACAGATACTAGTGTCCAGGAAAGCTTCACTCCCAGATAAAAGGTGTATAAATAGACCTCTGAGTAATGAGGCATCGTGGGTACGTAAAGGCAGTCAAGCTCACTTTCTTCATATATACGTAATTAGGTTGACACAGAGAAGTGAGAGTATATTCTAAAGTACTTCGTCATGCTGTAAAGCCAGGACAATGCTTTGCTTGGCCGTCACTGGAGCGCCCACAGCACTGCGGTGAATGACAGACTCTTTTGGTTGCCGTGGTACCAGCCCCAGTTGCCAAAAGAAGCAATAAGGAACAAGCCAATGTGGAGGCCAAGTGCTGTGAGCTGCGGTAGACGTGACCTTTCATCGCATCACCTGTTGAATTAAGAAGAAGAAAGCGCAGCAAAAGAAGGGGCTGCTGGGTAAACAGGCAGCGATGTGTGGGGACTGCCAGAGATTCGGGGACCACCGGCGTGGAAAGGGCAGCAACACACACATGCGGATGACAAGTGAAGAGGCTGTTAAACTCACACAGAGGTGGCAAAAAAGATGGAATGTAAGCATGTTTCCGGATGACATCATGGCTTCGTCAGCGTGGACGTCTTCTTGTCAGAGACAACAGGGTTGTTTGTTCAATAACAGAATGCAGCAGTAATGATCATTCAGGGCTGAAATGGCTCCCTCCCCAGATGACTGAGGAACGTGACCCTCAGCCTTGACCAACTCTGGATGCTAGCTTCTGCAGACAGGAACAAATAATCATTTGGTTGGAGTTGATGTCCAGCAGATGAGTGTCCAGTTGTCTCCCTTGACGTGTGTGTGTGATGTGTGTAAAACCAGACAACCGATATGTTTATGAGACTAACCAGACACATCTTCTTATCAGTCTTATAAAAACAGAACTATCAGCAGGAGCAGTGCAGAGATACAGCAAAAGCACTTACTGGCGATTACAGTTTCATGCAGAAGCATCTTCATTAAAACTATAACGAGAAGAAAATATGTTGAACGGAACTGAGGCACAATCTGAACTGAATTTGCTGGTTTTTTCTAATATATATCCTAATGAGTTTGGATACCACCGTGATAAATTTGGACATCTTTAGTCTCTTTATCGGCTGCTTCTCACGTCCTCGCACGCAGTAATATTACACCAATGGTGCTTATGCTGAAGAAATATTGACATTTAATAATAAAGCTTGTAGCTTGCAACAAGGTGGTTGGGGGAGTTATGCAACAGGCTCGCGCTATAAAGGTTAAAGAGGCAAAGAATTCATAGATGATATTTATTCGATGATAACAACAGACCTGCAACTCAGTGAATTCTTTCACTTGATGTGAGGCCATTTAAAATTCTCAAAAGAACAGAAGAAAGTGTTAAAATAATAACAACTAAATATGTTTGGGTTGTACTGGATTTAGTGTCATAAATGGCTCCATACAGTAGTCTGTTTCCAATGAGACAGGAGTCCAGTTCTTAAGATAAAACAAGTGGATTGCAATGCCCTCTAGTGGTCGTTTGCAGCGATGCACATACTTCTCCAAAACCAGCAGTTTAAATCTGCATTCATCAAAACGGGCATTTTTACTGCTTATTGTACACAAGAAAGAATTATTTGAGTGATAGCTCAAATGCTGTGCAGAAGGTGGAGGCCTGTTTAGTCCAGAATACAAACATGGCCTGACCCTCTGTGTAAACACAGGCCCTGTCATGAAGGGGGGGGGGGGGGGGGGGGGGCAATGAATCAAGCTCAGCCTCTTTCTCAGGGTGATTTACTCCACTTCTGCCTGTTTGATCCAACTCACAGTGCAGTGACCAAACAAAACAAATATCCCTCTGCAGACAGTAAATATTGAAGTCTGCGTTTGTGTGTGAAGGCCCGGCAGGGCTGAAATATTAAAAACAAAGGTGTGATTCAAGCACTTAGCTCATTTGTTGCAACCAAACACCAGAAAAATCTCTGGCTAGTAATTGCAGCCTCTAATGCTAATGAAGCTGAGAGGCCTTTGTCTACTTTACCCCCCAAAACAATCATAATGTTTGTCTTTAATTGGACAAAACACATTAAAAATGGTTTCATATTCAACAAATCTTACCCCGGGCGCCGTTTTATTTCAATTAATTCCCATCACAACATATGCATGCTAATTTATTAGCACGAGCGGTTCCCTCAATCCTTCTTTACACCCCAGATCGGATAAAAACAACCTTAGAGGGAAATAGAATAGAATTTCCTCATTTGCATAAATTCCCCTTTAATTAAGACATTAAACATGATCTTATGATTTAGTCACACATGAATGACACACACAGTAACAAGATTACAGTCAGCCTGAAGACAAGCGTGCACAGAGTGATTTCACACCCATTGTTTTATCTGCAGAAAACGGATTAACTGTGACTGAGTCACGCTCGTCTCTGTCACGTTCTCAGTGAAAACAGACTCAACAGCTCAGCTCACACATGTCGCTATAACATCATCTGCAGCACTAAATGTTCCCCACTGAGCTGGAAACACAAAACTGATCCATGCAGGAACTCCAAACCCACAATTCATAGATATTATTTCAGCTATTATTCGTGATGGCTTCATTTCCATTGGAAATCTAATATGTTCATGTGCGGCCGCTAAGGTGTCTTTCCACGCCACATTTCACCCATCAGACAAAGAATTAGATTTGCATCTGCAACATGCATTTGCAACAGCCAAAAGTACCGTATGTGCCAAATATGAACCACCACTAGGTGGGGGTAAAGAGGTTACAGAGAACCGGGGTTTGACCCGCTGGAGTTTGCTTTCAATGGATGATTTAAAAGAAAAATATAATAATGTTGTCCATCTTTATGACCATCCAGGCAGAAGCAAGTAGCACAGAAGCTTATATGACTTTAAAGTAATATCACTGAAGTATAAACGTGCCTTTAATGAAGGACAGATGTTTTCATCTCTTCTCTGTGCAGCATCATCAGCAGAAAAGACAGCAGTAATGGCGTGCAGTAAAAATGGATAAATAATGTAGCGAGGAAAGAGGGTGTAAACCCACGCCCCCTCCCAAGACATCCCCACGATATTAGCATCCCTGCTGCACCGCGCGCACACACACACACACACACACACACACACACACACACACACACACACACACACACGGGCATAGGATGAAGGGTCTGTTTCTGTGTGGGGAAGTGGGCAACATGGAGAGGTTATTGAAAAAAGGCAGGATACAAAAGCTGCATCCATTAGAGGGTCTGTGGGAAAAACAACAAATGAAAAGAGCTTCCAGTTGTTCAAAAAGCCCATTACCTCGTTTTCTCTCTCTCCCACACACACACAGACGCGCACACACCTCCGAGGCCGCTGCCCCCCTCTGCCACTCATGTCAGTGTTCGCATAGACAAGTTTCCTTCGTGCAGTACAGAGCCAATTAAAATGCCCCGCTGATGTTTTAGTACCAGCATGCATGGATGAGCAGGGGAAACACAGAGCGCAGTGGGGGGGAGGGTCAGGGGAGGGGATGGAGACAGAGAGGGGGTCAAGGTAGTCGTGGAAACCTGATGGGAGAGTGCAATCTATGTAGCGACGCTTTAATCGACCTCCCTAGTTACCATCCGTTGCTGTGATTTCTAGTCAGAGAGGAGATGGATTTGATGCAGTCAGCTATACCACATGTGGTGGTCAGAGATGATTCAGCATGTGTAAATATCAACATCCAAATACAGCAACTCAGAGGGTTTTAATCCTGATTAGACATAAACTGTTGGATTATCACTTCTACAAACACGAGCTATCTGGTTAGCACGGGTGCTAAGTAAACACAATAAAAAAATATTCTGCCTGAAGAACACTCCTCAATATGTCTTTAAAGCAACAGGGAATAAATCATTTGGTATTGATGCTGTTGATTGTCTCTGCTGCTGGTGGAGTGTTTGAAGAACAGCGGCAGAAAGGATTGTGGGGATAAAGCAGCAGCAGGTTAAACACTCTGCTGCTGTTCCACCCCTGGGAATAAAAAAGCTATAAGAGCTGGGATCTAATGAGACCAAACATGGCCTTCCAGAGCCTCAGGCTGGCAGAACAAGCACATATAGAGGCATAATTAAGTTTTATAGCACTTCACAATCAGCCACCAAACAGCTGAACAAGAAGCTAAATTACTGTTAATCATTAAAGCTTCTTATTGCCTTTTTTCAGCCGTGTGGATCAAACACCACCAATGAATCACCTCCACCTTATTTCATTACTTTCTTCTCCTCGTGTTTTTATTCCCTCATTGTTTTTCTCCTCCACAGTGCATCTTCTCTCAGACCATCAGCTCTGAAGGTGACTGCAGATTCTCGTCTTTTTACAGGATGATTCAACACCCCCGACTTCACCCCTGACACTACAGGCTCACCCGCAGCCTGTCGGTTGCCAGGTTTGACACAGTCTCACCGCTGCTGAAACCACCTGAAAGGTATCAGCTGGCTCAAGCTGTTGACATGCCTCTACACACACCCCCCTCCTCCACCATCTGCCTACAGCTGCTCAATGACACCTCCGCACCCCCACAAACACCTGACTTACTCTTGTGCATTAATGAATGTTACCAAGTTCAAATAAATCAGTTTATCAAACTGTGCGTCGCCGGGAGGTGGCAGCTATAGTTACCCAATAGACCTACAGATGCAGTTATCTTCTTGTCCCATCATGCTCCGGGCCGCTCTCAGCCTTCCTGTGGAGCAGCTTCCTGGATGGACAGCAGAGCTCCATCCTCTGAGCCCAGAACTAAAGCCCCCCTCTCAGGAGTCTCATCTCTGCAGCCCTGGCTTTCAATCCTTCCTCTCGTTTTCTTTAACCTTTATCAATCCCATTCACTCTATTTCGTAATCTTCACCTCCTTCCGCCCCTCCCCTCCCCTCCTGTCCTTCAACCGTGCACGGCTGCAGCCATCCAGCCGTCATGAATAATTCAGCCGACATCAGCCGTCACCAACAAAAGACCCAACTGGAGGATGGGAACTGGGAAGTCACATCTTCCACTCCGTGCACATACATGAGCGTCGCGTCACCACAACGGTGCAAATCACAAGTTTGGATTCCAGGAAAATGAATATTTGGTATTATTATTGATTGCCAACAGGAGAACTCCTACATCAGGCTACATGATAACACCATGCAGCAGTCGTTCCTTTAACTGCTGCAGTTCTTTCTCTTTCTGCCTCCTGTCTCTGCAGCGAGGATTTCCTCGGAGCGTCCCTTCCACCCCAAATGAGATTACATGAAATTACCACTTCCAATTCTCCCTTCTTTTTGTGCCTTATAGGGGAAAACCTCCATGAGCACATTTTTTTAATCTAGTTACGGGGGGTAAGAACTTAATCACATTTTACCAATTCATGTCTTTTCCCGCTTTCTGCCGGGATTCCTTTATTCCCGTTGTGACAGGGAGCGCCAAGACGGACGCTGCCTTCCAGACTTCTTCCCTTGATTCGCTCGAGCTGCCCGCGGTGACAAGACATTCTATTCTTCGCCCATTCCTGCTGAACGGTCCAATGATTCATCCAGACAAAATTCCATTTCTCCAGCTGACAGGGCAGCCCTCTCCGACTCCGTGTTCTCTCTGGTGCTCCCGGGCTGCTAATAGACGACCAGCCATTAATGAACAGAATGGATTCTGTGGCCTTTCTGGGTCCCAAGAGGACAAGAGGAGCTAATAAATTTTAGGCGGGGGCTCCACACGAGTCTGTGACCCCGGATGGATGACCCTCCCGAGCCAGATAGGAAGCAAAGGGAGCTAATGCAGGGTGGAGGTTTGAAGAACCAGACCCAGAAAAAGATGGGAAAACTCCACAAAGGACCCACCATCAAAACCACGGAGATACTCTGTCCTAGTTTACTATTATTAAATTTGAGAGCTACAAGAACACGCATGTCTAATGATGTGGACATAACGAGGACAGATAAGGTCACCCCGGCAGTTGTGGTGGTGCACCCGTAGGGGCCCCGGCAGGACAGGTGGAGGAGAGGTGTGATGAATGGGAAATGGAGTTTGTCTACACGGCACCAGCAAAACAAAAAAAGGGCATTATCACCACTATCACCGTCATCATCAGCCCCCCCGTATCGCCACCTGCATCGCCACCTGCATCGCCACCTGCATCGCCATCTTCGGCATCCGTCATAGATGTCGGCAGGAGCCGAGTGACGGCTGAGTGAATGCAGACGGAGCAGAGCGAGGCAGTAATGTCTTCTCTCTGCTGACACCTCCACATCAGATCCATCGTCACTGCGGAGCTCTGCTCTCCTCCGTGTCCCTCCGTTACTGCCCGGCAGTATTTCATACTGACACAGCACGCCAAATATTTACCTTCGTCATTTTGCCTCAGTCCACAACAACACGGATCTCAATACCTAACTGTTCTACCCATAAAGGCCTCATTAAAAGCTTCGTAATGTGTTTGTTCTTGTAAATATGATTACGCACGTCAAAAGTTAACATCAATTTAAAAAAGCGGCGAGAGAAAATCCGACCTGTAGCTGTCGGGTTTCTTTTACAAACCAATAAAACCACATCGTGTGAAATGTAAATTCGAGGCCTGACTCCTCTTCACTGGCTCAAACAGTCACATCCATCATGTAAGAACAGTCACTGGGGCACAGTCACACTTGACCTTTACATACAAAGACACTTGTTACCGTTTCCTGCTACTTGAATCACCATCAAGTCTGATGCCTGCGCTTGTGCGTGCCACGCTGGGATAATGTAGGTCTGAGTCACGGGTCCATCGAGCGCACGCCACCACGGCCAAAGTCTCTGACGTTAAGCAACATTAATGTCACGGTGGCATTCGTGGCACCAACCAATCAAAGCAAACCCGCTCGGCTGACGGAGCGACAGGAGACCATGAACAACGGGGGAGGCGCCGACCCAACAGGTACCCGGGCGGAGAGGCAGACAATTTCATCCAAGGTCACGCCGCAAATGTGCTTGCTCACGCGGAATGTAACCTGCACAGTGAGCAGCTCTGCACCAGCCTCCAAATAAACTTGGCTGACTTTTGATATCAGCCAACGTCCCCCCCCCTCCTGGGGCGGAGAAAGCGGTGACGTAAGCTGTCTTCTGAATTTGACCCTGCGCTGGAGAAGCTATTCTGGAACAGTGACAAGCGCTGTTTAATAGCATCACTTGTCATTCTGTCCAAGGTGGCGACAACTCCAAACCTCTTAGAGACAGAGAGGCACAAAAATCTCCACTGTCACTAATACAGTATCTGAATGGCTTATAAAGAAAGAGCCCCGATGGGTTCCGAATCAAAGGAACGTTTACAGAGATAAAGAATTTTCCTATAGAGCCGAGGCTAAGTGTCAGCTGCTCATAAAGCAGCGATTAGCTGCATGTGATGCGCTTTAGCTGCGCCCTGATGACAGTAGTGCTCTCTAGGGAGCTGTCAGTGGGATCTCCATCACTGCTGCCGCTGCCATTGCAAGAGGACTTGAGCTGGCAGACCCTCCAGGCCAGGAGCATCTGCACCCCCAACCCCCCACCCCTTGCCCTAAAGGAGTTATAAATCACCTGGACCCTGACAGCAGCATGCTGAGGAGTCACCTTGGGTGGAGCCTTCTCCAGCAGAAGACATTCGCCAATTAGTCTTGTTCTTACCCCCTCCATCATCATTTATCCTCCCACGCACATGCTAAAGGTGTTAGCATGCGGGAAGCTGCGAACTCAGCAGCAATCCTTATTTTGTGCCTGGCGAGGAGCCCTGCTTGCTGATCATCACAGCGAGTTTGAATGAGATGGTTCTGTTGTGGACAATGGGAGTTAAAGTCAGCATGAAAAGAACGCAAGCTGTGTGTCCAGGAAGCTTCACGAATTACCACATTAGACTTTAAAGTCTGATTCCATCACTGCTGCAAACTGTCAATGTCTTCACCTCAGAAACATCAGGATGGTAATCTTACAGAATCTGAAGTGCCTGAAAAACAAACGCCTCACAAACGTCGCCTGTTTCAGGACCTGATGAAGAGATCGTCCAAATAATGGGTGCAAAAACACCAGAGCACGCAAGCACTGACAGCTTTCTCACATTAGTTTTGTCTCTATGATTACAGTAACAACCTTATTTTTAGCTAGAAAATTGTTAAACGAGGTAGAAATGGCAGCAGAGATGAAAAATGAAACATATCAGATAACATTAAAAGTGGGACATTGTTGATTTTAGCCCATTTAAATATAATATAGGAATTATTTTGTCTTATTATTGACATATTATTGACATTATGTATGCTGCTAAAGTTAAAGAAACATAATGACGAATAAATTAGAACTAAGACACACAGAGATAACCTGAGAAAACAGTAGCGGTATGAACTCTGAGTTCAGAGGTCACAGCAGCAACACGCTTCAGCCAAACAGCCATCAGTGACTTCTGTTCATCCAGGACGGCTCACAGAATTACGTCGCAGCTGCACACTTTTCACAATGAGCCACACAAAAGCACACAAACACAGCTACACATGCTGCCCAACACGTGTGTGTGTTAGAAACAACACACAGAGCCCAATTAACCTCCAGCCTCCTTCCTGTGGCTGAAAGGGTCAACCAGACATGACCTTACTTTACACGACTGCACAGGGCAGGAAGTTTAAATTTGCCCGAGACAAATTGGAAACGGTGAACTGATGTTAATTCTAACCCTTAGCAATAATAAACAATAACAAAAAAAACAACAGAATAATAAAGGATAACAGTAAAATTAGGTTTTCTGAACAAATATTGATCCTGAAGAGATATGATTGAAGAAAAGAGGATAATAATCCCCATCAGATCTGTGGTTTTTCTTTACCAACATGGCAAAATGTGGGTTTAAAGAGATTTACTATCAGCAGAGAGTGCAAACAGAATTAAACTGTAGAAAAGAAAGCCCCAAACACTGTCACAGGGTTATTAAGAACGCACAACACAAGACAAAGCTGCGAAAAACACAAAGAAAGCCTGCGTTTCCATAGAGACGGGGCACTGTGGACATATTGAGGATTTATTAAAAAGCCTCCTTGGCAGTAGTATTCCCTCTGCTCTGAGACGCAGACTGTCACCACGCTGCAGGAGCAGCAGAAAACACAAAATCTGAGAGAGGAATTATTCACAGTCTTATGCTAGCAGGAGGGTTTTGGTCACGGAACAATGCTAATGATGGCAGCAAGGAGCCGCCGCAGCGATGTTATTATAAGGTTACAGATGCTGACGGGGAGGCCAAATGGAACCAGCCACAGCTCTGAAAGATGGGGGGTTCTCTCTCTGTGACTGGATCTTATATTGGGTGATCACCAGTATCGACTGCTGGTAGCAACTGCTGCAGGACTTGGAGTGGACAGGTTGACTCCTCCAGGAGCAGCAGGCCCCCGTGGAGCAAAACACTCCCCATTTCTGAGACATTACAGTTTCAAAGGGTGACGAAAACAGAGAATAATGGCCGCAGATGTGCTTCTGGGTATTGTGGGGGTACTTTTTCAGAGATGTTGTTTCCTTACTATATCTGTGAATCTGCATATAGTAAAGAAAAGACTCGTGTTTTGTACGAGGGCTCTTTGACTTTTGATCGGTTTGCGAAATGTTGAGTAAGAAACCAATTCTAACTCCCTTTCACTGAGTTTTTAAAGTGGGGGGGGGCAGAAATAATAATAATGATGAAAAAAAGAAAATCAAAACTGATTGATGTGAGGTGAAAATCCTACTGACGTTAGCAGGAAACAAAAATAGAGAGAATTCGCGCACGAGAGACACGACGTGAGAGAAAGATAAAAGCGGCGTGATGGATGAGTGGTGGACGGTGGTTGCACCAGAGTTCATTCCAGGAAGTGAAATCAGCTTCCCCAAGGCTGTTCCAGGCTCCCCGCTGCCTGAGCCCACAAAGTGGACCAGAGCTTTTGACTTGTGATGGAGGGAAAGGAAAAAGGAATAAAAACAAGAGAGTCTGTCCATTATTGGTCCTGCACACTACAGGGGATGTTCCTGTCTCAGTGAGGAGATAGGTTGGGGTTACGCAGGGATTACCAGGCTGACTGCACATCAGGATGAAGGAGGCACGTGGAGCAAAATGGGAAAAGGAAGCTGGGGAAGATAAAAGGGCGCCATTCCCTTTACTGGAAAGATCAAATGTGACTTACAGAGGACATGAGAGAGATGATGAAACAGAGCAACCAGAAGAAAGCTGAAGACACTTGGGGACAAAGAGTGAAACCAGACAGAATTCATGTGTATCCATTTGTACAGTTTTAAGTCACCTGAGAGCTTATCCCCGACCCCCACTTTCACTTTTTCGACTCTCCCCTGAACCCGTCCGTCCTCGTACGCGCCTTGTATCACATCCCACGCTGTCACCTTTGAAGTTGTCTCGCATGCAGATTCTTTTTAAAAAACCATTGCCAGGGGTCCCAGTCAGGCACCCAGAACGTGGCGAATGGGACTGAAGTGTGGAGCTTGGGAGGGGGTCCTAATTTAAATTTGAGATCACACAGACTTTGAACCTGAAGCAACGCTAAAATTGAAGAGATATTCCTCCAAAAGGCAGCTGGCAGGGGAGAATATCTTGTTTCAGCCAACATGGGACGAGGTCTACATGAGCTGACTGGTGCCAGCAGAAACGCAAACACACAGCCTCTGGCCTGTGGGAGGGTGGGAGGTGGCAGTGTGGGGGCACAGAGGATGGATCAGAACCCCTTCAGGCACAGGTAATGCTCTGATTAAATTAGCTTTGGTGTTCAATTAGCTTCGTCTGCAGGAATAAGAACGCAGAATTCCCCGACTGTGAATCACGACATCTTTGATCATTCCAGGAGTTACTGGGCAGAGTGATGAAGATCAAAACAGTAAATCTAAAAGGTTCACAAGTTAAACACGTGTGTGTGTGTGTGTGGGGGGGGTGACACAAACACAAAAGTATGTGCAAACTACATGTAAGTGCAGCAGAAGATGTAAAAGCTTTGCAAAGTGAGCTAGAATTCTGCTGAATGACGCTCTAACCAGCAGACCAGCAAAGGCGGTGCGATGGTCCAAGCACCGAGACGGTGCTCAACACAGACTGCAGGATTTCAGAGCTCTTTTGGATCGTTTTACATGACACTGATGGTAAAAAGAAATCCTGAAATAGATGCAAGCGTTTATCCTCTGGAGGATACTCGGGGCCGTCTCGAGCGAATAAAAGCACGTTCGTTTGTGTTGCCTGACGTCCATTGATGTCTTTGTCGTTTATAAAAATATGAAAGCTTTATCAAATCCGGATAACTTCTCGTCTCTACCGAGAGCTGCATTTTTTAGCACCTTGGGTTTGATGTCAGTTTTGTAAACTCTGATTTCAGATCCTCCTGACACACAGCAGGGCTACCAAAAAATATCTTTAACTGATCTAAAACATGTAAAAGTGTGCAGACAATAATTGCTATTCCTTCTTCTACCTTCTATAGCTGAAATGACAGAAGGTAGATAAATTTAGCTGCCCTGCTCCCTCTCTCTTATTGACTATGACAGGACATCGGAGGCATCAGCGTCACATAAAAAGATATTGAGGTGCAGAGATCAAGGTGATCTCTCCTGCATTATGCATTTATTCAATTCCCACATCTTTACTTTCATTTCCTTTTCTGTTTTTATAACTTCCTTCATCAGTATTCCCTCTCAGCTTTGGCGAGGGGGGGGGGGGGGGGGGGGGTTCGCTTGTTACAACACCCACATGAAGTCCAGACAACCACTAAGAGCCGACCGGGGAAAGAAAAAAAAACTTTCTCTTTCATTCACTGCACCATTCAGAAAGACACAAAAAGACAAAGCCTTCAAAGACTGTCCATCGCTTTAGCTTCTCACTTGCTCTTTTCACATGACAGTGACCCTCCCACCCCAGGGATTTCTCCTGTTCCCACGGGTGATAATGCCTCCCTTGGAAACAGAATGAAACCCTGTGCGAGGCACAAGAAGCCCGTCCAGTAACAGCAGACATTCTGGTGCAGAAAACCAAACACATGCTATTCAAAACACTCAAATTAGCTCCAGCTAAACACCACAGTGGTGGTCACTTTCTTAAATCTCATCAGGACAGAGGCTGTCTTATTCTGGAATTAAAAGCAGCCCCCGAGTGTGTTCCTGCAGCAGCTTCACAACCACATCGGACCGGAAAAACAGAGGGATTAGAGGAGAAAAGGAGTGCGGTTCTTACCAAACTTCGGCCTTTCAGCAGCACAAGTGTAGAAAACGCTATTTGTGGTCTGAACGACTGCAGCACCTTTTCGTTCCCATCTGTGATCTCCCAGTTTAGATTCAAACCTTAACCACCAATCGTTGGCAGAAAAGGAGAACTTTGACCTTTAGCGCTCAGATTTGAACGCCACTGCTTCCTGCCGAGCCGCCGAAGTGCAGAGTTGAATATTAACGACGATGACACAATATAATCCCGCGCACAAATACTGATAAGGAAAGAAGTTTGTGCCGCGCTGATTACCACCCATTTGATTACATTATTTAATAATTCATGTAAATTCAACTTTCCAAATCTCCTTTCAGACAAAGTCATCATGGTGGAACACCTGAGAAACTTGGGGAAAAGCAGAAAAAGTCTTTTATCAGGACTGCGGGCCTCAACCTGACAACACTCTGGGCTTCATCTCTCCCCTCAGTGGGTAATTTTCTTCTCTGTGACTCTTCCACAAGTTTAACAAGGCAACAAGTTTCTCTTTGATGTTTTACATTTCAAAGCAACATCTTGCGCTGTGATTCTAATGGGGATACGCGAGCGGTGTTATTATTTCCACATTTTGCTCGGATATAAAGGGTAACCAGCCGGCAGCTGTTTATCAGTGCTATTAAAGAGGGAATTAGACTTTCAAAACAAAAAGAAGCATCCCTGCAGTAACGACGTTTGGGGGATTAAATCAATTTAGAGCAGAAGTTATCTGAGTCCCCTGAAGAGAAGCACCTCCTGAGCGATCCTCTGCCAGAGCGAGAGGCTCCATCGAGTAATTAGACGCGTGCTTGGCCTTATTCAGCAGCGATGTCTGATAATTAAGGATGGCAGACTTAAGAGGATTTTACCTTTCTACCTCCTCCTCCCCTCTATTGTTTCATGGCTCATGGCATGCTGCACACCTGAACGTGTCTAAATGAGATCTTTATTGCTTCATGAAGACTCGGGAGTGAGCGCTGCTCTCTAAATGGAATCTGGGCGTGGTGGGTAAAAGAGACCGCTGGAGGCTTCATTAGCAGCTAATTGATTTCATTTCTGGAAAATGTCTGATTGCGTAACAATTTTCTGCACAAAAGCTCAGCGTCAAACGATTATACCTATTTGATGATTACAGGTGGGAAATCAACGGCACATTGTTTGGCGGGAATGGGAATAATAGACTTGGATGTGGTCCGTGATACAAAGGAGGCATACAAAGGACTCTCAACTGGCTCTCCAGACTCTCGGCCTCTGTTCCCTGTGAATAGCGAGGTATCCGCATTAGAACTGTGTGATTAGCGCCCAGGTAGCGTGGCGAATCTGCACTGTGCCACTGGGAAGGCAGGAAAGACCCTTTCGGTGGGGGGAGGTGAGAAAGGTGAAGTGGCTGATTCGTGAAGTGATGGTCAAGAAGAGAATAATGGGCATCGGCGCTCGCTTCAGGCTCCGACGTCAGTCTCATTAGACTGAGAAATGAAGGCAGGCCAACAGTTGTTCTATTATGGCGTTCAAAGAGGCGTTGTGCTTGTTCCGTGCACCAGCAGAGCGGAAGCCATAATGGCCACCGCTCTGATTGATGAGCATGTTAGAACCTATCAAACAGCAGTCTGGTGGATAAACAGGGGGGGTGGAAAAGCTGGGCCCCACTGGCCCCTGCGTGAAAAGAAAAATGACCTTGCACATGTAAATCTTCAGGGAGCCTTCATTAGCCCACCACAAATCCACAAAGAGCCATCACACGGGCTCTAAAGGCTGTGCAGTCGGCCGCCCGGCGATGCTGCAGTGTGGCGTTTACCCTCCAGTCCTTCCCAATTAGCCAGGATGTTCCTCATTCTTCTGGTTGGATCCAAAAAAAAAAAAGCTTGATGATTTGATCCTGGTTTCCACCGCGCACCCTCTCAGGAGCTCACTAGCAACGGGAACATAAAGCAATAACAGCTGTCAAATGTATGTTACCCTAGCAACCATCTCTGTGGCAACTGGAGAGGCAGCGGCCCCAACACTGAGAAGTTACTGTGCAGAAGGAACAACAAATACTGGATGGCTAAAAAGAAACCTCAGAGGGAAAACATACAAAAATAAAACATTCTGAGGACTGGGAGGCAACAAAGAACTGCTTTGATGGCATTCTAGATGTAACCGTTAAATCTGACATGTTGCTCTTTAAATATTTAATAAGTACCTGAAAAAGATCCATCAGAGAAACTAGACCAAGACCACATATTTTGACAAGGCTTCCTGGGTAAAAATACTGTGGACTATTGGGCCCTTCGCAACAGTAGAATAGCAAAATACTGGAATATTTTTGCAGCGTTTAACCTTAAAAGACCCTCTAGATGGTGTTTTAGTTCAACCAATATCCAAAATGTATTTCAAAAAAGGGATAATTTCAGTTAATTTCACACAATGACCTTTACACTTTATATCCCTCCTGTAATTTTTTACTTTTTTGTGTTTCATTTAGTGTCTGGAATCAAATATATTGGAACGTAGACCTCTACCAGCAGGACTGAGTCAACTGCAGCCTGATTTACACATCCATCTTCCTGTCCAGTGCTGATCCTCTCCATACTCACTGAGGTCCTTAAATGGGATCGTCACATCTCGTCTGTAGCCTTGAGACGCCACCGCCGCGCACTAACGGGCAGTGTAATGAAGCCAGGCTGAGAGGTCGGTCACTATCTCGGCTGTGCAGATCAGCACCTCAGAACCAGAGTTTCGCTCAGTCTGGTCTCACATCCACAAAGTGCATAAAAAAAGGTCAAATTCCCTGAAGCAGGTTGCTGAAAATGTCCTCAGACATCAGCAGTTGCTCTGTATGAGATTAAAAAACGACTCTCAAAGATCTCCATGATAAGGCGACAACAGAATCATTCAGAACAGACGGAAACAGACAAAAAAGAAGCTTCCGCCTCCTCTATGCTTCAAATTTAAAGACGTTGGCCGTTCTTCATGATTTGAGCCGGTCTAGACTCAATGCACGATTTCGACCTCTGATACTGATCATTATAAATAGGGATTTCAGCTCCTTCCCCGTTTTAATATGATTTGTTGCGTGCTGGAGGCTCAGTGAAACCTCTGGTGATGGATCCAATCATAATATAAATGTAATCTAAAGTCTATACATAACCAGGAAAGTCTCATTAGTCTCACTGCTGCATTTGCTGTCACCTCAGCATCCACAAGCAAATTCATTGCTCTCCGCTCAATGACATGACTCATTATGGGATGCCAGAGGTCCTAACGAGACTGCCTAATCCAGGCGGGTGCTTGGATGTGGGGTGAGAGGAGGTGCCGTTTCTCAGTTTCAAGGCTGAGGCCCGTTAAGGGCGAGATTACAGCACTAATCCAATGTTTGTCTGACACAGGCGCTGATCCTGTAATCCAGGCTGCTCCCGTCTGCCTTCTCCAGCCAGCGAGCCTGCCAGCAGCCCCTCGCTACCCGACACACGAGCACACGCCGGTCACAGACACCAGCTGCCGGCCTCAGCTGTGTCGCAGACGTGGTCATGTGTGTTTATATAAATGCAGACATACATTTATGCATACACAGATGGTCCAAGTGAGAATTGCTCAGGCACAGAGGAATGCATCAGTTTCCCGGGCAGCGAATCAAAACCACAAATCTGAAGAAAAGCACAGATATTGACGGTTTTCCCAGTTCTGCGCATAACCGGACTTGGACCAGAGGAGGAGGTCAGCGTTGTGGTTGGCCCAACTCATACTAAATTACCGTAATTTCCGGACTATAAGCCGCTACTTTTTTCCTACACTTTAAACACTGCGGCTTATTTTAAGCTGCGGCTTATTTATGTTTTTTTTCCTGGCGCACTATCACAACTATTGTGAATCAGTCATTTTTTCTAACCCTCATCAACATGGAAAATACTAGAAGAAAAGCATATGATGCGGTTTTTAAGTTAAAAGCGATCACTCTGGCGCGCGTATTCTTGGCATTACGGTAATCAATGGCGAGAAGGTGGAGACGCCCGCCTGAAGAACTGATCCAAAGCAAAAAGACGACAAAAGCTTTTAGACGTAAACATCGCAGGTGGCCCGAGCTTGAGAACGTTCCGGAAGACTGGGTCAACACACGGAGCGGCCGCGGTGTTTCCGCTGTACAAATCAGACTGAAGGCAAAAGCAATCGCCACCGCCATGAAAATAGAAGATTTTAGAGGTGGGCCATCGGGGAGTTTTAGATTGTTCATTGTTGGAGTAAAAAAGCATAAACAACGTAATTTGTGTGTAGCTGATCAAACGTATATTTCAAGGTAGCTGCACTACAGACACCGTTAGAAAAAAAAGCATTTACCGGTACAATATATTTGTTTATGTTGCTAAGCGGATTAAATTAAAAGTTAAAAAATCCTGACGTGATAAAATTTGAATTTAAGGTCTCTATAAACATACAAGTGCAAAGAGTGGCTGTTGTTTCTCACCTGTCTGTTTGTCACTCGTCAGTGACTCGTCTCTTACGGTAATAAAAACATCTACCGGTACTGAATGTTTTTGATCTAATTTTTCATATTACTCCCTGGGATACCTGCGTCTTAAAATCCGGTGCGGCTTGTATAAGTACAAAATTAATTTTCTTTCTAAAATTAGATTATGCGGCTTATAATCAGGTGTGCTCTATAGTCCGGAAATTACGGTACATTGTAATTTTGTCATCATGACCACGTCTAATCTTAAATCTCGACCACATTGTAAAACTCTGCAAAAACATTCAAATGCAACTCAAAGCAATGTAATATCTCACCTGGCAAAAAGGTGTTTCACATAGTTGTGTTGCTTCTACTTAATGATGCATGTTTTGTTTTTCCTTATCAGGATTTGGTTTTATGGCTACATTGAAAATAAAATCAATTCCACTATCAACCATTGTTAGTTAGGCTAGTTGTGTTGGGTGCTTTTTTGCTGCATTGCTACACAAAATCCAACTTTCCATCACTTAATTTGCCGTGCAACGTGCAATAGCCATATTTCAGGAAGGGAGCTGTGGGAATCTCGAGGAATGCACAACAAAGGGGGAGTGATCCCAGCAGTGTGCAGCAGTAAACTCATAAAATGTGGGCAGCTAACAGCAGGAGGAAGGCTTTGTAGTCCCCCCCAGGTACAAGCAGAACCAGCCTGTGGCTCACACACAGAAGCTTTTAGCATGTGGGTGGTATACAGGACTGTCCTGATGGATCTGAAGGCACGTTTAACAAGCAAGTTCATCCCATCATTGACCAAATGCAACCGAATGTCAACACAGGACAACAAAGATGATCTGAAGTTAGAAACAACAAAGTTTCCAAAACAACATCAAAAAATTTAATGGATGGAACACTGCTCATATGATGAATCTTCCATAGACACGTGTTTTAAAAGAACCCTCCTGGTGGTCGATTCCAATGAAGGAACAAGCTGAATGCGGAGGACAATTCTGAGATAGCATTTCACTTACAATCTGCATTTCACCCCCGCACATTTTCTCATCTGGTGATTAAAAACAGCCTCTCTGGCTGGTTGATCTGAGCTGAAACACAATGTAGGTGGGCTACAAACAACGGAAAACCACAGGTTTCCACTTTGTGAGCCAATGCAGAAAATAATACAGTCTGTGGCCTGAAGTAGGACCGGCAAACACACAGGATGAGTAAACTCACCCACTGGTGTTCTTTCAGGATGTTAAACTAATGGCAAGACAATGGCCCAGCAGCGAGGCTAACAGCACTCTATTAGAGGAAAGGAGGTTTTCATTTATGTGAGTCTCTCATGTGAAGCCAGGCTGCCATAAAACACCACATTACCTGAGGACTTAAAGTCTACGTGCAGACATGACAAAACCTACAAATTCAGATTACATTTTCCTTCGTGCAGGAACCCAAAGAGGGCCTGTTGTCAGCGATGCAAATGTAAATGTGCTGCTTAGAATGATGCTATTTTTGTTACTTTTCCCCCACACAGAAAGTGTGAGCAGCAGGCTAAAATTAACCCAAGGTGTCAATCTGTTATTCTGTCAGTTTCCAGATGTTCCCCGCACCCATCTGTGGATTGAAGGTTATCTGCATCCTCCCGTCTCTTCACTTTGCCCCCGCAGCACAATGACAGCAAAAGCGCCCGAGGCAGACGTGTAATCTACGCTGCATGGGCACGTGTATGTACTGCACGCTGAGGTAAACCCTTTCCAGGTTTGAATTAATAATCTGTTATCAAGGTTTCTTCCTGTTGCCGGGTGAGGGAGTTTGATAATGTGCACTCGGGGTTTTGCAGACAGATTTTGCAGCTACATAAAAGCAGCCACAACTTACAATAAATTTCTGCCATCCTCACAAAATTCCTTTGAGTAAAATTGTATGTACTGGTCTGAAAGGGAAGGTTATTTTGGTATCAGAATTGCAAAAAACTCAAGACAAACAAACTCAAAATTCAAAAGGTTTATCTTCAAACCCATTTCAGTACCTGATGGCTGTCTCCATTCTCATTTAGTGGCACCCGCTTTTCCACTTTTATGCACATTTTTAAAATAAACGTATAAATGAATAATCTTTCATTTAAGATTTTTGAGAGTTAACTAAATTGCACCTAATGGCATTTCAGGGCTGCGCCCCATCACATTTCCCCCCCCCCCTAAATCCATCAGTGCTCCATAATGGCCCCCCACCAGGGACAGTTTATTTTGCAGGCGATATGGGATGGTGCAGAGCAGATCCTCCCGGTGTTCGACACATCCTCCTCCCCTCCGGCCCGACTGCTCCCGTCCCTCTGGGGGACGCTCACCTGTCATCATTAATGAGGCCTCCTCACTCAGGAAGAGGGAGAGCAGCGGAGGGATGGGGGTAACGAGGGGGAGGCAGTGCTCCTACAGCACTTTCCTTCACACGGATGATAGATGTGGATTAATAAAACTAGCAGAGCGACTTCTGCTTGGAACGGGGCGCGCTTCTCGTAAAGATGGTAAATCGTGATTCTGTGAGGTTCTGCTGAAGCGATAAAAGTTTGCTGTTGCTCGTTTGTAAAACTGTCTGCTGCCAACTCCTCGTTAACTCTGCCACAAGAAAATATCCCATAATGTCTGCAGGCATTTCCAGTTTGGGTAACTGTACTGCAATTATCCCTCCTGGTGTGTGTCGTCTTCTTGTACTGAGGTCAGGAGTGTCAGGAAACTGAAATCAAACCACACAACAGTAAGATCTAGCATAGAGCATAAGTGCATCCCAGTGTGAAGAAGCATACCCTCAGGTGCACCACCTGCTCCGAGACCCCCGCCACACACACTCGCACAGCCTCAGAGTGTGCTCAAAGGAGCGGAAGAACAACAAAATATGGAAGACACCATAATTTGACAACAAGATGGGTCATGAAGGATGAAGCCCTGAGGACGAGCGTCAACAGCTCCTCGTGACAACAGCCCACGTGTGGATCTGAGTGCACTCAGCACAGCTAGAGATGAAGAGTGTCCACACATGAGCGACGAAAACCAGCAATTAATGTCAGGAGACAACAGGCTCTCGGATGAAGGGTGAAGAGTTGAGGATATCAAGAAGGAACAAGGGAAAAATAAGAAAAAGCAAAGTACTCGGTGGCATGGTCACTGGCCATGGCCCAAACCAGGAAGAAGCAGAGGCTCTTTGAAAAGCAATTAATAAAGCTTTGTTGGGTTTTCTTTATAACTGGAAAGGGTACTTAAATCATTAAATCCTGATTTGTTGCTTTTTCTCTGCGAGCAGGTTGGTATAACATCATCAAATGAAAAGGGAGCATCAAGGTTCCCTGGACTAGAGGACACAGAAAGCTGCGACGTCCATATCTGAGGAGGCAGCTGCAAATGCAAAACATTTGATATGACTGCTTCATGGAGAATGACTTACCCTGGAGGTCTGACATTCACTGGGCCATTCTTTATCTCTTCATTGTTCTCACACTTTATCAAAATACAACAGGGAGATCTTCAACCCCTCCCACTAAACACGCCCTCCATTATTCTCCCATCTTTGCTCTCAAAGGTCAGGTTGGCTGTGGAAGGTGGGTCATCTTCATTCTAACCCCCCCCCCCCCCCCAGATATACGGTCCAATTAAAGACCCCTATATTTAAAGGATATGAATAACGATGGAAATCATGATGGAAATGAGATCATTTAAGATTTATCAGGAAAGATTACATTTGTAAGGTTTGTGTTCATTTTTTGGTTCTTGTCTCTGCAGCACTCACAGGTGTTGTTTGCAACCTTCATCTCTTTGTGTCTGCTCATCTCAAGCATTTTTCTTAATCAAACACATCTATTTTTGGTTCCTGTTCACGAGCAGAATCAGGCAGGTTTTCAGAGCATCTGAGAACTGAGCTGCCCGAGAAGATTTCACACCTCCAGACGTCTGAGTGCTGAACCTCCACGTCTGAGACCGAGGCAGCGCCCTGGTCTGACAGCAGACGTGCAGAGGTTGTGTGATGTATATATAATGGAGCAGCAGTCAGTGAGCCAGGCCAGAATGTGAGTAAAGTCTGAGGTTGGTTTTTTATTATTTATAAAGGGGACAAGGATTCAGAAATCACTGACACTTGGCTGCTACCACACACACACACACACACACGCACACACACACACACACACACATTAAAAATGTGGTTCTGCTGGGATGTGACAAGACGTTAAATGGAGTCTCATACATGAACAAATTCTGCAGGATTGTCACCACTCTGAAATGATGAGGCAGTGTGTCCATCATAAAAAAAATTAGCTTTTGAGAAATAATGCAACTGTGTGTTCTTTGTTTGCAGCGATACAAGCCTGATTCCATATCTCACATTCACCATGTGACTAATAGATGCCAACCTCCTGGATTTTAGTATTGTATTATCATCTCCCCCCAACCAGTCAATAATCAGAGAAAGAGAGAGAGAGGGAGAGAGAGACAAAAGTGTGTTACATTCATCAGGAAACAGTAAACCAGAGATGCTGCAGACTTTCATGTGTGGATATGAATATAAAAGGCGAGGAGAAGGAGAAGGAAAAGGAGCAGGAGAAGGAGGAGAGGAGATTGATAAATACTGATCTCATCACCTGAGGGGATGCACAAGTCAGTCTAATTTTTGGAGTGTGTGCAGCAGTCTTAATAACCGTGCAACTGGGGTGAGAGCACCCAATAAACAGCACAACGATCAATGGGAATTAACCTGAGAACCTCAAGGCTGCACAATAGATACCAAGTTAGAAAACAAAATAAAAGAGAAAACAAAACACCTCCGTTACACTTTAATACCTTAATACCAAAAACAGCACAATAGCAAAGGCAGAGTTCTGCCAAGCAGGTCCTTACCCCACATAGTGTCACCTGTACCCATAGTATGGTCGTAATATAGGAATAATACAAGGTTGCAACATGGTAGATTGCATTATCAATCAAAACCATTCTTCATTCAAAGCAAATGAGCTTTGATCTTTGGAAGATTCAAGTTCAAAGTCCCTCTGGAATGTAGAACAACGCCCAAATTAATTCATGTGTTCATTGGCTCATTCTTGGTATTTCATTAAAATCCGTAAATGATCCAATTTTTTTCCACAGATGCCGGCTGTCACATAAAATTGGCAGCGGTAACAATAACCAACCATTTATTATTGTGCAGAATGTTAAAAGTGAACGCAAAGAAGTCCCACCAGCTCCACTTCTGAGAAGGGCAACAGAACAGCCGCTGAACTCGAGACTCGAGATACTGTAGATTTACATCACAGCATAATTTTGCTGCACACCGAGACACTTTCACAACTTTTACTGTGTCTGATCATAGCTCATAAAGAATCACTGTGGGTGGGCCTGTTTCTGAGCTGGTGATAGGAAATCCATTTATGTTGAAATTCAGAATTTCAGGCACATTTTCATCTAATTTTTGAGTAGAGTCACAGCATCAACTCCAGAACCACAGTCCCCACTGCATCCAAAAAGGAAGTGCCTCAACCAACAACCATCATACATTATAGATAGGGTTATGTCATTGTACAGTACAGCTAGTATTATTTACTTTGATGGATCACTTGTCTTTGATGTTCTGTTTTGTTATTATGTTGTGTCAGAGAACAAGTGATGGAGAGAAGCTTAGATGAGCTCGAGAGACATCAGGAGGTGAAGGACATCTGCCAGCAGCTGATTAAAAAGAAAAAGAAGCCATTCCGTTTATTTAAAAAGGGTCAGAAAAAAGAGAGCAATGAGAAAGAAACTGAGGCCGAAATGATACGTGCAGACGCACAAGTCAAAGAAGGAGGCCAGAAGAGGAGGAAGGGGGGGGGGGGACTGGTGAAGGGGATTCAATGGGTTCAAAAGGAAAAATAAGCTTCTGACCAATGGACCCACGTCCTCGTCCACCTTCCCATTATTTTTTCTTTACAATCGTCTCTTCCCTTGAAATACGGTCAAAGCAAACGTAAATGCAATTTCTTTGTTCTTTACATTGAATTAGAAGCCTTGAAGCACAGTACAGCAAAGTTGCACATGTGTATTACAAGATGTGTAAAGATAAGGTAAAATAACTGGTCACACTGGGACAAAGGGGATAAATAGGCTTATTACAGCTGGATGAAGATGATGACCGGACTGGTTATACTGGGACAGATTGATTTTAGAAATAAATGAGAAAAATCCACACTTTCACACACCTTTCTGTTGTCGGGTTAAGTGTTGAAGCCAAAATAAAATGTTTTTCTCCAAAGCAGAATACGCATCTCCGACCCTCTACATGTGCATTAAATGAGTCAAAACAAAAATCTGTGAAATATGCAATATTTATTCATCCCCCGTTCCTACCTCAGCTCATTTGCATATCCATCTATTCATTTATCTTGGTGCACTCCTGCAGACAGATGCAGTAGGTATGAGTCATTTCCAACCATCATTATTATTCATACATACTGTTTTTTGTTTATTCTTCATTGTCTGACTTGGACAACTAGTCAACAGAGAATTAGTCATCCATGGCTAAAATTGCCTTTTCACATAAAACACACTCCTAGATAAAACTGTGTTCACTTTACATCAGAAGCTCAGCCTGTGCTAAAAAACGATGCCCATAAATCAGAACTCGACTAAATCTAAACCACCATCACATCCATAGACTGAGGCCACTAACTGTACTTTCACTTTTACTGAGCCACTTTTTTACTGCTAAATTGGGTCCGGGAGTTCAAATGAAGTTCTCCGACTTATTGCTCGTTCACTCGTATCTCATCAGTCTACAGCACACTGCAGTGAAGTGCTGCATCACCGGGGCACAGAGAAATGGTTGTACTGATGAGACAGAGCAGGACTCTTCAATTTATACACTTGTAATCAGACCTGACTTGAATTCCAGGCCTAGTTTTGTTATTTTACTCCTCAGATCATGAGGCATATATTTAAACATCGCATGGATCTTGAATACAACAGCTTCTATAGGAACAAAGAGCTTTTTTGTATGCCTAATTTGTGTTTTACTGCTTATAATCTAAATTTGTCTAGTCTCGCCGCTGTCTGAGTCAAGGAGTTGAAGTTATGCTTTCTTGCCACTGTTGAGTCTCCAATTACATCACCAAGTGAAACAAAGCCTATTAAAGTTGTAGTTTGAAGCTTCATCAGGAGCAGCATGTGATGCAGAGTGCGTCAGGAGCGTCACTCTTAGAGAGCGTTACGTGCAGTTTATTGAAAACCCTATATTTTAGAAACACCACGTCTATATACGACGGCCCCCTAGTCTGTGACCTTTCACCCTGAAGCATGCAGAGGGTAGCGTAGCTGCGTGTAACACACGGACAAAAACGAGACCCAACTGTCTTGGCTGAATACAGCGAGGAAAAAAACAGATTACAAAATCACCAAGCTGATGTGGAAGAAGCGTTCTGTTATCCCCATCAGCCAACACCCTCCGTGGAGCCATAAATCCTCAGGTTTTCAGTTTACCACACTGAATCACAAATCTCTTCACATTAAAAAAGAAAAATATTGACGCACACATGGTTCAATAACCGCGAATTCTAATATAGAGGTCAGCCACCTCTAAGAAAAAATTAACTACGGGTCGATAAACCCCCAGAAAGCAACGACAGCCGAGCGCCTAAGATGAGATCCTGGGATGTGTGGAGGTGGGGGTGGAGGGTCGGGCGATGGCGACAGAGGTGTTTTAGAATGGAGGAGTAATCTCCCCCCTCGCTGATGAATGCTTTTCTTCAGCCCGTACGTCTTCAGCGAACGACAACGCCGCTGGTCTGCGGTCGATATCAGGCCACAACAACCATGTGATCGCGCCAGCGCTCGACTACTTTCAGAATCCAATGTGAGTTTTGAAAAATATCCTGGTGTGGGAAATTAAAAGATGGATCATGGCATAGAGTAAAAACGAAAATAAGACCGGTGGCCCGGAGAGACCGGTAACACCTGTGAAGGCTTCACAAGGAAATCTCTTGTAAAAATGGGCCACGTTGCTGTGAAAAACTGCTCTGCTGACACACTTTTACTAGCACTCAACAAACACAAGACCTTGAGAAGTTGTTTCCAGGGCCTGACACCTGGGTCTCTGCACGCCGATAAGATTAGAGATGCAACAGGCCAGTAATCAGCTGGCAAATCAACAATCATCAATCACAAAGTCTTTGCAAATCAATTCTGAGTTCTATTTATCTTGGGTCGAGCTTTGGGAGTTTGAAAGTCCAGCTCAGGTGTGAGGATCATCCTCCACATTCCCATCAACTGTGTTTTTATGGTGTTTCACGTCAAGTGTTATCTACAGTTCACCCACAAGCCCTATTAAAATATGGTAAAGTTGAAAGATAAAGCTGCAGCTCGGTGGATGATATATGCTATTAGCACCGTCTTCTGCCTCCAGTAGAAACTGAATAATGAGATAACCTTCACGACCTTTTGCTTCAGCAGCAGTTGTACCAAACATGTTCTCAAATAACATTTCTCCCCTTTTTCTGGATTTCATATTCTCCTTTATGTTTTCTGGTGTGATCAGCTGCAACAGCAAAACAAACGGCTTGATAAGAGCCAGGAGACTCCAGCGTGCACCGTGCATTATTTAAGCACTATTTTCTGCAGCGAGTTTTGAGTGAGCGCACACTAATCCAAGGATTTTGGGTTTTAAAACCACATTTTTTATTGAAATGTCTAGAAAACAAGCGATTGTCGGTGCGGGCTTGGCGTGATCGGTGGTCTGTATTCTGCTCACGGCGGCTGCACAGGCCCCTCGCCTCCGCCGCGATGCTCTAACAAATCACCTCCGCTGCTTGTTCTTTGTCCTGGGAGAGAACAGCTACCTCCACGTAATATTCCACAATAGTTATTTGAGCGTAATCCCATTTCCACTGTGCAGCGTGTAAAGCTCTGGAGGCTCTGCATTTCCCACTGCATTTCAATGGGCTATTTTCTACCTTCCAATAGGATCGTTATCACCCATCTCCCAACACTGAGATATGGCTCAGGCTTTATTGCATTTCCATGGAGCTGAGTGTTTCTCGGCGTTATCTCGGGCAGCTTATGGTGATCTTTCATGAGGACTTACTCCACTCATCAATTCTGCCTGTCGCTCCACTGAACCTCACATATTTGATTGGTTGCTAGCTCAGGCTGCCTCATTGGAAGCGAGCTCCGATTGGCCCGGCTTGCTTCTTCATTACAGAAGACACGGACAGCACAGTGACCCTAAGAGTTTCCAGAGCATGTTGTGATAAATGAGCTTTTTTTCCCCCTGCATCTTCTCACCATCTATTCACAGTTTAAGAATATGAAGAGGCGCACGTGCCCCACCATCCCCCGCTGCGGTCGCCAACACACCAGATGAAGCTCAGCAGCAGCAGACCCAGATTGCAAATGAAGTTCACCTTCAGTTGGAAGTGTTACTGTAATCGAAATGAAATTATGCAAACAAGAAAACAGACTAATTTGCATTCAGAATAAAGCAGATTTGTCAATGTTTGGCAGCAGCTGCTCAGCTGACCCTGACAGAGAGTCAAACAGGCAGAAACTCAATGAGATCTGCATGAATCTGCATCCTGCATCTACTTGCAGTTAGAAGGGAAAGAATCTACCTGCCTGTTACGGCTAAGATTCCATTTCTGTTTCTGATGAAAAATAAATAATAGCCTTCAATCGAGGACTATGAAAAAAAGAAGGCAAAGAGATACAAAGTGCTTTTCAAATGACAAATATAGTATGCTTAAGTTATTACGATCTACTGATTTCTGCACTTGAAAGAATATAAAGTAATTTCACAAGATTTAACGAGGTAACTGTTTAGGAAAATACATGTTGAAAAATATTCTTGGCCTGGAGTCATTTTTGTCATATTTGCTGACATACACACTGATATCAATGCAGGCATAATACCACTTCAGCACTTCTCAGTTAACTTCTGCTTTTGCATATTTTCAATACCGACTTCAAAAAAGTGAGGACAATTTGATTTCTCACCATCATTGAAGTAAGCACACACACTCACACAGTTTAGTGTCATATGTTTGGCTCTGCTGCAGCTGCCCAACTTGACATTTTTAAAGTACACACACACACGCACACACACACACACACACACACACACACACACTATTATGTGTAAGAATGTACGTGCTATCTCCCACTTGGTATTACATGCCCCTGTGTGAAGCCCCTCTGCCACTGAATCACACACCATCATTCCGTTATCACCGCAGCTCCAGGAGGGTCTCCTCAGCTGAAACCCGCCTGACTTTCTCGCCATTTCAGCCAACTGGCACCACCGCCTGCACCTTTGCTGCAGCACCTCCTCCCCTCCATGCTTTGCTCCTGCCAGCTCCACAGTTCCCACAGGGAGGGCTGATGTAAGAATGTTAAGAACCACCTGCCAATAGCTCAAGCAGCTGGAAAAAGAAGCTCAATGGGTGAGAAAGCACTGGCAGGGAATTAACCCCATGAACCTGACAAGTTAAAGAGCAATAAACCCGCTGGAGATGGCAGAGGAATGGGCAGGGAGATGCAAATAAATACCCGCCTATTAGCACAATCTGGACAAGCAGCAACCCTGTAATCTCACCACCCAAACACTCCTATCGTCAGATTTTTGAATAATCCTCTTTCCTCCCGGTAACAGGGGCCAGACTGCCAACCTCCCAACTGCCAATAAATTAACACAATTCTACATGCTGTTATCATGTGGGATTAGCATGAATGTTGTTTGAGGAGGAGCTGCTATCGTGTTTGTCTCCGCCTGTCAAATGTAAGGCTGCTGCTGGCTGATCAACAGAGCAGCGACGCCTCACACAAAGATGTTAATGCACAGTGATTAAACTGTAGGTGGTATGATCGATATCTGACAATATCTCCTCCCAGTTCAAGACAAATAAAAGATTAAGCCGGCACTGCGGCAGCATCCTGGTAGAGAAATTACTCCACGGCAACGATTGATCGATCCATAGAAAATTAGCTGTCAACGAGCCACCCATTCTGATGACCATCTGATCTTTCAAGCTTGTTGGAAGTAAAAATGTCACATTTGCTTCTTAAATGCAAAAGATCTGCTGCTGTTTTTGTGTATTTTATGGACTTTGCAGGGCTGGTGGTCTTTAAACTCAAATCACCTTCAAAATGAAAGAGAAGCACATAATTCTACAACAATGGAGCTTTTAAAACCAGTCAAATATCTGCTTCTACAAAACTAGTACAAAAGTAAAACAGCCAACAAGTGGATCAACAGACAAGGAGACAGACAGGCAGGCAGGGAGTCTATCCCCCTTTCACTTCCTGGATAAATATTTGATCAGCGGAACTCTGATGTGTATTGATCGGAGCCTCTATCCGCTCTTTTATCGATTTTCCCTGACTGTGATCACCGTTAAATGAAGCATCGAACCTGCACAGAAGCTCCAGCATCCTCTGACTTTCAAGCAAGAATAAAAGGTTAAAGGTTTAAAGCATTTAGCGTCATTTAGGCCTTCTGTAATTAGATGAGGGTAAACGTGCTGATAGGAGATAAAGAAATGTTCCTTTGCATTTACACGGAGGGGTACACAAGTGGCCGCTCTCGGGTTTCAGTGCTTTCCCACTCGCAGGCTATTACAGCCTCCCTCAGAGTCCTGTTAACAGCCAAGATTACATTACTGAGATGTCCTTCAGTGCCACGCAGGCTGACCTCTGTTGTCGCACTCCAAACGCTTCCGCCTCTGAAAATGATTCCAACGCCCCCCACAACGCGCTGGTACGAGTGCACATGTGTCACGCGAGGCTCGTAATGGAAAAGAAGGAGTCTTGTTTGCTGTGAAGCGTGTCACCACAACACGGGAGGTGAAACACGTCGGTCTGACCCCGACATCAGTAGAAAATTTAACAGAGATGAAGAGAGCAGCTTCAGGTTTACTGGGGGGGGGGGGGGGGGGGGGGGGGGGGGGGGGGGGGTGCAGGCTCAGGATGGGGTGCTGATTCAGAATTTTTGCACCAGAATAACACAAAGTTTGCAGCAACATTGATAATCCTGCTAAAAAAAAAAAGGCTGTAAACTCCCTCGTCACAAATGATACTGATAAAACAAAGCTTTCTTTCTGAAGAAGAAACCTAACGTAATCTTCAAAGACAAGACAGACTCCATATATCTGCATTACATTTACATCCTCCCACACACTATCCTCCAGCCAATTACATAAAAGTCAAATGTACTTCCCAATTGTGACTAATAAACTCAGTAACTTTCATCAAATACGCATCAGTGGACGTTCTTTTAAACTTTCTAAAAGGGCACGTTAGTCATACAGAAGTTTAAAAAAAGGTATAGGAAAATGAAAATGCAGATTTAGGGACTCAACTCAAGTCCCTGAGGTGATCCTCTGTGGATGAGGTTTGAACAAGACTATGATCTTCTCACACCTCACTGATTCAAGCATCATATCTAATCAATCACAAGCATGAGGCTCCATGTATTTCATTAACTCGGATCAGCTGATTAAATTAACGTGCCAGATTTGAAAGACTGAGACGTTAAGAGTATTTGCAGGTTACAGAAACAATTTCATTTGAGGCCCACCCCGTGTATGAATCATTCAGTGGCAAAGGCGTGAAATTTGATTGGATCTGATTATAATGATTGGCTCTGACAGAGGATAATATGTCCAGATTAGGAAGGTAGAAAGGGAGATAATTGAATTCCCAGAATGCAGTCACCATCCGCTGTCCTTATAGAAAATGCTGCCTTCAAACGGCAGACGAGATTTACTCCCATCGGGCAAGATATGAAGCTCCAGGAAGACATCAATCATACTGAGGGACACAGCTGTGACGGCAGCAACATTCCTGCAAAATAGACGTTATTAGAACTTAGAAATCCATTGAGAAAATATTGAGAAATGACCTCTGTCACCAGGCAAGGCAAGATCAATGATAAATGACACATTTCTTCACATATGCTGCAACAAAGACATGATCAAAGTTCTGAAATTCTACCTCAGACGTCATTTCGAAAATAATAATTCTATGACAAAGTAATTCCTAAAAACTCTGATCGGTTACAGGGGCCTTTGATCTTCGCGTTCAGCCTTGATCTCCGCTCCAGGAGATGCCGATGAGCAGGTGCCGGTGATCAAGTGTCTGGTCAAGTTCTGGCTCCTTGATTCCAGGCAGGAGGCCTCACTCGGAGCCCCACAGCTGCACCACTTCTGGATCAATAACAGCAGAGAGCCTTATTGATTAGGTGTGTAAGTGATGCCAGACTGGGGGTTGCGTTGGAACAGGATGAATGGAGGTGACCTGGATTGAGGTAACAGGAAAACAGACATCGTGGTGACCTGAATGAGTGAGTGTGTGCCGCTACGTTTCCTCCATATTCCTCCACGCTCTGGTCTCTCGGGGGGGACGTGCGCGAAATGCGAGCACACAGATGTCGAACCGACCGACACAAGTCGAGACGTCGTCTGTCTCTGACCTTTGCGAAGGGCCTGACCTCAGGCAGCTGACAGACTACACTTTCATGCAATTTTTTTTAAGCTACACGGTGTCTGGAGAGTTGGTATTGATCGCAGCGTACATATGTTGACGTACAAATGAAGAGCTAAAGTGTTTCGGTCTGGAGTTGATCAATTGATGGATCACCCATTAATAGTCTCAGGCATTGTGTTACTAACTCTGCTTGTTCACGCTGTGTTTCACGTGAAGACCATCAAGACTCAGTAGGTTAAATATATATTTTGGAGCATCCTACAGTCTAAAATCATATGAATATTAATATAAAAATGTTCCTTCGGGTTTATTTGTACAAACAATGCAATAATCTCTTTGATTTCCTGGAGGGGCCGCAACACAACTGTTTGTCCTATTTTGTGATAAAGCTGGTGACTTACCCTTCAATCCAAAAGTACTGAAACTACAAACCATCGTATGTTATAAGATTTGGGGTTTGTTTGACACGTTCTCACCTTAATTTGGAGATAAAACCCATTGAAAATTCAAAACACTCCAACTTTAAGGGCTTTAATGATTCATGTCCAATATTAATATTTACAAGTAGGCTCCCCTCCTCTGAAACACAATCCCTGTGCTGTCTGTCACTCCAGCTGTCTTTTATTTACATTGATTATGTCTTGAACAGCTGTTGTAACACCGGCTCGGCGCTATCCTGGGATTTGAGGAGCTCTGTTCAGCAGAGCTCTGCGCTGCGGCACTGTCCTCCAAAATAATGCTGAGGCAGCAGCCCGATGCCAGCATGGGGTCCACGACGTGGCCTTCTGGGAGCAGAAAGTCTAGATCACGACTGTAGATCACATGTTTGTGCCCATACTCTCAGGCAGCGAACGTTTGCAACCATTAAGACAAACTGTGCAAATCATAATCTGCTTTTGCTATCGCTACTGCTGGTGAAAAACTTGATGAATGTTGAAAATGTTGAAAAGAAAAACAAATTAATTGGGACAAACAATGATAACATATCAATGTTGTGTAAGCTAATATTTTGTGCTGCCTCCAAGTGGCCAGCGTGACGTTACTGCAGGGGATTACACTGATTTACTGCACGGATGTATTCAGGAAATCGATCACGCATGTTCTAAGTAAGGAAATGCTGCAACGATAAGAAGCACAAATGGTTCCAATTAACACTGGTCCAACAGTTTAAACTGGGCTGCACAACGAATTCAAGTGTAACTTGCAGAGACAGCTGCGAGTACAAAGCCCTGTGGTCATTAAGAAGTACATCCCACCTCTGCAGGCTGGGGAAGTTATTCATCTTTAAGATTCTCAGCTCCACTGACCTGCTTGCAGCACAGACAGAACGAGCATTAAAATGCAGAGAAAACCAGCAGAGGTGTCTGAGAAGGTGGCGAGAGACCTGAGGGGGGGGAGTTACTGCAGACGGAAAGTCGTTGTTTGATTCATCATTGTTCTGTGGGTTATACGCTGGGAGGTACACCGGTGGAGAATCAGCCTGAATTTTACAGGATTCTTCATTATGAATGATCAAAACAAGAGGGGGAAGCATGAATTCCTCTGCAAACCTGAAAAAAGTAATGAAAGATTCACACCCCTATATTTTATGAAGAAACTCCAGCAAAAACAAATCCTTCAACCCTCCTCATCACAGAGAAAAACCTTGAAATATCAGGGCAAATAATGCTGACCTAACAACTATTGCAGTACCCATTATGCCATTCTGTCCTCAGGTCCTTTAATCTTACTGTTACACAAGTTTTGACATCATTACACATAAAAAGATAAGAGAATTATGGGTAATTACCTGCTGTTTTGGGAGGGTACTAAGACTTAATGGGAGTCTCTAATGACCAAGTCTAACCATTTATGCCTGCGCTAGAGTATACTGATTTTCACATGTCTCATGCATTTAAAGGAGTGAAACATCCTCTGAGGGAGCCGGTATAGAGGACCTTGCTTATGTTAATAACACAAGCAACAGAGAGGTGAAGTGATTTAGCAACATTTAAAGGATTATGCTGTTTACCAAGAGAGTTTTCTTCATAATACCACACAGCTGCAGCAACCTGGGCAACCTGCTTGAAAAGACCAACAGCAGAAAGTATATTTAAGGTTGACTGATAAGATGGTCGATTAACTTAAGCAGTGTAAGAATACAAGTAACCAATTTTAATGAATCATAATGCACGAACGTTGCGTGGCTGAGTGAGGCACGCATCCTTCCTTCTTCCCAGTTATTCCAGTCACATACAACCTTAGCCTGAAGCGATCCCATCTTGTCTTGCTCACACAGAATTTAGATTTTTCTTTTTCTTTTTTATGAGGCTGGAACAAAAAAAATGCAATAAAAAATTATAATTCAAGAAAATAACCTATGGAACAAGTGGTGAGGTAAGCACTCCACAGAAACCTTTAAACCTGCTCCAGTTTCAGAACTGGGGCTCCTTAAGTGTGTGGCTACAACAGCCACAGAGGAAATCCCATCGCCACAGGAACGAGATGAAACACCTGTTCACCAGCGAAGCAGATCCCCTGAACCAGATCCTGCCCGCTGACCCCTGGCCAGGGACTACACAGTGAGTGAGGACAGCCCGACCATCGCACACCCTGCTGGGTGTGTAACTGACACCATTCAACCAGCCGTACAGTCAGCAGTCGTCACACACGGCGACGCAACAGAACAGCCATCAAAATGTGCTGAATTGTGTTCAGACTCTGTGTTGGGTTTAAATCTCTCATGAAATGGAGCTTTTATATTCCAGCAATGTAGAAAATTAATGAAGGCTTGGGGGAAACTTGCCGGCGCTTTTAATAAAAAACATCTCCTCATGCATTTAAAATGAGGGGAGGATGTGCAGAGTTTGTACATACACTCGCACTTCAAGAGGCAGGTTCATTTGTAATTTCACATATTTATACGGGTGTCAGTATAAATGCTGTTTTACAAAAATCATTCTTTGGGAACCGAACACTGAAGGAAAAAGATTGGAGTCCCAGCCTCATCAACCATCACCATGGTGATGCGAGGCTGTGTGTGGAGTTGGTTTTGTTGGAGGTTCAGCTAGCCAATCCTGGTTCTCCATCTTCGAGGTTGAGGACATCCCACCAGCCTCTGCCACCTGTCCCTGACCCCCCCTCAGGGTCTGGGGAGAGGCTGAGGACCAGATGGCTCTTGAGGTCCAAGCAGCATCCTGAACGCAGCATCCTCCCCACCCCCAACCACACTGCTACATTCCTGGTCCTACCTCCACCCTCTGACCCCCTCCTCCCCTTCCCCGGTCTAAACCCCTGAGCCCCAGTGCTCGTCAGTGCTGCATGACTGGGCAAACACAGTCCTTCACCAAAACGCATCCCATGTCACTCCTCTGCCGCTGCCTTGGTTCGCAAGGAAACAGACATGACAATAGTGAGAGCTGGTCGCCATCACAACAAAGGAGCAGCTAGATGGTGGCGTAGAAGATCTCACATGACTTCTCATCCGTCATCCTGCGATCCAATCACGCTAGAATTACAGCTAAATGAGCAGCGTACGGCTAAAGGTGGTCACATGTTCAGTCAAGCCCTCAAAGACAAATGATCACCTCTCTGGGCAATCAGCAAAGAGAATAAATCTCCAGGTCCAACTAGGCGAGTGTTACGGTCACAAGGATCAGGTTTGTTGTTCAGTGAGGGGACGACCACAGCAACCTGGCCAATGTGTGACTGAATATCCCCTTTTTCTGTCCAATAACTTTTGAGGATTCCATACCATAAACCATAAATATATCACAAAACGCACGCCTGATCTAATTAGCTCAACTGTTTAAGTGAAACTGATAAACTGGTTTTGCATTGGCTCATACGACCTGAGGTTAAAATAAAGCCCAATAACACTATCTTAATACAGACTCACATCAGGCAGCACTTAAATCTCAGTAACTGATGTGTTTTCATCTTAACCGCAATCTAAAAAAAAATTGCTATTTCAAGAATATGGAGAAGTAGGAGGCAGTTAATGTGGTTAACCGTCGACACCTCCCAATAGAGTTATCACAGGCTCGTCCCACAGGGAGTGCAGATGTCTGCTATTGGTGGGATTACACCAACATGACATGTGACAGTTCCACCTCCATGCTTGGATGGACTGTCAGATCTTTTAATAAACATCTGACATAAAGGAGTGAGGCTACTGGACTGTTGGTGTGAGACAAGTAGCATCTACAAATTCTTTGTGCCACAGCTTTGCCAAAGATTAATTAATACCCCTAATTTTGGGCGGGATTGAAGGATGTCTGGTACAAGACATTCATGGGAAGAAACCCTTGTGCTCTCCCAGCAGGTTTCCCCTGAAACATGTCCTGGGGGTTCAGGATTAACTCCATCGAGTGAGGAAAGAGAGAGCTTTTCCCACTCATTTGTTTCTGTGAGCTAATTATGAGGCTTTTGGGGTCTGCAGAGGAGCCGTCAGCACATGAGTAAACACCTCCTTATCCTACAGAACCCCACCCAACCGTATCCAACGCCTCTTAATGAGCAGTTAGATATGAATAATGAAAATAAATACAGATATTTGAATGGTTTTGATTAAGCAATTAGTGTCACATTTCCTTTCATCCCCAATGAGCTGAATCAATAATGAATTCCATTACAGAATTCTGTCTTTCACCTTTTCAGATGCCCTTCATCATACCAGTCAGACAACAGAGGGAAGGGGGGGTCGTCATTGGCTGTCAGATCCCCATGAAAAGGTCTGGGATTTCCAACATAATGACAATCTGGAGCCCTTAATATCTGCTAGCTTCTTTGCATGCAAATGCATTAGTTGATGTAGTTCATGCTACAACTATTTGTATCTAAAATCATTTTACATGCGACAATTTCAAATGAGGAAATGAGCACAAGACCTCCCAACGTTCAGCACCGGCACAGTAAATCTGTGCAACAATCAGAACATAAATCCAAAAGCGCTTCAATGACAGAACTCGGTCTCGAGGAGAGACGGCGGCTGTAAATACGGCGGACAGGCACTGTAAATCAAAGATCAGCTGACAACTCCTGCTCCTTTACTGGACACTGATAAATTATGCATCCCTGGCTCAACCCTTCTGAATGGGATTTGGCACAGACCTGTAATAGTGAATCAAAAATGACAGCCGTGACATCAAAACAGGTTGTCTTTTGTGAGAGCGCCAGATTACTTGGTGTAATGTTGGGATTAAGTAGCTTATCTTTGCGAGGGGACATTGCCAAAAGTGTGGGATGAGACCGAGGGATCTGCGGCTGATAACTTGTGATTAATTTCATATCATCCGGTCACACAAGAATGAGTAAAAACCCCAAACGGCTGCTGAGGCTGCAAAGGTTACATACATCCTGTCTGATTGCCATCTAAACATGCTGCATAATTCACAAACCAAAGATCCAATCTCATGGAATCCCCGGTCAATGAATACCAATTGACTACAAATGCACTTCTGCCCCATCAAGCCCTCCATTCACTGCAGGATAACACCTCCCTGATTCTCCTGTCCTGCTTCCACGTGCAGCTTCGTGATTGCTCAATGAACATTTATATATAGCAGAGAAGAGTGAGGGCAAATCTACAAAGGGACAAAATCCAATTACCTCCTGCTGGGGCGGGCATCAGATGGAGCATTTCGAACTCACACAAACGAGGTAATTGACAGGGGATGTTGAACCTCACTGAAGCTTTACGTTATACTACAACAATAGCAGCCCCCATGTCCGGTGCTTTCAATTTATTTAAGTCGGCTGATGTCCATGAAGTGGGAGGGTCAGTATCAGCTCAGTCTGAATCAGCCCTCCTTCCCTGGAGAGCCTGGAGCTTCTGCCCTCGCCTGGTTACCGACTGATGACGGCTGCTCGTGAAAAGCAGACATGTTGCTGCTGAGGACTACGTATCAACTACAGTTAGATCATCTAACATCAAGATTTCTGGAGTATCAAGCTCTATCGCTGGCAATGGAATTGTGATCTGATGCAGCTGGGAGTGCGTGGAGCGGGGGTTAACTCAAGAATGGTGTGGAGGTTGGTTTCCACAGCAACAGAAACAAAACAATCAGCAGAGCTTTCACTAAGGGTTCATGGTGTGAGAAGAATTATTGTTGTTTTTACTATTATCGTTTAAATGCTTGAATGAGTAGATTTAGAGTGTTTAAGGAAGTTTAAGAAAATGAATGTATGAGTGTTTGAATCAAGTATTGGAGCTGTTGTGTAACCAGCACTGAGAGATACCATGTTCAAGGACACGAGGAAGTCGTGAAGATAGGAAGAGAAGGAATTGTGAGGTCAGGTTGACATGAATCTTGTGTGCACCAAATAAAAGAGGTGAGTGAGCAGCAGATGAACGGAGTTGACAGAGGAAGCTTGAACTGCTGCTCGACTCTCCCTTGCAAGGAACTCCTGTTGTTTGCGTGGTTGATCTGAGTCTGGTGAACGAACAGCGCGGGTGATCAAAACTTCACCCTCACAATGGTTAAACCATCATGTGGTCAGAAATGAGCTTGTCTCTCTTTTTTGCAGCTTAGTGTGTCAATTAGTATCCAGATAGCAGCTCTGCCATGTGGAAAATTGGAAAACAGCAGCTGGGATTTGGCATGCAGCGATTAATATTCATGTTCTACATAATCCCAAGTGATTAATTTACCACACCTGACCAAATCAATAATTCACGGGAGAGAGGGCCATAAAAAGAAGGAAATGAGGCTGATCCAGGAAAGGAGCGTGGGAGTCATCTTCCAGCATCCGTCTCTAGGCCACTGTTCCACCAAACATTTGGAACAGAACAAAACTCAGAAGGTTACCAGACAACCTCCCAAGCTAAGGCGAAAGTAAGAGGCAACGCTAATCCATCAGCCAAACTCACAATGTGGCAGCAACCTCTACATTGTGACTGATATAATCAGATTCAATTAATGCTCCCTGCTGTGACTCTACAGCAACAGGTGACGAATTAAAAACACCTCTCTCACAGCACAACCTCCACATCATTTGGAACCCATCAAGACTTGAGGCAGTGACTCAACATCCGGGACGCATTAACCGCTCAGCCGTCCTGAGCAGCGGACAGAGGAGACTCAGCTGTGATCTCCCCTGCTGAGGATTTGGAAATCCTCAATGCCTTATTACAACATTGTTAATCACATGGATGGGGATGAAGGATGCAGCAGTAAAATCAACAGCATCTGAGTTGACTGCACACCCGTGGAAGAGGTTCAGCCCTCCCTGCACATTAAAATAACGACTAATGTGGCATGACATCTGTTTAGCTTTTACAAGGCTGTCCCTGGTGCTTCCGTGCGGATCTGTCACAAATCCACATCACCAAGAGTCGAGTGAAAACAGCTGATTTTCAACACTGAAAGCTTTTAACACCCCGAAAAATTGGCTCTAATTCGCTCTGGCTCTCACATCCAGTCCAACTCAAGCTGTGAGGTTTGCCTGCATGCAGAGGGAGAAGCAGAGCGGAGCAGAAGTTGGTTTCCAAGATGAAGGTCAGGCAAAGGAAAAGTGCCGCAGATGCGATTTCCTGCCTGCTTTTAAATACAGTAAAAGCAGTTCTTGTCGAGGTTTGCTAATTAAGCAGCAACAGTTTAGTTTAACCAGATTTCCCATAAATACAGTATCCAAAGGGCGGGAAGGCTGATCCCTCCCAAGGAGAATTAGTTAATAACTCACCCTTTTCTGGTCCTCTAAGGAGTGCAGCACAGCTTTCCTCCTGGAAAGATGTTGTGGACTAGCCTCTGCTCCAGACTCCATCTTCCCATAAGTGAGCGGGCACTTCAGTTGTCTTACGCGCTGGTATCCAGGCACGACCACAGGGCGACACCTGCTCAAAGTATTTACACCCCCTTCCCGCTCGGTTCCCAGTCGTGGTGCATGAATGTATGTAATAATTTCTCAAAGTCGTCTGTCTATCAACTCTGCTCCATGATGCCAGATCCATGCGAGGATGCCACCCCAGCTGCTCGCCTGGTCTCAGTCATTTCTCTTCTCTTGCTCCCAACCGGAGTGACTGTCAAGAACATCGGGGCAGACGACACAATCCCGGGCCATCCAGTCAGCTTCTCAAAAGCATGACTGCTGACATGGAGGCATCGCACCGTGCACTCCCTCTTTGTTGCATCCAGCAAGAAGAAAATGTCCAGTGGGTGTGGGATGAGAGGTCAGTTACAGCTCAGAGGTCAGCTGTCAGGTCCAGAAAGGGAACAGCAGCTTCTTCTAAAGGAAAGCATTAGACTGGGGTCAGAAACTGTTTAAAACAACGCATTGGTATGAACGCGCTCTAAAACAACAAATTGTTTGCAGTTGTTGTTTTCTGCATCTATCAAGTAGCAAATTCGCGGACAGCAAACGCCAACCAGCACTTTGCGTCTTAACGGGCTGCCGGCTGATGGCTGCAGGTGTGCGCGTCACCATTCAAACCACGAACAAACACTAAACACAACTTTTTAATACTCACAAAATCGCTGCCGTCCGCTCCAGCAAAATATAACAAACGCAACACTTAACACATCTTCAGTCAAATGTTGGAGCTGATATGAAAATTCCTTGCCGGCGTTTAAAGCCACTGCAGCATCCCTGCAGGACATAGTCAGATATATCTCCCTTCAGCGGCTCCAGGCTTTGCATTAACTGTATTGCATTAACTTAATAAAGATACATTAACGCCGGAGCAGTTGTTGTGTGTGATAAGAAACGAAGCTCACCTTATCACTTGTGCGTTTGTTTTCTTCCCGCCGGAGATGGTCTTGCCTCGTGTGTGTCCGTTCTGCGGGCAGCGAGCGGAGCAGCCAAATGCTGCGTTCATGACCGTAGGAAACGTTGCAATGAAGGGTTCCTCTCCGCATGTGAAGTTTTGCATCTCTCATCACACAGAGAAAACAGCTTTATCGTCAAATAGATACAGTTCGAAGCACTGTAATTTACTAAAGCGCTAGGATATTGTAAACGTATCATTCAAAAATCAAAACTCTACGTGAATAGAACAACCCCATGTAGATAAAACAGAATAAACCCATATTCAGGAAACGCAGCCAAGATGAGTTCCAAACATTATTTGTTTTCCGAGAGTGACTTAATAATTTTCAGCTTTTGTTCCATTACAGTTCTCAGTGAAGAACAATCTGGGCTACTATAATATCCCCGTCATAGTGAATCGTTTTAATTTACGGTAGCACGTGAATGCAGCGTCGGTATCCAAAACGCTCTCTCTCACACGCGCATCCTTTAACATTACGTCACTCGGTACTTGCACTCTTTACATCCTTAAGGCACCCATCGGTTTCCACGGAGACTCCCGATGACGTGGCTACAGAGCCACCTAGTGAAAAGAAGAAGACGCTGCATGTAAAACTACGTAGAAATGCAAAACTTTTATTGTAGTGCATCATTGAAAGTAATAACTACAATTATCAGAAAACCTTATTAACTTATTTACATTCACCTTTATGCAGCCACCACATATTATAACAGGGTATCGACACAAATTGTTTTTAAAAACACTTTCAGAAGATATATATATATAATTTTTTAAGTATAGGGTTCGTTTTTCCAATTACATAAACATGGTGACTTTGAACGCGCGCGTGTATGTGTGTGTGTGGGGGGGGGGGGGGGGGGGAACCCGTAGTTGAGCAGCATGTACAGTAGCCAATCAGCGGAGGGCCCGCCTAGGAAGTGGGGGTGGTGTTCTGTGACGTATGTCGCATGCGCACACCGGACTGGGCGATATCACTGGTCATCGGTTTCTCAAACTTTTTCCCAGCATTAGTAAAGTTGACCAACAAGGTATCACTCATTATTTGCTGGTCAGCGTAAATTGTGTATGATCGCAGTCTACTGTTCCTTTTTGTGGCATTTCTTATATTTAATTCGCATCAAAACCCTCTGTTTTTGGACGTACTATCTGTTTTACAGTGAAGATGGGACATTACTAGAGCGAGGCTTCCTTATTGGATTGGGGTGAGTCTATAAACACTTACAGTCTTTATTTTCATTTTAAAAGATTCGTTTCACCTAAAGTTGTTTTGGTGTCGCCTGGTTACCGCCTCTATGTTCATAAAATGTATTGATGTACGTTTTAAAGCGTCACTCGTGTCTTTATAGAAAGCTGTTGTTGAATAGATTTCAGATTATCTGGTTTAGTGGTTTTGTTATGCAGGTTAACCTCGGCGGTCGTTTGCAAGTTACTACGTAAAATCACAACATTTTAAGGAATCAAACATGTTCTTTTTAACTTATAGATGTTCGGTGTGTATACCCTTTTGATTTTTTTTCTTTTTTTAAATAAATGTGGAGGTTTATAGTGAGACGCCGCTATTGCGACATTCCGCGCCAAGGATTTCAAAAACATTTTACCTGCGCGGGACACTATTTCCACTTCCGCTTCCCTGCGTCGAACGGCGCTCCTATTGGCTGTTGGAAGGCAAAAGGGGCGGGAGCTTTGCGTCCGTTGAACGCGGCGATTCGATGGAATGCACGTCGATTACCGCCAATATAAATCCGGTATTTTTGAGAAATAACTGCGATTTATTTTTGACCAAACAAAATCTTAAGAGTCATTTTAATTCGAAGACTGCTAGAAAAAATAAACTAAATGAAATGTTTACAAGCGATGAAGCTTAACTATTATACATTTTAAGACTGGAAAGATTTTCTATTTTGTTTTACTAAATTGTACAGCTCTTATAGTTTATAAGATTTGGAGGATTTTTTTGCCTTGTCCCTGAGATTAATTATTTGGAGAATAAATGCAAGATCATTGCAATAAAAGTCCCATTTTGTTGTCGGAAATATCAAGATTTGAATGTTTAAAAAATGATCTAGAGATCCCTTTCAGGGTCCGGTTGTAATAAATGTGCCAAAGAGGAATTACATGTCAGATTAACCATTCTGTTTTTGTCTTTTTTTAACCTGTTTAGGGTGATGACCTTTGAGTAAGCAAGGTTCCTACAAATACACCAAAGAAATCATCAAGTCAATTTTTTGTGGATATTTTGTCATGGGTCCCCTCACAACACCTAAAAAAGGAAGAGAAGTCGGTTCTGTGGATCCCTGGACACCAACATCCAATCTGAAAATGCTTATCAATGCTGCTATTCCAGACATCAGGAACAGAGAGAAAGGGCTGGAAATGGACGCTGACGGGCGAGAATGTATGGACTCTGCACAGGTAGAGAAGCAAACACAAAAGGATGACCTTCACATCACTGTGTGCGGAAAGAAGCATTCCTTACTGTGTCCTATTTTCTGGCAGGACACTGAAAATGGAGAAGAGTCTGAAAGATGGATCAGTAGGAAAGAAAAGAGCCTGGGTCTGCTCTGTCGTAAATTTCTCGCTCGCTACCCAGATCATCCAAATCCTGCAACGAACAACGACATCTGTTTGGACGACGTTGCCACCGAGCTGAGTATGTCATCGATGCAAACCCGTGGTTATCAAACGTGTTTCTCTTTACTTTGCAGATTAATGGGTGATTGCAGAACCCCCCACATATATTGTGTTGTAATAATAGTTTGTGTATTTGCTGTTACAGGTGTAGAACGCAGACGCATCTACGACATAATGAATGTGCTGGAGAGCCTCCACATGGTGAGCCGCTCTGCCAAGAACCGCTACGCGTGGCACGGCCGGACCAAGCTGAGTCAGACTCTGGACATCCTGAAAAAGGTGGGCGAAGATCACAAGTACAGCCAGCAGATGCAGCAGATCCGGCAGGGCCTCCTGGAGAAAGAGGAATTTGATGAAGAGGAGAAGGAGAACGTGGAACTGGAGGTGGAGGTGGAGGACAGGGAGCAGGGACAGAAGGAGCTTTTCTTTGTGGAGCTTCCAGGGGTGGAGTTTAAAGCTGGTGAGAAATGTTCTGTCAACATAGTTCACTTTTATTCCATGTTAATGGGAGCAAAAAAACTCATTTATTGTTACATCAGCTTCTGTTAACAGTCGGAAGGATAAATCACTGAGGGTCATGAGTCAGAAGTTTGTCATGCTCTTCCTGGTGTCGAATCCTCGTGTGGTCAGTCTGGACGTGGCTGCTAAGATTCTGATTGGCGAGGACCACGGTGCTGAGCAGGACAAGAACAAGTTCAAGAGTGAGTCGAGAATCGCTACGAGCAGCCTGTTTCTCAAACATGCAGAGTGTTTCACACCATTCCAGCGGAGAGATCAATGTTTCCAACCACTTCTTTGCGTGATTATTTTCTTGTGCAGCCAAAGTGCGGCGGCTGTACGATATAGCTAATGTGCTACGAAGCCTCAAGCTTATCGAGAAAGTCCACGTCACCGAAGAAAGGGGGAGGAAGCCAGCGTTTGAGTGGGTCGGGCCGGAGTTGCCACACGTCAAGGGGATCGGTTCCTCTGGTATTTGCACATTTTAGCTTGCAGTTTCATTTGCATATTTGTTTAAGTTTTTCCCTTCACGCCGCTTTATTTTAGTTTCAGAGCTTCAACGCTCCTCGTCTCAATGCCCACCCAAGAGTAAAGTTATACTGGAGCCGCGCGCTAATGTAGAAAACTGTGCCAAAAAGCTGTTTTCATCCCCCGGGGCCAAACGCAGCTTCACTCGACACCCCTCGCTCATAAAAATGGCCAAAAGCATTCAGGACGACCGGCGGAAGATCAACTCGGCCCCCAGCAGTCCTGTCAAGAGTTCAGCCCGTGAGTTCCCCACCGGCATTCCTTCAAAATAAGGATGTTGAGTTGGTGTCCCTGAATCCTGGTGACTTAATGTCTGATTTCAGGTGATGCCTCAAATCCTGACTTTCCAAACAAAATGGCCCAACTTGCTGCTATCTGTAAAATTGAACTCGACCAGGAAGAAGCGTAAGTGTTTATAGATGGGTGACGGCATTTGTTCTAGACCTCTGTGGATAAAACAATGCGATTAAAAGTTCCGTTTCTGTTGCAGAACCGGTCAGGGCCGTAAGAAGCCTGCTGCTGTGAATACGGGAAAGACCTGTGGTTCTCAAACAACGCTGCTCTCCACTCCAAATACCGACCCCAGCGTCAGCGCTGCTGCTCAGCGCGCCCCCCGCACCCCCCTGGCAGTCCTGCCTGCAGGTTCTGTGGCATACATCTCAGCACACTGCCCGTCTCTGATTCCAGTGTTGTTACCTCAGCACCAAGGTGGCGCTCCATACGCCATCTATTTGCAGTCACCTTCCCCCAGACCCAACCCTCTGGCTCGGCCACAGCCCACCAGCTACGCAGTGCGCTCTATGACATTCGAGGATAAGACGGGTCAGAGCCCAACCGGTCAGTGTGCGGTTCAGGCTCAGTCGGCGTGCAGGGGGGCAGACATCAGCCCTCTGGCGCAGAAGCGGATGGGTTCAGTTTCAGCCTGCGAAAGCAGCCCCCCAAAAGCCAAGAGGCCGGACAATATCTCCAAGGTAAAACGTTGAAATCTCTCAAAAACACTTCGATGCGTTTTGATGTTTTCCGTTCCTGAAAGAGATTCTTCTTCCAGGACACTTCTCCAAAGCTGGGGGGGAGCCTGCAGGCTCGCCTGAAGTCTTGTCGTGGCGCTCAGCTGTCCAGCCGACCCTCGTCCCGTGCCCTCCACCTGGATCCAGAGTTCATCAACACCCCTGGTGGAGCTGGAGCCAGTCCGATGCTGGAGCAGAGCTTGGAGAACATCCTGGGACGAGAGGACAAGGCTGCCAATGACAGCGAGTTGGTGTCAACGCCAGTCAGAGTCGTACCCCTGACACCGGGGCGGATCCATCCTGAGGTGAATGCTCCAACACGCCTCCAATGCAGGTTTTGTCTGACATCACGAACGCTGCAGGGCTGTGAGTGTGTGTATTCTTTTGCTTTCAGACTTTAGTCCCAGCCGGGTATTACATCCCGATCTCCCAACCAGGTGTCAGAGACAAAGAAATTCAGGATCTAGCAAAAGAAAACAAGGCTTCAACCACGACGTACAACATCTACCAAACACCAACCGCAGGTAAAGATGAAGTAGCGCGTTGGTGTTCATTTGGAAATAAGTGTATCAGCCGAAGGAAGGACAGAGTTTGAACTGCTGTTGTCACCAACAGGATCCAGACCTTCCCCCGCCCGGGAGATTACACCCACCAGCATTCGCCTCCTCAAACCTACCTCTGCTGCTGCCTCCCCTTACAATGCACAGAAGGCCCAGCGCCCCAGTCCTGCTATCCTCAACTTCACCCTGCAGAACCTTGGTTTGATCTCAGGGTCCAGTCCAGGAAACGGTTATGCTGCTTCTCAGACTCCCGAGCACCTCAACACTCTGGCCAGCCCCGTGTCTCTGCAGCAGAGAGGCATGGTTTTCATCAAACCCGTGTCTCCTTTGCCTCTGCAGCCATCTGTGCCCGGACAAGTGGCCCTGATCAGCATTCAGCAGGTAAAAACGGGAAACGGAACAGTCACGTTTTCTGATGGTTGTGTATTCACTTTGAACTGTGTCTCGTTAGAGTTGTTGTGGCCAGTAGAGAAGACATTTCTGCACAGTTAGCTGTGCAGTACAGTGTGTGTAGCATTGATGTTTTATTTGGATGACCTAACAACCAGGTGAGTGTGGGTACCTTCATAAAATAACAAGCAGCACTGGTCAACCGGTACACTTTACCGTGCTTGTTTAACCACCAACACCACTATTTCCAGTCCAAGAACACGGTAAACATCATTAGTAGAGAACACCTGGATCACAAAGGCTACCAAGTGCAAGTGGATTTGGCAACATCTGATTTTGAAGAGGAGAATTCCACTCCAATACAGAACAATATGCTAAAATACACTATATTTTAAATTCTTAAGTACGAAAACATGACAAAAATTGTACCTCCTGTTTAAGGTATAACTATGAACAACTGAGTGCTATTGACTCCAAAAGGAAAGAGCATCAAGTAATCCCCCAACACTCACCTCAACACCATGAGAGGGCCCCTTAAACTAATTTCTCTTTTAACACAAAACAAGCACCCGAAACCACGACTGCAAGAGGTGGTGTATTTTATACTAAGGAATAATTTTAATCGATATTGATTGTAACACCGTGACTCCAATAAACTCAAAATAGAAATATAGAATTTGGGGATAGGCTTCAGCATCTTCCCAAGACCCCAAAACTGGACAAAGCAGTCAAGAAAAGAAAAATAATTACAGAACTTACCCACTAGTGTGCGGTGGACTTGTCTGCTTTTCAAAATAAAAGTTTTATATGCACACTTTAGTGGCTTTCAACAGTTTACGGTCTAGTGTTACAGTCTACCACTGCTACACACACTTGTCTCAAACCATGTGGACCATTCAGTTGTGTAGCTGCAGCACTTTTATGAACATGTGGAATAAGTGTCGCTCTTCTTTTCTCCAGCCTCTGATGGCCACCCCTAAAGGGGCAGGGCCCCCCCAGGCCAGCTTCTTCCACACACCCGTGCCCCTCTCTCCTCTGGCTGCTGTGGTGCCCGCCAGCGCACACATGACAACCAAAACTGTTTACATCCCCCAGAGAAAGCTGGATGTGTCCATGGAAGACCCCTGAGAAGAACTTGTGGGGGGGGGGGGGGGTTTCCTGTCTGTTTACAGTATTCCTGATCTCTGAGCATTTGCTGCTCTAACATCTGTGTATCTGATCGAATCAGATAATCACTGTTGTCATGTTCAATGAGGTGCTGGAAGAGTCTGATTTGGGATTAAAATAGTGAATTTAATGGCAGGAAAGTTATTTTCTAACAGTCTCTGTTATTCTTGTGAAAATTACATCAATAAATGACCAGTAAAGTAGGTAAATTTCCTCCCGGTATTTAAGAGAAAACAAGTTGGATGGAGATGGTTGACTGTGATAAAAATTAATAAACTGATGGTTCTCTTTGAAAATGATGTTAAGAATTTGTGAATACTTGACTGATCAAATGTTTAGAGTTTAATTTATAAAGGAAATTATTTTTATTTTCCTCATAAATGTATAACGCTAATTAAATTTTTAGTAATTTTTTTATGAACTTGGTCTTCTTTTGGGCTGATAAAGATACCTCTGTGTGTGTGTGTGTGTGTGTGTGTGTGTGTGAATTAACTGGATGAGAGGGGAGAAATGGACTGGTTTTAGCTGGAAAGGTCATATCACACATTCTCTGACGAGCAGAGACCAAAAAAATAAACTATAATACAAACGTTTTTGACATTATTTCACCTGAATTTTCAAATCGCTTACTTTTCTGGAACTTAAAGGACTTATTCTAGCTTTTATTGGCTAAAACCCACCTTCTGGTTTGTCTCTGTCCACTCCTGTGTGGAACCACGTGAGCGGCTGCAGCTGTCATTGTTAGAGGGCTGATGTTCAGACCCCCCCTGAGCCTGTGCTGACGGGCCGGAGGGCTTCTCTTTGTCACGGGTTATTTTAGGAGCATCGTTTCATCAAAGCGTCACCGTTGGGCCGGGGCTGATGCCGATGTTGGGGGGTATTTAAGCCCGGTGCCAGAGTTCATCACTGCTTGGGGAGAGAAGAACACCAGCTTAGGTTCAAGGTAGGAGTTTCAGTTATTTCCATTGTCCAGTTCATTCAATTTTTATCTCTTTTTTTTTAGCACTAGAATAAATAAAAGGTGCTTTCGTGTGTTTTTGAGGACGGTTACAAAAGCTTCCAGCAACCTTTGATGGAGCAGGACTCAGTTTGGGGGGTAGAGTCAAGCAAGTTCCTAACAAACATGAATATTTGGTTGATCGGAGACTAAATTCTTCGCTCTGTGTGTGTGTGTGTGTGTGTGTGTGTGTGTCCGGGGGACCTCCAGGGTGTAGCCCAGTGACTGCTGGGATGCCAGGCAGGGACCAGAGATGAAGGATGAATGCCAGGCTGGGTTTTTGTCTGTCTGTCTGTTTAAGTGAAACATCTATTCCTGGAACCTCACATACCAGCGCTGTGAGAGTGGTGGGCTGCCTCTGATACTGGCAGAGGCAGGAATGTGGCTGCTGGAGGGCTAAAACCACCAGAACTGACTGGTGGTTCAGTACGATTCAGCTGAAAAGACTCACGGCCACTAAATAGACATATCAAAGAGGGGGGAAAGTGCTGAATAAGCAAGTTTGTGTGGTTTTTTACAGAAGGTATGAATGAGTTATGAGTTACACTCATAAATAGTGTGTGTTGATCAGCATTTTAAGTCTGAGATGATTTTGTTCTTTGATCAGCAACTTGCTTTTTTTCCCTAAAAAGATGCCGAACTGGGGGGGAGGAGCCAAATGTGCGGCCTGTGAGAAGACGGTGTACCACGCCGAGGAGATCCAGTGCAACAGCAGGAGCTTCCATAAGACCTGCTTCATCTGCAGTGAGCAGCTTTTACCATCACTTCCTTTTTCGGTGATATCTGGTCCTTTTACGGAGAATGGACTGATCTTAGAACCCGAGTCTTTGGACGAAATTCACAACCCTCTGGTTGGTTCCGTCATCCCTGCTCTCGTCTCATTACCAATCTGATCGTCCTCCTGCAGGACTCTAATTCTGTAACCAATATACAGGCCCTTAATGTGTGTTGTCTGTTGTTGATGTTTGGATGTGAGGGTCGGTGATGGTTTAATTGGTCCAGTGGGAGGTGTGTGAGGCCTTGGTGATAACCTCATCCATCTACAAGTGTTCATCTTCACTCCAACAGTCATCGCACACTCTTAAAAATAGAAACAGAAGACATCTGACCATGTGTAATGCTACTGATGACTGATAGAACCAGATAGGTGTGACCTTTCTTTACTCAACCGTTACTCCACCATGGCATTCCCAGTCTGGACCGACTGAAACCATTAATTCCAGTGAAGAACAGCTGCTTCAAATGGGTGAAATGTGTCTTTCGCTCAGTGAGCTGCAGGAAAGGGCTGGACAGCACCACAGTGGCAGCGCACGAGTCGGAGATTTACTGCAAGTCCTGCTACGGCAAGAAATATGGGCCAAAAGGTTACGGGTACGGGCAGGGAGCTGGAGCTCTAAGTTCTGATCCTCCGGGACACAACGCAGAACTGCGGCCTCATGAGTATGTGTTCACGCCACAGAGGAAAATGGCATAGTTCAGGGTTTGGGATTTGAACTAAATCTGACAGACCGGCACCATGTGATTGTTTTCTAGCTCTAAACAACATCCAGCTCCTTCAAACTCCTCTGCTGCTGGGAAGTTTTCCAAGTTTGGAGGTTCAGACCACTGCCCTCGCTGCTCCAAAGCTGTCTATGCTGCCGAGAAGGTGATGGGAGCAGGGAAGGTACGAACCATCACTCCTCAAACATCAAATATTATTTTGTCAGGTGGATTTCTTATTTCCAGACATATAACGTTCTCTCCCTTTCTGCTACTGCAGCCCTGGCATAAAACCTGTTTCCGTTGCGCCATCTGTGGGAAAAGCTTGGAGTCGACCACAGTGACGGACAAAGATGGAGAGCTGTACTGTAAAGGTAGAAACACGCACATACCTTATAAGTGAGATCCTTGAAGCCCGGGAAACGCGTGTAGTACCTCTCCTCGCCAGCAGGGGTCCCTGTTTTAAAATAAAAGCTCATATTAGCGCAACAAAGTAACATTAATTAATATTTTCCTCTGTGAGGCACATAAAACAAAAACCCTTTTTTACCGTTTCTCTCTTCAGTTTGCTATGCCAAAAACTTCGGCCCAAAGGGATTTGGACTGGGGAATGCTGCCATGTTGGAGGAGCGAGAGTGAAGATTGTCGCAGCTTCCAGTGGTTTGAAGTTCTTAAAGATGTTTTTGATAAACGACAGATGTCTAATTCGGCATCAGTGTCCAGAATAATGTCGGAACTGAGTGACTGGTGGTATCATCGAGCTTAATTTGAGATATAAAATAGTTTTGGCAGAATACAAAGTATGTTTTCTTCCTTGTATGCATTGAGTCCATTAACAGTCCCGTCTTTTAGAAATAAAAGCATGGAAAAAAGCACTTAAATGTGTCCTGAAGCTCAACGTCTCATTTGGCTCATTGCCTTATCAGTTTTATATTTATTTTTTTTATTATTCCTGCTAACATCTTAAGTTTAGCAATTTCTTGGAAAACAAAATGACCAAAAAAGCCCAACGAGATAATCAGACGGGTGAACCTCAGTTCACAGACATGTCACATCCTGCTCATGTCACTGATGAGAAGGCAGCTGTGGTCACAGAGGGCTGACATTCGCCATCATTTCAACATTTAATCTGCCATGTTTTCACTTCATTGGCACTTTTAGACCACATCCCATCATCTGTGCATCCTCCGATTGCAGGTAAAGAAGAGGTGAAATCTGGAGGAAATGAGTGTTCACGCTCCAGCTATAAAAGACAGGCACAACGTTGCTTTATTGAAGCACAAAAGTGTTTGTTCATTATTAAACACAAGCAATTTTTACAAAAGCTCATAAAACCAAATGTACATGTACAAACATCTTAATTCCCAGGACAGACTGTAAAAATAGGCTTCCTGTGTGATAGAAAAACATCTCCAAGTTGCCTGCGGTGATTTCGGCATCTTCTTTAATGGAGCTTTGTTAAATTTGAGTTTCTTTTTTGCCGAAAAGGATCAAATTTAAGGCGGCAGCTTTCTGTACAAAGAGCAACGGAGTCAAACCTAATTTCTTTTCTTTCTGCTGTTTCGGTTTAGCTTCAGAAGGAACCAAACGTGACAGAAAACATAAATAAATACACTCTGGGTTTTTGGTCCAAGATCATTTTAGAGTTTGACCCTTGACCCCGAGTGGTCAGACCATGTCGGCGTGACCGAACATCGGATGTTCGGGGCCGGGCGGGAACTGCTGCGTCCAGTCGATGATGGCCGGTTTGAAGAGGCCACAACAACGCAGCTGGAAGAAGGAAACCAGATTCCGGACCACACCCAGACTGTGGACACGAAGAAACGGGTCAGAATCCGGCACTAAAACTGCTGAATAAAGTCCAACGAGAACTCACTTGTACGGATTCTGTCTGAGGGAGACGGACTGGTTGAGTTTCCTCTGCTGGAACGTCAGGGTGGTCCGCTCGGCTGAGGTCAGGCCCAGGAAGGCGATCTGCTCCAGCAGAGAGCAGCCGCGGCCGTCAGGGGAACCGCGGAGGGCGACGATACACAAATAAATATGAGGTTTTGCCAACTTTTCTGTTACACTTCAGTTGGGACAGAAACAACCGGAAACCAAAGCAGCTGCTGCATCATATCAGCCTTAAATGTCACCTGGTACAGCTGCACCAGCAGGATGGAGGCAGACCAGCAGGTGTGATAGAAGGCCAGAAAGAAGATGCAGAGCAGCCACGGCGAGCAGTCCACCAGGGCGGAGACGGCGGCCCACAGGCCCTGGTCGGCGTAATGCAGCACGCAGTGTTTGGCCCAGTCTGAAATAACAAGCAGACGCCTGAAGCTCCTCACTTAAAACCGGTTTCCGTCGTGGACGAGTGCGCCAGGCCACTCACACGTGAGGCAGCAATAGAACATCCAGCTTCCCATCAGCGTGAGCGAGAGCAGGAAGAGGACGTAGTAGTGATGGTTCCTGGCACCTGGAAGACAGCAAACCTGTCAGGCCGCGCTGCTCGTTAGCATCGGATGGATGAACGATCCGGAGTGGTTCGCACCGATGCAGCCGTTGGTCCAGATGGAGTGGTGGTCCTGCTTCGCCACGCACGCGTCACAGCTGAAACAGTGCTGCGTTCTTATCGGCTTCTTGATCTGTGGACAAAAGGGCGCGTAGCGGATCGCTGCTGGTGGGAACGGCTGCGAGAGGTTTGACGTCGGGAACTCACCATGCACGAAGTGCAGAAGATTCTGGGGTTGAAGCAGCCGGCTTCAGCCAACACCAACACGTTCTGAGGACACAAACCAACCCGTTACAACACGTCCGTTTTCCGCTCTTCAACCCGTCGGCGCCGCACGCACCATCTTCTTCTCCTCTTCCGTTGCCTTGACATAGCCGGGGTCGGTCCGGCAGGCGCGTAGGTAGTAGTAGAGCAGCGCAGTGGCGTTGATCGTAAACAGGACCTGGACTGTGGCGCTGGGTCCATGTGAGGTCAAAGGTTAAGGGAAAAATGATCGCAATGATCAGCATCGTCACAAACCGTAGTCAACGGAAGGATATCTGGGAGGAACCAGAGGAACCAGGTGACGAGCATCCAGAAGACCGAAGCCATCAGAGACGTGCACGGTAGCAGGGACTCAAACACGGGACTGGGGAAGTTCCTGTTCAGGCACAAAACAAATCTCAAAGCCCACGAGAAATAAACAACCCGACCAGTTTAAAATCAAAGTCCCTAATAGATTATACACCGACATGAGAAAGGAGGTGATTTAAACCTTTGTTAATGAGGTCAGAGGGGAGGTTTGAATTACTCAGAGGCAGAAAAGCCAGAGCGGAGTCAGTCAGTTATTTCACACTGAACCGGCATCTTCACCTGGAAGCAACGTTGATCCCTCCGATCACGCAGGCCAGCAGGATCCCTTTGAGCAGCCACGACTCCGAGTTCATGTCGACGATGGCGCCCACGCCCCCGAACAGAGCCGTGCAGAGCAGAAACTGCAGAAAGACCTGCGGAATGCAGACAGGACGCTGGCGGGTCAGTAGCGCTCACGGATTTCTAATATGGGGTGTGTGTGTGTGTGTGTGTGTGTGTGTGTGTGTTTCTACTGCGCACCCTGTATCTATTGATGATCCGCAGGCAGCGCGAGCTGGAGCGAATCCTCTCCTGTTTGATGTGGTTGAGCATGTGAACGAGCAGCGGACTTCGGACCTGGTGGGCCAAGTCAATGGGCGTGTGACCCTGAAGAGGTCAGAGGTGGAGGTTCGGTCGAGGTTACTGGTTAACACTCCCTAGCGGGGATGAAAGCGCGACGGTGTCCGGTTCTCAAACTCACACTGAGGTTTTCCGCATCGACGCTGGCGCCGGCCTCCAGCAGGATGTGGGCAGCATCCACATTTCCTGCCAGCACGGCGCAGTGCAACGGCGTGTTCCTGTTCACTTTGTCCACGGCGCTCAAAGAGGCGTTGTTTTTAATCAAGAACTTGGTAGGTTCCGGGCTGGGAAAATAAAGAGCGGGTTGGACATGGATGTCAACAGGATTGTTTTTCCCCCCTGACCGAGGGAATAAAAACTGTTGGTTAAAGACGTTTCTCTCGATGAGATTGTGTTTTTACTCACCCAATGATCTTCTGTGCTGCCAGCATCACAGGCGTCTGTCCGTTGGCGTCAGGCTCGTCCACGTCCTGGATGAGGAAAATAAAGGAAAATGACCGTCAACACGCGGCGACGACCGGCGCGTTGAGGACAGAGGGGGAGGAATGTGGCGCCCGTGCAATCCCACCTGTCCCTTTGCCATGAGATACGCGGCGATGGCCATGTGCTGGAAGAGGATGGCGAGGTGGAGGGCGTGGTAACCTTCCCCGTCCCCGATGGAGGGATCGGCTCCGTACCGCAGCAGCTGGATCACCATGGAGAGGTGGCCCTGCCTCCACACGGACAAAAGCCACACACAGCTTTATGGAGAAGCCAAACGTGAAACCTTTGCTTCATGTTTAAGGACAGATGGCACGTGTGAGCGGCTCCGGTCCGAAAACTCATCCGGGTTAAATTTACCTTATGGCCCAATGGAGAGGCGTAGAGCTCAGGTCTCCTCCGAGCTGGTCGACTATGGCCCCTTTGGAAATATAATACCTGTCAGGACGCAGGAGAATATGGGTCGAAACACGGTCAGAACAGTTTGCAACAGATTTAACACATTCATGTATTAATCACTAAAATGCAATAAGAATGGAGAATATCTCTCCACTTCCTGTCATTAAAGAAAGGTCCAAAGATCTCAGTTAGAAGCACTGCCGCCTCCTGACAACAGCTGAAGCAACAGACAAATGGTTTTATGATCCAGAGCGGCGCCGCCGTTCCTAGAACTGGTTCAGGTGTGTTTCAGGTGAGTCTTACTTGACCAGCTCTGAGCGATTGTTGATGGCCGCCCAGTGAAGTAGAGTCACGTTCTCTTTGTCTGGCTGCCTGACATCGTACCCTGCTTCCACCAGCTCCTTGCAGCGTTCCAGGATGCCGAACCTGACAGATCACAGGCAGAAAGGAGATTTTCACACTGAAGCGTCGCTGGGTCCGTCTGAGAGGACTGACAGGAAGAGCAGATCTGCAGATCCATCAAGATTCTGCTCCAGTCCCATCTCAGTGCCTATTTGCTTCAGCAGTATCTGAGAGAAAGAGCTACTGAACTTTACTGTTTATTCTTTTCCATCTGTACTGATCAAATACTTGGATATTACATTTACTGCAAACTAAAAACCAGTAGTTTAACTTCTGTGCCGCATAAATATGTTAATTTGATCAATTTGAGTGAATAAGCTGTTGGCCTTGTGTCTTCTACTCGCTCACTCTGTCTGATCGTCTGTCTCCTTCACAATCTCCTCTCCTACTGAGATGAGGACAAGAACAACATAGGAATGATGCTGATCCTGCTGACACAGCACTCACTGTGAGGCCTTCACGATGTCCCAGCTGCTGCTGTCGTCCATGAGTGGCCGTTTATTCGGCTGCTGACTGAGGCTCATCGCCTGGTCTGCACCTTTGCCATGAAAGTTAGCCATTAAAGCCTGCGCTGGCCGTGACCCATGACTGTGGGAGTGACCCCCGTGCCCGTGGTGACAGTCGTGACCCTGTGGCACACAAAGAACGTGCAGCAGGAAAAAAGGAGAGTTAATTGTCACTCACAGACTGTGCGTAAAGACATTTTCAGCAACAATTTTTCTTTTCTTTCAGCAAACCCAACGCCAGTCTTGCTTGAAGGACAGCATTCTTTTTGAGAGCATTTTTTAGTGGAATTTACACTCAACAAGGAAGCGACCAAAGCCCTGAGAGTCATCAGGCTGTTAAATCTGCCCTGAATGTCGCAATAATCCTGTATTCTCGGGTGTTTTCAGTTAAAAACAGCTGGCGATGAGGTAACCATGAGCCAGTTCTCTCCGTACTGTGCATGAAGTACAAGTCCAGGTAATTTAACGAACATTTACGCAGAATGACAATTTGTGTAAAACGAAAAAGCATTTAACCCAATCTGGCCCATCAACTGGAGAAATACCACATGTATCTGGTTTCAGACCCTGTACATTGATTTGTAATCAGAAAAGCTGATAGTAGTGGACAGATGGATTAAAAATGGTAAAAGTTAAGCACTTTAGAACACCACACGTGGAAACTCGACCACTTGGTTTCCGCTTCAGCAAGGAAGCAATAGATCAGGTCTACGCAATAAATATGGCTTAGGTTGGCAGTAAATACCACTAGATTTTGTTCAACGTGGGGCTTATTGTCGATTATCTAACTCTGACAAGATTCCAAAAGAAGACGGATTAGTGAGATAATTTAGTTCTGTAACTAGCCTCAGGCTAACTACGCCCACAACAGCTAGCTAACTGACAGTTGATTCGTGTCTGTCGATCCCCGAAGAACTGTTATTCAACACACTACAAATAAGATTGTGCGAATTAATGCATAAGAGGCGACTAATACGTAATTTGGATAAACAGCTCCGGCGGTTAAAAAAGAAAAAGCACGAAAGAGAAGGCGGAACACCGACTTACATTATCGTCTCCACTCCAGTCCATCTTGTTGTGAAGGAACGAAGTGAAAGTTCCTGCCACAGCTGGCTGCACGGGACTTTGTCTGCGTAACACTTCCGCTGCTTGACTTTCAAAGTAAAACTCTCAGAAAATAGCAATAACCGCTAGACAAAAATCCGAAATGAACAAAAGTCATTCTACTAAGACATTATAAGTATCCTCAAATGCGCAGGACTTTCATTTATTTTGTGTTGTGTACAAACAACATCTCAAGCTCATGCTTATAATATATGCTGTATATATGCTTATAACATTCTAATCTATCTGTATTTATTTTTTTTTCTGTCTCTTTACTCTGCATTCGCTGCTACTATAATTCAATTTCCCCACGGGGATGAATAAAGTCCATCTTAATCTTAATCTTAATCTTAAGTGAAGTATTTTGTGTGTTTTCTGCTGAGACTGTTAGCTGTTATTTAAGAAGAGCATTGAAGAAATCCATTTTTAAAACCCGTTCTCACTTTTAGAAAGTGTTATTAGCACCTCAGATATATGGAGTAAATTTATGTCTCACTAATTTAACTGAGGAAATTTGGTCTGATGAACGCATTATTGCACTTCCAGACATTTACCGACAGATGGCGCCATTGTACAACTTTCCCTGTTTCTGCACAAACGAGCATTTCTCTAAATATTCATGAACAATAGGAAATAATTATCAGATTTGGTTGATTTGTAACGTTTGGTAATTGTATGAGCATATGACAGGCTTACTACCTCTAAACTATTTTTCCCCATCAAAGGTCTGTGACAAGGATTCTTGAATGGGAGGAAACTGCAGTAGTTTAGCAACAGATTTGGAGGATCAAGATATTTTCTGAGTAAAGAGGTCAAACATGTAAAAATCCCTTCATGGGATTGTGTTTCTTACACTTTAAATGTAAGGAGGAAGGAACTCAGAAACCACTCTCTTTCAAACAAAGAAGAGCAAGGCTTTAGAATAAAACAAGAAAACACGGAAACGAATATCTGGCGCACAAACATTATTCCTGTTGACAGTGGTGTAATTAAGCTTGTCACATTTTGATCCACTCTTTCAGCTCAACATAAACCCTCCACTGACAGTCTGCATGGAAGGTGCAGCTCGTGGGTAATTAGAATTCCAATTCTACATCATATGAAAAAATGAATTCTGTCATGTGTCCAAAGGTTGCGTCTTTTATGTTAATGGAATAAAATTCAGGTATATTTGTGTTTTTTTTACACACATATATCCTGATTAAACTGTCTTGCCCTCAACCCTGAACTTGTCTTTAAATAAATGCCAATTCCTGAAGTATTTCCAAAGCAGCAGAGACCTGCAGCACTGGAGAAGCTCGAGTGTTTGTGCAGAGTTGAAGTAATTGAGCTGTCAGGAGGAAGTCATAACAGCCGCGGGGGAGCAGAAGGTCACGGTTCTGATTGTCCGCACGAGACACGGGGGCAGAAACCACCGTTGAAGTGTTTCTGTGGAAGCAGCAACAGTAACGCGCTTCTGCTTTTGTGAGTTCACCACTGACGCTGAGCGAGAGGAAGTGGAGCCGTCCAGTGAAAACATGGAACGGATGTGTGCTGGCAGCTGATACGGCAGGTTGTGGGTTCTAATGCCGGCGCTGCTCCAGAACTGGAGGTCTGAGAGCAGCAAAGCCCAGAGATGGACGGTAAATCCGGGATTTGATGGCTTCAATGACATCACTGCGCTGCCCCTCACCCGCAGCTGGAGCTTTACCAGCAGCCGCTCCAGGTCGGAGCCTTCTTTGTCGCCACCCACTGACACGCCCCCTACTGACACGCCCCCTGCCGGGACTCCCAGCCTATCAAACGCCGGCCTGCTCGCTGTCACGCTACCCGGCGCCACGGCGATTATTGATTCTGCACATGAATTATTATGGGAAATGTTTCTGCTTGAACTCACCGTCAAACCTTCCAGCATGAAACA